>NW_024366591.1:22644674-23390365 GCF_014805655.1 Passer montanus | reverse complement strand
AGTCCCAGTATTCTTCTTCTGTCCACATCATACCCCTGCCTCTGTCACATTTTTTGCATTTGGCTTCTGCTCTCCTCTAGTTTTGACACCATGGAGAGCCCATTCTTCTTTTGTGCCCTGATTTCTGTTCCTACTCCCTGTTCTTTTTTTCTCTCTTTTTCCTCCCTTCATTTGAGTCTATAGGGTTGTTTTTTTTTTAACTTTCAGGGTACTTCCTGGGTACCCTGTACCCAGGGCACTGCACAGTGGGAGATGGAACTGACTAAGAGGGACAGTTTTGATAGTGTCAAATTTCCTGATGGCATGGGGTTCTCCAGGCACTCAGAAGTAATCCTGAGGCTTGTTCAGCACCAGCATCTTTGAGATGGAAATTCAATGCAGATAGGGTCTTCAGAAATTCAGGAGCCACACTGCAACAGGAGCTCACCAACAGGAGTGACAACAGGCCTTTTAGAATCTTACAAACTGAAATAAATGTGGACACCATTTTACAGAAATTATAATTCCTGGGTGTTGGTAATTCTCCCCCTCCCCTTTCAATTCTGGAATTTTGCCTCCAACTTTCAGGAGCTGAAGCCAATCAGCAGCATAATGACGTGACATTCAAAACATGAACACGGCAGTCTGTTCTCACAAATATTTGTATTTGAAGGTTTTTAGCTGAAACTTTACAAACAATTTGTAGCAGGCAACCAGAGTAGGAAAGTTCAGTACAGTTCAACAGAATTCAAACTAAAACTGGAATCTTACTCTTGTGAATGATTCTCAACATGCATTTAACTAAAACGGTGAGAAAACCTGTGTAAACAGAGAGAGGGAAAGGAAAACAGAGCAGGAGTAAAGAAAAAGGTTCTTTTTATAGCATTTAACACATGAGAATGTAAATAAATGTGGTGTTAGTGAAAGTTAATTATTTTGAAAACAGTCAGCAAGGCAGATTAAGAGGTAAAACAGTGCAGCTGAAGACAAAGGAAACAATATTTAGTCTTTGATCAGACATTTTCACAGTGATTTTCTGTTCACCTTCAAGGGTGGCATAATTTTATGAATAACAGAATTTGTTTTGCTACTTGAGTAGCCTTGAAGAGAAATGGTGTTCATTCCATATGGCCACTTGAAAGAAAATCCCATGCCTGTTCGTCCTTTAAGAAATAACATTTTTATTTATTAAATATTTTCTCTCAAAGAGGGACCCTAAAGATATACAATGAAGTTTACATTTAGTCTCAGAGGACAAGCCAAATCTATACTCTATGCTTCTGCACATTTCTTCAGATAATGATCATAGATAAACTTCATCATCTATGTGCCAAGCAACAAACCTGAAATACTCTCACTTTTTAAGCATTTTGCTTTCATTGCAATATTCTTAAATAAGAAATAGTCTTTTTTTTTCTTCCCAAGTTTATTGCATCACACAGGAAGTGAGTATTTTTGATACAATTGCTCAGTGGCTTTTCTGCTATGACCTTTCAACTTTTATCAACATTTATCAGTTCAGGTTTTTTGGTGGTAATTTTTTGGTTCTTTTTTTTTTAATGTTTAATGTTAATTTATATGGATAAAGCATAATTTTTCAGATATTTAGATTGCTTTGTAATGTTGGTCAAAACAAAATGCAGTAGTCGTGTGAGCTATGGTAGGAAAACTCATCTGTGAGTATCCAATTACTGTATCATCCCTGCCCACGAAAACTAGGGGTCTTAATATATTCTTCATATTAAAAGTGCTCAGATTATGTTAATGTGTGATGGAACTATCTTTGGGCTTCTGTGGTAGTTGCCTACCACAAGACATGCTGTCACTTTGAAAAATCCAGGTGTTGGGATATCTGGGTGACAGACTCTCCAGCAGCTGATTAACGTCAGTGGTTGAACTTCGCAGACCTGGGGAGTGAGATCTGAGCCCCAGTGCATATGTGAGAGACAGTGCTACTGGTGGCAACCACAGAATAGAAAAGAAATTGGAAAGGAATGTATAAATGCCAGTAAATTTAAGAGCAAGGAGATAACAAAAATATGGTGGAAGTGAGAGTATGGTAAAGGGACATGGAAAAAGAAGATCTACTAGGGTTTATCTATATAGCTACTAGGCATATACTTACTTTTCTAATTAATTTTACTTATGTTATTGTATTTTATAGCTCTCAATACATTATGTTTTCAGTCATTTTAACTTATATTTTATATGCAAAATGAAAATATTACCTTTCTGGTCAAACCTCTATAACTCAGTTGAAACAAACTGCTCCTGAATTTAAACACGTCCTGTCAAGGAGAGACTGTTGTAATTTCAGTGTCTTTAAATGATTTTGAATATATTTTTTGAACAGTTCTCTCTGACACTGACACACTCAGGAGACAGTACAATAATCTGAATTACTATATCTCATGTTTGTATATAATGCACACTGAAGGCATTTTTCATGGCAGATGCTCATATGCTTATAAATCTGAAGTATTTTGCTGTATTTCAGATGTTATGCTACTTTAATGACAATGGTTTAGCACAAAACTATAGCAATGATGTTTGCACCTAAATGTTTATGAAATACTGCCTGTCAGGTTTGGGTTTGTGTGAACCCTGACTGTGTCTCATGCTCTGTGAGTGGCTCATCTCTATGAGTGATGTTCCGTGGTATTTAGCTGAGCGAACTTATATATCTATATAATATTTACCATTAGTCAAATCCTTTTTTCTGTTGGGCCTGGTGAGTGTTTTGCCATTTGTCAATAACTTCAATAGAAGTGAGTCAAAGTCACTTTTTTTTTCCCTCTGAAATACTTTTAAAGTAGCAAAAAAGAAGAGTTTCTTGATGCAAGGTATCCTGAAAGTTGTCATTGAACTTGCTGTTTGTAAAGGGAATGATTTTTTTAATTGTGTCTCTCACACCAAGCGAGCCTTAGTGAGTGATATTTCTAGGTGGGTTTAAAACCGGAACTTCGAAACCTCCCACAGAGCCCTGGATTTTGCATTAGCAAGCTAGCGAGCAAAATGTTTTTTCCTCTGCTGAAAATGCAAGTAATTTAGATTACCAGAAGGTACAATTAAACTTTTGCTGGAAATCATAAAGATCCCAAGGAGATACCTAGTCTGCAAGAGAACAGTTTTCTAATTTTTTTTTGACAGTGATGGATTTTATCACCTCCAATCAGCCTACAGCAGTGTATTGCAGAGATCAAGTTGGAAGCTAAAATTCCTTTTATGTACTTACGTCTTGCAATTATGAGTGAAAACAGTGCATGTATTCATTGGTGCAATAGGAAAATATAGTTAACATACAGTTAGCAGATTCACAAAATTAAAAATACCATATGAATTATTTAACTAATGGTGCGCTTTGCCCCAGAACCTGGTGTTTATTATTTTGAGCTTTAGCAGGAAACAGAAGCAGTATCAATTGGGGAAACATTTCTTGGCCAAGCTGAGAACAGTATGGCTTTCTCATTTCAAAGTGGGGAACCTGGTTCTTTGGTTTCTTTGTTCCTAGTTAAGACTACTCCCCAAGCTATTTTAGCTGAACATTTAACCCACTAATGGAGCCTGGGGAAGTGCAGTTGGCAGCTGTTCATGGGATAATAATGAAACACACTGTTTAGTACAGCAAAACGCTGCTGTAAAGTGCGGGAAATATTTTATAGAGATCCCGGTGAGCAGAGCAGGATCCGCTTTAAGTTCTGCTGTGATGGGGGGGAGCAAGAGGAAGTTGTGTTTCAAGTGAGAGTAACCAGCAGTGCTTTGCTCCTGCAGGTGAAGAAGCCGTGTCCGGAGTCCGATGGTTCAGAGCCGCAGAATCCCAGGTATGGTGCTGGAGGGCCGACGCCGACTGACTGCGGTGGCGGAGAGCAAGGCCGAGCTGTGCCGTGGATTTGTAACATCAGAGCCCCGGAGTTGCGTTTTGCAAAGAGCAAGTGGTTGGATCAGTTGTAGTGGTTTTCACTCTAGAAAAGGGATTTTTCCCTTTTCCCTGTAAAAGATGCAGCCTGGAGTCTGGGTTGTTGAGTGTAGATGATGGCATAACACTGAATGGTCACATTCAATTAAAAAAAATCCCAGCTATTAAATAGCGTAGGGAAATCTGTGTGATCAGCTCTCACTTTCTTCAGTTATCCCTTTTCTGCATATCTGAGTCTTGAAATTTATTGAAAATATAGTTTATTTCCAGTGTGGAAAACTAATTATTTATTTGGGAAAATTTGCCCTTACCAAAACTTCATTTTGTTTTCACATGTGAAAAACATGCTGTGTTCATAAGCTGGAAAGAAGCCATACATTCCTTTCCAGCACAGGCATTTCTAATATCATGTACATGGGAAAAAGGAAACAGATTTAACTTCCATGTTTTGCACATGCATGTATGTATATGGATAATTTTGAGCAAGTGAAGTAGTAACTGTTTTAGATGTGCATCTTCCTGATTGTTAGTAAACTGGTGAATAATTTTCTTCAATATTTAGTGAGTGCTCCTTGTCTTTGTCTCGCTTCTCTATAGAAGACTGTTCCAGTGTCATAAAAGCTCAGAAGCTTTCATTGTGAGGGGAGAGTCACAAAATAAACCTGACATTTCACTAACATTGTCACTAAAACTCAGAAAAGTTAAATAATTCAAGGTTTGCCCCCCAAACCTATCCTTACCTATATTTTAACTATGTTCCTTAATTATTGCAGCAGGATCCTCTGGGGGTCATCTGCAGCATCCAAAGCCATTGTAGTACCTGTGCCTTGAGCTGCACTGTGCACCATCTGATTTTTTTGATTAGATCATGTCTGTTATTAATATGTATTTTCATTTAGTTTGGTTAGAACGGAAAAGGGAAGAGATAGCTCAATGTCCAAGTATGCTTTCCGTGTAGTCAGTAGCAGTTTTGACCTGGACTTCAGTGGAAACTGCTTTGCCCTTCAGTACTCACAACTTCTAAATGAAAGACTTATTTGCTATGCTGCTGCTTTGGATTGAAATTTATTGTAAAGGTCAAGTTCTTTCTGAGTGTTTTGACACCATGGAGAATCTCAGTGTAGCATAACCCTCATATACAAGTGTGTAGTTTTAAGTGTCGTGGTTGCCCAAATGAGACTATTGTAATTCAAGCCTTTAAAATCCATTAATTCCAGTCTGATGTAATTTCATCAAAGGGTGATGAAAACAAACGGCAACAAACCTGAGGACCCAGAATGCAATGTACTGTTACTATCTCTGCACATCAGGAAATTTCTTACAGGCTATAGTTAAATTCTTTGTGCTGTGTCTGAGGACTAAGATAATTATTTTTTTTTCTCCTGAATGTGCAAGAGAATCCATGCTACAAATAGTTAATCAAGCAGTTTCATTTCTTGAAGTGCATTTTCAAACAGAAACACTTTTCATTTTGAGCTTTTCAGCCTCATTTGGAGGTTATATCAGATAGAACTAAAATTCATGTTCCAAGCCTGAGCATATGCCATGCTGTGTGTACAGCCTGAAGTGGGATTTTTTGGTTGCTGTGTGAGTTTTGGTCTTGGAGGGGAATCTCTGACAGACATTGGGCTGGAGCAGCACTAGAGGGCTCTGTGTGGCACATCACACTTCAGAGCCTGGAGCAAGGTAATTCTTCTCTAAACAAGGCTTAAGTGAAAACACTGCACATAAAATGAAACATCAGCATAAAAATGAATGCTGGAGACACACAGCCTTACAGAATAGCTCCTGGCTTGGGACCTAAGGCCAATATCATTCATTTATTTAGCTAGCTTTATAGTCTGTTAGTTTTGGATTTGAAACTATTACAATAAATGCAGATGGAAAGTGTTTTTACAGTAGGGAAGTAATTAAATTGGGTGTGGGAACCTTGTCAGGAGAATTCTTGGAGTGACATGTGTGTATCAGCAGATTCTTTGTCTTGCTTGGCCTGGGTTTGTCTTTCAGAAAGAAGCAGTCAAACTGCAGATGTGACTGCTAAATTTTTTAAGGGATATACTAACCTATGCAGCATATCAAAAAATTCTTTTCAGAAGAGACCAGCTGTACCTGCAATAAAAATCAATCTTGTCAGCACTTCTTTAGAGAAAGTGCCTGTTGTCTTAACAGACAGGTAAATTGCTACACACAGAGGGAGAGGGATCTGTAGTTGAAAACAAAGTTATGGTGAATAGGAGAGTTGTAAACCCAAAAGGAAGCATGCTTCTTCAATGTCACTGACAGACATTTTGATTCACAAACAACTTGGTCTTACAAGTTCTGTCAGTTTCTTGGGATTTTTTTTTGTCAAATACCTATCAAGGGGTTCTGAATACTTCCTTTTATACCTAGGTAGTGGCATTATACCTTAGAAGGTGGTGTTGTGGCTGTATCAATATTATGGCATTCTTTCTTCATAATTCTGTAGTAAAAGCCAAAGTCTGCAAGCCTGGATAGTTATCCAATCATGTAAAATGCTTTCTGGGGATGTTGGTGTGTGATAGAGAGGCAGCGAATACTTAGGACTTGCCAACTGTTTCACCACAAGTCTGGAACAGGCAAGAGCAGCATGATGGACAATCCTGACATGCTGGCCCTGTGTCAAATTCACTAGCAAGGTTAGGGAGAGAAGTTCTTGTCTTCAGAGTCTACAGACATACATTGCTCTTAATTTTCTTATATGACAGGTAACTTTAAAATGGTATCAATCCCAAGTGTGCTGAACAGCTCCTTCGTGAAATTTAATGTCTTACAAGAATTGCTGAAGTCTAATGCAGTGCTTGAGAATTAGCTTGTTTGCAGTTATCAACAAAATAGGTTAATAATAAAAAAATCCATTTTAATTCTAATAAGGAATAATTCTGTTACCCTAAAATCTGTAAGCTATGCTTAAAACCTCATACTATGTGAAATGCTACAATATGTGTTATTCTGAAGTCTGGTTAAATGCTAAATATGAAGTCCAAGACTTCTGCTCACACTCAGCAACAGCATATTCTATTTGGCGACACATCCCAGGGTAGCATCTTTCTGTGACATAGCAGTCTGCTTGATGAATGCATCTCTCCTGCCCCCAAATCCTCCTTCTCATACCACCAGGCCTGCCAGAGATTCCACTGTAACACCAAAGTCATGTCTGCAATTGAGACATGAGAGTAACTATTGGTTTTTCTGGGCTATAAAATGAAATAGGGAGGAGAGAAATTAAATGAGGGCGTGGAAGTCTGCAAATGGAAATTCGGCAGGGTCTTCTACTGCTTCCTCAAAGTTCAGTGATTATAGGAAAAATAATAATGTTTTTTTTACCATCTGGAGAGGATGGAAGACTGCAGCAGAATTAAGAGATTTTTCTAACAGTTTAAACACAGTTTCTTTTTTTCCTGGAAAGGCAAAGGAAAGTGGCTGGATATTTCACATACTTTCCTTCTTTAAGCTATGATATTTATGTTGTGATGAAGCTATCTATGGGAAGAAAGGGAAAACTTAAGGTTTTGATGAGTAGTTTTGTAAGTTTGGGATAAAAGTTAGCTGGCAAATCAACTTAGGAATACTTAGGATACACAATGTCAAAAAATACATTACTCATGTGTTTGCAGAAGGGCGATAGATTTTTGTATTAGTAAGTTAAAATTAAGCCCCATAGAGCAAGAAGCCCTCCACTTTATTGCATGACTTTTACTACAAACCTGTGGATCCAGTATTTCCAATAATATCCATACTTCCTGACTTTTCCTTTACATACTTTAAAAAAAAAAAATCTAAAAGCAAAGGAAAAAGAAATTAAGCCAGTCTTAAGTAAATCCTCCCATTTAAAACTTCATCAGATGCTGTAAGAAGAGTGTAAATCAGGGGCACTACAGTTACTGCATTGGTACCAGTTAGATAGGGTTCATCCCTATGTGTTACCAAACTACAAATTCTCCAGTGATGATCACTGGCAAATATTGAATCATATGCACAGATCAAGTTGCCAGATAAAGCAGTTATCCAAAAAAGCTCACGGGGATTTTTTATGTGTTTAAAAAGGCCTCCAATATTTCAATTCAATATGGGTTTCAGTGAGGTTGCTAGCATAGATTGCAGCTGTTCATCAGATTATTGCTTTTCTGTTCTTCAACACCCGCGCTTCTATGTGCACCACAAAGTAAGATTTAAAAGATATTAATTCCTGTTTCTGTTTCATCTTAAAAGTCTTTCTTAAAACTTTTGAATGAGAAGTAGGCTTTCACATTTTCTCACAGGTCTCATTTAGATACCTACTCGTGGTTTTTAATTGGTCAGGATACGGAGTGCACATACACATCCAGAAGCAATTATTGTCATTAATGTGTTCCCCAGTAAATAGATGGTATTGAGTGTCAGTGAGAGCTACTGCAGTTTTCCTATTCACTTCTCTGGACCAAAGTTTGTTTCCTCTGCAGTTTGGGCTCACTGTTGTGGATGCAATGTTCACTATGTTCATTGGATCTGAGCTATGCTAATGCTTCATGTATGCATTGCCAGACAGTGTTTCCACAACCATTCATATACTTTAAAAAAATTAAAAGCAACATGTATCTTCTGCATCTTATTCCAGACAATCAGATAATCACATTTCATGCTCATCGATTTCAACTAAAATACACCTGAGATTTCTTCCACCAACTAATTCCCTCAACAAGACCTTAACAGTCTTATCTCAGAATGATCAGGGTGATGGTTCATTATTTCAGTCAGGCATTGGCTGGCCCATATTTACCAGATCTAACACTCCAACCCCTGAGCCCAAATCCAAGCTTTACAGGCACCTGACGGATTCTGTGATGAGGCTTTCATGCCTTTTCCATGACTTTGAAAACAGATGACTGTCTGCGTACACATTCCTAATGGAGTGGGATCAGCAGTACCTTCCCATTCATTTGCAGTTCTAGAGATGAACAGAATTACTGTTACATGGTAAAGAAAGAATTATTGTTACATAGTAAAGAGGAGCTTGCAATTGAGCTGCTGAGCACAAAAAGCCAGCAACAGCTATGGAAACTGTGCTGAAAGTTGCATTAATTATAATATTTTAAAATACATCATATTTGTTGTGGAGTAAAAATTAGCAAACCAGTCTACCCAGATTTCATATGTGTTGTTTAAATACATTAGGCTCCCTAATTTTCTTCTCATGCATGTCTTAGAAGATTTTTAGAAGGTAAGGGTTTGTTGTATTGTGAACCATATGTAGCTTATTTTGACCAGAGGATAATGCTTTTCTGAGTCAGAAGTGTAGCTCCAATCTATCCCATATTGAATAATCTGTAGATCATTATGACATAATAAATGGGCTTCATTTGAGGAGATTAGTTATTGACAGGACTCTGATTTAGACTTTGAAGGTGAGATTCCTCTCATCCTGAAGTAGACATGTAAGGTAGGCACTTTTGAAATTCCATTTATTTGAACTTCTTTCTATTGATATCTTAGTGTATCCCTCTTCTCCTGGGAAACCATGCAGACTGCACCAGCAATCACCTGTTGCTCTGCTGATTTATTGCAAGACCCACTAGATACACAGTTTGACCAAAGGCAATGAAAGCATTTCTTTCAGTTTTACAGATTCAGCGTTTCTGCAAAACTGGTCAATTCCAGAAGGGAATACCTGCAAAAATAAGATTAATCTTTAGCCAGGAAAAAAGACGTTTTGACTGGCTTCTGGTATTTCTTGGACTTGGAGCAGTCTATAAGGAGAAACAGACACAGCAAAACAAATTTTCTATGAAAAGACAGAATAATTAAATTGAAAGATTGTCACAAGTAATTTTGGGGACTGGAAGAAAAACTAGTCAACAAGAGGGATGGTATATGCCAGAGTGTAGCATTCATGTCAATGAGGCCACTACAGTTACAAGCACTTCACCTAAGAGAAATGTTTGGTAGGATCAAGCCCAAACTACTCCGTCAAGACAGTGACTGACAAAAAACATACAACAATTTTCCAATTTAAAAATAACTACATTGTGGAATAAGATTTCTCGTAAAGACTACATTCTGGGACACACAGACTTAGCTTGCGGAGAATGTTTTATACAAATCTGGTCCTTATTAAAGTTTTGTGCAGTCATTTAGTCTGCGTGCCACTTAGGCAGTTGGAATCAATCAAAGTGTTTGGGAGATGATTCTTCACAAACGTTAACTGAGTGACACACAGCAACCATGTCAATTGCACTACAGTTCCTACAAGGAGTAGTGCCTTGCAACGTCGATTTTATTTTCAGGCATGTAGTTTTCAGGCAATGCAAGTCTCTCCTTTTTTTAGATCAGTCTGTGTGCTGTCTCTCTGCCTTCTGAGCACTGATGTTCTCATTCTTTAACTGCAGAAATTCAGTCTTCTGATTACCCAAGGCCTATTGAAGCTGGTCACTGTCTGCCCATCAGGTTTTGTTGGCTCTGGATCAAGCCCCGAAAGAGTTCTGAAAATTTATATGAGATGTTTACAGAAATTACAATAATCTATTTAGAGTGCAAATACATGGTAACTGATGACATCACAGGGAAGTATTTTAATGATTTATATTAACAGCTCCCTGTAGCTTATAACAATAAAAGTAATGTACTTTTTTATTTTTCATGTCTGTTAAAAATTCCTGGGGTTTTTTGTTAATATTGGGCATAACATACTTTCTGTGATATTAATAATCATTTATCCCTGTGATCCCAAGCCAGATCATGTCACTGTTAAGATTTCCATTAACCTGAGTCAGTGATGGGTCAGACTTCAAAATGACTGAAAGCAACAAAACCTAAAGGATATTTTTTTTGTCTGTTTGCATTCATTTTTGGAGTTTTGTTTGTTTGGGGTGGTTTGTTTTTTCTTTGTTTTTTATCACCACATTAAAAAAAATTGGATATACAAGATTCTAACAGAAGTGTTAGTGGAAGTAATCTGGAGATTTTGGAGATCAAAGTGCCTTTTGGTTTTTCAGTTCGCTGAAGAGAGCAGGATTTCTGCATTAATTAATGTATCCATCAAACTTTTTTAATTCTTTAATCTGCAGGAATATTTTAGGGTAAATACTGGTTTTGAGCAAAAGATAAACTAGGATTACACCTATGAATGTTTTTGCTTGATCGAGTAGTTTCTTAGAGCCTTATCCTAAAATTTTAACTGGATTTTGAGCCATAAAATAACAGTGTTTGTTCTTCTTACGTGTGCAGCACATGTAATAACAATGAGAAGGAGCTCTGTTTCTTTCTCCTGTGGTCTATTTTTTGCTCTGTAATATCACATTACCGCAGTACATAGGAGAACTAATTCAGACTCTGTTCCAGCTTCTTTGACCTCTTGTATACTCTAAATATATTTTACCATTGGTGAGCCTGAATAGTAAAAGTATTTGATTCCACCTACTTTGCACTTCAAATATAGCTGAAAAAATTCCAAGAAGAATGTAGACAATAAAAAGAAAATGGCCATTGAGATCCAAATCTCCTGTTCTGAGATTGGTTTGCTTTTTATGCAAATCACATCTTTTCTCAAATATGTTTAAGTGTAATTTCTAGATGTTTCACGTTTTAAATGTCATCAGTCAGTCCCGTGTACTCAGTAAACAGTTAACTAACACCACGCAGTTATTATGCTGTGGTCATATTTAACATACCAGAATTCATCTCTTTACCATCCTACTAGGCCCTGATCAGTCATTAGTGAAAAAATAAGTAGGAAATAAAAAGAGAATTGTCATGGTTTATTCCCAGCTAGAAACTAAGCACCACACAACTTCACCCTCCACACACCCACCCCAGTGGTATGGGGAGAAGAACCAAAAGTAAAACTTGTAGCTTGAGATAAAACTGTGTAATAATTGAAACAAAGTAAAATATCTAATCATAATTAATAATAATAATAATAGTAATAATAATAATTGTTATTATTATTATTGTTGTTAATAATTATAATTATAATTATGGAAAAAACAATACAAACAAGTGATGCACAATAGTTTGCTGATAGTGATGCCTCACTGTTTGCTGACTAATGCCAGACCCTGGCATTATCTGTCCCAGAACCCAGATAATCCCCATTTCTGGGTAACTCCTGCAGTTCATAAGCTGGGCATGATATTCCATGGTGTGGAATATCCCTTTGGCCCATTCAGGTCACCTTTCCCAGCTATGCTCCCTCCCAGCCTTTTTTGCATGCCTCCTCCCTGGCAGAGCATGAGATACAAAAGAAAAAGGTCCCTGACTTAGGATAAACACAACTTACCAAAACCAAAACATTCTCATGCTGAATCCAAAACAGCACTGCAACAGCTACTGAGAAGAAATTAACTCTATCACAGCTAAGGACAAGAAAGAACAAAAAAAAAAAAATCCAGATAAAAAGAGACCACATGCAAATAAGATGAGACCACTTGTAAATAATAATTGCAAGCTTGCTTTCTTTTTTCCTACCATCTGCATCTTCCACACATTACACAAATGCATGTTAAGCCTGTTGTAATATTTTAGCCTTTGCCTCCCCTCCTTATGTTAAGACAGCCTTATCAGAGAGCAGTTCTGTACCTCAGCTCCCTCCACGCTCAGCTTAGTCTGAGCACCAGTCAGTGTTGCTCTCCTCTGGGAGCAGAAGTCAGAGGATCCAGATGACAAGGAGGGAGAGGCTCCTCCATAAGCAGCATCTGGCTCTTTGGCAGATTTGTCAAGCACTTCTGCTAATGGGTTTGGATTTGCCCCAGGGTCTTTTATGTGGTTACATTGCAGATGGTCTGTCTGTTCTATCTTCTCCTTTTGAACACTTTTATTAAAAAAAACCCAAACTGATAAGGTTCTTTATAGGTCTCACAAGATGCCTGTGCAGGCTTCTTTCTGTTAGTCATTGCAAAACTGTCCATATATCCAAATGTGTGTCTTGAGTTTTGTTGGCAATTCTGGACTTAGTTCTCCAGTTTAGCTGCCAAGTGATATAATTTACTGTGATCTGAGTTCGTATTATTGTCAAATTTCTTTGGGAATTTCTTAATGTCATTTGGAGAGCAGAAGTAACTTTACCTCCTCTTAAAGCATGAAATATACTTGCCTTCCACTAGCCATCCACCTTTGAAAACATAAATTTAAATCTGGTTTTGGTTAAATGTGAAAATTAGCATGATGGTCTCAATCTAATTCACAGGGGATTTGTGTCTGCCATTTAAGAGAGGCCCAGGACTGAAGCAACAAGTCTGTGGGAAGGTATGTTTGGCAGAGCTATGGAGAAACGCACATGCAGTGCCCAAATAAATAAAGCAATTCCACGGATCAACTTTTTAACAGAATTATTTATTGTGTGGCGTGAGTGCAGAAGAGGGCAGAGAGGGAGGACATCCTGTTTGGTGAATTCCGTTTAAGTTCTGTTTCAATTTACAACTAAATCTCTGTCACTTTAATTTTTAAGGGTTTCGGGATTTTATTTGCTTTTCAGTGTAGAAGTAATTGGCAGGTGACTAGACATAAGATCATGTTTTATTCCTATGTTATTTCAGGCTTATGTCTTATTTTCCTTCTAATTATGTAGATTAAATTAAATAGAAAATAAACCCCTGTGCTCTCAAAGATGTAGTGCTTTTCATGACTTTCTCAAAATAGTACCAGAGAAGCACTTTCATCCCTCTTAGCATTTCATTATTATACCATGTTTCCCAACAGCAATATTTTAACATTTGCTGAGAAACAAGAATAAATGTATCATACAAAGCAGTCATGTTATTATGAACATCTCGTGCCCTGCCCTGTCTCACAAACCAAGTTCTTGGGGAACCAGAGGGGAACCTGTGCTAAATGCAGTAAAGTTGCAGTCTTGCATCTGCAATATGGACGTGGGTGGATGTGGGCTTGTTTCCTGACACCTAGTTTTTCCCTCAGTACTTTGACAGAAGTGAACATCTAATGATTTTAAAAGGCTAAGCATTATGTCAGAAGTCTTGGTGAGATCCAACCATTTGGTGTAAGCCATGTTTTGAACGGAGGGAGCTCTAAAGGAGGGTAACCAGCAGAGAGGCTGGTTCCCAGGGCTACTCCTGTGGCTCTGGCCATGCAGGCAGGTATGCCGTGGCCTGGGGGCTGGGTTATCAGCATGCAGGCTGAGCTGGAAGTGGAGGTGTTACAGATTTGCAGCTGCTACCTGTCCCTTCTCGTGGCCCAAGGGGATAATTCAAGGGAGGGGAACTGTGCCCCAGAGTTCTCAGCGACACGTATTTATTAACTCTTAGAAAAATCACCTACTTCACCCCAAATGAGAAAGGTGTGTATGCTTTAAGTTTCAAATTGTAAAATAACTTGGGGAAATAAAACAGCAAAGCAAAATGAAGTGTAGTCATTTTATATCAGTTGTAAAGAACAGCCAGCATTGGTGCATTTATCAGAGCATCATTGTCTCTCTTTCTTCTGATAATGGAATTTGTTTTGAGTATAATTACTTATTCAAAGTTCTTTTAGATACTTCCAGGCAATAAGGTCATCCTGTGCAAAATGACAAGGGATGTGTGCAGCACACCTAGTAAACCTTGCCATCCAGAATGGCTGTGCCCAGCTACCCCTTACAGTGATCAGATGCTGAAGCAGTTAAGGCATCAGGCAGTCAGCAAGTTGCATGTATTTGTTTTATATTCTAACCAAAACTCATTGTTGGGGCTTCGATTAGAGAACAGAAATAATTGCTTTTGACACAAACTGTTTTTGAGCCAAACATAATGTGCTCCACATGAGGTAAACTACAGAATATTTGTCTTGGGAGCCAGGATTCAGATCAGGTTTAACTTACAAGGGGAACTTCACTGTTAAAAGTGAGATGTGTTAATGTTTCCCATGTTAAGACTGCTTGCCAGTAATTCTCTGTATATTGTATTTACCAAGAGAAGTTTCAGAATGTTTGCATTAAAATATGAATAGAGCATGAAAACTACAAGTTTTTGGCAACTCCTGTATTCTGCGTAGTCTGTCATCATAACTCATCCTTTCTGGAAGCTGGTGAAGTTGTTGCAAGGCCCCTGTACTGGTGGCTAAAGAAATTACATTGAAATGAGGTATGGTCACTCTTCATACAGCACACCTGAAAGAGCTTCTTTTGCTATGGACATTTCCTGGTGAAGAAGAACCATGTTCAAACCATAACTAGTTTGAAATATAACAGACATCTCAATAGGGTGAGTCAGACACAACCCACCCATTACTCTTTTTTTTAATGAAAATATGAGTTCACACTTACATCATGCTGTCCAGGCTCCACTGAAGCCAACAGCAAAATTCCCAGCCCTTCATACCTGATTTCCCAATTTTATATTTGCTTAAATATTGTCTGACATGAATACAGTTGACATTATTATATTTAAATTCATAATATTATGACTGCAATAAGCAGTGTCATATTGAAGGCTGTGTTTTACAAAGGACAGAATAGCAACAGGCTAGTAATTGGCAGAGCTGATCATCTCCACATTCCTCTATATCTATGAGAAATAGTCTGTTGCTTAAATCAGACTCAAAACCACCAAAGAAGGACTTTGCGAGATCCTTCAGCCACTGGGTTTGTTACCTGTTCCTTATGTCCACCTGTCAGAGATGTAGAAGGGATCTGAAATTTCCAGCAGATTTTTCAGATGTGACTGTGAGCAGTTGTTGTACAGAAGTAGCGCCACAGGGGGGAAGGCCACAGGCTTGCTGTTTGCATTCCAGCCATCTCCACAGAAGTGTTTGTTATTTGTTTATGACACAGCACATCATGTTGTCAGAACCACAGCATTTGCAAGTGCCTGTCACATCTGGAAGTGATCAGAAGCTGTTGGGTGAACTGATCTTTGAAAATGTGGCCCTGTAAGCCAAAGACTTGCCTTTAGATCTTATGTATCTGTAAACTGGTAGTTTATATTTCATGTAAGTTGGATACTTGTCAGCTTCCTGTGGAACTGTGCTGTCATTATCACTTTTGATTTACTTAAATATTTGCATAAGGACTCCAAAACCCACTTTAGTGTTGTGTTTTGTTTTGTTTTGTTTTGTTTGTTTGTGGTGGTTTTTTGTTTGGTTGGTTGGGTTTTTTTTGTAAAGTAGCAGGTGCTTGTGTATCTTTATGTTTTCTGTTCACATGCCCAGGCTTGGGATGGGCCTGTCTCTATGTGGAGTAAAAGAATTGAGCACCCAGCCCCTCGTTCTGCTATTCCTTCAGTCCCTGGTCCTTGACACTAGTTATGTTCTCTCTCTGGCTCCTGGAGTGATTTTCTCCAACCAGCTGCCTTTTTCCTTGAGAAGATGGGAATTATCCATTCAGACACCACATTGCCTCTTTCCAGATACTTCCTCCAATGACTGGAGTGTAAACCCTGAGCCAAAGTCGCATCCCATCAAAACTGTGGCTCTCACATTAGGATAGCCCAGAAAAGATATCTGAAAGGCTGGGATCCAGCTGGCCAGAAGGTGTTATTCTGTATAGCTGTGCCTTTTGTGTGTGCTTTAGTGTATTATATCAGAATGGAACAGTTTCCCATATAAAACTATCATTTGCTTTCATCAACTCGAACCTATTTTTAACTTGAGAGTGGAGATATGATGTGGAATAGGAGCATATGGAAAAAAAGCACCTCCTGTTGCTTGCTTTTTCAGTGTCAGCCTGCCTATTTCCCTGCTCTGAATCTGATTTGTAATTGAACAATCTCCTGAGCATAGAGCATGTGAGCTGGAAGCTTATGCTGAGGTAAATAACTTAGTAAGTTCCACTCCCCTGATTTGTCTTAATTTTTATTTACTTATTTTAATCGTGGTTGGCTTTGGACAAGTCAGCTACATGTTCAACAGGAGAATCCAGAAGTGGCTTCTGGGTATTCTATGTTATATCCAAAAGTGGAAATCCAAATTAATTTTGCATTGTCTTTTAATTGTGACAGGGAAATGACATTAATTGCCAATAAAAGTCAGAAAGCAGTGAAAAATTATTGTAATGTGGATTTGTGGCTGAGTGAACTGCACTAGAATACACAGTTTTCTGTGGTTTTCTGGAAACCACATTAAATGACATTAAACTGAAATAAAATATCTCAGTCAATCAGAAACAAGGGGAGCCATGCAGTTACTGGCTTTCAAGCAAATAATGGTTTTCAGCAATTATGTAGCACAACAATCCAAGCTGTCTAAATTAATTGATGTGTTTAATCATCATAAGAGCAAAGCTAAACTTCTCACTTTCAGGAACAAGAAGAAAATAACCAGTTTTTCTTTTCCAACAAAAACAAACTTGAATTTTTAAGCAATTATCTTTCACAGTATTTAGTGATATCTTCTCATTAGAGTCACAAAGAACAAATACATGTATCTTTTTCAGTAAAAAAAATTAATATCAGCTTATTACTAAAGAAGTAGCCATATACTAGATCAACAAAATCTCCAACCTTTGGCAGTTGTTCCTGCAGTGAGAAAAGCAGGAAGCATAGATTTAATGAAGACAAAAAATATCTGACACCTAATTGTTAGGAAGCACAGAGAAGCTCAAGGTGCACAGGGTCAAAAAAGGGAGGGTGATAGTAAAAGCTTAACTGGGGAAATGGGAATGGGGGTGGGGAAGATGCTGCAGTCCTGTTAAAAGAAATGTCTTTTTCTTTAGCTGTGAATGGTGTAAGGGGCAATCTACAATGCCAGCCTTTGTCACCAAACCTGCTCGCCCACTTTCTCAGTGAGCCCTCTGCATCAAGTGCATCCCAGGCACTGACACTGCCTGCCTGTAAAGTAATACTGTCTACAGGAGGGTTTTTGCTCCTGGTATTAGGTTTGAATAGCCAGGTGAAGAACAATAGGCAGGAAAGCAAAACTGAGATAGAATCACAGCTTGTGCCCTTTTATGCCCCAAAGAATTACCTAAGGAGTCCTATCCTCTCTAAGACAAGCAGTTTATTCGAGATCAAAAAAAGCTCTTAAACAAAATCAGGCACTTTTGAATTTTCCTCAAATTATTGTTCCTCTCCACAGTGCAGTTAGTGCAATATCTGGGTATGGGTTCTTTTCCTGTGAGCTTGAACTCATGCGCTGGGAAGCTGCATGGTGATACTCAAGCTTGTCATGAGTAGTCCATAGGGAGTCTGGTACAGCCCTTACTTTATACTTACAGTTTTGCAAAGCTCAACCTTGTGATTTATTTTTTTTATATATATACCGATGTGGTATTCCTTGGCATGGTAGAAAAGCTTGGATGTTTTAATTCTTTGTTTCACTAAGGTTCCCTCTCTTTGATACCCTCTGACACTGGTTGTAAATTAATGGAAGTATTTTTATTCTTGGAATATGAATGTGACTTTACTTTTGCCACTTTCCATTACTCTTTTAATATGAATGTTGACACTGTATTTCCAAACACATAAGAAACAGAAATTATACAGCTGTAATTCACCTCCTATCCCCTAATGATTGCAAAAAGGTAAGCACTTGCTTTCTGTATTGCTAAAACAAAATAGAAATAAAATTAAACTCTGAGGAGCATTTGCTGATTTTGTCAATATAACATGACATTATTTTACTGCTTCTTAGCACTGTTATTGCTTTACAAGTCAAGAAAGGAGGCCTCAAGGAGAGCAGGAAGGAGGTCTTGCTGGTGTCCAGTACTATCATTTGTTTTTAAATCTGGCAAGCGTCCAGAACTTGTGTGTTAGAGGAGCAGCTTTTGGGATGTTGTGCCTAGAATAGCAAAAGTTCTGCTATTTTGGCCATCGACTAAGCTTAAGAAGATCTATAGGTGGGCTTGATGAGCCAGGGAAAACAAGAGGGGTAGTTGTCTCAATGGAACAGATTTATTTCGTTGGATGTGCTCTTCCTTCATTACCTTTTACAGTGACAAAAAAAATGACAAAGACTGCCATAAAAAGTGTAAAAGCACATGGAAAAGAAAATATTATCTTTTATTTTGGGGTTGATGAAACGATTTGAAATATTACTCATTTGAGGAGGTTTTTTTGGCTGTGTGTTTTGTTGCGCTGTAGATGGAGGTCTTCTGTGGAAAGGTGTTGGGAAATTTTTGTTGTGTATACACTTAAACACGTGTTTTTGTGTATATTGAGCACCAAAGAATTGTAAGATTGGATGTATCTGTGTTAGTGCACATGAATTTGTATATTCCCTGGAAACCTGTCCATCATCCAGAATCTCTCTCTCTCTCCTCCCTCTTTCTTACTGCCCACTGTAGCCTTTGAAGTGTTGGTCTAACTTCTTTTTAATTGCATTATTTACAGTTCTTGTAGGGGCGTGTAAACATTAAATATATCTGGTTTAACTATGAATGTAATTTAAAAAAAAAAAAACAACAACCAAACAAACCCAAAAAACAGAACCCCAAAACATTAGAAAAAAAGCCTTTATAATAGTGCTGTTATCTAAATTATTGTTTTTAACTTTTTTGCAGATTTTATGTAGAATGACATTTGTGCATGTGCATCCATTTTGATTGTTTTTGTCAGAATAAAGGCTTGTATGAGCTAGTTCAGACTGCATGTGAAAGAGAGGTGAGCTTACTTGTCCTGTTTAGAACATGGCTGAAAGATCTGCCTAAAAAAATCTGTTTGGGAAATGGAAAAAAAAAAAAAAAAAAAAAGAAACATTAATCCACTTGTCTTCAAAACAGTGTAGTTGATCTGAGATGTGATACCATTAGGAAACAGATGTAGCCAAGTTTGAACAGTTCTGTTATCCAACTTTCCTATTGTCCTATTGCACTAAAATTTAATTTGAAATAAAGGGAAAGTTTGCTTAATTTCAGAACCTCCAGGCTGGCTGATAACTTAAATGGACAAGACTCCACATTTCTGCGAGAAAGTATGGAGTGTTTAAGAATTGGTGTTACAAGAGGAGGGATACTAGGAAAGCAGGGGTGAAACTAACCTAACAATAATAGTAATAGTAGTAATAGTAGGAAGAAGAAGATGCATTTTTGCCTCAGTGAAGTTTCATGAGATTCTGCTAAAGAAATGTATGTGCTGAATTTCCTATCAAAGAATTTTAAATACTTCAAAAAAAATTATTTACAAACTAAATTAAATAATGCAATTTTAAATAGCCACCATCTAGTCCTTCTTTCAGTTCTCCTGTCATTTGGATTTGCTTCAAATTCTGTACAAAGGAAATAGTATTTGTAAAATGTTCTGGTTAGGCTGGGATTTAAAGTACTTCGTTTTCATGTTAGAATATTTATTCTTTTATAACTCTTTGATTAACTATTTAATACTTTTGGTCTTGTTGGTAAAAAAGTTTGAACTGGATTATGAAACAAAAGTTTACATTTTAAAACATGATCTCTTTCAAGAAAATTATATAAATATGTTCTACTTGTAGAATTAATAAATAATCAATGGAGTTACAAGCTGTGGAAAGACCCAGCTCTTAGTCCACCTTATAAATAGTTAAACTGGAAATGTAGATGGATAACACAGTTATATCAATCCAGATTTTCTGAAAATTAATTTTACATCTGCTGAAGAAAAGCAGTGCATAAATGAATATGTGATCATAATGAAGGGAAGGAAAAAAAAGAGGAATTTTAAAAACAACTGTAGGAGGAAGACTTGGGCTTTTTGCCTTTAAAACAACACAAGTGTAAGCTATACAGAAATAGAGAGATGCAGTTGTCGCATGGGGCAGTCATAATCAGTCCTGCTTACACCTTCTGTGCAAGGCTGGGTTATGGTGCTGGGCTGTGCACTCTGGTGGTGTGGGCTGGGGCACTGCTCATCCACACTTCTAAAGATGGGACAGAACAGGGTGGAATTTATCTCTTTGGATACTGTTCCTTAATTCACTTCTGAACATAGGCTAACCCTTGAAAAGATGTAACTTCAAGCTGGGGAGCAGAATATGCTGTAATGGGGAAGGTCCAGAATCCCCACATGGATATATTTTTGATTCAAACCTTCTTGTGTTGGGTAGGGTTGTCCACAGGTTGGAGTAAAAGCCCACTGAGATCTGGGAGACTGTTCTGTGACATGGGATGTTTTAGAGACTTTTCCAGTAAGCCTCTGCAATGATCCAATAAGCATGTGCAAATACCAACTTTCAAAGAATTTTAAGCACAGCCAAAGCAGAATAAAAGAAAAATCTGTCTTGCCAGGTTCCAGGGTTTTGCTCAGAAGCTGGGAATAAAGCAAACCTAATTCAAACAGTCAAGAGATAATTAAAATTTATTCTTATCCACTCCATTTCCTGACAAAATGTATCTTTTTATACGATGTAGATTTTTGCCTAATTATTCTAAAAAGCAGTTGAAGACATTGTAGGAGCAGAAAAATTAAAGTTCAGTTATGTGCCCGGCAGAGAAACAGAATATGTAAAGTAAAATCGTACAGAGTATTTTTTTAAGCACCTTTAACAATAAAATTTATTCCACCTAAATTAGAACACACTGCATTTACTAGAAAGCAGTCTTTACTAAATAGCTGCATAAACTTAGAAGTATTAATTACTCCTTCAGAGATTTCTTTTAAACTTTTTTTTTTTTTTTTTTTTTTTTTGCGCAGGAAAGCACATACTGAACCTCAACCTGCTTCTGATTAAGTCAGTGAAAGCAGGACTCTGATAAACATTTAGTTTGACAAAATGAATTCAAGATGTTGGATTATTTTGTCCATTTTACTAAGCATTTTTCCTGAATCCTCCATTCACTGGAAGATAAGATTTTAGTAAGTGTTACATCTTCCTGAGAAATTTTCAGGCTAAAGGTAAACTAAATATATCCAGAAAAGTGAATTGAATTATATGTGTTACACAGAAGTCAACATGTGCACTTCTGTAAATAAATCACATAGGGATATATTAAAGTAATCCCTGTGCTTGTTCACACAGGATGAAGCACCCAGGATAATACAATGTATACACATGGTTTTGTGAAAATTTTATTGGTTTGGATATCCTTTTTATTCTTAATGGACTACCAATAAGTACAAGATGTCTTTTACTCCTGCAGAAAAAATGTCTATTTGTGAAGGCACTACATTAAAAATACTTTTAGTTAATTAACTTGCCATGTCTGCAGATGGGATGTCATTTTTGTTACAGAAAATAAATTAGGGTGATAAAAATACTTCTCTGCACAGAAGCTGTTGTGCTTGTTTGGAAGAAAAAGTATTCATTTTACAAAATTTGATTGTTTATATTCTTTGCCAAGAAAATGAGAGTTAGTGGACCTAATTTTCTGGTTTAAAAAAGGTCTGATTTGATTAGGAAAACCTGATTCATTTGACTGTGAAAAGTGCTTAAAATGGATACTTCTTAAAAAAACAGATAGGTGAACCAGTGATTTTGCTTCTAAAATGCTGCTGAAGTGCTTGCATCTGTGGCAATGACATATGCCTGTCTGAAAAGAAATTGTTCTAACTTTCATGCAAACCAAGGGGAAAAAGCAAGTGTGAACTTTCTAAGCTGGATCTGCCCATTAGGTATCTGTGTGCTGATCATACTTCAACAGGAAATCATGATATTTAAAACTGCCGAGTGAACACGTGGGGAGCATTACGCTGTATATGCAATGAAACACACGTTGTTTATTTTGTGTAGCATTCTTCTGCTCCCTTAAATACATACAAGATGGAAACCCATAGACTTTTTTTAACCTTTAGCTGCTATAGTTGTACAGAAACTGCTGAACAAAACCTGGCAGACTTGTAAACAACCTGAGTTCATTTTATTTCATCTAACACTGATCACATTTCCAGTAGACAATAAATATAATGCACTGCTGACAGATGTGTAGAAATGTATATACAATTTGATGAAGAAATCAGGTTCAATGCAGTTAAAATCTCAGTTTATACCTTTGCATTTCCTTGAATATGGCTGTAAAATTCTTACCTACTGATGCATGGCCTGCAGCAATACCAGTTTTTTCCTGCTTTTCTGGAGTGCTGCTGGGCAGGCTTTCCTACCAATGGCTTAGCCAGTGCATCTTATTGTTGACTGAAGCATTTGCTTGAGTAAGTGGGATTCTTTGCTTCATGTGGCTTTGGATGAAGCTTCCATTTATTTTCCTGGCTGAGATATAGTATTTCCTACATCTTCTCGAATATATTCAACACATGAAAGCTCTGAATCTTTGTCTTGGGTTAAATGAATATAATGTGAGGGAGTAAATCATCCAGGAGATCAGCAGCATTAGGTATACAAAATTCTGATAATTTCATTTTGTGGAGGGGAAAAAAATCCCGATTCAGCCAGAAGACCATATTTGATGGAAAGGTAGTGGAGTTTTGTTTGTTTGTTTTTCCACAGAGAAGGATCTGTGGAGGACAGAAGATAGGCAGTTTCAAAGTGAAACTTGAAATAAGTTCTTACAGCGCTGGGTGTTGCCCTTAATGATTTGATTGTCCCGGTCAGAATATGAACACCTGGGAGCTGTTTTACTGAACCATCCCAACTGTTCATCTCTTTCCTCTCCATCTCAGCCTTCTACAATGTAATAGGGCTTTCACATCCTCTGTAAGTCAATCTTTCTGTTGGCCTTTGGTGTATACATATGGTAGATCGTTCTCTTGTTACACGTGGGCTGGCAACTTTGCTTCTATATAGCAAAATTGTTTCTCTGGGGGGAAAAAATCAGTGTAATTAATATATAAATGAAGAAGGAGTAGGCGAGCACAGACTGCAAATTGGGTTGCAATTACCGGTCTAACAAGAAATGTTCCTTGTCTGCTCTGTCTTTGTCTGGAAAGGCAGATCTGTTGTCACTGCACGAAAGCCATCTGCAGGCCCCCAGTGTAACTGCGAGGCTGGAACTCATTGCAGCCGAAATCCACTTGAAATTTTGCAAGCTTCCCACAAATTACACAGAAGAAAACAAGTATCAAGAGATCCAAGAAGAATATATACATCTGTAGGAGTGAAGAATTTTCCAGATGTGCACGAAAGTTCTGTTCATTCACTTGTATGGGCTGTTCCTGTTATTCAGTGTGGATGCAGTAACTGCTGGTGGTTGCAATACTTATTGTGAGAGGCAGAAGTTCCTGTTTTGGCTTTCTTATGCACAAACTCTGTGGTGTGTTTCAGGGGAAGTTGCATTAGCCCATGTCACTTCATAATATCTAAAGGAAAAGTGGAAAATAGTGGCATTGTTGCTGTTAACTTTCCTAGGTTTGGTAAAAAGCGAAGATGTCAAAGGAACCTGCACTGATTTGTTAATCTGGATGCATTGCAAACTTTCCATATTAAAAAAAAAATTAAAAAGTTATTGTAGAAAAAGCAGATTCTTTTGAATACTATCACAATGCATTAATACTGTCACCTTGTTTTTTAACAGGTCTATGGAAATGCAGGATCTAGCCAGTCCTCATAATCTTGTTGGAAGTAGTGATGCACCAGGTAGTTCCAAACTGGATAAATCTAATCTCAATAGCACATCAGTCACAACAAATGGAACAGGAGGTAAGTATAAGACACAGCTGGCACACAGAAAGTTTTGGATAGGTTTTAGTCATACACATTTTTTACCATAATTTCAAGAATGACTATATACCCATTTATAAATCCAGCAAGAATTATGAAAAACTGGCAGTCATACAAGTGTAAATTTCTAATTCCAACATCACTTTGATTTGCACCAACTGAAGTAAGAGGCAGAACTGAAACAAGGAGCAAAGATGAAGTAAGAAAAAATTTTGAATGGTTGATTTGAACACAGTGTTAAATGTTTGCTTATACCTGTTGGTAACTTACAATATTAATTTTATTTTCTGTGTCATACTTCCTTGATGAATAATAATTTACTCTATACCCTGAGTTACATGCATATATGTTAAATTAAAATCATTATAAAGAAAAGTGCATCAAAATTAGACTTAGGAAATATGAGAGGGTTTTTTTTTTCGCTGATGAATTTAATTTCTTGGGAGGTAACTAAAGTTTGTAATAAAGAGATTGTTAGATTTTCCTCAGCAGTAACTGGTCATTACCACTGTAGGTGATACTGTAACACTGCCATGCAACTACAGTACAGATATTCCAATGCTTTCAGATAACCAACTCTGCCATAGCAGTGGGCTGCAGTGTGCCACATCCTGAGGTGCACACAGTACAAGTGACACCATGGATATGAGTCAAGCTAGAGTTCCTTTTTTAGAGTTTATTCATTACTGTCTATTTTTACAGTTGGTACTAAGAAAAAAAATTTTTGCTTGTTCTTTCTGGCCACAAGGTACAGCATTTTATTCACTTACTCTGTTTAAATAAAAGTATGTCAATGTCAATAAGAAGTGGATGTGCCTGGGATAGTAACTGGGCTCTGCAAAGAAGGGCTGAATCCTATTTTTGAACAGAATCCTTATTCCAGCATAAAAAGAAGAGAAAACTTTCAGCATGCTATTAAAGAACACTAGTAACTGGATGCCTCTACATTATACAACGTGAATAAATAAACCAGTTAAAATAATACTGACAAAACCAATACAGTTCAGTTAAAAGGCTTGATTTAAGTGCCAAAATACTGCTTTGCCTTAAAGACTATTCATTTACACTGAACAGACATGGGGAGAATGAACTGTTGTACCATTCCTGTTCTCAGGAGACAACATGACTGTGTTAAATACTGCAGACTGGTTGCTGAGTTGCAGTACTCCCTCCTCTGCAACAAGTATGAGAGGCCCTGGTACAGTGCATGCGTGTGTGGTGTGTCCCCACGAGTGCTGTGTGACATCTCTCTCCATCTGCTCTGGTCTTATGCAGTTTGAACGTTCTCCTGGGGTTCCCCCTCACCCTGAGCATTTTTCCCTACCCTTTCTCAAAGGCTTTTCCCACAGACAGAAAACTGTTAAGGAAGTTGCAACAAGAAGTTACCTTACAATGCTTTGAAAGTCATTTGATGAGCAAGGAGAATTTAACCCACTTATAATTAGCTTAGCTGTCTACATGCTCTGAGTGACTGGGATTGTCTCGTGGTGTTCAGCATTGCTGGCAATTGCCAGTAGTCAGCATTGGTGGAAATCAGACCGATGGAATTTTCACAGAATGCCCATTTGCTTTTCTTTTCTTTTTAAGTAAAGCATTGCATGATTACCTGAGCACGAGTCAAGGCTGACAGTATTCTTACTCCTACTAAGACTTTCATTATTAATCAAAGCTTATGTCTAATGTGCTGCCACATGTAACTTGCCACTTTACAAAATTTTGGCCAAATTTTCCAAGCTGTTGTTTTCATTTATGAGTTTCTTGACATGTATTATTAATTGCCAGAAGCTGTAAGGATTAATAATAACTCTATATGTAACATCGTTACAGTACATATGGAATTAATCATAGATATAAACATGCACCACTATGTTTCTCTACAAGTCATTACAAAGGTGCTTAAGTTGTGCAGGTTTGGACTAAAGTTAGGAAGACTTCAAAAACTTGTTCTTTTAAAAAATCCTTCAGAATCAGCTTGCCATTTGTAAAACATATATGCAAAGAAAATTTAAAAAAAAAAAAAATTTGAATTGAGCACAAGAGATCATTTGTACTAAAATAAGTTCCATGTGGATGCTCCTGCTGAATAACAAGATTTTAGGTTTAAGGAAGACTGAGATAACTTGGGCTGTTGCCTCTTTTAACTGTTCAGCATGTTCAGGTAAATGTGGAAGGTAACAATTTAAGTACTAGTTATTAGTTGGAGGAAATACAATGTGTTAGTTGTACTAAATCTAATTTTCCATAGGCAGTAGAATATTTAGAATTGTGCTTCTGGTTGAGTATATTCCCAGGAAAACTCTTAAGGCTTGCTAAAAGAAAGAAGAAATCATTCCTATGACAAGCTGTGTGGTTTATTGTTTCACATGATCCTTTAAAACCAGATTTGTTTTGCTGTAACTTCTGTTGCGCTTACTTGTCCTCTTTCATGCATAGTATTAGCACCTCTTCCCCCTAAAACTCAGTCCTTAACATAGAGGAATGCTTTAGAGAAAATAAAAAAGTGGTCAGCAGAATAGCAGTCATTTTGATCTGCTAAGTCCTTTCATCAAGGTCTATTGCAGAAGCTGTTGCTTGTTGGGAGTTGTATTCTGAGTTAGCCTGAAAACAGTGAAGTTTGAATGAGATCCCTGGAGGTCATTTGGGCCAAGAACTG
This sequence comes from Passer montanus, assembly GCF_014805655.1. NCBI lineage: Eukaryota > Metazoa > Chordata > Aves > Passeriformes > Passeridae > Passer > Passer montanus. Next base: position 23,363,378 of record NW_024366591.1, on the reverse strand, counting down.
CTCAGAGCAGAGCCAACTTTGCTGTTAGATCATGTCATTCAAGGCAGCATTGAATTTTCCTCCTACATCTAATTGGACTTTTCCCTTAGTGCAGCTTGTATCTGTTCCCACCAGTTGTTTCCCAGGGCACCTTTTGAGGTGAGTGTGCCTTTGTTCTTTGTCATCTTTGCACCTTCCCATTAGATAGCTGCAGGCAGCAATTAGCTCTCCCCTCAGCCTCCTCTTCCTAGGACAGAACAAGCCCAGCTTCTTGCGTCTCCTTGCACACCTCGTGCCCCAGCACATGATGATGTAGCTCTACTGTCACTGTGTTGTCATGGTCTAAGCCCAGCTGGCAACTAAGCAGCACACAGCTGCTTGCTTATCCCATCTGAAAACAGAACTGCTAGCAGCACTCAAATGTTTTTCCAGTTAGAAGTTGCTTTTCATTTTATTTTCACTCTTTCAATATATTAAACAAAAAAAATTCGTTGTCTTGAATTGATGCTGGAATATTTTCTTTTTTTTTTAGTTAGTTTTGTGCCTTTTTCCTTCTTTATGTAATGACATACAACATAAGGAAAAATAGGTAATAGTAAAAATCTCCAGCTACACTGAGGAAGGACCTTGATGAATTCTTTACTGTCATGAAATCTGAATGTAAAAAAGTAGAACTGTTTAAAGTCAAGCACATATAAAAACAATTTCTATAAGTATTTTCCAACAAATAGTGCCAATATAATGTTTTTGCTCAAGTTAAGTGCAGGAGAGTGTTTCTTTTGTTTTAGATTATTTTCTTGACAGGGAAAGAAAAAAGATTGTGTCTATTCATGCTGATGGCAGTGCAGTGCAGCTGGCATTAACCAGAACAAGACACAATTCTAAAGTAAACATTTCAATTCATGACTGAAGTTTCTGTTCAGTTAAACATATACTGTCTCCTTGGATGCAATACTGAACATTTGTACCTCACAGTGGACAATAGTGAAATACTTTCTTGAGCAAAAAGAGATAAAGGTACTAAAAAGTACTTTATTCGTGTGGGTAGGTGCCCAGACTTTGCAGAAGTACATAGAGGCATCCATATGCAGTAATCAGCAAATAAATTAATTTAGATACTTTTGATACTTCAGGCAACTATACATGTTCCACATGACTGAGAGGTTTAGTGAGGGCCATCCTTTTGTGACAAATTACCCTTGAACTTTTTCTTGATATGTGTTTTATTGATATGATGAAAATAAAATCACATTCTTCTCAAATAATTATAGAAACGAGAATGCCTGATTACTCTATTGCTCTTAAGAATTTTTTTTTTTCATTTTGGGTTGGTTTTGTCACAGTTTTGGGTTTTTTTTAATTGAAAATATAATAGCTAGCAAAGTGAGGAGTTCATGACAGCTTGAAAAGATGTGGCTAAAATTCTTCCCTGATGACTCCATATTGAATTAATATCCTGCTGCTTTCAGTGAGACTATTTGGACATGGTAGTTTTATGAAAGAGAAACAATAATGAAAATGAGTTTCTATTCAAAAGACACATTCAAAGAGTTTTTAATCTCAGACAGTAGATGGAAAGATACAATTGTACAACTGAAACCAGAAGGTATTACTTTGTTTGTTTGGCACTGGTGCACCAGTAATGCTGCAGGGCACTCTACCAGTCACAGAGACAAATGCATCCCAATTTCTCCTGCTTGATCCAAAGAGGTGTCCCTCTGACTTCAGCACAGGTCACTTGTACAGTTGTAGACATCAGCAGCATCCCATGTGACTTCCTGAAGTAAGATCCATTAGGCAGTGTGACTGGAAATGGGATGTGATTTTGTAGGAGAGGTAGCTCACACAGGGCTTGTCACAGGCAGCTTTACTGGTGGCTGACACAGAGAAGAATAGCAGGATTGGTCTGTAAGTGTTGTTCTGCACCTTTTTCCTTCGAGGAAACTAAATCCTTTATTTATCTCATGCACTGCCTTTTCCTCTTCAGACTGTATGAGGGACAGTGAGCTTGAGGGCAGCTCAGGTCGTACTTGTACTGAATCAACCTCTGGAAGTTCCTCTCTGTCTCAGCTAAACGTGAAGGGAGATTAGTAGGCACCTTTTATACGCTTGATTTAGGTGACTTGAATCTGTGCCACAGTTTTTAAATACATTGCCAGATCGGAACATGAAATTCCCCCCTTTCCCTTACTGTTGCCAGTGCAGTCAAACGTGGATGCAGTGATGTTGACAGATGAGAGCTTTGGTCAGCTTAGCTGAGGCCTCTCAGAGGCGTCAGGTAACCAGCTGGCAGAGGACGCCTCTCCTTGGCTTATGTCAGACCTGCTGGGGGGCTCTGCCAGGCTGGCTGTCACTGCAAAGGCTTCTTCACAAATCCCAGGCTGTGCCCACGGAATTTGGATACCTGCATCCAACTGAGGTGGTTGCTTGTGCAGGTCTTCATTGCCTCTTCACTCTGTGGCCCTGGGCACCAGCCTGTGCAATCCATAAGCGTGTGATGAGTGTCCATGCCCAACCCTAACCTACCTTCATGAAGAAATTATGTTACTATGTTAAAGCTTCTACATTTGCCAGTCAGACAGGCTAATAGGAGCTGCAGCACATTCTCTGCTGCTGTTTCTTACCACATCAACTGGATGGATGGTTCCCAAATTCCATTACAAAAGTCCATGCCAAATCTTCTGTCCATGTAACATACTTAATTACAAAAATTTGTATTGCCTCTGTGGTGCTTTTTGTGCTTTGAGGTACAGCTTGAATGGTAAGACTACATGATGATCCCTAAGAAATAAATTTGAGTTTAGAGTAGACTAAACTGTTTGGTAACCTCTGATTAAGAAGCTAACTTGTCATGGCTGCCATTTGTGTCCTACTCTAGTTTTTTGGCTTTTTTTCTTTTTTTTTTCTTTCAAACTTCTCTCTTCAATTATGAAAAATTGCTTGTTGGTGGCCTAGCTCAAAAAGGCCCCCACAGACTGTAAAAGGGGAAGGGGAAAGGCAACATGCTGGCACTGTGAAAGTAATTTCCTTCTGTATTATCATGAAACTATATTATAATTGTTTTACTTGTCAGGCAAAACTATTTTTGTTATGTGCCACATCCCTTGACAGCTAATGTTTCCTTCCTCTATGCTAGTCTTAGGATATTGTTGGAATCAATTAAATTTATGTTGAAATCTTCCCAGAAGATATTCCAGTTGCTAAAACCAATAGCTGGATGAATGCACAGATACAGAGCTGTGTAGATAAATGGGCATTCCTGTCAGATTCCTGTCGATTGTCTCGGTATGGTGCTAGAACAAAGGTTGAAACTGTTGCACGTGTGCTTGTTTGAGCTGGACTACCAATAGTGAGACTGGCATGAGGACTCCAGTGCAAATCCAGAAGTAAAATCTCATGTCTACTTATTCTTCTATGTAGTGTCTCTTCTTGCAGTCAAAACAGAACCCATGAACAACAGTGAAACAGCAACAACAACTGGAGATGCATCGCTTGACACTTTTACTGGGTCAGGTAAAGCCATAATAAAATGATGTTTTGTTAGATGGACATTAATGCAGCATTTAATAACAATCACTAATGAACATTTGCATAGAAGCAATCTTTACAAAGCTACTATAAAATGTTATAGTATTTTATACCTAATAATAATAATAGTAGTAGTAGTAGTAATAGTAGAAATAATAATAGCTTTTTCATTTTTGTAAATGCAACTCAGCAGTTTATGTGAGGTGTGATCTTATTCAGCAATTTATGTGAAGTGTGATCTTAAAGAATGCCTAATAATTATGCCTAAGACCACTGCTGTTTGCAAAAGTCTCAAAATAATACTGTTATTATGGTAATGTAGATCTTTTTTCTCAGAGTTAGTCTTGTATGATATTAGAAAAAAAATGGGATTGTAACAGCCATGCTAATTTGAGCAGTTTCAAATCTTAAGGTTTATACCTCAGTGCTAATCTTTTTACTCCTATTTAGTTTAAACAGTGACCTGATTGCTGTGTTAATCTCTTTCCACTGGGATGAGCTACTTTCTTTCCAAGAACATGGTTTTACATTAAATAATCATAGGCTTCAATTGCTTCTCAAAAAATTCAAACAAACAGTGGTTTAAGTAGATTCCTATAAATTGTTAAAATGTGATGAGCTGTGGAAAAGTACAGAGAATTAGCCTTCTAATCATTAAGTTGCATCCTGCTAATAACAATATTAAAAAGGAGAGGAGGGAGAATAAGTTTTGCATATGGAAACACGAGTTCAGTAATGGCCTGACGGAAATGAAACACCAAAGCCACAAATCACCACTCCACACTGATGCTACTGTTACTTTGGTAGACTTAAGTAGTCAAGCCCTATTTAAAATATTTTGGAAATCATAATGTTTCTGTGTAATCAATCAGTTAATCCCAAAAGTTAATTATTCAGAAAAGTAGTTATTACTAATTTAGTGTATGAAGAAAAAGTACTTTGTGAGATTTAAAGCATCTACTATTTCTGATTAGAAAAATGTCCTCATTTTAATTTTCATTGTCCTCATTATAATTATACTGAGAGGAACCTCAGCCTAAAGGCTAAAAACTTCCATAAAAATTAAATAGTCTGGGCTTAAATTTAGCTTTTCTTTTTCACTCTGTTTTCACTCAGTGCTAAAATTTTGTTGGTAATGATTACAAACCATAAAATATCCAACTCTAGGTATGATTTTTTCATTGTTGATGAAGCTTTATCAGCTTCTGCCATGTATTTAAGGCAGCTGAGTTCTATTCTATGGCTAAGGCAACATTGGAGTGCCAAGACTTGCAGCCTTCAGCTCAGGTTTAGATAGCTAAGTAACAGCTTGATTTCCCCAGGTGCCACTCAACCATCAGCTTCCACTGAGATAAAAGAAGTCTTGAGATCTCTACACTTTGGATGTTTGGGAAGTTGGTGCCTCAAAAAAAAAAAAGATTAAAAAAGGCAGGAATTTGAGCCTTGCATAATCCTTTTTTGCCTGTTAGCCACCTGCGCACTCAAAAGAAATATGAACCTGATTCTCAATTTAGTGCACAAACTCAAGCAGTAAATGAGTACGGTCATTCTCAGTGGGAAATCAATAGTCTGCCTGTCTGGGTGACATGCAGTCTTCATCATCAGAGCGAGACGCAGAGCTGCCCTCATAATGCACTCAGCCTTTCACAAGGATTGAATATGTTACTTTCGTGCTTGCCTTTTACTTGTACTCCAAAATCAGGCAATTTTTTTCCTCTAATTTTCCTCTAATTTTAATTTAAAGAGCAGTAAAAACTCAGCAAAACCAGGATTTCTCTGAGTTTTTAGCCTAACTGGTTAGTTGGAAAGTTTAGTGGATTGCCAAACGGTAAATGCTGACTAGTAGACAGATGTTGTTTCAAATGAGCCACCTGTGACTGAAAAATGCATAGCAAAGCCCAACACTGAACAGTTTGTTTTTTCCTGAAAATGAGGGACATATATGTGTTATTCCCAACTATGACAAAGTCATGATGCCAGCACTTCTCTGTATTTTTTGAAATGAGACATGGGTGAAAAGAGAACTCCTGGTGCTGAGATGCATTTGAGAGTCTGCCATGCAGAAATCCTTTCCTTCAAACACTCTACAAATTAAAATTGATTTCCCTGCTCCAAAGGCAGTCAAAACACATGACCTGTCCTGGAACTGAGCAGAAGGCTCAACAAGCCACATGGGGTGTAAAGTAGTCATCTCTGTCCCTAATGACCAGCTGTAAGTGATGGTCAAACAAATTGTGTCAGGTATAGAACAGGAAAGACAGATTAGACCTCACAGAAAACTGATTCTGTGAACTGTTCACTGAAAAGGTAAGGCACACAGATCTCTTGAATTTAGAGTGGCATTTGTCCTGGGATTGGCAAGGCCCTATTCAGGGCTGCAGCCCATGTGTTGCAGCTTGTGCTCAGGACTGTGGTTCCCCTGTGCTGGGGAGCTGCCCCTGGGAGAACCAGTGCCTCTGGGCATGGGTTAGCCAGGTGAGGAGTCCCATTGTGCACCCGCCTTCCTCCTCCTTCTTCTTCACAGAGGAGCAGTTGGTAATTAGTTTGCAGCTCTCTGATTCTGCAGCATGCTCCTGCTGGGGTGGGCATTCACAGGACTGGGAGAGGCGCACAGCCCTTAACTGAGAGTTTCATGCACTGTGAATTTGTTGCAGCTGCTGTACTGTAATGCTGTGTATATCGCTTACAATAGTGGATTAATTTGAGAACTGTTTTATCATTTTAGTGTTCTCATCATTTTAATTTAGTATTTATTACACACAGGGTATAGAGTACAGTTTACAGATGTAGAAAGCAATTTCAGAAGGCCATGGAAGTGAAGTTAGGGAATGTCACTGCTGTTTAGACTACATTTGGTCCCCTTGTGCATAGAGATTGTGATGTTACTTAAATCAGGTCCTTTAAACCTAACCTTTTTGCACATAATTTTCCAGATGTGTAATGAAAATACACAAAACTCCAGCCCATATTAATATACTGAACCCAACACATGCTATTAAAACAGCTAATGATCATTTAAATCCTCCACAACCACGTTGGCCATTAGAACTAAGAGAGTAACTGGTAGGAGCTGGCTGTCAGCTTGCCCCTTTGTGAAACAACGTTAATGGGAACTGGAGAGATCAAGGGTCTTATACCTGCCCTGAAGGGCATTCCTTTGGTAATTTCACGTAGTGAAGTCTTAGGAATATTTGAGTTTTTCAGAGAAGAAACAATTTTGTTTTGGTATGGTTTTTTTGACATAAGCAACACAAAAGAGCATTTAGCCCCTTTACAAAGCACCACAAAACCCACAGGAACCTGCCTCCACCACCTCTTCCACTGCCAGCAGTCCTCAGAGAGGAGATGTTATGAGGTATCTAAAGTTTCATAACCCTTAGAATTAGTAGTTTCATCTGTGAGATACAGGTGTGGTCCACAGGCTCTACTCAGTCACAATGTTCTCTTATGATAGGCCTTACACCCTGAAATGTTTCTCAAACATCTCACAGGACAAATTGCAGGGACAAGCTACAGAAAAACAGTGAAAAGAATGGATTTTTTTAGTCTTGACTCTTTCTCTTCCTTACAACTGGATCATCAGGGAAAACTGGGAATAAAAACAAGGAAATTTAAAACCAGACACATTCCAAAAGTATTTTATTTTATTTTATTTTATTTTATTTTATTTTATTTTATTTTATTTTATTTTATTTTATTGTCTGAATTTTAGAAAGAAGGTATATGCAGAAAGAATAAAAAGACAGGCAGGATAGTTTTTACTGAAAAGTATTAGGTTTTGATAGCTCAATTGATTTAAATGAATAGTAATTAATTTTTTTCTAGTTTACATAAGGTGGATTGTCATGCTAAATGTTCTTTAACCAAAGTGATTAATTGATTGAGCTCTCATCCAGCAAATGATCAGACAAAAAAAGCAATACGGCTAAAATGATCCGATAAGCCAATAATGGATCACAAAAGTTCCTTGCCCTGAGAACCACCAAGGTCACTCTGCTGCTATTGCTTGTCTTTAGAAAGGTCACAGAGCTGCAACAGGGAAGATTAATTACTCATCAACCCTTAAATAACCAAGAGCATTCTTTGGAGTTCTGTGAAACAGTTACATTGATAGAAACAGCTATAGGTTTGTCTGACTCTGGAATAGCTGCCTGCACCTGTAGCAGATTGCTCTAAACCACAGAAAGGCATTCTCAAAAAAACCCTCAAAAACAATATCCACACAAAATGAAATTTAGCAGATTTCCATTACAAGCAAACCCTCAATATCTTTTCAAACGGCAACTCTTTTATGAAATCTAATGGCACATGTTTTAAAAGTTATTATCCAATTCTTTACTTTCAAGGCATACTTAACTGCACATTTTAGAAAGAAGTTAATTGTTTTTCTTCTACTGTATTTTCCTTTTAAGTTCTACACATTCTAAATGCATTTAAACTATCTTTAAAAATATGAAGTTCTCTGTGTGTTCAAAGCAGTAGATCTGAGAGACATTAATTAGGGCTGGATGTAGAAATGTATCATGTTTCATAAAATAGTTAGGAACCTAAACCTATTTGTCACTTATAAAATTCTGAATGTTCATTTCTACTACCATTAGGAATAACTCAGGAAGAGGGTACACTTTGAAGTACAACTATGATTGATTAGACTAAAGAAATTCCAGTGCTTCATTGTGTACTACTTTAATCTTTTGAAAAGTGAATGAACAGCAGATGGCCTAATAAAGACACTCTGTATGTTTGCCCAGTATGGATTTGCTCTGAAGGGATTGGTTCAACACTTTAGAGTACATATATTTGGAATACATCTGTCTTAGTCAAGACAGATGGTTAAAGGAAAGGGAAACTTCCAAACACTTGGAATTAATCCAGTGTGAGCACTGCTTCTGGATGAAATTTTAATGGGTTATGGCTATTGTTCTGTTAGCTTTCTTGGAGAATGCAGCTGTGAATAGTATAGATACACACAATTTGGATGGCTACCGAACAGGACTGTTTATGCATACTTTAAAATAAAAATGCTGTTGTTAAGGGTTATCTTCTAATTGGCCTGTTTATAAGGAATGGTAGTTGGTTTCTACTGCTCAATGCAGTATCTTCCATCACCTAAGCTAACTAAAATTAGTCACAACCATATAAAGCATGCTTTTCCTAAATTGAACTTCTTGTTAATGTGAGACTATAAAGGTATGTGTATGTTACTTCAATCCCATGAAATATGTTAGATCACAAGATTCTTTTTAACTACCCCTTTTAATACAACTTGCAAATTTGAAAGATCAACAGTGTGGGGATCACAGGTGATGTATAAAATACATGCCTCTGCAATATACTCAGAAACGTGTTAGTCAAGTTGAGAAAGTGTGACATACCCATGCTAACTAAAGAGTTCTGCACACCAGAGAAAGATTTGGAAGTTTTAAACTTTTTTTTTTAATGTTTTGGTACTGGTGACATCTGCTTCCTTGAAAAGCTGTCCATTTCAATAGGCTTCTCTGTTAATGTTGCTGCTTTAGTTCACACTGTGTGACTGTGTGGGTCTCATGGTGTTTCTAACTGCTGTACTCTTGTTTTCTGTTTTGCAGTAATAACAAGTAGTGGCTACAGTCCCAGATCAGCGCACCAGTACTCTCCACAGATATATCCCTCCAAGTTAGTGTCTGCACCTCTTCTAGTCTTTCATAGACCTTGGCTGTGGGCAGTTTTATGGTTTGTTGCAAACAAGTGTTCAGCAGGAGAAACAGAGGAAAAGGAAAATTCTTAAGCCACGGTACTGGCTCCAGTACTGGCTCCCTCTCCAACTTTTTTTTCCTCGTGTGTCTACAGAGTAAGATCCTGCTTCGTGCAGTATTGCTGCACGAGAAGCACCCTTGAATATCAGCACACAACAGAAGTAAAATAATCAGGCTATTGCATTCCCAGACATCAGCATATTAACAGCATGTGTGGGGAATATATGCAGATATATTTTGGAGAAGTCAGTTTATATATAGAAATCACAATTGCATGCACAAGTTGCATACTGGGGGGTAACCCTGTCCCTGACCCTTCCAAGGCCAGCATTGCCAAACGCTTCCAAACATTCCACAATCATGAACCACCCTTTCCTTGTTCCTCTCCGATATCATAAGATTTAAAAATCAAATAAATTGGATTAGCTTTTAATCTTATTATTTTTAAGCCAACGGATGTTGTTAGAAATAGAAAATTTCTTCATGTTTTTCTTTTTTTTGGTGGGGGGAAACTGACTCTTGGACAATCACTCAAATCCAGGAGTGGGAACTTTTGGAAGAAACACCAAAGATGTTGTATGGAACTGCTGCAGTTGGCAGCATATTAGTTTGCTTGTCCTGTGATCAGTGTTGTGCACGAGGGTTCTTGATTCCATTATGCCATCTGTTTGTTTCCATTTATTTGATACAGCTATCATGTCACTTTGGTACAGAGAAAACATTGAATCTAAAGATTCAAGAGCCACTTAAGCTCTTTCAAGTTTTTTTTAACAAATTTGCAATCTTATGATGGTCACCAAAATTTATTAATACAGAAAGTAGGTGCCTGAAATAAGAGCCATCATTTCAATTTGAACAGGTTTTGGCAAATTATATTAGGTACTTTTGGCCAAATACATTACAAGGTTTAATAGAATTTTCAATCTACTGTTACAATTTTTTGGCATCTAAATCAATGAGTAATCCTTTTCTGATAGTAAATGCTGCCAACTGTACTGAATTAATTAGAAAGAAAAAAATTTAAAAATTGGAATCTGAAATTTAGTCATGGCTTTTAATGGCCAGGTTTCAGTTAGCGTAATTCTGCAGAGTGTGTTTATTCAACTCTTGGTCCATAAAGTCTTATTTGACTTACAAAACAATCCAAGAAAAATGTTTCTCTGTATATTTTTGCAACTCTGGAGGGCAAAAAAATTTAAACTTGATTTTATTCAATCTCTCTATAAAACCCCAGTGTTCATAAATAAAAGACCATTTTTTATTTCCATTCTATTTTTCTAGGCCATATTTTCCGAACATTTAAAGCCCATCTGGTTACCAAAGTATTGGTGTCTGTATTTTTTATGCTACTCTCCATGGGTAGGATCCATCTCCCATTGAAGCTAGAGGCTACATGTCTGTTGAAGCAGAACCTACACAGATGACATAATGTACTAGCTCCAACATTCACCTCTGTGTTTCCCCTATTCTTCTAGTCCAAATTTCCCTCCATTGGATTAAAAAGGTGTGGGGGCTTTTCTAATTGAAATGTTCTGGTCTCGGCTGAAAGATGTTAAATCCATATAAAGATATGAAGCAGTGGCACAGCCCACCCAAAAGTGGACACATTAGCTTAAGAATTAAATTGTAGTGATGGGACAGCATAAAATATTCACTGTGCCTTGGGGAATGTGGGACAGAGTGTCTTTCAGCTTATTTCAGTGGGGGATGGAATAAATCCCAGAAGAGGAGCAGTTGGCAGAATAATGAACTGCCTTTGGACATCTTTAAACCTTTTTCTTTACTTTATTGCTTGAATCAACATACAAAGTATTTGTTGCCACAGTAATGCTATTTTTCCTGATATTTAGGCCCTATCCGCACATTCTTTCTACACCAGCAGCTCAAACAATGTCTGCCTATGCTGGACAAACGCAGTATTCGGGAATGCAGCAGCCAGCGGTCTATACAGCCTACTCACAGACAGGACAGCCCTACAGCTTGCCCACTTACGGTATTTGACCACTTCTTACTTCTCTTTACCTATGACTAAAAGCAATGCCGACTGGAACGTCACTTTTGCTTTCTCTTTTTTTGTTTTCCCAACTGTAACAAAATATTTTAAAGAATCAGTTGAAAATTAATTTCTTATACAGATTTGGGTGTAATGTTGCCAGGCATCAAGACGGAAAGTGGGCTCTCGCAGACCCAATCTCCTCTGCAGAGCGGGTGCCTCAGTTACAGCCCAGGGTTTTCCACCCCACAGCCAGGCCAAACACCGTACTCCTACCAGATGCCAGGTGAGTAGCCACCTCTAAAATTTAAAGCTATTTCTTCCTGGTGCTATTCCTTTTGATCATCTGTTACTTCAGATCCGGGCATGGAATGTAGTCCCTACTTGAGCCTTCTTTTGGATTTTGTAGTGGAGTGAAATCCACTACAAAAAGTGGATTTCACTTGTTATATTTACTAATATATACAAGTTTCTTTTCCTTGATTGTTTTAGTGGCAGGACTGAAAACACTTGTTATATTTACTAATATATACAAGTTTCTTTTCCTTGTTGTTTATGTTCCTGAGTATGGCATCATTTGATACTTGTTTCTCCTTGGATTAACATACTTTTTTAGAATTTCTCCTTAATTTATATTTATTCTGTCATTTACTATTCAGTTAATAATTAATTGATTACCCAGTGGTCATTGATAACCTATTTTATTTGGAAAATTTTTAAGCCTCTTATACAATGGTCAATCTTTTGCATATTACAAACTGCAATATGAATCGTCTAATTTATGTTGAAAGCAAGGACATGCCTCATTACAGATAGATTAAAAACACCTAGATATAGTTTTTTGAAAAGGTTTTTGTTTCGCAAATGTAACACTAAAGTATTAGAAATGAAGGTAAAAGAGAAAAACAGTGTTTGAGGCGAGGTGAGAATGCAATAAACTGAAAAATGCTTTCTAAATTGGTGAGATGACTTACTGTTGATATCTTCCTTGCTTGGTGTGGAGAGGAATGTATGCATGGAAGTAGTATTTAATTTGATCTAAAGTTTCATTACAATGTTTTACACTTCTAATGGAAAATAAAAGTGTTTTTTTGTTCTGATTCATCTACATCTTCACATGGAATATTCTAATTAGTATTTTATTTTGATTGACTAACAAGTTCTCAGAGTTAATTATATTTCTTAATTTTAGGTTCTAGTTTCACACCATCATCCACTATTTATTCAAACAACTCTGTTTCAAATTCTACAAACTTCAGTAGTTCACAACAGGTATGAATATTACCATTTTTATTTTGCCAGTTACAAAAGGACTTCTATAACTCCAGAGATAGCATGTTATTTTAATTTAGATCTGTTATGTTGAATGAAACTCACTGTGGTTTAATGCTATTTTCTGTGGAAAATGATCAAAATCTTACTGGAAGCCTAGTTACATATTTTAGCACTTAAATATTTCAGCAGCTTCCCTGTAGTCTTTTAAATATATATTTAAATTAAAAGACACCAAATAGTCTTAAATTTAAAAATTTTAGAAAAAGCTAAACGAAGCCTTCAAAACAATAGCAAAAGTCATATGACTGTACAGTTAGAAATATTTAATGGGAAAAAATCAGTCATTACTGTATGTAATGGATTCTCTGCTGCATCTGCTGTTTCAGGATTATTCGTCATACACAGCTTTTGGCCAAAATCAGTATGCACAGTATTACTCAGCATCAACATATGGTGCATATATGACCTCAAACAACACGGCTGATGGCACTTCATCATCATCAACCTACCAATTACAGGACTCTCTCCCTGGCTTGACTAGTCAACCAGGTACAGATCTACATTCAGGTGAAACAATTTTTGTATTTTATTCGCTGTTTTTATAAAGAAATTATTTCCATATTCAGCTTGCATGGATGTTGACATCTTACACTCGTGCCTTTCAAAAAACTTTGTCATGTAAATCATCCAAAATAAGTTATTTTACTGTTTAGTTAGGAAACCTGTCCAGTTTGTTTGCTAATTAAAGAAAGCGTTTTGCAGACTGAGATGGTTGTCTGTATCACTGGCACTGGGACAGTGCTGTTCCCACCTACACAGTCTGAGGCATTGTTGTGAGGAATTTTAAACAAGATACTGTTTTTCATTTAATTATACCTCAGCCTTGCTGGCAAGAGCACATGGTCTTCATTCAAAGGGGTACAAGCCATGCTTGCTAATTCACTAATTTAAGTAATCAAGAATAGGGGAATTAGTTATTAGCACCATAAAAAATATTGTACTGAAGTAGCTGAATTTGCAAGAAGAGCATTATCAGGAGACATGCGGAGGCTCCCTTTGCCTGCCCAGCCCTGCCCTCTTGTGCACAGCCACCACAGCACAGTAGCTGCTACTTGCATTCCTTGGACATCCCTGGAGGGTAGTGGCAGTTTTTAATTTTTCTTCAGCACTCTTAGAGCGGTCTCTTTCACAGACCGGCATCACTCAGCCAGCGTGGGCAGCGTCTGCCGTTTCTAAAAAGACTAACAAACTGGCTTTTGGATTAAGCTCTGAAGAGAGAAGGAATTTTTGCTTTAGTCACAAGATCACCTTATTGCATAGATCTTCCTAGAAACTGCATCAGCTTATTGAAAAATACATTAGAAAATCTAATGTATTATTGTAATGAATTTGCACAAAGGAAAGGTAACACTGTGCAGAAAAGTTTAAGCAAGGACTCACACATAATATATACTGCTTAAATTTGCTAAAAATACTGGAATTTTAACTAAATTAGTTGAAATTTTTCCTACTCAGATGTTTTCCTCAGGCTGGTTTTTAAAATGTAACAGTGCATGTGTTTGTGGGTGTATGTTTGGGGTGGAGTATTGTTAGATATGGATATGGATATTGTATGGAACAGTGATGGGGACATACATATTCCCTTGATTTATAATGAAAAGTGCAATGTTATTCAGCGGTCTCAGAATGCAAATCTAGGCAGAACCTAAAGGTAATGTGAAATCAAGTGAAATTTCAACAGGTGGAGGATTTCTATAGCAGACACAAATCAATGTAAAGAATTTTTAAAAGAGTAAGGAGTGTACTCACAAGTTGCATGTTTTGATAACTGTGTATGTCCTGTGTACTTTCTCTTGCTGCTTTGTTTTTCCTTCATATTCTTATTTGAGAAAATCAGACAGTTTCCCATGTTGTTTCTCCCCTAGGTATCTGTTTCCTAGAAATGCTGTGTAAATGTATCATGTATTTTTACAAGTACCATTGGTATTGAATAGAATTGGCAAAAAAAAAGGAATCTTAAATAGTTTGAACATGTTGAAAAAGTATTCATAGGCTTCACGTCTGTGAAATGGTAAAGGTTTTTCTTGGTTGTACATTGTTTAAGCATATGAGCTTATTCTCTTGTTAAATAGGTTGTGCATCAGAGTTTAACAAATCCGCCCCCGTCTGCTCCTTATTTCTGTGAAAGGTTGCAGTGATCATGCAGCCCTCTGCTGAGAGTGGAACACCCACTTTCTGAATGCATGACATGCCTGTGCCCTTCTGTGTCACAGTAAAAATAAATTTCCATTGGTGAGGGGCAGTGTCTTGGAGATCATTTCAGATATCATAGATCATGCTGCAGTGCTGTAGCACTCACTGTGTTCACTTGCTGTCAGACAAGTCCTTAAGACTTACTCCACCAAAAACCTGAGACTAAACACAGCAAGGCACTTAATTCTTCTGGCAGCTCTACTAGCTGTTAATTCAAATATCGAATCAAAGCCTCTAGTTCTATCTGCACATACAGAATTTCTCATTTGCATAATAAAGCCCCATCAGATGAAGACTTAATACCACTACAATTTTATTTATTGACTGTTTAAAGAAAATGAGATGAAAATTGAAGTAGACTTTATTCTTTCTGCTATTCATGACGAACAATAACACGCTACAAGTCATAAAAAAAATAAATAAAAAAAAATAAAAAAAAAAAAAAAAAAAAAAAGGATAAATAAATAAAAAAATAAAATTAAAAAAAAAAAAAGCAGGCCTGTAACATTGAAGCTGTCTTCTGGCTGCTCTGCTCTGTCTGGTAAGGATATGTAACAAAAGTCAATCCATAAGGAAAGTATGAAGGGGGTCAGAAATTCATCCATTCCACATTTGTGTAATGCTCAGCTCCTTAAACCAGGGACTTCTCTTCCAAGCTTGCATTAAGCCTGCCTTAAATTAAAATTTTTCAAAATGCATTAATTAGCACAGAGTATTTGTGAGATAAATAGGTGTCTCCTGAGGCACTTCATCTCAAACAGGGATAGCTCAGATGGACTGGGAGGTGAGGTCTCAGGAGATAAGTACACTTGAGTATATTTGATGGACACATGAGTACATTTAATCTGGGGCAAACAAAACTCTAGCAGAGAATACAGGCCTGGATAAAACCTTCTTGTGAAGGCACCTTGCTATCCTATATCCAGGGTTAGGGGAGGCAAATCACCATAAAATATTAGCTTTTGTTCCATTGTTGGGATGCAGCAAGGCTTAATTTGGTACCCACAATGAAGTCATCTTTTGCAGGTGACTTTGCACCTTTTGCAGGTGACTTTGCACCTTTTGCCTACTCTGGGAGATAGCATTAGATTTATATTCAGACTGCACAAACTCTTTTTTTTTCATTCTTAAGTCATAGAACTGTATTTTAACAAGGAGGAGGGGATGTTCACATCATCCAACTAGAGGTGAGAAACAATGTCCTGGATGTGAAAGACCACCTCCATTTGCAATGTGGTGCTGTAATTCCCTTTGTATCTTGGTGCTGTAATTTCCTGTGCTCTAACTGGGGCTGCTGCAAGGTCTCCACAGCATGAAAGCTTCATATTGGACAAATGTATGAATATGTGTAAGAACGTCTGTGATAAAGAGGTCATTCCATATTCTGGTTTTTTTTCCTCCTGTTTTCTTGGATCACTGGCACTGCTCACAGTCCCAGTGGGAAGAGGCTATGAAGTATATTTATGAGGCATGTGTGAAATATTGAAAAAGCTAAAAAATTTCAAACATTGTAATAAAAATTTCTGTCTATTATGAGCTGCAGTAGGAGCTCTTCATGATGGTAATGTTTTCAATACTCTTTGGTGCTAGAATTTCTCACATTCTTTTATGTTGCAGGGTTGAATTTTTAATAAGTTTTCATTTTGTCAGCATTGACCTCATTTCTAAAGCAAACAGAGGATAAGAAAAGTGGTCTTTCTTCTTTAAACTGCTGTAGGTAAAAAGCAAATCAAGCAATTAAGCCTACAGTTGTTTAAAAAAACAAGCAACACTGACTTCTGCAGTTCTAAAATAGATGCATACCTTGCATTCAAGTAAGAGACAGCTGCTCATTCTGATTTAGAGATTAGTGTAATGAAATAAAGTTGGCTTTAAATACCTAGATTTTACAAGGAACAGCGATTAGTTACAGTACTGATTAATAGATAATTATGCAATCATATACAGCATTGACACAAGCAGAAGCCTAGAGCAACTGGTAATGGCTAATGCTAAATGAAAATCAGATTTATTTACTTCAGTTGTTGGGTAATTTCAGAGAAGATTTAGAACAGGGGTTTTTTTATATTTTATTTCTGGTAGATTAGAATAAACACAGTCATTGAGAACAGATGTTTTAATACATTACTGTGGAAATGAGTCTTGATTTTGTTGTAATGTGTTGAAGTGTTATAAATAAGAAGACTTTTGTGGTAAGAATGTAAACATTCATCTTCAAGTTTTTGCTTTTTATTTCTGGGGGTTTGGTTTCATACAATTTTTCCACTCCACCAGAAAAATGTAAGAAACTATTTATGCATTGAGCTCTTGCACACTCAGAACCTATTTTAAAGTCATTGTAGGTTTTTGCTGCATAGGGATTCTGATTTGGATGCCTCTTGTACATTTGTAATTACCCAAATACATTTTGCTGTTCTTATGGGGAAAGAGCCAAGATAATGTGATCCTTATTGATTGCTGTGACCTTGCTGACATCAACACTATGCCAGGAATAGAAATGAGTAGTCAACAAGAACTGTGTACTCTCCCCATTCTTTAGGGATTTCTGCCTGTGTGTCTTGTCCTTTCTCTGCACATCTCTATGAAAATCACTTAGCCTCTTTTACTACATGCTCAGCCCCCTTAACTGTCATGGTGACCCTCACCTGGCCTAACTCCAGTTTTGACAATAACTCTCTTCTACCTGGGCACCCAAAACTGCACATTTTTCCAGATGTGGTCTTGCAAGTTCAGAAGAGAGAAGAGAAATCAGTCTCCTTCATCTGCTGGACACCCTCTGATACTCTTTAGTAAAAATTAAAAAAGAAAAATCAGATTCCAAGTCAAAATCAGATGCATCATAGATGATTTTTGGCAAATGTTTGTACTAAGTGTTAATATATTCTGCATATTTGCCATCATGAGCACTTTTAACAAATATTACCCATGGCCCAGGAATGCTCAATTACAGACAGCTCAAGGACTTTCTTGAATCAAAATCTGTCATAGATGTCAGATCAAAGCCGTACCCTTTCCTCCTTTACTGGAGAAAAATCAAATCATTATTAATAGGATAAATGAAAAAGGAGGACAAAAAATTAAATTTTTTGTCATTTAGCACTCAGGAACCTAGCCAAACTGCATTTATTGATAGAAATTTTGAAAGCTGAATATGCTAAGCTTCATTAAATGGATAAGCCAGGGATGGGCTTGAGTGTGGTAAAGACCAGCTATGCCATACCAGGTCAAAGGCCCTTCCAGTACATCTCTGTGAAAGCCCTCTCATACTTAGAGAAAGACAATCAGAACACAGCAAGCATAACTTCATCCTCTTTCAGGAATTAACTGGAATATTGCATTTAATATTATGACTTTCCTCTGACAATTTATGGGCTGAGGTATGGTGAAGAAAAAAGTGAACTTGACTAAAGAGCAGGTGACATGGGAGGAGAACATGAAACTGGAAGCTGCATGGCTGTTCTGGATCATGGATTAGTGCCAAAGTGTGTTCTGGTAAAAGTAAAGGAGGACTTGGAAATAGGTCTAGCTGAACTGAAAACATGGGAAATTAACTACTTTAATTAAAAAGCACTTCATGTTTTGAGAAACCATTAGTATGACTTCTAAAATACCCCTGTCTTGGATATATTGGTATTTTGCCTGGGCTTGTGTGTATTTGTGTATATGCACATGTGTATGTGTCATTTTAATTTTTTGTCTTATTCTGCTAAGGTTTATACTGTTTCCTTGGTAAGGCCAAAAGTGTGTGTGTGGTATCTGCTGATCCCATCTACATACGACAAGCCCCATTATAATCTTTTTGTACAACATTTTTACGTCTCTTGTCATTGGCATACAGACATGTTGAACTTTGAGGGAAAAAAGTTGATTATTTAAAAATCCAGCACTAATTTTGGCATGAATGGTTGCCTCTACAGGGGAGTTTGACACAGTGCAGAGCCCCTCCACGCCAATCAAAGATCTTGATGAGAGAACATGTAGGAGTTCTGGGTCAAAGTCTCGGGGTAGAGGGCGGAAGAATAATCCATCACCCCCTCCGGACAGTGACTTGGAGGTATGTCTGTGGTAATTGATGAATTCTAACGTGGAGGTTTCTTCTGATGAAGTGTAAATTCTGAATACTGCAGCTGTGAAAATAGCTTAAAGCATTTTAGAAGACATTATGGACTCAGTCTTACTAACTGAATGTAACAGAGAGTAGTAGCTGTTTTAATCTACGGTGAAATCTTACTGTTCTGCATTACGTGTCTGTCAGTTTCTTGTGCAATAGAACCACAGCCCTCTACTCAAAAGTGTCACAATTTCTTTTAGTTTTTGAAATAAGAAATCTCAAATGTGTCTTTCAGCTTAATTGCATGTATTTATGGATGCAGTGTAAATGTGCAGGATCACCTGGCCATAGCCTTTTAAATATTTAGGCGCCAGTTTGTGCTTGTGTTTGTAAATTATATCAGCAGATCTCAGTGAGGAGCTGACCTCAGTGAAGTTATGGCTGTGCCTTGCAGTGGCAGGAGCAGCAGGAGGAAGCAGACTGTGTGTGTGTGTGTGTGTGTGTGTGTGTGTGTGTGTGTGTGTGTGTGTGTGTCACCCCAGCTGTGGCACCAGGGATGTGCTGTGCTGCCTGCCAGTGCCGTGTGTCCCCTGCTGCCACCAGAGCAGCACAGAGAGCCAGCAGCCCTGGCCTGGCCCACTGCTCTGCCTTCACTGACCAGCCCTGGATACAAAACAAAATTGTTGCTGGGACTTGGCTGACCACAGAGCCTGGGGTAGCAGGGTGGGCTGAAGGACCAGGATCTGAGTGTAAATGCCGTTGCTTTTGTACAGAAACTTATTTTTTCTTTTTCTTTTTTTTTTATTTTTTGGTCTTCAAATGATTTAATTTTTCCAGTGAAAAAACTAACTTCTTACGTTTCAGGGTTTCTTTTGGTTGATTGGGTTTTTTTAAATTTATTATTTTTACCAGTGAGAATCAAAACGAGTGAAATTAAATGAATGAAACTGAGTTAAAATAATCTGTTTATCTACAGTATTATTTAAATTCTATATGGCATATAGCTCTTTTACCCAAAATTTTAGTTATACATTAGAAATAAAAAGAATCTTGACTCAGTTAGACTTGCAGAGAAGTATCTTAAAGTACTGTTTATCCTTAACAATTATGTTTGATCTTCAATCACATTTCTGAAATCAGTATTACAGAGCTTTTGTGGAAAGCTTTTTTAGAGAACAAATAAGAAATAGCTGAAGAGTTAAAAAGTTACTGCCTTTTGACTTTTTACCATGCATGATACACTGCTATTGCTGATTTTCAGAGAAAACCTGCTCAGTTAATAAGTACTTGGTTAAACTTTTAGAGTCAGTTGAATTTTAGTCTTCCTGGGTGGTGTGGTGGTGGAACTGTGATGTTGTTTGTGCATAATATTTCCTCTCTTCTGCTTTCAGCGTGTATTTGTTTGGGATTTGGATGAAACAATCATAGTTTTTCATTCGCTGCTTACAGGATCCTATGCACAGAAGTATGGCAAGGTATGTGAGCTGTGAATTTTGTGTCAGTTCTGCAGCTATCTGACCTGACTATGTACATGTTTTTCACCTCTGTGTTCTTTATGGCCCTTATGGGTGAAGTTAGAGATGGAGTGTAGAGTAAACCCCATTTTCAGAGCTTTAATGTGAAAAAGTCCAGGAGAGGAATGAGACACAGACCCTAAATACAGTACATGAGGCAGGGCTGAAGCAGATGCTGCAAATAAGAGAATTTATAGAGGAACAAGGATGAGGTTCCTGACATGCATTGGAAGAGACATTGGAGAGAGATAATAGATGAAGTGCACAAATGGAAAAAACTGACAGAATCTGGAACAGTAGAGGAAGAAGGAATAAACTGGGCTGGTGGGTTAATTTACCAGGAAATTTATGAATAGGATGAGTAAGAGTCTGATTTATTTCAATGCCAACTGCAGATGTTGTTCTTTGACTCCCCACCTTTTTCACTTAATTTTTGGTTCCCTTGGCTGGTTCTGGGGTGAGTAATGTTGGGGAGTGAAACCCTCTCCCAAGTAGTTTTAAGCATCCTCTCCCTCCAATGAGTCCAAAAGGAGTTCAGGTCACAGAGCAGTGAGTGGGAGAGCAGGAAGAGTGAGGGAGGCAAAGAGAGGCAATGGCAGACTGCAGGAGCTCAAAACCTGTGCTGGGAGTCCAGGGAATTCCTGCTTGGACAAGGTGAGAAGGGTCTGGTGTGTAGCAACAGGAGCAGACTAATGGAAGAAGTAGAGCTAAGGGCCTGGATAAAACAAAAAATCAAACAAATATGTGGAAGGAGGAAAATGGACGAAGGCGATGTTGGTATGTACATACGTTGTTTTCTCTGTGCTGTGCTGTTCAAGTGAAATTAATGCAATGGTATTTCTTTTTAAGAACATAACCATGTCCCCCTCAGATAAGGGGCTTGTTCAGCATGTTTTCAGCATCTTTATTCCAGCCAGAATCAGATGCTTGAGAAAAGGGTATGAGAAACAGAACATTACAGAAATGCTTCTCACAACCGCCTCACCTACCAGTGGGTTAGAAATGTCCAAAGCCAGGACCTGTGGATTGTAACCAGAGGGGGACCAGTCTTCCATGCAATCAACCTTTTGTGGTTATTAAAAAAGAAAGTTAACAGGAAAAGTCAGAGGCCAAGTGCAAAATCTGAATTTCTGGAATGCTAAGATAAGGATAGTTCCTCGTGTCTTGTAAAAAACAGCCTCCCTTGCTTTGCAGCCTCCCAGTGCCAGATCTGTGCACTTCTCAGTACTCTGTCAAAAAATCCTCTTCTGCTGTTTTTCAGACATTGTAGCAACAGTGACTTTGTCAGAGCCATTTCCAACGAATGGTTATCAAAACAAGAGGGAAACCTAGCTGACCATGAACTTTTGTATCACTTTGAGAGTAGCCCATAGACTACCACAGGACTTGCTGAATTGGCAGAGTGATAAAGTTATTCCTTTCAGTCTTTTTTGATTGTGCCCTTTGGATGTTTCCTAAATCAACTGTAACACATAGTTTTAGAAATCAGAGCACATTTTGTAGCTCACAAAACATCTGTGGATAACTCTGAAAACTGTCTTGGAAACAGCAACAGATAAATTGATAAATTAGTAATGGCATATTAACAGACAGTAGTACTGACAGCAGATAAAGTCTTGTATAAACCAAAAGTGTCTCAAGGGTTAATGAAATTAATGTAGTTATACTACTGAGATAAACATCAGTAAACAAATATCAAGTGTCATGGATGACAAAGAAGCAAAAGGTACGTAATTGCAGAATTCTTGTGTAAAATCCTCTTTATCTTTTTTATTTTTTCTCTCTTTTTTTTTTTTCCTGGTGCTGATAGGTGATATCCATACAAGTCAGGAAAGATATTTATTTCCAAACCCTATAAAATAAAAGTAATAGACTTTTTCCTTGCTGCAGTGGCTGCCATTGCCATATTTACATAGTACTTGTGTGATGAGTTATTACCAGTGCAAGTCAAATATAAATATTGTTGACTGCAAGGAAGCTAGAGCAGTAGGAAAGGGAATGCAGGAAGAGCTTATAGTGGGCAAGCTTTAGCTTTTGCATGTCATTGTAGTGTTGCCTATATTTAAGGTGGGATGTGTCTCAGCCTAAAGTGCCTAAGAGGTTAGAAATGGGAGAAGTGAACGATCCCACAGACAGACTTCACTAAGCTCTGGTACATGACATGTTTAGCACATGTGGTCCTTATCTTTTCTGCTTGTGATTTCCATCTGTACACAAGGTCTTAATCTAGACTGAAGATTGGATTGTTATGAGAATTGGGTTGCTATTAGAGTAAATGCTCCAAGAATTGTGAGGCTGTCAGCAGAAGTCTTGTTACCACATTGGTCTTTCAAAATTTTGTTTGTCTTGGAAAGGTGGTATAAAATTGTTGCCTAACAATGAAAAAAGAAACAGGGTAGTGTAAAACAGTGGAGAGAGTAAATTATTTAACTGTGATGATTTGCTGTCTGATTTATAAAAGTAAAGGCATCTAATGTCACACAGATGCTCAACTGTGAATACCATGTTCTTCCACATATATTTCATGAGCCCATTTTGTATAAAATAGTCGAGGTACTCACAAAAAAAGAGAAACTACACCAAAAAAAACCCCCTTGCAGGACAAGCAGAATTTTCCCCTTCTCCCATTTTTAATTTTTTACATGAGAATAGCATGTCATTAATGCAAACGTTGCTTTAAGGGAAGGCAACTTCTATTACCAAGTGTTCTCACTTCACACTTAGAAGGATATTGACTTTCAGTTCTTTCTTACGTACTCATTGACATAAAAACTTTCATTCCTTGTTTTCACCAGCTTTTCCCTGTTTTTTCAAGTGGTAGGTGAAAAAAAAAAATATCAGGAATTAGTCTTTTAATCTCTCTGTTCTGCTGCAGTTCAGGCTGCACAAGGATGCAGTGAGAGGCATAGGGATGGCCTGGCATAGGGATCCACGTGTGAGTGCAGGAGCACTAGAGAGCTGGAAACTAGAGTGTCTGGAAATAAACACTTTCAAAAGATTTCTACAGTTTAACAAGTGGTTGGAGTAGAAGAGAAAAAGGAAAGTCAAACCAGGATCTCCTTAGGCAAGGAGGACTTTCGTTGCCAGAGATTATTTGGAAGGCCTGGATCCAGTAGGCAAGTTTCAGGTTGTGTATTTGTCAAGAGAACAACAGATTTCTGACTTATGCCTAAGGAAGGCTTTATGAAGCTGAGAATGGACACTCTCCTGGATATATATTTGTACAGCACTTTGCATGGAATGATAATTATTTGATGCCAAAATTTTCTAGGATAATTATTTGATGTCAAAATTTTATAATAAGCATGCTAAAACAGAATTAGTGATTTGCTGAAGGATGCAACTGTGAGCATCTTTTTCAAAATGGGGCAAATTGCTGCTGTTTATCTGGGTGCCAGTAGAGTATAGCTTTAAACCCAACCGAACTGGGGGAGGTTCATCCAGAATTTGGCCAGTGTATCACTTCTGCATTTAAAATATAAAGCTTTCCCAGGAGAGTATTCCATGCCTTGCTGTTTTCTAGCTGTGGCTGTTTCTCTCTGGCTTTTGGTATATTGGTTATTCTACTGGGCTAACATAGAAAGAGAATAAAAACTACACCTGTGTTAGGTTTCAGGAAAGCTGTGCTGCCTTCCAGCAGTAAGATCACCTCTCACTTTTCCACTCATTTGCTCATCTGCATTGTACTTCGTGAAACCAGTACACTTCTATTTTTAATTACTTACTGCAGTAGCAAATTGTGAACGCTGGCATTGGAGCTGTTACACTGTGACTTGTGTGGAGGATGATGGGTTTTGCAGCTGAGCACCAGTTGACAGATAAGGTTTTCTACAATGCTGGGCTCTTAAGTGAGCATTGGTTGATGTGACAGGACATCTGTTAGGAGATGTCATCATCTCTTGAAAGTTTATGAGGTACATTCTTATTCCCTCTGAACAGTGTGTATTCTTTGTTCCATTGCATTCCAGTTATTCTTGCTGGTTGAAGATGATTAAGCTGGAGTTTTTCTAGCTCCAAGCATTTATTCATTTCTCCCAGGTCAATCCAGAGGGCAAGGATTCCCAGATTAATGCTGTGTCTCAAAGTGCAACTCTTTAGAAGAAGAATAAAATTCCTTTGTGAGCTTAGAAGATGGAGAATGTGATTTCCAAGTGCAAAAATCAAAACAAATCCACACTTGACGATGATACTTTGCCATTTTTTTATAATATTGGAAATGACAGAAAGCTGTCAAGGAAGCCTCATTAAATACCCTGTGCAGTTATTTGGAAAGGGCTCAGAAGCTTTTTACTACTGACTGTCTGGTTGTCTGGTCATTAAACAAAAAAGCTTTGTCACCATTAACACCCATGATGGCACTCCCAAATTCACTCATAAATATTCTGTTGTCCACCTGTATTAATAGTGTATCTCTCATCACCTCCAGTTGTCCTCTCCATTCACTCCCTCCTTGTCTGAGGCCTCTGAGTTGATTTTCCTCCTGCCTTCTAGAGAGCGTGGAACAGAAACTCCCTATGGAGTACGTGAGTTTCCCTTCATCAGCCACCAGCTATGGTTATCAAGAACAGATGTGATCTCTTCCTCCATCACCACCCACATGAATTTCTCCTGGGACAAGTGTCCCCTATGAGAGAGTGAGGGCTGAACTTAAATCTGAGATTCCTACATAGTATAGAGAAGTCTCTTTAGGCCAAAACATTGGTACTTAACGTCAGCATTTCCACTTTTTCCTGAGGTCAGTTTTGTTTTAAGTCTGTGCAGGACAGCCACCCATTGAAAATAACTTCTTAAAATTTTGCTTGTTTTCTTGCTTATTTTTAAGGCTTCATGCATGCAAATTCCTGTCACAATGACTCTACCTGGCAGTCTATTTATCTCTTTGTTTTCCAAGGTTTTATTAAAGTCACTTTGGTGTTTGAAGTTTTTTTCCCAAGAAATGAAATTCTTTTGAACATGTGCTGAAACCTGACATTCCAAGACAGTATTAAATACATCTCTTCCACTAATGGACACTGAGCTTTTGGGGCTTTATTCCAGTTACTCTCCCCTTGATCAAAACATTTAAGTATTGGTCCTCCCAGGATATTTTTATCTAGTCTCCCAGGAGGCATTCCAATGGATGGACCAGTCTGGTACAGAAGTCCACAGACAGACAGTCTGGCTCCAGTTTAGTGCCTTCATCTTAACATAACTAAAGTAATTTGTATTTAGGTGTACAGAAGTGTTGTAGCTGGTCTTGATTCTTCTGCACACTAATGATATCTGGCTAACATCATACCTCTGCGGGCCAAAGAGTTGTTCTTTGTTCTGTGAATTATCTTGGGAAAACTTTCAGATATTTTTTTTAATCCTTTTTTCCTCTATTGTGTGTGCTTGTGCAGAGTAGCACAAAATACAATTTTGACAGAAGTTCAGTCTGCCTCTTACTAAGTTTTTCAATTTTCTGTGCTAAGTTCTGTATCAATTGCAAGTTTCTTGCTTTCTTTTCAACACTCAGCCCTTTGTGCCACTTGGATCAGTCTGTGGCTTCTGCTTCAGGCTGAAAGACAGTAAAATGATGATTGTCATGTTCCTCCATATTGTGCAAACATTATAAAGCCATGAGACCCTTACAAATCTGCTTTCTTGTCTATTTTTTTAATGTGAAGGAAATAATATAGCAAGAGCTGGATAGAACATAAATTTTAGTTCTTGTTAAACAGTTTCAGGGAAAAGTTTTGGCCAATTTATTAAGGGAAGAATTGTTCATATCTTGAGAATTAAATTCCAGCAATTCTCCCTAACAGAAGTACAGGGAGATCCCAGAGTGATTTTATGCTAAGATGAAAGTAATTCCCTCTGCTTTGCTTTATTTTATTTTACATACTGTACCTAGCAATAGCCTTCTCATGCCTTTGTCAAAACAAGAATGTAGGAAATATAATTTTAATAGTAATAGTCAGGCATAACTGGTTACAAAACTATTATTAATAACAAAATCATAAGAGCTTTGTCACATTTATATATTTCAACTCTATTAGGCAAGGCAGGAAATTGTCATACATAGCTGGTAGTTTCTGTAAAAACAAATCTAATTATAGCAGAAAAGGTTATAGGAAATTCCTGCATTCAAGTCTGCTTCTACCCAGGAAGGGGTAAAAAAGAGGCTGAGAATTAAATGTCTGAGATTCCAGTTTTGGAAGCACTCCAGTGAATAACTTATATAAATAATAATGAGTTACCACCTGTGCATAAAATTATGCACATGCCTTTGTGTTCATGGAATTGAGGTTAAAAAGTGTGTTGCAAATACTCTCTGTTATATTGTATGTAGGGAGAAAAGATTTATAGCTTGTGATGCACAGAAAATAAATGCAAATGAAATAGACAGACGTTTTTATATCTGATGACATTTTGATAAAAGGGTTATGGCTTGATGAGGAATCTCATGAGTCCAGGGTATTTTGGTGATTTGTATTGTCAGTGCCTAACATGAGTTTTGCTAATCTGTTAATGGTGTTCCTTAATCATCCTCTTGGAAATCTGACCTTTGCACTTGGTGCTGCCTTCAGCCATGTGTCTTTCAAATCTGGTGAACATTACTACAGAAGACGGAAGGGATAAAATTTTGTTCCTGGGCACTGTGTTGGGTTTATGCTTCTATAAGGTAGTCTAGACCAGTTCAAGGGTCAACATAAAAACATTTCTTTTCACTGCTAGAGAATTGCGTCTAACTTTGGATTGTTACAACTTCTTGAAAACTATTCTCCCTTTCAAGTATGCCTTTTTCATGAGCAACAGTCAAAGTATGTCAGTGTTTCAGATTTTACCATTAGTTATTAAGTGCTTGAATGCAGAAGCCATCTTTTATTCCGTCATTGCAAAGCCCTGGAGTAGTGAGTGTCTGATCCTGGTTGGGAAGCCTTTCATCCTAATGCTAACAAATGATCATTTGAGGTTTTGTGAGATTTTGTTGCTACATGCTGGTAAATATTTAGACCTTAAATCTCAAGATATTTAAGAAGGGATTTCTGAAAACTTCCTTGTGTCATTCAGAGTTTAAATGATGAAATATTTTTTTCATATTTTGATGAGAAGAGTGTTTTAAAAGTTCACTGCAGTTGTGTTAAGCATAAAAAGTTAACGGAAACACATAAACTCAGGCAGATGATTAAGGCAACAATCGAACTAATTACTAGGTGTCAGCAAAGCACCAGGGACCATTACTCTAAAACAAATGTGCTTTACCTCTCTCCTAACAAACCTAGAAAATTTGAATTCATTATCTTGCCTTAGCTGTACACTTAATGCTCTCAGACAGTGTTATTGCAGATCAGGAGATTTATAGTGTCTTGCTGAGGCAGAGCAATTTGAGAGTGTGAAAGACAACCTACAAACAAATGCAACATTTTGAATTAATCTTATCCAGGGACGGGATTCCTGTGTTTCATCAGCAATGAAGGGATGACCTGTAGCAAACAACAAACTTATATATGCTTTCCATGGGAATGTATGTTCCTACATACATCTTTTTATGAAAAGTACCGTCCCTGTTTGCAGTCTTCTTTATACTTGTTTATGTTTATGTATATGTTTATGGCCATCAGATTTTTTCCTTTCAGTTCAGCCAGGTTGCAAATTGCTCGGCTTTAAAAAAATTTATTTTTTCATATCCACAGCTCTCTGAATTTTCTCAGCAGTCTTATTACAGCATTATATTAAAATAGCTTAATACTGAAAGGATTTCAGTGAAATTTCTTACAGTGTTAATTTTTTGAAACACTTTATATACATCAATTTTTAAGTAATTCTAATATAACTTAGAGGTATATAACAAGCTAACCTTGTTTTTTTGTTTTTTAAGGATCCACCCATGGCAGTGACCCTTGGACTACGAATGGAAGAAATGATTTTTAATCTTGCTGACACACATTTATTTTTTAACGATTTAGAGGTAAGAGTCAAAGGAATGCTAGCACTGTTATTCTTGATTTTTAACTTTGTGGCTTTGTGTGTTAATTGTGTGTGACACTTCTGCCTATGTAGTTTTTGAGTTTGTCATATTCTAATCAGAGAGAGGTTTGCCAGGTGACACTGACTTGCGGTGGCACCAGAGTCCTTCTGTGAAACTCAATGAGAGAGAATCTGCAAACTACCCATTCCTTTCTTTGTCCATCTTTTTTGGTTTCCACGTGTGTAAAGCTGTCTGCTGTCATCTCCAGGATGGTAACATACATGCCTCACATTCTTCTCTTGAAGTTCTCCGTATTCATTTGCTTTCAGTGGGTGCCCTCATCTGACCAGAAGACTGTTCTCTGGGCACACCTCAGCAGCCTTTTGGCTACAGTCCCCTGTTACTTGTTCAAATGTAGAATATTCTTCATTTACATCAAAGAATGCAGCATCAGAGAGCTGGGACTGTGATAGATGTTCTGATCAGTGATTTCCCTTCCCAAGGTAACCAGGCAATCAATGTATTGTCACAATGTACCCAGGGAGTATAATTTGGCAATTGGTCAGAAAAAGGAGAGACCTCTTTCTAGGAAGTGCCCTCTGTGGGCAGCTCACCTGTCAGAAGCATATACATGGACTCTCACAGGGGCAGTGGTCTGGGAAGCAGGCTTGTAGCTGGGCTTCACAGGCTTTTTTATTTCACTCTTAGAGTCTGGGTCTGTTAACATAGACATTGACAGTCTACGACCATGTGTGTCAAGTCAATGAGTTTTCAAAATAACCTAGGGGTTTTTCAGACCTTCTGCTGGTCTAAAAGGGTTGTTTTCTTACTCAGAGTAGATCCCAGACTTCCCTCAATGGACAGATACTTACCATGAATGGGAGCTGGAAGACTTCGAGGTTTTGTTTAGAATCCCAGAGAAAGGTCTCTGGTGAGTCAATAGACAAAATAAAGTGAAATTTTTCCATCCACTGGGATGTTGATTTTGTCTTTTGTTCCTTCATTAGTAGGCAGTAAGAAAAGCAGAAGGTACCAGTTTGCTGTTGTCTTCATCATCCCTTGCAGATCTCATTTATTCTTAGCTCTTTTTAAATCAAGGAACTGGAATCTATTTCACCCCACACCTGAACTGCACTTCCTCCTCGCAGCAGCAGAAACCAAAGAAAGTAAAGCCCTGGACATGCCTTTCTCAGTGTGTGCTTTATTGCAGGCCTGGTGAGACATCTCTTGACAATGCAAGTCCGTTCAGTGAATGTCTCCTTCTGGTGCCCTATACCAGGGGAGATTCCAAATAAAATTTTCAAAGCATTTCTTAAATTTCTTTTTAGCAGACCTTTGCCCCCCTGCATGTTCAGAGTTTATATGGCATGAACGAAATTTAAGCCATTCAGTAGAATCTGTTCTTCAGTGTTGTGCTGGGTTCAGGTGGAAGAGTTCAGCAAAATGGAGCTTTTCCCTCTTTCCATACCTCTTCATTATTGCTTATGGCCACTGAAACTTCATTCCTTTCTCTCATTATTTATTTTGTCTGTAGATCACAAGTTCAGCTGTCATTGGTGGATCATTACATTTTGGCTAATCTTCATAGGATGGTTTTAATAGCCCCGTCCAAAAACTCATATGCCAGCTCATTCCAGAGCTTGAACAGTTTCCAGTGTTAGATAAATAAAAAAATACTACTTGGGAGCTGTCTTAGAGAGTCTCGTAAATCAATCAGTTTGATTTGATTAAAAGCAATTTATATATAAATATTTAATAACCACAATTTCTACAAGAAATTTAATACTTTATGGCGCAGAATTCATCTTGGCTTCAAAACAAACTCTCACAAAATTACCAAAATTCCAAATTTCATGTGCTGAAATGAGTTGTAAGCATGTACAAGAAGACCAGCAATTTTCTATCTTCTTGGCAAATAGGATAAAGTGCCCAGGTATGTAGAGGGTTCATGTGCTGAAATGAGTTGTAAGCATGCATTTCAGTATGTACAAGAAGACCACAATTTTCTATCTTCTTGGCAAATAGGATAAAGTGCCCAGGTATGTAGAGGCATCCTTTAATATGCTGATGGATAAACCTGTCTGTTTAAATCTGTTTGCAGAGCACATGGGCATTACTGAATATTAAAGTGCATCTGCATGATGAATGTGTAATGAGCTCTGAGAATTCTCAGAGTCTGACTTGGGTTCTCTCCCTCATCTCCCCTCCTCTCCCCATCTCTCTTTCTCTGTCTTCCTCTCTCTGTCCTCCCTCTGAGGAGCAGAAATGAGTGCTGAGCTGCTGATGATCATGGCCATCAAGACACAAGACCTTCAGTTCTCACTGGAGGAACTGAGACAGTCCTTTATTTTCTAGGCAGACAGATTGCTTATCCATTCATCATGTCACTTTTTCAGTGGTGAGCCCTCGGGTTCCACACCTTCTGTCTTGCTTTCACCTTCAGCCCACAGTAAACCTTGTGGCTCTGGACATGACAACTGTATAGTACTACTGAACCTGTGGACCTGTAATATTCACTCCAGTCACTACATCCACTTTCTTTTTTTTCCCTGTCTTTCTTGGTTACAAACACTGAATAGCAGGTTCTAGGAATAATAACCAAGTTATTGAAGTTATCACTTACAAAAATAAAGTTTTCCTTCCTCTATGCAAATCCGTGTCACTGCAGTGACTGCTGATGCAGAAATTCCGATCTGCTGAGACATTCCCTGCTGACCCAGTAACCCGGGTTCTAATCAGCCAAGCTGCACTTTTATTTCAGGCTAGGCTGTTCTCCAGCTACTGCATTGTCAGGGTATAAATTTTAGTTAGCTTGAGAAGCATCACTTGGGAGGGCAGTTGGTGTTTTGCCATGAAAATAGGAGTCTGGTGCTCCAGAAAGTTCATGTGTCTAAACAACGTTTAGGGATGGGACTCAGATTTATAATAATGGCCAAACTAAGACATTCTCTTTTCAACCAGGTGAGGAATAAAATTGAGTTTTTCTTCATATCTCAGTATTAATTTTAAGACAGCATTTAGAAATGTTGGTAAGGCCTATTACAGACACAAAAATTCTGCAAATTGCAAATAGTAACTCAGACATGAATCTTCCAACTCCATTATTCCATTCCACTCTCAGGTCAATAAAAAGAAAGAGTATTAGTTTCAAACAAACTGAATTATATTTCAATTTTTATCATTATCCTATCATATTTTAAAGGAAATTTTGTCCTTTTTTTCCTCACTAGAAATATAAATGAGAAATTAAAAATAAGATATAGATATGTCTCAGAATTTGGGAGGCAGGTAAGACTAGTTTTAACAGAGACTGAAGCATAGATATTAAAAGGGGTTGTTGGTATAGTCTAAGAAAGCATAGTGCAGTTTTTGTTCAGTTTTTGTAAGTCAGCGTTTTTACTGGATAATAAAATTATTGTCTGGTCCAAGATGATAAGTTTTATGGATGATGTATTGATCCTTTACTCTCAAATTTTCAGGTTCTAAAAATTGCTGCAAAGAATTTACTGCATTCAGATATAATTTTAATTAGTATTGCTTCAAACAAAAGCTAGATATTATACTTAGATTCCTTTATTTGCTCTAACAGGAAATGTATTTTTATGTTTCTTAGTTTTCACATTACACTGACAGCCACTGTGACTTGAGCTTACCAGTACCATAGCTGATATGAAAAAAGTATTTTACCTTAATATTTAAATTGACAGAGAGTTTTCTTTCTTTCCCATAACTCTTTGGTGTCATCTAAAAGCAAACTCAGTTTCCTATTTCTTTTGAGAAAAGTAGAGAACTATCTCAAATCTGCTCAAACTGCCTGCTTTTTCTTTTTTTTTTTTATAGCAAGATTTTTCTACACCATGTAAGTGGATTTGTAGAAGGTAAACATTTTAGTTGAAGTAGATAAGTAAACAAGAAAGCAAAGTTAAAAAAAAAAAAAGAGTGATGGGCACATGAGCTTGTTTGCTGGTCAGAAAATGTGTACTGCCAGCATGTAGAGAGGAGATGAGCCATAGATCCAGAGGAGAGGAGGAAGGGGGAAAAGAGGAAGTTGGACAGTGCTGTTCGGTTTGATCTCCTATATAACATATATGTTGACTCCTATATTAACAACCTTCTTGCAGGGACAAAGGGGTGAGTAATCAGAAAACTGCATGGTCCCCTCATCCTGTTTCTGGAGTCAATCACAGAATCACAATGAACCAACTGTGAGACCAAAAAAAATTAAACAGCTGAGCCTTTTGCCACCCACTCATATTTAACTTAATAATGACATTATCAGCAGAACAGTTACCTAGAATTTTCAAGGCTGGAACAATGTAGCTGAAAGGCTTAACAAAACCCAAACAGCAGCAGACACTCCTTATCCATCAAGGCTTTTGTGTGCCTTCCATTTAATTAGTATACTTTCATATCCACAGTATTTTTAAACTTTTAAACTTAACACTTTTACTAGTTCCAGGAAAATCTGTGAAGGTGATTAGGAAGCCTGATATTGCCCAGATGTTGCAACATACAGAGTCAAAATTTTTACAAGTCAGGTTTTTTGTCTGATTTTTGAGTTCCTATCCTACACTGGGTGAAGCATAGTTGCATTTTTTTCTGGAGTGTAAATGATGAATAAAGATAAAAAAAATAATATTTTATTTCAGCTGCCATGTTCCCTTTGCTTTCTCTCTTCATCTGCTATTTATGTGCAAAAATAGCTTCTTTAAAGTATTCTACAGATAATCTCCTCAGACAGATCTAAAAAAATTTACTTCTCCAGTGAGGGGAAGAATGCTTCATTCCTGTTCCTTGAACACAGCTCTATTATCCTATCTTAATGGAATAAGCCACATCAGCAGAGCTTGGTAACTCTTTCTTTGAGCTTTGGCCCAATATTTTAAATTATTATTTGTATGATGCAATGAAATTATGTATTTGAAAGTTAAATTATACGTATTTTTTTATACATAATTGCCTGTTTTTTAACAGCTTAGTTTATGCAAGTAGAAATCTCTGAAGTTTTTGTTCACTGGAAAGCAAACAAAGTAGAAAGATGAAATGATAATTCCTTAAATTCACACTCTAGGAACTTGTGTCTTACACATTTGGAAATCACTCCTCTGTTCAGATTTATCCTTTGTCTGTACAATTTACCCTTGTTATGAGACAAAGACTGGAAACCTAGAAGGACATACCCCTGCATGCCACAGAGAGCCTGAATTAAGTACTGACTTAAATGGACACTGAATTTCAGGTGTGTCTTTGGGTTAAGATGTTAGTTCCAGCAACTATTGAAAACAATTATATAATGCATGATGGCTTGGCTTATATATTTACTTTTGTTTTCACCACAATTTCTTATCTTTGTGCTCTAACCACTGTGCAGATAAGGACATTTGATAGCTGTCCAATTGTAAAATCATCTTGGAGGGGAATTCGTATTTCCAATGTACCTCAGTTCCTTCGAGTTCTTTCCATCCCTTCCAAAGCCAGGAAATAATCAAATTCTGTAGGATTGCTGATTATATGTGATTTTCCATCCAAAGGCACTCACATAAATTAAAATAAAAACCCAATAAGTGTCCAAACTACTTAAGATAAGTTTTACAACTGTTGAGGTTCACCATCAATTGCTTTTAGGGAGTGGGAAAATAAGGTTTATGTGATTTTCAAGTATTGGTGTACTAGGGAGGCTGTAAATGAGACTTGCAATTCTGGTGGCTTTACAATTAAGATAAATTTACTCCTAAAAATCACCTCTAAATTGCATATTGCTTTTCTGAAGGTATGTTTTAACTAGTGATTTGCACTGTGTAGAAGTTGAAGTTTACTCTTTTAAACAAGTTGATGGCAGTAGGACGCTGGGTGTGCACAGGCTGCCACCTTCTGGTGCAGTCCTTGGCCTGCACCAGTCATTTCTTCATCCGCACTAAGCCCGTGCTGAGCACAGAGTTATTTGGGTTGGAAAATACCTCTGATATCCCCTAGTCCAACCATTAGCCCAGCCCACCATGCTCGCCACTAAACCGTGTCCCCAAGTGCCGCATCCACACACCTTTTGGACGCTTCCATAAGAATGCACTCTCTCATAAGATAAATTTGTCATTTAGGTTTGCTTTCTTTTCTTTCTAACAGGAATGCGATCAAGTTCATATAGATGATGTTTCTTCAGATGATAATGGACAAGACCTAAGGTAAGATACAGAAATTTCTTTTCTTTTAATTTATTTTTAAGATGAAATAATTTGAGCATTTACAGGAATACATTGTATTTATTTTTACTGTATTTTGGGTGTTTGCAGTACCTACAGTTTTGCAACTGATGGCTTCCATGCAGCTGCAAGTAGTGCAAACCTTTGTCTGCCAACAGGTGTAAGAGGAGGGGTTGACTGGATGAGGAAGCTGGCTTTCCGTTACAGAAGAGTAAAAGAGTTGTATAATACTTACAAGAACAACATAGGAGGTGAGTTCAATTATCAAAACCAACTTTGAATGCTGATCAGTCTGAGCTGCATGGTGATGAGCTGTGTCGCAGGGAAGGAAGCTGGGAAGTCCCAGAGGGAATGGAGAGTGATATGACTGAAGAAAGCTACTGACTATAAAGGCAAAGCCACATGCTGCTTTGCAGGGGAAATGCAGTTGGGAAAACAAAGCAAGCTTCCATTTAGCTTCCACAGAGCTCATTTTCCTCCCTCAGAGCCAGCTAGTCTTAACCTTACTGGTTTGTTGAACCACTTAGACTACCTCAGATTTGCTGTTGTTCTAGGAAAGACATTGTATAGTTTCACAGCACAAATTGGTTGGGGATGGCCATTTCCTTCCTACGTTTTCGTGATCTGGTTGGTAACAACACTAAACTTCTAAACTTTCTGCTGGGTACCTCATAGTCTATTTTCACCAGTGGATGCAAGAAAACTCTATCACTGTCATGGCAATATTCCCTTTTGTTGACTGGAGCTTACACAGTTTTGTCTCCAGTAAGTCCAAATCTCATATGGGACAATAACTTTGCTGTTACTGCTTTAATTCATGGACTCACTTATGTCAGCACTAGCAGATTATAGGCAACAGGCAGCAGACCCAAAAGAATCTGTTCTGGAGAGTCCTGTGTGCCTTGCAGAGACAGACAGCCTGCTTCTGAGGAGGGAAATGTGTCAACTGACCCCCTCAACAATAGACTGTAAGACAAGGAATACTTAGAAGTCTTCAGTAATTGCTACAGTCATGTATTTTCACTCTTAGGAGTTCAGTGTTTCCTTACCACAGGGGGAAGAATAGGACCAAAGAGTGGTAGTAGAGGGCTGACTTTCACTTGCCCTACTTTGCCTTTCATTGGTGTTGTGAATAGAGTTGTTATGTATTAATAATTCTTTAAACAGTGTTAACCAAAAGCTTACTGGGTTTTCTTGTATCTCCTGATGCATCTAAGATTCTGAAGCTGCTGCGTTTCATAAAACCTTTAACAGTGATAAGAGAACAAGTCCAAGAGCACTGCACAGGGAAACGCACTGAGAGGAACAAAACATTGCAAACAGAGTGCAGATATGTGGTGCACTGGATTAAGGTTTTTATTGTCTCCCACATATCCTGCATCTGAAATAGAAACCACCCTTAATGGGCAGGTTTCTTCATTTGTCCTCCACATCTTAGCCTTTTTAATGATTTTCTTAACTTACAGATATTTGTTTATTTCAAAAGAGCTGCTAGAAATTATAAGGCAAGATTAATCCATATATTTTTAGATTATTTCACTTCTGATTTTTGAAGACAGTCATCATCACTTGTAGGGTGTGAAAGAGAAGAGGGATACTAAAGGTCAGAAAGCCTATTTCTCTGCTCTTCTGAATCTACATTTCAAATACATTGGTTCCTGCAAATTCATATCTCAACATTCAACAGGCTGGATATTTTTAAATGTCTGACAATTTATACCCAAAAAGAGATGTTTGAGGACTAACTTCTAAGGACCAGCTGAGATATGAGAACATAAGATGTGCAGCCATTTCAGGATCTAAATGCTGTAAAAGGAACCAACTACAACAGGACATGAAGAGCAAGCCATCAGCAAACAAATGTATTTCTGTATGTGTACTACCTGCAGAGTCATAAGTAGGGCAGTTTTAAACAGTTGTTTCTAAAGTATCTTCTTTTGTGACCATCTTCACCTATGATCCCAATGACATGGATGTCCTTGTCACTGCCGCTGATAATGAGAATAATGTATGTGGGAGGAGCTGGTTTAAAAATATGTTTCTGAAAGGAATACTTTGAAATGCAGCCTGATACATAAAGAAATACAACTAATTATTATTATTATCTGAAATACTATCTGACATTCCTTGATATAGTGAAGTACAAATAAAATCTATGATTTCCTGATTATTGAAGACAATAGATTTTCTTTGATTTTTTTTTCAAGTTGTAGTGGAATTTAAAATAGAAACAATGACCATAAACCCTATCTGATACAGAATTTAATTCTATTTTTCTCACTTTTCTTACATTAAAGGACTCCTGGGTCCTGCTAAAAGAGATGCATGGTTGCAATTAAGAGCAGAGATTGAAGCTCTAACAGACTCCTGGCTTACAAATGCACTTAAATCATTATCAATTATCAGCACAAGGTATGTATCCGAGTCTGCTGTAAAATTAGTTTTTAGACATGTAATGGGTTTTTTTTTACATTTTAGATTACAATAAATTAGTGCCTTTAAAAAACAGAACAGGTCTACTATGACTTTTGAATAGAACACAGGAAAAGTGGAAAGTGGTTTAATTTGTGCTGATTCCAGCACCTACTAAAGATAGTATTAAATGTCTTCTCAAACGTGTGTACATTGAAAGTGTATTGTAGAATTCTGAGACAGCTTTTAATTTATTACCTTGTGGACAGCATTCTCTGAACTCCACAGCTCTCTGTTCTGTCCTCCAATGTTTGCGCCTATTCACAATGCAACCTAAATACTGTACAGATACCAGAACATAAGGGCATTTTTCTTCTGTCTTTTCAAGCAAACCAGTATGTCTTAGTTTCACAAGAGCAAAAATCTCTTTTAACTAAGAGTCTGAGTTCCCAATATTGAGACATAAAACATATTGTTCCTCTGAAACAATAAAACTGTGAACCCTGCTGCCGCTTAGTAAGCCATGCAATATGTGTCTTAACATCCTAAAAAATGCTAGTTTTAAACGACAAAAAAGAACATTAAATCGTCTTGCTTTCTGAACATGTCTGGGAAAAGAGTCAGTGTCAAGCGGAAAGAACAAACTGGGAAAGACACAAAAGCCTTGATTTCAACATAACAACTTTTGCAATATGCTTATCTCTTAATTGTATATTTAACAATATGTGAAGCACTTCAGGAGAAAAAAAGTAACAAATTTGTGTAAGCTGTTGTATTTAGCTCTGCATTTCTTTCTGAATTGTTA
The DNA here is from genome assembly GCF_014805655.1 of Passer montanus. NCBI lineage: Eukaryota > Metazoa > Chordata > Aves > Passeriformes > Passeridae > Passer > Passer montanus. The sequence goes on along the minus strand of NW_024366591.1, from coordinate 23,325,703 downwards.
GTCTTTAGAGAGACTTTTGGTAATGAAGGCCACTTGAGCATTGGTGGATGAGTCTGAAAAACTTATCCTTCGCTCAGGATTGTTCAGTAATAGTCTTGTCATGTCTTCAAAGAACTGTACAACTGTAAACCTTCAGAAGCTACCTGTGACTCAATTAAACATTACTGATATGTTATAATGGGAAGTTGAGATAAATAAAGGTGAAAATAGCAGTCTAAGGTCTTGCTTGGAATTTCTGGAAATGCCAGAAGGAAAAGTCACAAGTATTTACTTTTGGCTCCATGTCTCCATCATGGCCATGCTCATGTTCCAGCCTGGGAGTGCCAAAAGTATCTCAGCTCTGAGTTCTCTGGCCTGCACAACTTCTCCATTCAAGTTTTCATCCTCACCATTCAATGCTAGCTTATTAACATGATCATTCTTACCTCTCCCTCTCTTCAGAGATATTCTTACTCTTTAAATTTGAAGAAAGCAATGCCATTATGGAGAAAAGTGTAGATAAAAGATAGATAAAAGAGCAACCAAACATGGTTTGGTTGCATTCTCTTAAACCTTTTATTTTGCTGGTAGCTACTGACCATTAATTGCCAGCATGAAATTATGCTTTCAATGCACCTTGAAAGACATGTTTTTTATAAACCAGTGTGGAATATTTCCTGCAAATCAGGCCTACATATTTTTAAAGGCTTTCACCAGTGGTTTTATGTACATTTTCTGTAAGTGATGGTGCTGAGCAGCTGTACTGTGTGAATGGAAGTAAATGTTGAGGGATCCTTAATGTGCTCTCCACAGATGGTTCATCTCATCAATATTTGGGTACTGTTTTAAAACTATTTAAACTTAAACTATTTCTCTCATTTTAGGAGTAATTGTGTAAACGTGTTGGTAACAACAACCCAGCTTATCCCAGCACTTGCAAAAGTTCTACTATACAGCTTAGGAGGAGCTTTTCCTATTGAAAATATATACAGTGCAACCAAAATAGGTAAGAAAATTATTCTTTCATCCATTCTGACTGCAATGAATAACATTTTTTTCTTCCCAGTAATGGATGTATTCCAAAACACTTCCCTGACACTTAGCAGTTTTAGTTATAAGATTTAAGCATTGCATGTGTTCAGATGTGTTTATGTCAAAGAATTCCAAATTCACCTTATTTTCAATGATGCTGAAAGGAATAGAGATGATGATTAAAAGCCTCAGAAACTCCTCAGTATAGTGCAGAAAACAAAAATCTTAGAAGAGTATGAAGAAAAGTTTTTTGTGAATTCAAATCTGAGCAGAAATTCTGTTAAATTAGCCTGTGCTCTGACCTTCAGCTCTATGCAAGCCAGGCCATAGCTTCACAAACCTTTTCCCAAGGCATAGCATGTCAGTGATGGGAATGACAACTGTTACTAACAGAACCTGTGTTGCTGGATAACAAAAGGGCACTTCCTCATTCTGTTCACAACTGTGTGCCTTTTGTGCATTATTGTTTGGAAATGTATGGTTTCCAGAAATTGCATCCAAAACTGTAAACCAAGAGAAGCAGTCATTCCTGTGAAATGTGATGCAGCATACAATGACTGATAATTTTGCAGATTTTACTAATCATCAGTTCATGAATGCTTCATTTCTATACCTACCTTTATAGTATGGAATGTGTCAGTTCATTGAAAAAAGCATTGCAATATGTTTCATAAATTGTTTTCACAAGGAAAAAGCATGTTCTAGCAGCATCAGGCACAACTCAGTCATCATTTAATAAAGTTTTTTCATTACTACATCACTCGTTGCAGTAGAATTAAAATTTCGACTTTCCTTGTAATAATATTATTACAATCATAAGAAAATATTTAAATTCAATTATTCATTTGCTAACTTACTCATTTTTGCAGTGCTGCTAATTCCTTTGTCTTAGTGGCTTTCCTGTAATGATTAAGAGATCTAGTTTCACCTGAAACATCTTGGTGTCACTAAGGGAATCCATTGCTTCTTACCAGATTTGGCTCTAAATCCCAAGGTTGGGAACTTTTTAAAAGTAGTAGTAGCAATGTCTTACCACTGCAAAAATCCTCTGTAAGGCTTCACCATAACTCACTTGATAGCTTGAATAAATAGTGCATTGTTTTTCAGGCAAAGAAAGCTGTTTTGAGCGTATAGTGTCCAGATTTGGCACTAACATAACTTATGTTGTGATTGGAGATGGCCGAGATGAGGAACATGCAGCTAATCAGGTAACTTCACTCTGAACTCTTATCTCATTTATCTTCCAGGAAAAGAAAGTTGCTTTGAACGAATAATGCAAAGGTTTGGCAGAAAAGTAGTATATGTTGTAATTGGGGATGGTGTAGAAGAAGAACAGGCAGCAAAAAAGGTAACCTGTCTTCTGAAATGTTGGTGTGATACATAGCTACTAATGCAAGCCTTTCTGTTTGCATTTCTGTCAGTGTTGCACAAAATGACAAATAACTTCAGTCCACAGATGCAAGCCAACAAGAGCATGATGAGATCAACACTTAGAGTAAAATGAACCATTTGGATTCTAGCATTTGCTTTGCTTCACTTTGGAAAGGGAAAAAAAAAAAGTTTTTTAAAACAGATGGAAAAATAATGCAGAAAAAATGTCTGACAAACTTCAAGCAAATTAAAAGATAAACAGAAGAGATAGAAAGGGTTATGATATGATGGTTGAGTGGTGTTTTTCTTAAAATGCTGAAATTGGGAATGCTTCAAGAGAAGTGTTACAGAGAATGTGGAAAACATCTAAAGGACTGTGCAAATTTTTTTGCTAAGATATATGAAGATCCATAGTTTACTGAGGCAAATATGATAAAAATATAATTTGCTTCAAGAAAGACATATATGCTAAAGGAAAAAGAACACAATGTAGAGATCGTGCACCAAATCTGTTTCCAAAAAAGAACTGTTTCCTAGTTTCCTCATGATAATTCAAGTCTAATTTCAGCAGAAAAATTTTTAATGTTCAGAAACATCAAAATAGTCATTTGTGCTGTGCTTCCCAGTATAACCCATGAAAGTGTGCAGAAATTGATTTTTTTCCTCACAATGTCTGTACAGGACCAATTATGTAAATCTTGTTGTGCTAGATGTAGCAAAATTAAGCACTCTCTTAGCTTTGTAGTTGGAGTGGAAACAATGGAAATCACCAAAATGCTCATTCCAAATGGTTCCTTAATATAGGTACAGTACTGGTGATGGGTCCTTTATAATTTTTGCTAAACAGTGGTGGTTGGATTGTGGGCTTTCAGGTTGGGCATGCTTTTTCCTTAATATTGGCTATATTGCATGGATAGATGTAGAATTCAGAGAGATGGATGAATATAGCACATTTCAAATAGATCTAAACACAATATGGAAGTGTGTGGTTTTTTCTGTTCTGATGAATTATTGAAGGAGAATAGTGTGTATACCTGCATCTCTCACAGACACTGATGCTTTCTGCAATACAAATTATCTTTTCTTAAACTAGAAATGTGTTATTTTCTTATCCAAATGCATTTCTTTTTCTGCCTGGATGGAGAAAAAATGTAATTCTGCTCCGTTTTGAAGTGTTGAGTGAGAAGCATCTTTTCATGGAAGTCATATAGTTCTTTAAATGATTCAGTATTTTGCAGTCAAATAAGTGGAGCATCAAATTATTTACTATTAATGCTCCTTTGCACAGGCTTGCATGCTAACAATAAGCAAGTGGCTTTTACTAAGTAACAGGCATTTTCCAAATAAACTGTTAAGAAAGGCTATCATCTAATTACTTTAACTTCAATTGAGCAGTAGCTCAGATCTATTTTGTCAGTACTTGAATAGCAAAAATCAATCCAGAAACACCAGATAGGTGCTGATAATCTCTAACTATCCTTGTGTGTGGTATGCTGCCCTGTGTCACAGTGTTCCTCTTTCCTGACCTTTTCCCTCCTCTGACAAACACAGCACAACATGCCTTTCTGGAGGATATCCAGTCATTCGGACCTCTTGGCTCTCCATCAAGCACTGGAACTAGAGTATTTGTAACTGTGTTCTAAAGCTGGTGATCCTTTTATATGTATATATATATATATATACATACATATATATATATGTATACGTATTTCAAGTACACTGAATTTTTATGTGTGATTCAATGCCTCTGGCTTTACACATATGAATTGTCTTAAGAAGGGAAGAAATATTTGGAATTAAAAATTCCAAATTGAAGAATTCAGATTGCTGAATGGAGTTAAAGCATTAGTGCTACGTAAGAAAGCTCTATGGTCTTATATATGCAACATTTTTAAATGAATTAAAACTGTGGAGGTTGCTGGTACACACCAAGTGAGCCCTGACAGGAGTGAACAAAGGACTCGAACTGGCAAAGCACCAAAACGCATTTTCCAGCCAACAAGGTGGTGTTCAACAACATTCCTCAAAATGGGATATATTCTCAGCACTGAGGTTTGAACCAGACTTTAGCCTACCTAACCCAAAAAATCTGAATTGGAATGCACTCAGACTGTATAATGACAATCCTGTCTAGACATGTAATTTGTGTAAATTATTGATGAAAATAATTTACTGTGACTTTATTAGCAGCTGATTTTGGAAGTGGATGCAATTTTTCTTTCTTTTTTTGGGGGGGTGGGGGCAGGGGAGGGAAAGGGTTATATAATATTGTCTCTTTTATAAGTTTGGCAAAGAGAATGTGCATATGATGTGTTGTGCCTTAAAGAGAAGACTGTGTTCGTGTGTTATAATGTAATTTTGGTTAAAAACTCTGTAGATAAACAAAAAAACCTTTGTGATAATTTTTCACATGACCAAATTTGAAATTCAAAGAAATCAAAGAGCAGGGCTGCACCAAAGAATTTAAGTATTTGTTGCAGTAAGAAAAATAAATAAAGGAAAGTTTGTGTTTTTATTTGGATTCTGAATAATTCCACTGATTTTTTGAGAAAAATTAAGAAAATATTGGGAGGTTGATACTGGGGACCGCTACCTGGAAAGGTAAAAGAAGAAATAGTGTTTAACACCTTCAGCATCATTTCTTGATCTCCAGCAAGAGAACTAAGAGCCACATTCATTAATTAGTGAGTCCACTGAGAGCCATACAATGAGTGCATCTGCTGTCTAGAACAGAACAAAGTTCCACCCAGCAGACGAAGTGTTCAGGTGGCATTACGGGAAGGCGAAAATGTGGAGTTAATCCCAGATGGGGAATAAAATACAAGTTCATTAGGGATGAAAAATTACTAAAGAAGTTCCCATCTGTCAGATGTAGAAATTATGCTGCATTTAGCATATTCAGGGTCAACACAAGCTGCTGAAATTGCTGACTTGGTGACATCGGCCATTTCAGGAGAATAGTCCACTTTGGTAAAGAAAAGCATTTTTATAGGTTTACCATTCTGTTCCACATTTTTGTGTATTTTGTTTTGGGTCAGCATGATTTTTCTCATCCATTTTTGATTTCTCAACAAACTTACACAGGGACAACCCTAAATGTTTTTGCAAAAGAAATTTCAATAGCATGCCAGGCATCTGAGGAGAGGATAAGGAGGTGATTTTCATGAAGAAACATTGAGAAATATATCACCTTAGCTTCCATAATGTCTATTAAAAGTTACGGTCCATACAGCAACAATTACCTTGCAAGTTTTGAACATTCTATCTTTCAGCTATGGAAAATGAGCAAGATTCATATTGCACACAGGGCCCTTAATGTTCCATGTGCAGCTTGAGCACTCTGTAATAACAGCAAGTGGCTCATCTCTCATGGCAGAAGGTGGAAACTGCTTTTTCAATTTTTAACACTGTATGTGGAGACACCTGAGGCTGAATGTGCACTGACTGTGTGAAGAGGTATTTGCAAGAGAAGATGTTAAAGGCAAATTCCAGGATGTCTGCACGAGCACAGTAGTCAGCACTGAGGTGAAAATCTTCTCTTTGTGCTCTGAAGCCATCATATGCCAGAGTTACCAGGTAGTAACTTAGTTCATTTAAACTTTGTTGAGGTTTCAAGAAAGTTACTTGGTAGGTGAAAGCCCGAAGCCACTACAAGTCCAAGGTGAATTTCCTCTATAAATTCATAAAAATGGATTTCATTGCTGTGTTGGAATTGGATATACAAGTCATCACACAACAAACAATAATTTTTTATCACTGGGCAGTTTAAAGCCATCACATGAGACTCGCCACATATGAAGTCCCTGTGGACTAAGTAGATATTTGCGTGATAGATTTGTGTGTCCAAAACAAAAATTGAATTATGCATATCTTCTTTATATTTTCAGTACCTGGAAATACATGTCATAAAAATCTGTAGTACAGCTTTTTTAGTTTTTCAGATAGGAAAAAAAAGTTTTTCTACTGGAATGGGAAAGAACTTCGAAACCCTTCTCAAGTTCCAGCATTACATAAAAATCTCAATGTAAAAGATGTGACAAAACAAAAAAAATTTGTTTGGTTAACTAGCTTTTTTCACTTCTTTTTTTTTTTGACATGTCATATTGTTATTTAAATGCATGAAGTAATATTATTTCTCAAGTTATTTGTTCAGCTTTTCAATGTTCTTTTCCTAATCAAATGAAAGAACAAAAAGTAGCCCAGCAACAGCCATTGGTTCTTATTAAAGGTTTGCAGTGCCTTCACTGGAGTTGTGCTTAGCTTTCTGTGGCAGATATGGCTCAATTAATATATGGACTTCTAGAGAGGAGATGGAGGTAAAGGAGGGAAGTTTCACAGAGCATGACACGGTTCTGTGTGCCACCATAGTGGAAGTTAATTGTTAAAACAAGTAATCCACACAGACATGTATCCAAAGAAAATTCAAGGATGTAGCTCAAAAGGCTTTGCAATACTAAAACTCTAAAACAAAATTTCAGAGAATGAATACTCTATTGCTAAGCAAAAATTGCTATATATCTTTAAATAAAATTGTGTAGTACATGCCTGCCTTGTAGAGAGAAATTAGTCTGATATATTTTCCTGCATGAACAAAACAGAGGAGAAAATAACCAAGGCAGAGACAGTCATGCCAGACTGTTCCAGATGGGCCTAAGAAGATTAAATTGAAGGTTGGTCACTTTGACATTGAGTGCATTTTAATTCAGAAGCATATTAATCAGAAACTACCTTCCCTTCAGCCTCTCCTCAACAACAAGATTGAGCACAAGGCCCCATTTGCAAGTATTTTGGGCAAATGAAATATAGAATAAAAAATTTTGCTGAAAAAGCAAAAGCAGTTCTCTGTACAGAACCTGAATGTTCATTAAGTATTTGAGTAGTCAGCTGGCAAAATACAAATACTGTGTGATTACAGTCACAGGCGAGTATCTTAGACATAACTCTGTGCAGTTCAGTAAGAGGGCAGAAAAACCTAAAAATTGCGCTTATTTTTAGATGCCTTTGGAGATTGTGCACAAAGATATAGGTAGCAGCTTGCTCCCAGATCTGTTCCCATCTCAATCCAGTGTGAGCAGCAGTGTTTGCATCTGAAGCAGATGCAGAGTGTGTTCCAGTGTAAACATTGACAAGGGAGATGAGGCCAAATAAAGTCCTCCATACAAGCACTCTTCATCTTGGGGCAGATGACATCTTACATCCTATCAGAACTGCAGAGTTTATGGAGAATATAGGCTTGACCCACGATAGGAAAGACTAGGTTTTAGAGGTAAAGTTGTATCCAGATCCAGGGTTTCAGTTCAAAAGTCATCTCTGTTTTATAGGATTGACACCTGGCATATGCTGTAAATGAATATGGTATTTAGTATGGCTGAAGAGGAGCTGAAGTGACATTAGCCAAAATCCCAGCAATAGCAGCATTTTGGAGATTTGAAGCCAAGGGTCTCTGTCATGTATTAGCAGATTATAGTTTATTAGGGCCTACCTAATTTAAGAAAAATGTAAATTAAAATTAAAAGCTTGTAAAATTATGTACATCTTTACTATTTCTCAATAAATACACTTGGAAGTGTCATTTTCTGCACTATACAATGTTGTAAGTTGTTTGGTTTGTGGTTGAAAGATGCAGTGTCTCTTACAGGAGCCGAGTATGAGCTGGGACTCTGACATCCATGCTGCCCTTGCTGCTCATGCCTGGAGAAGCCCTGAGCCCATATATGGGTCTGGTAGACACTGGCTCACCTGTGGGTTGTGCCTTGCTCCAGATGCAGCCTCAGAGACAATTAGCAGTACTTGCAGTGTCCTTGAGACAAAATATGGAAAAACCAATTGGATGATGTAGACACAGAGTGTATGCATCTAAATCCCCGTGCCAGTTCACTCACTAATGTTATGCTAACACCTTTATGGTCATAGGTTGTTCAGGAGACAAACTGGGCTACTGAGGAGCAAGTAGCCTGTCCAGTTGAAGACCACCCTCATAAAACTCTAAATGTTTTGAGAGCAATACTCCATTATTTTAGTGAGGTGCTGAATTTTGTTTTGAGGCAGTCCCTCCATAGTCTGCAGACTGTGGCCAAAGTGGGATCACAGAATTGTCAGCACATTTAGATGTGACATTACAGTCTTAGGAACTATGTGGCAAGTGTCAGAACCTTGGTAGCCACAGTGATTCACCCGCCTACAAGAAGCAGCTTGTAAGTAGTGGACTTCTTTGCAAGGGGTTAGATTAAAGCATGTCTCTTACAAACACAGCTGTTCTGTCTGAACATCTGCTGCCTTCTCAGTTTTAGGAACAAAAAGGAAGATCTGTCAAAAATCAAGTGGATGAAATACAAAGAAATCTCATTTACTGAGCAGACAAACCCATAGTAAACAGTTTTACAGTGTCTCCCAAATGGGTTTGCATGTGACTCCAGAGAAGAACCATTCAGTAACATTTCAGAAGAGTGACATAAAAGGTAGTCAGAAATTGGGTGACAGCACAACATTACTCTCATGTCTCATTGCTGAGAAACTCAATGCTCTAAATGGCTATCATTGTGCCTTGCACATGATGTTCACAGTGATGAACTAAAGCAAAAATACCATACTGAGAACATTTGCAGGTGGACTCTTCCTCATTTGGGTGCAAAAATGCTTCTTTGTCATTATCCATTACCTATACTACTCCTCAAAAAAAATGCACTTTAGGGTTGACTTGTTTGATAAATTTTCTTTTTTTTTTTCAAATAATGGATTCTGAAACATTTTGGAAATGTTTATAAGTTTGGGAAAACTTTTTTGATTTTCCAAAAGCCCAGGCAGTAGAAGGAATTCTGAGAATGTCAAAACATCACAAAGTTGTTTTTCCATGTTAGTTTCTCTACAAATTTCAAGATCTAATTTTCAAAGGACTGAGTATTCTAACTTGAAATAACTAATAAATGAAGAATTTATTAAAAAATGAAGAATTTGTTTTTCTGGTTGGGAAGTAAAGATAGAAAAGAAGAAAACACCAGAAAGTTTCATAAATCAATTTTTTTAAGTGGACAAGCAAAGAAACTCCTTTGGTACGTAAGAAAAGGTTTCTCAAATTTTGTGGATAATTTAGGCATCAGACATCCATCTAAACATTATTAGAAATTTACATATTAGAAATTAGGCTATTAGAAATTCACATACTTCAGTGAACATGAAGCAAGAGAGCAGAGAGGTATGAAGGACAGGATTTATAGGAATTATATTAAGGAGTCAGGCTAAAACGGAGCTTTATTAGATTCCATTTTTCTGCCTTGCTCATAGTGTCTGGGAGAATGGAGTGCAGCAGAGAGGCAAATGGAAAGTGATTCACATTCTCATGTTTCTTACACTACTACACAATCTGCTGTGCCCTTCACCAGGAAGCACACACTTTTTCTACATAAAAAAAAATTAAAAAAAAAAAAAACCAAAAAAAAAAACCAACCCAACCAAAAAAACAACTTGAGCTATTGCTATTTGGAAAATATTAGAAATTGTTGACTCATTGAAACCAAAATGTGTTTTGGGAGTGCAAACACCAGTGTCAATGAATGGAACATTTCTAGTCCTGTTTAGAGAAAGAGTGAATCAAGGGCCCACCACATCAGCCAGAAAAACAGTCTGAGCCACTTCAGGAGTTTGGTGACTGTGGCTCTCAGCTGACACATCAAGCCCCTGTTCTATGCTTTCAACTTGTCTGGATTAGGGTCTTGGTTTTTAGCTTTCTGACTCAAAATAGTTCTAATTTGGTCCAATTGTGAAGAGCAATGTTTGTAAAATTAGGGGGAAAAAAAGACGAAAAATAAGTGAAGAAAAGAAAAAAAAGAATAAGCATAAGGAGATCATGTGCAGTATTGTGAGCCTCCTGGATAGTGGAGCAAACTCCTGGCACTTAGCAGTAGGACTTTGCAGGATTTTTTTTTGGGGTGGTGTTGGCAGACTCCCACCCAGCAGCTCTCTCAGGAACTGCTCTGTGCTGGAGATGTCTGGTGCCATGAGCAGCCTATAGTGTTACGTTTGTAAGGATGCATTAGCCTCAAATGCTATCTTTCTCACATGGAAAGCTTTTATTTTGAATTGGTTTTATGGTACAAGCCATGACTGGAGCATGTGTTGTACCTCTGCAGCTCATGCAAACCAGAAACCCTTAATGAGAGCTGTGCCTCATGATCACTCATGTTTAAAAGCAAAACAAAACAGGGAGGGAAAAAAAATGGGAGAGGAAGAAAAATGGAGCCAAGTGTGGAGGGCTGTTCCAGTCAAATGGCACATTCACACTGATTTATGAAATGCAGTCCGATTCTCAGTAATCACCACAGACCACTGGCGCATGGCAGCTGATGGAGGTAGGGTAATTAGCAAAGCCCAGCCTCTCCAGTTACTCACTGGGAGCTAAAATGAATTTATTGCAAGCTCTGAATAGTCTTGGTGAATAACATAGTAATGTTCAACATGGAACTGCCTGGTGGCCAAAACAGATGCAGTGTAGCCACCTGACCCCCTTAACCAGCTGAAAGGAGAAACAGCTGGTTCTGCAGTGGTCCCTTCTCAAGGGAAGCAGTCACTCCACTCACCTGGCCCCTCGCCCTGCCCACCACAACCTTGCCTGCCACCATTCCACTGGGGAGAGGCAATGGCCCATGCAGCATCATGTCTGGGTGCAGCCCCCAGGGAGCAAGGGGTGCAGCTCCCAGTGCTTTGCTGATTCTGAGTTGCTTCTATACCCTCCCTAAACAAAGCTGGTTCTTGGTGGAGCAGGTATCCTAGCTAGGAGGCATCTATTCACAGGGGAAAAGAAGCAGCTAATTTGGGGCCTCAAGAGGTCAAGAACTGCTCACCCCAAAAGGTATGCAAGCACTTGCCAGTATTTTTATTTTTCCTCTTTACCTAAATGCTTACAAGTGAGTTTTCTTCTCTGGTTAAACTGCAGTTCCTCAAAGGAAGTTTACTTATAATTGAAAGGCTGACTCAACCTTCACTCTAATAACCAGGAAAACACAACAGTAAAATGAAACAATAAATCATTGCTCTGACAGTAATGAGGCACTTGCTTAGACATTTATCTGTCCTTTTACAGGGCAGCAATTTTATGGCTGAAAAGCCTTGGGTTAAACTTTGTGTCTGCAAAGAAATTGCCAAGCCCTGGCCAAAATGGCCTCATTTAGCAGACGGTAACATTGTACATAATTAATATATTCATTTTCATTCTTAAAAACTAGTAAATGCAGCATATTTGAACTTCCTCCTGAAAGCTAAATTTATTATCTACAAAACACTGAGACTGTGCCAACTGTTTAAAGGAGATTATGTCCTGTCTTTCTCCTGTTTTCTAACAGTTTTCCACTAATACCACCTGGGTGGCTCTTGTCTATAAGAAACTTCAGTGCAGACAACAGCTTTCTCCTGTCCCTTTTGTTGCTTCATAATGTTTTCATGATAAACATTTCTTTCCTTCACCTCCATCAAAAAAGCAGAGAGGCTGCCACTTGTTTGCTGAAAATTACTTTAAATTCATCAGCTCTCCCAGACCTAATAAAGTGACGTGTTTACAACGCTAAAGGAAATCAGGTGTTTTAGTGTTAAAGGAAAAAACCCCATATTTATGTAGTGTTACAATAATACTGTTTGCCTGGCCTTTCTCAGCCTATTCATCACCCAGCAATCTCCTCACAAAACGCTGTGGAGTCTGTGTGCTTCAGTGCCATGCAATAGTAAGTGCAAATTCACCATAAATCACATATTGCACGGCCTCCCCCTTGGCTGCTGGCAACTGCTGCAGTGGGGCACATGTACGGAAAGAGTCATTCCCTGGGCATGTGGCAGTGAGGATGGAGCAAAGGAAGCCCAGTGGCAGGTGAGTTCTGCTGCTGCATTCCCCTTCTGCTTCTCAGGTAAATCCCATTCATGCTACTTGTCCCACTAAACCCACCAAAAGCTGCAATGTTCTATTACTGAGCAAGCCTAGGTGAGAGCTTTGGGGGAGACAGGCACAGTTTCCATCTTCCCTATTGAGCAGAAAGATGCTGTTACTTTGTTCTAACACACTGGTAACTGAGGCACTGATTTTTGTCGACACATCATGGCAGGATATGAATCATACACCTGAAATTAATCTCAACTCTTTGCCCTTACCTCCTGATAAATCCTGTATCTATTATTTTCTGGCCAGGGCCCCACGAGACTTCATTAATCCTTGCTGAAATTTTCCATTCTGCTCCATGTGCAGAGATTGGTGTAAGTCTATAATGAAAGGGTTCTGGATTTCAAGAGGAAATAACACTCCTTATATATAGAGCAGAAGGAGATACTGATTTTCTAACTGGTATTTTGGCCACTTTCATAGAGGAGGGTAGAACATATAAATCTCTAATTGGTAGCTTTCTTTTGTCCCCACCCCTGTTGAACAACAATCAGACTCTACTGTGTGGTTTTGTGCTAGAAAATCTGGAGAACATGTGGTTCCTTACTTTCTTCAGCTGGCTGTCTTCACTGATTTTCAATCTTCCCTGTAATTCCAGTGGTAGTTGTGAGTTTAAATATCTCTTCTTGCACCTGTAGATATCAGAGCCAGCAGGTCCTTCATTCAAGTATGCAAATCTACAGACACTCGGCACTCAAACTGACCACTGGGATTAGTAAAGGAATCTTGTCTCTGCTGTGAAGATTCTGTGGTGGTGATCTCTGCAGTGATGCAATAGCAGTGACCTCTGTGGTGATACAGTAACACCACAGAACAAAACATCTGGCTGTAGAAAGCAGCCACTGGGCTCTGGGACAGCAGTTTCTTTTAAATGGTTTTAATAAGATGAGGTGCATAAAGAAGTGGATGACATTGTTTTGGCATATTTCTGAATTAAAAGAGGGTGAACCTCTTTATCTCTGGTAACCATGGATTTCAGTATTGGGATGCATTACAAGAAAAATATTGTCATGATAAATCATCACATTATACTCCCAGCATTGTAACTGGAAATCTTTCTTGACTCTCACAGCAGTAAACTGACAATCTGTCTCCATGATGTTCTGTCACCCGGAGAGATGGTGTTTTCAGAGTTTTTATCATTGTGGATTTCAGGATAACATAATGAATAGAAGAAGCCAGAACTGTTGTCACAGTTTTGGATTTATTAGAGCAATAAAATACAAAACAAATGTGTTGATATTTGCTTTGTTGGGAAAATCAAACTGGATAACACAGCAGACTCTCTAATGTAATCCTGGCTGATATGTTTCTTTCCTGTTTCTCCACCTTTGTATTTAATCCAGAGTTCCTCAGTGGTTTTCAGCATGTAGATTACTCCCCAATGCAGAGCTTTTCTCATGGTCCAGCTCACAATTCCATGGCTGATCTGCTACTTCCCTTTTCACAGCAGCCTAATACTATGTAACATTAATGACTGGTTTGGAAAACGCACATACCATCATTTATGTTTGGCTTCTTCAGTGCAATAAGGCTGACCAAAGGAAAGACAACTGCCTTATTTTCTACAGATGTAAGTAGATGCTTGGAGAACAAATAGGAATTCCAAATCTGTAGCTCTGGGAAAGGTTACTCCCCACTTGCCTGCTTGCAATCATTTCTTCAGATAAACCTATCTCCCCTGAAATTGTCCATATCAAATCTGATTAGACCAACCATCCAGGAGATCTAGGCTGTCTATCTATATCAAACAGCACGTCAGAAAAGGGTAATTGTACTTGGCAATGGCAGTGCATTTTTTCTGGTCCCTTCTTCCTACTCCCACCTTTCATGAGATTAATTTCCTTGAATATTCCTTAGTGCATAGCTGTGCATTCAGCAAAGATGCCAGGGATAGATGAAATAAAGATTTAGATATTTCACCCTTCCTTGACTTTTGCTGATGGGGTATCTCTGTTTATACAGCATTTTTAGAACTTATTTTCAGGATAGTACCTAATGCACTTCCTAGTCGGCTTTGTAACTGTTGTGCATTAAAAATTATCTTAATTATAATCAAACATTTGCATTATTTCAGGATTATTGTTTTTCTTTTAAAACCAAAGTTAAACATTTCATTCTACCAATGAGTGCGCTAGCTGCTTCCAGTCAACACAGAACACTGAGTCCAGGTATTTAGGCAGATTTTCAGCTGTCTTATGATGGCCCTTGCAGTCTGAGATTGAGGGATGCCAAAGAATTACCTTTTCATAATGATTCAGCAAGTTTAATGGTCAAGAGATGTGCTGGTTTTGGTTGAGATAATTTTTTTTTTTCTCAGTGGCAGGTTTTGGGTTTGTGCTGAACACAGGGTTGATAATACAGAGATGGTCTTGCTATTGCTGAGCAGGGCTCACACAAAGCCAAGGCCTTTTCTTGTTCCTTTTGCACTGCCACACTGGCAAGGGGGCTGGGGATATATGGGAAACTGGGAGTAGACACAGCCGGGAGAGGTGACCCTGACTGACCACAGGGATATTCCAGAGCGTATCACATCATGCTTGGTATATAATGTTAGGAGAACAAGGAGGAAGGAGGGACATTTGGAGTGATGGAGTTTGCCTTCCCAAGTAACCACTGCAGGTGATGGGGCCCTGCTGTCCTGGAGATGGCTGAACACCTGCCTGCCCATGGGAAGCAGGGAATTAATGCCTTGTTTTGCTTTGCTTGTGTGCATGGCTCTTGCTTATCCTGTTAGCCAGCCTTTATCTGAACCCATGAGTTCTCCAGCTTTAACCCTTCTGATTCTCTCCCCAGTCCAGCTGGTGGGGAGTGACTGTGTGGCTGCATGGGGCTTTGCTGGGGTTAAATCATGGCAAGGGAGTAAAAATCCATTTAGTCTCAGGATTAGTACACATTTAGGACTAATCAGACATCACCCTATAATGTGGCAATAATGTTTTGGAGACCATTTGGAAAGAAGATTGTGCTGTTTGACCCATTAACTGAGAGGCAGCAAGTGTCTGAGAGTTACTTGAGAAAACCTCCTGGAATTGCTATCTCTGAAGCTGATGGTCATCCAATAAACTGAGATTACACGTGTGTAACATTACCCAAGTGTCAGCTCCACAGCATGCTGCCTGCAGTGAAAGTTTCTCAGAGTTGTGTAAGCAGTCTTGTGATTTGTTTGAGATGAGGGAAGAGCACTGTAACATTTGGCCTCGGCTGCAAGACGATGACTTCAGTGATGGCAGGTAATCCAGTAAGTGCATTTGTTGATACAGTATGCCTCTCGGCAAATGCTTCCATTGTAAGCCAAATTTATGTCTCAGACAAACTGCATAATTTATCAGCAAACCAGACCAGACCTATTGTTGCCTACAGAAGAGAGCCTTCAGAGATGGCAGCAGTGTGGTGCAAAGAATTTGCAGTGCAGTGTGTGTGGCTTTTCCAGCTCTCAATGTTAGAACAGGCAGAGATAAATGGACAGATTGGGATCTCTGCAACTTTACCACCCTGTGCTCAACAAGGCAATGAGCTGGCCATAGAGACAATGCCAGGAGACATTCCATGAGCTCCCTGGAGCCAGGACCGGATTTTCAAAGAAGCCAAGATTAAAACACAGTATTTTCCATGAATGAGTTTCCTTTCTACTAAGGTCATAGCACATTGAGAGTGTGTAATTCAGCTATCTGCAAAATGTTCCTGCACTCTCCCTGGCTTAAAAAAAGAGCCAGCATTCCCATGCTCTTCCTGCAGAGAGACTTTGTGCAAAACAGATTATCAGCAACCTTAAGCAAGCTGTGACCCTGTCTGTTTTTATATACCTGTTTGGGGTCACAAATTTTCTCTGTATTGATTCATTCTAGAAGAAACATGTGAAATGGAGCTGATAGGACAACCTCATAGCTATCTGGTATTCTCAAATTCCTTGGACCTCAGCCATTTAAATAGGCTTATTCATAGCATATTCACAGCAGTTGACGGTCTCCAAAGGACTTTGCCAGTGCTGGTACATCTTTCAGCAAACTTCAGTTCAATTGGTCAAGAGCAGCTGTTGGGCTGAAGAGAGATGGGAGGCCAGATATATTCAGATGTTTCCTAAAAAACAGGATAGTGCTGAATGCCTCCTTCTCCAAAGGTTTCTAGCTATAGTGACTTCTTGACAACATTACTACTCATCATTTTGGTAAAATTGGTGGAAAGAACAGCAAACCAATGTCAGCTGCAGTGTTTCAATAGCAACACTTCTGGGGTTACTTTACAAAATTCACAGTTGTTACCACATTTTTCCATTTTCCATCTTATTCTGGAAGCTGACTGAAAATTATTGGTAGTAGCAGATACCTAGGTGTTCTGAAACAGTGAATAAAATTTGTACTCATAGATATAACAAATTTTTGAGCAACTGTCTTGACAGAAGGCATCCATAAAAGTTTTGGATAAATGTTTTATAGTCCCTAGGTCCTCTGGCCTCACCACTGTGCAGTCTCTGACACAAACACATTGTCACAAATGGAAAACAGATTACAACTTTTTGTTGTGGAAGGAGAATTGATCTTATCATGATGCTCTAGCACATAATTTTGTGAAAAGCTTTGCCAGTTCAGACATCAAACAAACAATAGTGGAAGCACAGACTAATGCATCCACTCACTTTCTGGGCAGACTAGTAGCCTCAGATAGGAACATTACTGGCATTGATCAGGAAATTAATTGCCAATTCTGTTTCTCAAAGGTGACTTGGACTATCTGTGGAATCACAGAATATTCTGAGTTGGGAGGGTCCCAGAAGGATCACTGAGTCCAGCTCTTCAGTTCATGGCCCATAAAAGGATCAAACCTATAATCCTGGCATTATCAGCACCATGCTCTGACCACTAAGTTAAGAGGCCAGAGATGTTTCAGAGGAGTAAAGGAACTGATAAAAGAAGACAAATCTGGAGATTAATTTCTTGCCTTTGAAACATAATTTCAGGAAGGAAGGAAAAATATTTTAAAAAACCTGTTATTGTTGTTGTTCTTCAAGAAAATATAAACGAAAGGGTCCCAGGG
The DNA here is from genome assembly GCF_014805655.1 of Passer montanus. Classification (NCBI taxonomy): domain Eukaryota; kingdom Metazoa; phylum Chordata; class Aves; order Passeriformes; family Passeridae; genus Passer; species Passer montanus. The sequence continues at coordinate 23,308,368 of NW_024366591.1, read as the reverse complement.
ACCCACTTACTTTCACCCTGTGAGTCCCTGAGACTTGAGGGTGTGCAGCGGAGGAGATGTGACATGGGACCAGCTAATGGAAGAGAAGAGTTTGGGAAGTGTGGCCCCTTCTTATTGCCAAATTTAATCAGGCACACAAAGAGCTGTGGGGGTGAAACTGGGATGGGAAAAGCACAGAGTGGAGTTGGGACAGGGCTAGGATTTGGTACAGATCAGGGCTTCACATCCATATAGTAATTTTTTTTGCAGCAGCCCTTGGGATATGAGCTGAGTACTTGGGATATTAGTTTCTGAACTGTGATGCTTGAAAGCAGTTGTATTCTTCAGCCATGGGCTAGTGCTGAGATGGACAAAGTCAGCCTCCCTTATTTGCTTCACACTGAACCCCCCAGAAAAAATATGAGTAATGTCTCCTGTCACTCAGCCCGTTGTAGCAGAGATGAACCATCATGGGTGGCAGGTGAACAGCGACGTGATTTTCTTGCCTAGAATAGTGAAGCCTATGAATGTTTGCAGCCTATTTCCCCTATTTTTTTTTTTTTATATGCGTTGATCCCAAGCAGACACTGCTGCTTTGAGCCAGCTTTTCATTCCTCTGTGCCACCAGCAGAGAGTAATTTCAGCCTGCTTTGTGCCTGTGTAGGTCCTGCTCCCGGAGTGCGAGGAGCAGGGGGTGGCAGCGGGGCGGGCAGGCAGTGTGCCGGCTGGAGAAGCGGGAGATGCTCCGCTGCATCTCACTGCAGGGACCAGACTGTGACAAAGCACCGGCGGATCACCACCAGTGACTCAGCTGATGCCACAGGCTGCTCCCACTGCTGCTCCCCAGCCTCCAGACATCGAGCTTCTCCTTCTGCGCCATCTTACCAAGAAGGGGCTGTACAAACGCGGAGCTGGGCGTGTTCCCGGGCAGATCGCTCGCTGTGGCTGTGGTTCGTGCGAGCTCCGCTGCCCTTGGGCGGGGAGACACTGCCATCTCCCGGCTCCGCACCCGCTCCCCGGGGAACGCTGCGGGAAAGCAGCGCGGGATGCGCTGCGTGGGGGCCGGGGCTGGTTCACCCGTGTTCTGCTTCCAGGGCGGGTTCCGAGAGCGGACGGCAGCAGGAGGCTGCAGTCTTGCATTAACAGGAGGCCCCGCTCCGGGCCGCGGGGTAGGAATGATGCTGGAATGAGCGAAGTGACATGGAGATGACACAGCGAGATTAGCCCGAATGCAGCGGGGGCCTGGGGGGCACGGAGAAGTGTCTGAAGCTGAAAACTGAGCGGGCTGTCACAGGACATCCGTGGCACCATCATTAACAGCAGGGTAGACAGGAATCAGTAATTGCGTGTGCCCTGCCCACCCTCTCACTGCACCTGTTCCACCTTCCCGAAGGAGAATGCATTTAAAGGAAGCAACAGCGTGATTTTACACTCCAAAAAGACACGAATACGTGCTGGAAATCAGCAGAAATTCATGCACCTTTAGGTTCAGCTATTACAAATACCATCCCCACTGAAGCAAACCAAGCCTGGGAGACAGAGCTGGGGAAACGCGCTCAGCGCTGTGCCCGCCGCTGCTCCAGCGCCCGGGACCGTCTGTGGGACGCCGCTGGAAGTGCAGTGTCCTGCTAAACTGAGGGCCAGCAATTCCCAGCAAAAGCACCAGGGGTCATTCCACTCTTAGCTCCACCATGGAGCCGCTTTTCAGCATATTAGCACTAGCAAACACCTCTCCCCTTTTCCTCTCCCTCCCGACTGCCTATGATAAACCTGAACTGCAAATAAGGTTGTGTTTAGACAGGAAAGTGGTGGGAATATTGTCTGAGTAAAGACAGGAGGATCTATCCCGGTGGAAAGGCTTTTCAATGGTTTACAGTATTTGCCTGTAATTGTACACATTCCTTGAACAAATCACATCCACTCATTTATTATCGTGCTAAACAACGCAGTAGGTCTAGTACACAGGTGTGTCACTCACCCTGCTTCAGGCTAGAGACATCTGCAATGGAATGTGATTTTTCCACACAGAGTTATGTTAATGCAACATCAGAGGTGACCAGTTTGGGGAGATGAGGAGAGAAGGGAATACAGGAGGAAAAATAATCTGAACAAAATGTTCACCCAAACATGGAATAAAATTACCAAGAATAGGTGTTTGCTTTATTCCCTGACATAATTTTTTAAAATTAATAATTCTTTTTAAAAATTTAAATATTTCTCTATCTGGTGATAGTTTGATCTGAAAGCCTGATAATCAATGGGAACTTTCCCTGGGCTTTATATTGTGTCCCACGTGTCAGCTGAATTTATTTGCCATGGGAGTAGTAATGAGGAATAAATACTTTGAGGCTAGAATACCAAGGCCTTTGCTTCTAGTTAAAGCAGGTTATACATGTGAAAAATGTGTACCTCCTATCAACCACTGTGAGTGTTTTCCATGTTAAATGCAAGGTGTTTGAGGCCCACAGTCCCACAGGAACAAGGTGCAGGTTTAGGGGAAGGTAAAGGCTGCACACATACAGACACATTTTGTGCCACTTTTCTATGGCTTAGTGTTTCATCTCATACATGAGCAATGCAGTACACAGGATTGATGTCCTTCGGGCAAAGAACTGAGTGCTAACCCAGCCATACCCACCAGAAAGTTAACCCCTTCCTTCCTGACTTTTCTCTGCACTTCACCTACCCACTTCAAGAAAAGGTAGGTCATTCTTCTCATAGATGTTTTTCCCCCCGGAAGAATGGCTAGAAAAAGAAACATCCTCAGTTCATACCAGTGTGTATCAACATATGAGTTTTGCTGTTCTCACAGTCTTAACACTTATTTGCTATAACAGGCTCTGGTACCTCACTCCATGTCTGTCCAGCACTTACCCAGATAATATAGCCTGAAGTCTTTAATGGATGCCTAAGATTACACCATGTCGGCACTCACTCCCTGGCTTGTCTGAAAGTTTTTCATCATCTTGGTCAGGAGTTTCCATTCTTTTTAGTCTCCAGAAACATCAGGCAACCCCTATGCAATTTATTGCAGTTTATAGTTTCTCTATATGAACGTCACTTCCAAAATATTCATTAGAAAAATTAGTCATTTACAATAAATGTTACATTTTTACTAGAAAATGCAGCAATTCTTTATTAAGCATCTGGATTTTTTCAGCATCACTTCATAATGAGGATGAGTCTGAACTGGAACACCTGATCTAAACCCTTTTTTGACTTTTGGAGAATGTCAGATCCAAGTTTTTAAGGGCTGGGATTGTCTTCATTTTGAGTCTTCCACAGCTCTGAGCACATAGTTGGCACTTAACAAATAAACAATAGTAATCCAGAGCTGGACCAGAAATTAATGGCTAGACTGTATCTGCACTTCATAAAAAATGTATACGTCTTCCATATTACCCATGCTACGTCAAATGCAGTGCCTTCTTTCTTTTGTAACCATACATGATTGTAATTAGAAAATATAAATTCCAGCCCACAGCTCATGGGTTTGCTAGGAGAAAACAACATCCTTCATGTGGTGTGGAGGATAATCCAGAGGTGTGATTTGGAGTGATGAAATGGCTTTTAGACAATGGCATTGTCGCAGAGAAACAATAACTTGAACTATGGCAGCACCTTCTGCAAAGCTCACCTGGGCAGAGGCTCAGTCTCTGACCTGCAGCCACACCTGCCTGGGAAGGAACAAACTGTAAATGACAGACACAGTGACCGTGTCTTATCATGGAAATTAATCCATGTCTGATTCATTCCCAGCTCTCCAGGAGGACAGAGAAGGTGGCTTACCCAGGCTGGATTTACATGGATACAGCTTCATATCAGCACTCTCAAGAGAATGAGCACTGCATGTAACAGTCTCACGGAGCTTCCCCTTGCAAAGTATTGCCTGCCAAAACCTTCCTGCTAACATCGCTGCTGTTTTACATGACCTGGGGTTTAGGCCACTGGAAGTGTCTAGAATTGTAAACTAAAAAAAAGAATGATTGAAAATCATCTCACGTTGTCCTCCCTCAGGAAAGAGAAGTGCAGGGAACTTCTTCTTGAACAGGGAAATGCAGTAGGACAGCAGAATTAGTTGCAATCTGTATTGCTTTTTTCAAAAGCCTCTGCTACATTTACCTTAGCATCTGCTTTTGGGTGTTTGGTCTTCTCTGTGCTTCACAGTGGAAGTGAAGAAACTGTGAAAACTTCTGGCAGTTTGCATAGAACAGAAGGAGAGAACATACATGGAAATGTGCTCCAGCAGGGATGGAGTAATGGCAACTGATATGCAAGGGGAAGTCATAGGAAACAATGCAATCTAACTTGTTCCAGCTGCCTGAGCAATCACAGGGACAGTGCCAGATGTAATATAGCTCTGGTTAGCATGAGCTGAGATCTGGGATAGCCTCCAAAAGCAAGGACAGGGAGAAGAGAAGCAGCAGCTTGTTTGTGAACAAAAGACTAAACTATTTGGTTGCTAAAATACACTCAAAGGCGGTATCCCTTCCCTTAGTCCCATGTGCAAATCACATCTAATCTGGGAAAAAGACAAAGAAAAAAAAGATCCAATTTTTGGTTGTGTTGAATTCATTTGATAAACATTGGAGACCATGCTAAATGGGGAGGAGAGCTCAGAGAGTGTTATTTTTGTTGGGCAGCACTTGAGTCCTATGTTTTTAACAAACTACTGCTACTCTGTTTGAGAAACTGCATTTTTAAAATGTGAATCAACTGGGACAATTCACAACAAGGGAGTGGTTGTGAGACCCCTTCCATTAAGTGTATGGTACATGGATGGTCAGTCCCTTCCATGGTTATGCTGTGGGATGGTAGGCTTGAATTACCTTGGGACTACTTAGCTAAGGTGCAGATTACCAAGGAGTAACTGAGCCTATGTGTCAAGAAAGAGAACAAATAATGTTATTCTGAACTTCTCTTTACTGGTATTTAATCTAAATCTATCTGAAATCACTTTATACTCTGTGCAGTTGTGTCTATGACTGTTGAGTTTGCCTTTCTCCCTGAGCCATGTAGATGATGAAGGAAACCTAGCGGGTTCTATGTAGATCAGATTGCCTTGTCCATCCCATTGCCTGCTTGCAGCTGTTCCCCGTCTGCAAGAGCATGGGCAGAAGAGTTCAGTCCTCTCAGAGACAGCACCAAGCCTGCAGGATTGCTATCCTGTGCAAATGCAATCACAGTTTGTGATTCACTGCTTCACTCCAGTGCAAGAGCTGTGCAAGAAAATGAGCAAGACAGGCAGCAGTTTGAATGTCTCTGCAGAAATGTTTTGCAAAAGAGCCCTGCTGTAAGTAAGGATCCTTCTGACTTGGTTTCCAGAACACATTAAGAAATACTTTCAAGATGTTTTTCCATTTTTAACTTGCTTGTGTTTTCCCCATGAAGGTCCAGCTGTTCAATTCGCTCAAAAGAATCAAGTCTATCTGCATGAAGTGGTTTGAAGGAAAGAATTCTGATTTGACTAGACTAAATTTTAAAACATCTAGAAAATAATTATCATTATTGGTTTATATTAAATTGAAAAACAGGCAGGAGATAACCAGCATAATAATCCCCATTTTACAGAAAGAAAGGAAGATCTGGGGAACTCAGATTATTTTTTTACTTCAGGATCTTCATCCAGCTCCTTTCTTCCTCTGACACAGAAGTCACACCTCTGAGGAGGACAGCAGACTTTGCACTACCTAGCATCAGGCCTGCCACTCATCACCATTCTCAGCTAGGAAATGAAGCAGGACCAGATCACTCAGTTGTGCAACTAATGAAAAAAAAATCTGAAAAGCAGAGTTAATTCTTCAGTGCAGCGTGGTCTTCCACAGAAAAATCTCTACTCTATTTGCAATTTCTGAGCACTGCTTCAGTCATCCTTCCTGCAAACATGATCAATTAACATATACTTGTTAACATTTGTAGATGTTGCCACATAATGTAGATATGGCTGCTCCTTCCCCCGCAGACACAGACACAGTCTATTTGAGGGATAAAAGCTGCTGCTTTCCTACAATCAAAATGCCATCAGTCTTACCAGTATCAGATCTGCACAGAGTTTTAGCCACAGAAACACTTTACATTTATCACCTGGCATGTGCCACCCCTGTGCCCTTTTTCCCAGGGTCACCACTTCTGTGGAAATATTAATAAATGACAAATTGCATTTGTGTAATCCTGTCAAATGTTTTGACTACTAAAGTTCTTCTATAGCAGTTCATTAAAGGACACATAAAGTATTTAAGTTTACATTTTATAAAAAGATCAGGAATGCACTGGCTGATAGCTTCCTTTCTATTTAGCATCTGTTTCCTATTTTTTTAACAGTTTACAGCAGTGGTTGGCTAATTCCGTACTAATAGTTGATCTTAACTGGATCAAAACATTGTAATTTCTTAACAAAGGTTAGAGAATGTCCCTCTAACACAGCTTCCTATGGTTGCAACCAGCAATGCCTGTGCATCAACATCTGGCTACAAAATATTAAAAATTATAAACACTTCCAGATATAATCCATCTGGTCTCACAAAATTCAACATCTGCATAATTTTGCTTTCTTTTTAAAAACCAAACACAGATTTAGTTTGTCCCTGTTACACTACTGAAGAATCATCCTCCTCCTTCTGAGTGTGGGGCAAAACCCATGGTCCAGTTTTGTTGGAAGCGCACATCTGCATCTGGCTGACTGTTGTGTCTAACATTGGCTGTGTTAGTAAGCAACAAGGGAGATTTTGTTTGATTGGCATACAGTATCTGAGTGAATCATGGAAGGCTGCAATGAAGAAGTCCTCATGAATTGAAGGAGCAGTGAAATATGTAGTGCTGGCTGTGATCAGGCTTTTGAAAGCTGTTTGCTTGCTGCCCATCTGCATCCTGTCAGTCCCCTCAAAGACAGCACCAAGACTGCAGGATTTTGCTGCCCCAGGCCAATGCAGTCACAGTTTGCAATTCACTGCTTTGCTCCAATGTCTCAGGCATTCCTGAGCAGCATATTCAACACCTTGCAGACAGGTCTGCAGCACTGCAAGGGTCAGAGCCTTGGAAAGGGGACCACCCCTCTCCCTTTTGGCTAGAGATGCTTCCTGTGGGATGGCTGCTGCTGCTGTGACTAAACAATACCGGACTGCTTCCTCTGGCTTCTCTCCCCTTCCTTTTCATTTTACATGCCAACTCAAGGATCTCTTGTCCCTGACTGTTTTACCCAGATGGAAAGGTTATTTGTATTTCATATGCACAAAGAAATAACAAGTCTTCCTTGTACAAATAACTGGGTGCAAAGTACAAAACGTAAATGGTTTCATTAGTTTTTAATTAATGATTGTACCTAGTGTTCAACGTTATGTATATAAAGAAATGGTGAAGTGAAAAATAACATATGGAAATTAATAGATGTGTGGGAGATCAGTCCTCCAAGTCAGAAGTTCATCTTATCTTTTTTGTGTCCCTCTGTGGTCTACTTTGCAATGAAACAGTATTTTTCCCTGAGCTTTTAAAAAGCTAAACAGGTTCCAGTAAGCTCCGAAGACATGACACTGAACAGGCCTTTCACCCCAGATAGAGTGCTCTATCTTAAAGCTGAAGAGGTATCAAGTTGGGAATTAACACTTCTTTCACTCTTTCAAGACTACTAGCTCTGATGAGAGCATCTTTATGTTAATAGCAAAGACAGCATTTTTCAGACCAGGATAATGTCCAAGAGAAGTCACTGCAAAGTTGCCTACTTTGACTTGGTTCAGAGATATCTGTGATCCCACAGTCTGTTGGACAGTGCCAATCAAAAATACAGTAAGTGACATGGTCACAGCCTGAACGGAATGGGTGAAAATGGCAACCACAAAACCCAAAATATTCATTTCATTAAGGAAAAATTTCAGTCAGGCTAGCCAGTCTAAATGCTTCACTACATTGTCATGCTCATTAGTTGCATGTATTTCTAAGCACAGTTTGAGGCCAACTTTCCTGACGAATGAAACACAATGAGCACCATCCTAACACTGTGCCTAATCTGTCATGACTGGTGTGGGTGTTGCTAATGTTCCCTGGAGTGACAATGGCTTGCCAGATGCTGAGAAACAAGAGCTCGGTCAGACCATAGAGTAAGCTGAATAAAACAGAAGTCTCCTGCTGCAGTACTTACATATATATCTATACAGCTGAAAAGCTTGGGTACAACAAATCAATAAGAAAGCCCTAGAGCAAACTACAAGCAGTTAACATCGAACAAGACCCAATTATGCACAGCAGCCACCAGAAAGTCAGGCAGAGAGGGCAATTCTTTTTTCTTGAATGAGATCTGAGGCAGCTTTTTTTACACTGTTCACACTTAGAGCTTCCTTCTGGTACAACAAATCAATGAGCAAACTACAAGCAGTTAACATCGAATTATGCACAGCAGCCACCAGACAGTCAGGCAGAGAGGGCAATTCTTTTTTCTTGAATGAGATCTGCGGCAGCTTTTTTTACACTGTTCACACTTAGAGCTTCCTTCCCTTTCCATTTGTATTTTGAAAGACATTTGAGCATAGCTTACCCTTATTTTGAAAGATGCAATGGTTCAGTCTTGACAACAATTATTTTATTTTCAGTTTAAGCAGCCAGAATACAGTTTGTCCATTAGTGAAAAAATTCTCAGGAAAATATAGGTGTTGCTCTGGGTTTCTTACTGGCCCTGACCTGCAGAGTCACAGAATACAACCCTCCCAATCATATCACTGCATCACACTAGAGTCTAATTAATTTGATCATTTGATAACAAAACCATTTCATAACCTTATGTAATTCACAGGATGACAAGTTCCATCATCATATGCATCATCCCTTGTTTTCACCTCCTACACTGAACATTTTTTTAAATGCTAACCATTGCAGTCTTTTGATTCTTTGTTCCTCATTCCTACTTTCATCTCCTTCAACTTTGTCTTCCCTTGTCTCACAAGGGACATTTTCCTCCACTGCAAAGCCAGATATTTTACTGTGACAGGGGCATGTCCAGAAATGGTCATGAAACTTTTGTTTCCCATCATCAGCTGGGGAAAAAGATATCTTAAGATGTCTGGATTAATTTACTTAAAATTGTCTATAAAGGAAGTCAGAAACAAATTATATTCTCTATTTTTTTAAGAGGAGGGAGTAGATATTCAGTATAAGTTGTGGCCATTGCTTCTGACCATCTGCTATCCTACCTCATTCCTAGGAGGTACATAAGGCTCTGCTCTCTCTGGCTTGTCTGGGAACCCATTTCAGTATAAGGGAAATTTCTATTTTTGAGCAGAGTTCTTGTAGATAGGAGAAGTAAGTGAGGGGTGTGATGGCTGTTGTCAGCCCTGCCAGGAAGGGATGCTTATAGTCCCTAAAAACAGATACAAAAGGCTGAAATTAGGCATGAGGCTGCAAGATGAGTCAAGATTCCAGGTTCAGGATTCAGAAGAAACAACAATTTTAAGCAGTTATTTCAGTATTGGTGTGAGGGCTAAGAGCCTGTCTTCCTAGGTGGAAAGCAAAGGTTTCATCCTTTGATTCCTTTGAAACAACACTACAGTGGTGAAAGCAGTTCTTGCCCTTATTTTAAGACAGTCTCTCACCATAAAGAAAAACACCTTAAAGAAGGCATTTGGGGAATCCTGATACTTATATCTGACTTTAAATATTGGTAAGTTATTAAAATAAAATAAATAAAATATTACATTGAATAAAGTAGTCTTACCCCTTAAGTCTGCCACACAGATACCTTTATCTATTTGGCATGATTTTAAGAAACTGTGATTGACCTGCATAGAGGCAAGTGCCCTGTATTGAGACAGAAGCTCAGTAAGTCTGAAGCTACAGACCTACTACAGATTATTTTGCTTTACTACATACAACAACAACAACAACAACAACAACAAAAAACAACAAAAAAAAGGAGAACTGAATAAATTTGAGACTGTTTGGCCAATTTTATGGTCATGATTTTTTATGCTGAATAAATTTGCCACCATCCATGTTCACTGAGAAAAGGATGTAAAAGCAATATTAAATGTTTTATTTTTTTATTTGATATCACAGAATGATCAAGTACACTGCATATTGAATTGTGTTGACCTTGGAAACAGGAGTCTCAGAGTTATTCATTGAATCAAGACAGACAAACTTTGGCACAATCTCTATATAGAATAAATGTTGTTGCACAGTTAAATATGCCAAAGTATCTCTAGAAAACACATAAATAATTGCATAATTCAATGTAGCAAACAAGCTAAGAAAATAAAACAGCCTCAGCAAATAACCTGTTTTCCCAAGCAGCTTACAAAGAGGAAAATAATCAAATCAGACATTTGTATTTCCTTATTCTCTAGCTCTTAAAAGGCCTTTTTTTTCCCCTTATGAAACAGAAATACTTGACTCAAAATCTGGTTTTGTTTCTGTTGAGACTAATAGCAATAGCATGACTTCCGTAGTAAGGAAGCAAATCCATTTTGCCAAAGAAATGCTGTAAGAACTTATCCATACTCTCTGACATGTAGATAACATTAGCACTTGGCTTTTCTGTCTGATAGAATTGTTTTAGTATGAACTTCATATTGCTTTGGAAGTTTCCTTGGTCTGACCTCAAGATCCCTGAAGAGTGATGAGCTAAAATGATTTCATATAAGGATTAATGAAAAGAAAAGCAAACAATAAGAAAATTATACTGGCTTCAGATTTATCTGCTCAAGTGTCTAGGCTGCTGCAAATCAATTTTAAATTGTGCAGAAGCATATAAAAAATACATTGCCTCTTTAGCTGTAATTTTCCCCATAAGCCTTCACTCAAACTTTAGCCCACTAAATGCTGGAAGGCAGAAAAATATTAATATAGAAACAAACAGGAAATATATGCAAACATACAATCCAACTGCTAGAAGATTTTATGGATGATTATGAGTATGAACAGTCAAGCTGGTGTTAAGAACTAAAGACCTTTGCTGTTCAATGATGCACTTAATTAAGCTCCTCAGTTCCATTTAGTAACAGATTTCTGTCCATTCCATTTTTATTACATGTTTCTTTAATTGTGCAGTTCAATACAATAAAGGAGTGTGTTTGGTGTTCTGGGTAAATATGTAATCTCTGTGGGATCATTTACACTTGAAAATTAGCTTGGCACAAAAGCAGGACAGAAATAAAACATTACCTTTTTCTGTGTAATTCCTCCTGCAGATATTGTTGTTGCACATTGAAATTGTCTGTCCATGGATTATTCAGGAATCTTGATCCAGATCTTTTGCTTCAGTAGAACTGTTTAGGTGCAATATCATGTTCAGAAAACTCTTTCTGATCTATATTCAGTTCACATAAACTAGAAAAGGAGTTAAGACAGACAAATTGGCTGGGCTGACAGAAAATCACTAACAGAGATGCCCGAAGCTCAGCCAAGCCTTGATGTTTTAATTCCAAGAGATTTCACTAATTTTTGCACATTTAAATTTAGTCAGCGTGTACCAGTGATGAGATCAATACTATGCTTCCTTGAAATCAGCTCTGCCCTTGCCTACTTGCATGTTACCTCTCCTCAGGATAGCTAACAGAGTGGATGAGAAGGTAAAGTGTTTGTACCTCACACACAGAAATTCTATTGACTAATATATTAAAGTAATAAAGGGATGCAATTTAATCTCAATTTTAGGGGCAATTGCTCAGAGAAGTGAGAAAGGAATCCTGTTGCAACATTCCACTCTCCACTGGTCCCTGTCATCCCATCTAGAGGGGAGGCTTCCTATTCTTCCCTCCCAAACTTTGAAGACTGATCTTTGAGTAAGGGACAGCTGAATTAGATCAGATCTCCATGGTGTGAAGAGTGTTACTGAGTTTCCATGTTGATGAATCTCAATCGTGCATATGTGGTCAACCCCTGTACTGGATGAATTAAAGATCCCTGATGACCTTAACCACCCAGAATCTTTGTCACCCTCAAATGCTCCTTTCTTACTGGGAGCCTGGAGGATGGTGAGTTACACAGTGTTTTCTGCAGCTTGTATTCATTCTGAAATGCACAAAGTCTGAAACACAGGCTTTGGCTTGTCATGGGGACTGCATGTCCACAGATATCTAGTTAACTACCAAGAAGACCTGCAGATTTGCAGGGCTGTGGTCACAGTGGAGATACAAGCATTGAATTAAATATGCTACATGACGATAAAGAACTACTGGAAGTTAAAGCTTTGCAGCAGACTCCTGGTCACACGTGCCCCTCTATTGCCCATTTCAGTCAGGAGGAGTAGCAGGAACATTTATGGTTCTGGTTGCCTAAAGACAAAAAACTCTTTGTGAAAATATAAAATCTGGAAACAAGCTGGCTGGTGAGGTCCTAAATTATTGGCTGCAAATCAAACACAAGAAAGGTATTGGTGAAGGCCGTGTCACACACAGAGGAACACAGTGATACTCAGCTTTGGAACCTTCCTTGGGCTGTGGAAACAAATCAAGCTTCATTTAGACAAAATATATTCACAACTAGACAGAGTGCTGCTTTGTTTTTATATCTTAAATGTAAGCATTGGTGTAAGAGGGCATTGATGACTAAATGAAACTGTAATTTTGCTTTTTGTACAAAACGACTGTATTTTCCTAATGCCTATCTCAACCACATTACTCAGTAACAGCCCTTGCAAAGAGTGTCTCCTCTTAAAAAAAAAAAAGGATTTAATAATATTCATATGGTCACTCTTGCTTCAGATGCTTCTTGCCCCTACAAAGTAGGGATAGAACTATAAAACTAAGAGTTGTACACTAAATTGACCTTGACCTCTAAAGGTCAAATTCATCATTAGTTTAACTTCTCTGGAAAACATGCTCACACCAGCTATAATTTTAATTTCTGGGTGCTTGACTAGGTTGAGAATATGGCCAATCTTTTAATTTCATTGAGGTGACTCTAGGATTATCATGTGGGTAAATATATGCCCCAAATGTCATCTTTACTCTCCATTAAGAAAGAGTTAAACAAAATGTTTCAATGGAAAGTTTAATAACAAAAGACATTTATGATGTTTACTTAAATTTTCTGGACCATTAAGTCCAAATGACATGACTTATTGGATGCTATATCTGGCCAAAAAATCTTTTTGACCAGTCTAAGTTTTACTACGTGCTGAGCTGCCAGCATCCCTATTAGAAAAATAAAATAAAAAAATATATATATAAATCTATGGGCAAACCATAGTTTTCTCAGTGAAATCTGGATTCAGAATAGCCATTCATGCCAGAAAGTACCTTTTGAAGTTTACATTAACATGGATATTTATTTATTTTCCCTCTGTAACAATGACAGTGGTTGAAATAAACTGTTTAATTCTAAATAGAAAACACATCTGCTGTTTCTGCATTGTTTGTGGTTGCTGGAGGGGTGACAATTTAAACCAAGTAGCACACATGACATTTTAAGTGAGATGTTGTATGAGGATTTGCAGCTGCTGTACTTTCCTATTTTTCTCTCGCCTGACGGCACTGCTCCATTGCAGGGCCTGCAAACTTTTCCATCACCACCACAGCTCTCAAAGGGAAAGTTTATACATATCCTTAGATACATGCATGCCTGCTTGCATAGATGTGATATTTTCGACATGCTCGTGTTCATCTCTTTGGGGGGCAAGAGCATTTTCCACATTGACTGGGACCTTGCAGGTGAGAACATCGCTGAGGGGCTCAGATTAGGCCAGACTTTGCTGATGACTTGGTGGCAAGCAGGAGCCTCAGAGGTCCAAAAGCAACCTGCAGTTAAGTCCTGACATCCTGGCATTGGACACATGGCCCTCTTGGAGATCAGTGTGTTGGAAGGACCCTGGACAGTGAATGTTTTGGTGCTGGAGAACAACAAAGCAGGCCCTGAGCTGGCCCTGCTCTCTCTGGCAACCTCCCCATTATCTCAAGGCTGCAGCACAGCATTGAGCAAAGGGAAAGTGCCATGGGATTGGACTGAAGAAGGTAGTCAGAGGTTAGAAAGGCTGGCCCTGCTCCAGCCAGGGAAGTTGTGAGAATGGACAGAAGCCCTGGCTCCCTGCTAGCATTTCATCTTGCCTGTGGGAGCTTTAAGGTGAGGTGTCAGGGCTGGCCCTCCACCCCAAGTACGTGCTGGCTGAGTAGCAGACTTAATTTCTGCCCAAGCAGCTCAGAAGTGTAAACCCTAATCACAAAGGGTGAATTGTACCTCTGAATGTCACGCTGCAGTCCCAACACCTAAACTACAGTTAATTCTTTTTTTTTAATCCCGATAGGGGTTTAGTGTCAGGGATGTAATGATCCTTTCAGGTTAATAAACTTGGGCCTAAATAAATGAAGGTTACATTTCTAAATACTTTTGATAATCTTTAAATTTTGCCTTTTCACTAGGGTGAGACAGTGAAACTCCCTTCACTCCCCTGTTCCCACACTGCTATATGTTTAATAAACCCCTGAGGTTTGACAGTGCAGCAGTGCAATCCATTAACCATAAAAACAGTGTGGGCTGATATTTGACTCCTATATTATGGCTGAAGAGACTAAAATACTCCCAAGTAATACGAAAAGCTTAGGCAAGCACCTGAAGGAGAGCCGGAGCCCATGAGTTCCCAGTACACAGGCTCCACTTCATTTCTGCCATTTTTCTTTTCAGTTCAAAGAGGGGTGTTGGCATTTTCTTTTGCCAGATCTTAATAGAGAGAAGGCTTCCTCTTTCTCTGGAAAAATTCCTACCTCAGCTCTGAATAGAAATTTATGACATTTTTCTTTGCTGTTACAGGATATTGTGTTTATTCCTCTCTGTTGTCTCTCAGCAAAGCAAGAACTTCTCTTCGGGTCTTATGAAATGTCCTGAGTGGAGCAAATTATTTCCCTTGGGAGGGACGAGATTACAACAAACTGCAAATATTAAAAAAATAAAATTCCCAGGGAGGAGCCTCAGTATCAACCTCCAGGTCATCTTCCCCCACAGCCCTCCTGGCATCATACAAACTGAACTTTGTCCTGCCCTAGTTACTAATATGCCCAGTCCAGTCTTTAGAAACAAAGCATAAACACACCCAGCCAAGTGTACGCTTAATATAAAAGTGCTGCCTCTTCCTCTCATTACACTTGTGAGAAATTGTTTGTGTTTTAAGAGGGAGGACAGGGAAATCAGTTCCCAGGTCAGGTCTCGCTGTAGCCCTGCAGGCAGGGAGGACAGAGGCCAGCTCCAGTGCAGGAAATCTTCAAGTGCTGAATTGCCACACGCTGACAGGGATGTGCGGGCCCATGTGCTCTCACAGGGTCATGGCATGTTTGGGTCTTTTCATAATGCTGGCCCCCACGCAGCAGCCACAGAGAAAGAGGCCATGGTTTTCTTTCAGTTCAAGGAATCACTGGGCTGCCAAAGAAACCACATAACAGCTATTCCGCAGATGAACTCAAGTAATGGCACAGCACTTGGGTGGCCATATTTATACTGGGCTAGCCAGGAATGTCAGGATTTCAGCATTCACAAAAAATGCACTTCTGGCACAAACTATCTCTGTCATTTCAGCTCCACTCCTCAGTCTCAAATGATCCATATTGTTAGGAGAGCTTTAGTGTTTGGAGTAGCATGTGTTTCCCCTCTCCATAGATTTTGGGAGTAAGGAAATGAATCCTGCCCAGCCGTTCTCTTCAGCAGTTCTGCTTTCCTCTAAGTAAGCAATGGCAAACATGAGATGGGAGGGAGATACATCTGAACTCATGCAATCTGTCACAGCACAGCATCTCCCAAGCACAGGCTTTTTACCCTTGGATCTGTCCCATCTCTGTCTGCACAGCCATATTTCAAGGATTTGTCACGGGTCACATCTGCCAGCAATCATGTGGAAGAAATATAGAAAACGAGCAGCGTGCATTAGCTCCATGGTTTTCCTCCTGCAGCACTCCTGGGCCCTTGACAGACAAACTCCCATGCTGAAGACAACAGCCTAATCCCCACTCCAGAGAAGCAACTGGGGAGTCACCATGAGCCTCAGCAGATATTGTGTCAGAGGAGCAGAAACCTGTGAACCCCACTTGCTCAGGGAGAGTTTAGGCAATGAGGCACAGCCTCACAGGTCCCCAAAAACATCAGCCCAGCAAAGAGACTTTGAGCACTGCAGCAAGAAAGGCCACCATGAAAACTCACTCAGAAGTGTCATCTAGGAAAAATAATAGTGAGTTTTGGACTTGTTCAGGATTCCTGGGCATTTGTCAGACCAGGGGAATCATATCTGTGCTCCCTCCTACCTCTTGCTTCAGAACCCTGGGCCTCCTTGGCATGCGAGAGCAGATTGGCTGTGCCTGTCCTCCCAGTGACTCCAACAGCTCTCGGCAGTATCATTTCAGTTGTACTTGATCTATATGGCTCATTTACACTTAGGCACAAAATCTGGTGTACTTTGAAAGCCTCAGATTTAATACATGCGTACAGTCTACCGTCAGATCAGACATCTCCTGAGAGAAGCATGCTGTTCTGTACTTGGTTTCTAGACCAGGAAATCCCATGTAGAAATATAGACTATGCTTAAAATGGACAAATAAGTAACTGCTGTAAATTAAAAGCAGATTGACATCAGCCTACCAGAATAAGAGTATTCTTGTGGATCTTTTAATCTCAATGCCCTGTCAAGCTGGACTGTTTTTCCAGACTGCTTTTTCAGAATTGTTTAATTTCTCTGTACTATGGGACAAAATAAATAAGGAAGATTAAAAAAAACAAAACAAAACACAAAAAAAACACCACCACCAACAACAAAACAAACAAACAAAAAAAAAAACCCTTAACAATCTTGGATACTAGAGTACCAAAATCAAGCACTTTCAAGTGAAGATTAATCTAATCCTTCTAAGTAAAGTTTTACTGTCACACAATACCAGCTCCATAAAATAGTATTGATGTTCCTTGTGAAAATTTAGGAGCTTTATCATATCTGGAAAAATTTCTCATTGTAAAGGTTTTTAAGTATTAGAGGACTTGGTAGGATCTCTTCTTTGTGAGATCAATAAACAACCAAAGCCACCTGGTGTTGACACAAATACCTTTTTAAACATGGAGGCCTAACACACAAAAACATCTCTTCAGCCAAGGCAGTGGGCCAAGTGTTTAAGATACAACATTTGCCAGAGTGCTTAGAGCTGAAATGGAACCAAGACCAGAGAAACATTCAATCTCTTTGCAGTAGTTTAGTATCTCTTCTACAGGTTTTCTCTTTCCTTTTTTTTTTTCTGTTGTTGTTGTTGGTTTTTTATTGTTGTTTTTGGTTGGGTTTTTTTTGTTTGGTTAATTCAGTGCAGAAGATCTGGACATTTTCCATTGAACGCTTTTCTCAAAAAGAGAAACTGTAGCTTAAAGTAAACACCAAAACTTATTAAAAGATTCATACCAAGGCATTATTTTCTTAATAGAAAATGTTCCATAGACATGCCATGAACATGATATGTATATATTGAAACCAAATAACATACAAACAAACAAAAAGTCCTCAAAATCCCAGTGATGGGAAACTGATCCCAGCTCTATTCAAGCTAGTGGTAAGTTTGCCAGGTGTTTCCAGGGAAATCTGGATTTGATCTGCTTCATAAAGGGTCAGTCATGAACCACAAAATACAATTAAATAAACCTCTGGGCATAAGGAATGACAAATGAAAATCAGGGAAATCCATACACAGTTTAATGTCATGTTAACACGTGTTATTCTGGAAATAGGGTAGAATGGGAAGGCTTTGTGATTCAAGGCAACACCAATCACTAAAAGCCAGGCTAAACTCAGCAGTAACAGTCATGCATCAGACACCCAGCTGATAACTGACAACCCAATTTGTAATTTCTGTTGTTTGCCCCTCTGAGGTGTCTTCTTCCAGTCAGTAACAGTATATTTGAAGAGAATAGACACTGGTAGTTAGAAAATAGGGACAGAAGCATTTTGCATAAATCATAAAGTCCTTTAAAAATCAATCCCTGAGAGCATTCAATGGTTCTACATGTGACCCAGCCCCATGGGAGTCTTAACCTCTGCCATTCAAGTTACTCCAAACAGAGCTGTACCACTAGTAATCCATGTGGTATGGAAAGCAGGAAAATTTTGAAACATTTGGACTTCTGTTAAATCTCTGATAATATTTAGATTAAAACCCCTTTGAGCAGTTTTAATCCAAATTAAAATTAGATTTAATCTAATCTCCTGCTGTATTTATGGAGAGCCTAGGAAAACCTGTGAGGGAGTGGAGAGATGACTGAGGCAACTTCCCTGTGTCTATTCCAATTAGAATTTCTGTTTCTATTTCTGCTGCTTCTACATTTGAAAAGAGTGACTCAGATTATACTGAAAAAAAAGTCTAGGAGCAAAACTGGTTATCCATGGGCCTTTTCCATATATAGGTTGGATACTAATATGATGTAAATTTTATAAACCCCTCTGAGTAACGAGGTATAAAATAGAGTGGCTGCATAGCACCAGGATTATCCCACAGAAGCTGTTTCTGCATTATGCTTTTTTTTTTCCCCAGAGCCCTGCAAATTTGGGACTAATCCAGAAGTAGATGTTTCCTCTTAGCACTGGATACACAGTGCCAGTGAGAGCAGAGGAAGCCTAGGACCTTCTTTGTGCTTCTGCTCTGGTGTGAGCAGATCTCATGTTGTACTGCAGTTGTGTCCCAGGTAACTTGTTCAGTATTCAAGAAAACTTCAGCTTTCACCCTTGGTCTCCCTTGCTTGGTACTGTGAAAGTGGGTTGCTGCTCCATGTTAAAGAGAGTAGAAAGAGTGGGTGTAATCCAGGCTTACAAATTCTCCCACACCTGCTGCTTATGTCTCCTGAAGAAAGCCTTGCTGAAGAGGTGCAGCAGTGATTTAAAGCTCCAGTAAGTGGGAGCTCAAGCTATGCTATGGAGCAGGCAGAGTTTGTGAGCCCTCAGTGTTTCAGTTAATACAGAGGGCTCCAAGGATTACTCCAATAAATCCAAATGCTTACAATTTCTTTTCACCCTAGTACCTCCTCCTTGAGAGCATGTCTTCTTCTGTGCCAGCAGCATGGAAATACACTTTTCAAAATCACATCAGTTGTTCTAGTGATTTCATAATTGTCACAGAAGTGGTAATCCCTTCTCTTACATTACACTACAGAGACTGTAGAGCCAGTCAGACTGAAAGGGTGCATGCAGTTGTTTGGATATTATTTGCATAGACATGTGTATTCATTTGGTTAGATCCATGCTCCCAGATCCAGGCACTAGGCAAAACTCCCAACTGTGGAGTTAGCACTAGGCAAAACTCCCAATTGTGGAGTTTCAGGCACTAGGCAAAACTCCCAATTGTGGAGTTAGCTACCCGTCCTTTTTTTGCCTGGTCTGAATTATGTCCTAGAAAAATCAGGAAAATTCCTTCCCACCAAGGTGTTTTCTCTGATAACTTCAGAAATTTTATGCATTGATATACACTTCCAGTCAATGGAAGACATTCTCTCCTGAGTGGATGCAGCTGCCAGAAACAAACAATGACACATGAAGCTCCAAGAGAAGACTGTTAATTCTAACAGGACATGTCCAGGAAATACCAATCAATTCATATAGTCACTGATCATCTTCACCCTTAAAAACTCAAGCTAACAGCTGTGCACTGTCTCTTCTTCCAGAAATGACTCCAGATCCCTTTTGACCTGGTGTATACTATTCATTTCTATTGTAGATTTTGGCAGTTTGCTTCATACTTTTAATTATACCCTCTGAGCAATGAAAGTCATCCTGAATAGTTTACAGCCCGTGCCTCATCTGCAAGCTGTAACCTCTTTCTTTGGAATTAGCAACAAGTCACACAAACTTTTATTTGAAAAAACCCATTCCTTTCCTGGTGTATACTGGACTGTATTTCCTGAAAATTCCTATCCATTCCAGCTGCATTAGAACTTGTCTCCATTCACTTGAGCCCAATGCAGATATTTACTCCACGGATTCTAGATTTTTAAAGCCTGAAAAGCAATTGTATTTTCTAACCTAACTTCCTGTAAAATTAAGGTGTTAAAATTTTATTTAGCTATTTGCAACATGATCCCTAACAAATTGCACTGACTAGAAATCATGTCCTTCTATTTTCACTAAAAGTTAATATGAAATACAGTCATTATTGCATTCCTCATCTTCCATATTCCTTATACAGGCCTGTACATGACTCCACAAGGTATTAGGCATTGAAGAATCACATCAAAATTGCCAAAGAGTTGTAATCTTTCCTGGCCAGTTTTCATTTATCCCTAGAGGACCACAACAACTCATGGCAATGCTACAGTCTGGGACAGAGTGTCTGGAAAGTTTCCTGGCAGGAAGGGACCTGGGAGTGCTGGTCAAAAGCTGGCTGAACATGAGCCATCAGTGTGCCTAGGTGGCCAAGAAGGACAATGCCAATGCCATCTTGGCCTGTATCAGCAAGAGTGTGGCCAGCAGGACCACGGCTGTGATTGTCACCTTGGCACTGGTGATACCACACCTTGAATCCTGTGTTCAGTTTGGGGCCCCTCACTTCAAGAAAGTCATTGAGGTGACAGACCATGCCCAGAGAAGGGCAACAGAGCTGGTGAAGGGTCTGGAGCACAAATCTTACAAATCAGGAGTGGCTGAGGGAGCTGGAGTGTTTAGCTTAGAGAAAGAAGGCTCAGGGGAGACCTTCTTGTTCTCTAGAACTGTCTGACAGGAGGTTGTGGTGGTGTGGGGGTCAGTCTGTTCTCCCAAGTAATGAGCTACAGAACAAGAAGAAATGGCCTCAAGTTGCACCAAGGGAGGTTTATATCAGATACAAGGAAAAAAATCATTCACTGGAAGAGTTGGAACAGGTTGCCCAGGGAAGTGGTTGAGTCACCAACCTTGAAGGAATTTAAGTGTCTTGCAGATGTGGCTCTTTGGGACATAGTATAGTGATGGGCTTGGCAGTGCTGTGTAAATGGTTGGGTTTTATTTCTTACTTTGCCTAAAACTTGAAAGCTTAGATAGGTGTTAAATTTTAAGTTTGATTTTAGAAGCTGCTTTGATTTCAAATAATTTTCAATGCTTGAGGAAGTTGTCCAGTAAGTTGGAACTTTGGAGATTATCTCCTGCACAATTTAATAAACAAAACCATGGCATAAAGAAGTTGCCTAAATTTGCAAGAGAAGGAAATATACTATTCCAGCTGAGGGACCCAGAGGGCTCATTGTTATGATCAAGTGGGTGAATTGCACAAGTTATTTCCATATCTAAAAGTTGAGCTTGTTCTAATTTATTTAGGAACTTGGAGTGAGTAGGCAGTATTTTTGTATTAATTGAGGTATAACAATCTATACAAATGTCCATCCAAAGCCACAGAAATCTGATGTAGGAATGGCTTAGTCATGCAGTATTAGAGCATTTTTTTCCCTGCAGGAAGCATCAATATCATCTCTCATAAAGATTCTTTAGAATGATCATTTGCAATTCTGTTATTTTCATATTCTTTTCTATTATTGATATGAACTGGTCTCCCCCAGATCATTATGTGATTAAAAGAGAAATGTAAAGAATCATAGAGTATGGAATTATTATAGACTGACTCTTGCCCTCTATCCTACTTGTTGTAAGCTCTGTTATGCAATTGAGTGTAGTGACATAAATAGGATATAGGCTCTCTTTATCTTTTTGGAAGAAGTTATAGTGTATTCAAAAGATTTTTGGTATGTGAGTTACTTTATCTTCATTATAAAAACAACTTGGATGTGGGCTCTGGGGGAATTTATAGTTCCTCCATGACACAATTAAATTACAAATGTCTCATTAGAGACTGCCAGTGTACCTCAGATAACGACTCTAAAGTATTCATCTTAAAGCTCATTTCCAGACTGTTTTTCTTTTGAACTCATTGTACTTTAGGATTGTACTAACTTTTATGAATATGTTTTTAAGGGACATTGTCCTTTAGGGCACGCCATAAATATTGGTGTGCTTGGAAGAAAAGTTGTTAAGAGTCCAGAGAGCAGAATAAGGGGAGAGGCTGCAAAAGGGAAGCATAAAACCAATCAAAGTAGCTAAGCCCATTTATGAAAACTTTTGTCAAGTACATGGTCAAGAAACTGTAGTCTTGAACACACAGATACTTCATCTACTGCAAATTGCAGTTATATCACAATTTCAGAAGATGAAACAACTAGAACAAGAGAATATATTTGCTGTGATTCACTTCACAAAGGAAGTTTGAAACCAGTTATTTCCAATACTGACAAAGTTTTACAAAGTATCCCCTTCAGTGAATGTTTTCTTATATTTTTGGATTTTTCTTTTGGCACAAATAACACACTTGATTACTAAAAAAGTAAATATTAATGAATTGGAAATTAACTCTTTTCTGCAAACTTTGACATTAGGTAATGAATTTAAACATCTAACAGAATAGACTTAGATTACTTATTGGTTTGGGTTGTTTTTTTTCCCTAACTCTTAGAAAATACCACAAAGCTGTATTATTCTATCTTTCATGTATTCCAGGAAATGGATAAATCAGAACAATGCATCCTTTGTATGAAAACTCAAGAAAGAATTTCTGATCCTCCTCATATAAACATTGTTTTTACAAAAACTGAGACTTTGTAAAGAATGAACGACTGTTTAACCTTAAGTAGAGGTAACCTACTTAAATTTAGTTCTCTTCAATGACTGCACTGGTGGGGAAGACACCTATCATCCTGCTGCTTTCCCTTAATGTGTCTCTCTGAAGG
Source organism: Passer montanus (assembly GCF_014805655.1). Classification (NCBI taxonomy): domain Eukaryota; kingdom Metazoa; phylum Chordata; class Aves; order Passeriformes; family Passeridae; genus Passer; species Passer montanus. The sequence continues at coordinate 23,285,721 of NW_024366591.1, read as the reverse complement.
GAGCACAACATATCATTTGTGTAGAAAGGAAGAAAGTATCTCTATGTTCTCTAGAGTGAAACAGGTTCTTTACGTCTTAAACCTCTGTTCCCTTCCTTCTGACATCAAGGAATTGAGTCCAGAGCAGTATACTTCTCAGAACTCGCAGAAAGAAAATCCAGCAACCAGCAAGCTTGTAAAAGAGCCTTCTTTCTTGGACTTCAAACAGGTGATCCCTCTATTTTTGTAATGGTCTCATGAACTACAAACAGAAGAGTGCTTGGCTCTTCTGCTTCTGTGTATCTCCCTTAAACTGGATGATACCATGCACATTGGCCACTCTGTGTCATCTGTGACACACTTGACAATCTATATCATCAGCCATTTCTTGAAACATTATGAGTTTAAAAAAAAACAACCAACCAACCAACCAAAAACACACCAAAAAAACCAAACCAAAACAAACAAACAAAACAAACAAAAAAACCCCAAAACCCCCACACACACACAAATAAAAAAAGCCCTGCCAGATCCATACAGCTGTTACGGTTATGATGTCTTAATTTTGTTTGAAATTTTCCATGAGTTCATAAACTGTTCAGAATTCACATTCTGTTTGCAGAATTCACTACTGTTAACTCAGGTATTATTTATTTCCTGAAGATGAATAGTGTGAAAGAACAGGCACTGCTTTTTGCAGCAGTTTATGACCTCTGTTTTTCATCCATCCTTTTTGTTTCCAGGAACACAACAGGACACAAATGTTCAACCAATGTAACCGGAAAGAGCATCAGCACTTTTAAACTTATTGAGAGTGTACAGATATGAAAATATAAAGTCAAAATACAGATATTTGTTGGGGGGGGGAGTATGATTCAAGAATACCTAATACACAGCACTCCGTTATCCAGTAACTGTTAATATCTGGTGCACTCTCAGCCCACATGCCTGTGGAGAAGAGCTGACACACACAACCAGTTAAATCTCAGAAATCAGCAGGCAAAAAGAAGGAAATAAAGGTACTCCAGTCTCATAGCTATTGCCCAGCCTGACATATAAGTTCTAGAAGCCAGCAGTGCTGTACTGCTGTTTCTGCTGTTTCTTAACAAAAAGATAGCTTTTGCTCCCCTCCCCTGCACTTGGTAATTCCAGGAGAGGTTGCATGTGCTATATCAGATTGTGGCTAGTAGTGACAAGAGTGATATAGCAGTAGGCTTTATTAAGGACGTTAGGAATGTTTAAAAGTGCTAAGTAGGCCAAAAATACATTTGAAATATTCCAAAGGCAAGCTAAGAGAAATGGCTTTTTGGAACTTCAGAGCAGATCCTCCAGAGAGCTCAGTATCTAACAGCTCCTTCTTAGGCACTTAATGGCAAGGCTGGGCTTTCCAGAGTACTGAGCTCCACAGCCTGATCATGGGATTAGGAGCCCTGCCCAGCTAGAAGTAGGATTTTCATTTTTCAGCCCAAGATTTCTTTGCAAGTCCAACATTGAAATCTCAGGGAAATATTTTCCAATTACTTGTTTTATTAAGAAAATTAAACAACCCCCCTGTGTTTCCTGGAAGTCTGGCAGGACTCACACTGTAATTGCAGACAGATAATGTCCCTGCAGATCAGGTGTTGCCCTGTAAAGTAAAACTACACGAGATGAGAGTTACCTGTACTATCTGGCAGTAGTAGGGCAGTATGATTAGGTATTGTAATATTGTATTTAAATATTCAGACACAAGCAACAATCCTTCCTTTACATTTAAGTAAAGGAAAGATTTATACAGCTATAAGTGAAACCATTCTTCTGGAATAAATACAATTCTAAAGTTTAGAAATCCTCAGGCTATTTTCTAAACAAAGATGTGGGAAACTATTACTGTTTATATTAAATATTCCCATGTGGATCTTTTGGTCCTTGTGGAATATGAATGGCAATCTCTTGTAAAATCCCTACTGCAGCTGTCAACACTTTTTATATGAGGCATCCCAGACACGGAGAGGAGTGGAGCATGTATGTGTGTGGGACATACCTGTTTCCCTAAGAATTCCTCACCCCTCTGGTGGCAGATAGGTTTTCTGAGGCTATACAGATATCAGAGCAAAGTCACTAAAGTGATTTTTCATAGGAGAGGAGATGATAATGCTTCCTTATTACCAGCTTTTTGAAACAGGAGAACTACTTCTGATTTAGAGAAGAAACTTGAGACTAAAAGGTTTGCCCTGTACCACAGAGTGACTCTTCATTCTCCCAAGCCCCATCTTCTACAGTCAGAGCACACACTTCCAACTTCACCTTGAACCTCCCCATTTTATCTGCTGCCTTAATGTAAACATGACCCAGAAACCACCTTCTTCTTTGAAGCCTAAACTAATTCCTGGACTGTTTATAACTATTTTTGCTTGTGACAATATTTTTCATCTCTTTAAACTTCTCCTTTTCCCAGTATTTCTCCTCTTCCTTTTTAGTGTATTTGTGTAAAGTTACCTCGTCCTCCCTTAGGTTTCACTGAGTTGCTGACCCTTACCAACATCTTCTGGTCTCTTCTTCTAAGACAGCCCAGTGGACCCTTTGGTAGAACTGTTCAATCAGCTCTTAATCACTCCGATCTTACTCCCCATATGTGGGATCTTCTGGTTTCTTCTAAGACAGCCCAGTGGACCCTTTGGTAGAACTGTTCAATGAGCTCTTAATCACCCCGATCTTACTCCCCATATGTGGGTTTACTCACAGATAGTAAAAAAACTAAAAATCCCTCCCCCCCCCAAAAAAAAAAAAAAAAAAAAAAACACCAAAAAAAACAAACAACAAAAAAAAATAAGAAAAAAAAACCCCACCAAAACAGAAAAACAAAAAAACACGTTCAAAGTACACCAGAGGATCTCCTCATACTACCTTAGAGAAGGCCAGTCCCTACCAGAAACTGATAAGCTACAAGTTTGCCTTCTCATGGTCAAGAATTCTTTACAATTTCCACAGTATTTTTTTATTCTTCTATTATTTCCAGATGATGAGATCTTACTTTATAGTTTATAGCACTTATACAATTAAGTGAGAGGTGAATCAGGGCGAGGTTGTTTGCCAAAAAACAAGTAAAACTCAAACACTTCATTTCACTATTTATTTTCACACTCCTCTTGAAGAAATATCTAGGTCAGCTACACCAAGCTTTGACTTCAGCATGCCTTGTATAAGACTTAAGCTGTCTTGTTTATACCTTTTTGGATGAATTCTCCAGATATATTTGTAGCTCAAAGTATACTGACTGGTGAGAATTAAAATAAAAATCAGAATTAAAAGTTCTCTGTTGTTTCTGTATAAAGAAACATAAAGTGCGATTTATATTGTACATATCTGATATTATTATTTTACATCTGCACAAAGAGATATTTTTATTCTAAAGGAAACGTTGTTCCCTGGAAATCAATGGCAAAATTCCTGCTTGTTCAGTAGACCAAGATTCCTTCCAGAGTCTGATTTACTAGCTCACTGCATGAGTTGTATGCCAGGGTAGCTTTGCTGAAATCACTGGAAGTCCCTTGGCATGAAAGCAGTGAAATAAGAAACAATCTGAGTTCAGACAATTACAATAATTTTTACTGGAATGAAAGGATTACAATTGAGGGATGACAGTTTTGGTAAATGTCAGCTAACTGGTGACATTGTCGACTGTCTCATTAGACAGACACACACTGCCATAAAAGCCAATATAAATTCATTTCACGTATTCATACTATTTTATAAAACTGAATATTGCATAGACAAAACAGGGAAACTGCAAAGACTTACATCACTGCTAAATTACTTTCTATTTTAAAAGTGTTCCACGTGTTTTAGGCCAAGAGCCAAATTCTACCCCTTGACATACACATGCAAATTCCATTTAGTAGCTGGAACTGCATCTTTTTGCTTGTGGGAATGATTTGACGGTGTAAAGGCAATTCTGGGAGCATTGACTGCGAGGACTGCCCAAGAATTCGCCAGTGAAAATGGTTTTTGTTTTATTTTGTTGTCAAAAACTGTTGATTTGTCAAAAATAAACATTTCTGCACAAATATATATAGCCTGTTTGACAATGAGCACATTTGTGGTCGAGGAGAAAGAGAGAGCTAATATCCACAGCACAGCCAATAAGCGCTTATGCCAAACTGAGAACTAATGTCCATATATAAGCTTTCCCAGACATATTCCTTTCTCTTCCAGCCCATGATGAATCCCTTGACCAGGAAAAGTTGTCATCAGTCTTTCTCGCTGGAGCTATTTCACACAGATTTATAAATGCAATATTAATTGGACAAAGAGTCTGCCTAATCACCACTTCCCCATCTCATAGCTTTATGCTCCTGTTTTTAAAAACAATTACTTGAACTCTTCCTCCCTTCCAGAGGATTATTCTCCTAGCAGACACTTGCCCTTAATTGAACAAGGCATTGGCATATCTAATATCTGCCACAAAAGGAGAAAAAAGGATTTTTGACTTATCGGAAATGGGATTTTTTTTTTCCTGTAAATTCCACTCACCTCTTCAAAAATACTAGCAAAATAGTGCTTGGTTTTACTTTGAAAATGTATATGTTTGTCTATACCAATAGTAAATATATTTGCTTCCCACCTTTATATTTCAGAAATGGAATTAATACTTCACTGTGCTCTCAGGTTTCAAGGTACTTGGGGATATAAACGAAGTGACGGACTTTTTACATTCATACATGCAAAACCAACAGCAGGAGAGACACCATGCCTTTGCTGTGCTATTTGCCATTTGCCAAAGCAGCTGACACCATAGGTGGGGGGACAAGTTGAGAAGAGAGGAATTTAACGCTAATAGTGCATTTTATGGATGGCTTATCTGGTTGACCTTTGGAAGGCAGAGTGATGTATTAAAACACAGCTTGTCAGGAGTGCAGCCAGTAGGTTAGGATCTAAATCCATCCCAACGTCAGGCAGTGAGGCTAAAACAATGCCTGCATGCCAGCCCTGCTTAGTCCTTTCTGTAGGACTTTTCCAGTGCCTGAGCTCCAGGGTGGTGATTTCATCCCCCACCAATGGGAACCTCCTCAAGGGAAGTGCAGCAGACGTTATGAGACATGAATATCATTGCATATTGCAATAAATATCTTGTGTGACAAATGCTGGTGCAATCAAATATGCCTCCCATTTCCCAATTCTGGCAGCTCAGAAAGTCTCAGGCCCTCTGAGCCACTTTTTCTGGCTGACAAACACAGGGACAGAACTTACCAAATGAACAAGTTTAGTGCTAGTTCTTTGCACAGGCTGAATTTCCCTCCATGCCATTAAAAGTAGCAATAGTGACTTTTGGCCACTAACAACCTTTTTAGTTACACTCCTTAACTGTTTTTCAAACAAATCCTTACTGCTTGTAAATGAAGTTCAAATTAAACATTTTTCCATCTCTATTTTTTTTTTTCAAAACGGTTTGCTTGCTCTGGAATGATGACTTTTCTTTTTTGCACTTTGAAGTTCATTTCTTTCTTTCTTTCTTTCTTTCTTTCTTTCTTTCTTTCTTTCTTTCTTTCTTTCTTTCTTTCTTTCTTTCTTTCTTTCTTTTCTTTCTTTCTTTTCTTTCTTTCTTTTCTTTTTTTTCCCTTCTCTTTGTATCTTTTCACTTTTAACAATTTAAGTTCTTACCAAAGTCCAAAGCCTGTAGGGAAATATTTTCCCTTCAGCTGGGCCTCTTCCTATCTTATCAAATAATATTAGTTTGCACTCCATTTATACCACATAGAGCCTTACAAACTCTCATAGCTTTTAACCTGTCATGCAGATTAAGACCTCATTAAATTTCTTACTACCTTCAGCATGATCATGTTACCTAATGCTAAAGATTTTGGGGCAACATAATGAGTACTGATACAGAATGAAAGCAGAGGGATCTTTCATCATGTGGCTTCATTTGCTAGAAAGAGAATTAACTGTCTGATAAATTCAGTTCAGTTTAGTCTGTGTTTCTGCATGTGTTCTGCCTGGACAAAACATGCCTTGCATTTCCCCTCACAAACACTGCATGACCTGTGCTTTTAACTTTGAGTGAAAGTGTCCATGTTCATAGGTAAAATGTGGGTATTTGAGAATTAATAAGGTGTATGTGTGCATGTATATATGCAGACATGCATACACATGCACATATTTATTTCATAAATAGGTACCAGAAAAATGAGCGCACATAGAGACAGGAATAACATTCACCAACATTTTTTTCTGTCTCTTCTTACACATTTGAAAAAATATAGCTCAGGGAGAACTAACTGGAATCAAAAGGGGGAATATGCTCTTCTGCACGTTTGCAGCATCATAGCAGCCATAGGTGACTATTTCCAGACTGGCCATTTTTGGTGTGAGCACTGCATACACAGTGTAAAAGACAAGCCCTGTCACAAAAACTTTACAGCTGACACAGGTTAAACAAGAAAAAATACTGTTATTCCACTTTCATTAGTGAGAATAGGAAATATCAAATGCCTTGTTCTCAGTGTAACAGAAAAACAGCGACAAACTCCTGCCACAGCTAATACCTCTGCTACTAGTTCTGTCGTTGAAGTCTACTGTCTTGGCAATGTTTGTAGTCCCCTTTCAGAGATAGATGCAGTCCCTTTCTACAGATAGAAAAAATCCTGAGAAAAAGAGAAAAAAAGAGGCCTCAAACTTACACAGCACGTCCTGCATACATATGAGCATCTCACAACAGTTCTGTGTTTGTTCTAATAGCAAGTCACTTAACCAGGATGTAAGGCATAGATGACATAAAGAAGGGCAGCAGAGGCAGAGACCAAGGGCAGGAGCAGCCCATGGCAGTTGAGGAAACGCAGAAGTTGAATGTAAGTTTTCTCCAGGTTTGACCTGGAGCTCAGGCATTTGGTTCAGCCTTTCTCACTGAGTGCTTATCTAATTATCTAGGAATCCTTATCAGGGCATTACAAGACCTCCCTACAGGACAGCATTGATTAACAATCACTTCAATGAATTTTTCCACGTATTTTCTTTTACCTTTAAAATTACTTTTTGCATTCCAAAGGATTTGGCCACATAATGCCATAATACAATTTTCCTCTTGGACATACACCTTGTTGGGTTGAGGGACTTGTTTAGGGAGGTGAGCAATGCCAGCTTTCTCCCAGCACACGGAACAATCCCTTTGCTGGTGGAGGAGGGGGGATTGCCCCTCTTGACCTGCCCCCTCCTAGCCCCATTTCCTTCCCTGCTGCCTGCCCGCCCAACAGCAGCAGCCTTTGGACTGGGCTGGCGGAGGCTCTCCGTCCGCCAAGCCCAGATAGCCACTCAAAGGACTTCCCTGTGTCACGTCTGCTGTAAACTCCACCATGCTTTTCCTGTGTCTGCACAACATCTCAGCTCATTAGGGAGACACGAGATAGCAGAGGACCCGATACGGAGCATTTTGGATCCCCCCAGCCCGGTAGATCCTCCTTCCCGTACCATGCATGGGACCCTTAACTTTAACCCAGCCGTGCCTTTTGTCTGAAAGGGAGAGACTATTTATGAGGAGTCATACAAAATAAACACAGAGAGTTCACCATAAAATATGACAACCACTTTAAATAATGTTGACTTAATTAAACTTTAAACTTTATTTATATATTTTATGGCCGTAGTGTGAGCTCTTCTCGGATGTTTACTTCAGTGAAAAATCCATCATGTGAGGGCCTTGAAAGGAATTAATCCCCTTACCCCTGGCACAGAACTCAGCTCCAACAATTCAGATCTAAATATTTAGTGATGGATGATACATGTTTATAGAACAGAGGGCAGCATGACATTTAAATGGGATCTGGGGTTGCTATAGTGAGCGGACATTGTTGAAAAGAAACTGGAAGCTGAAGCCATGCCAGTTATCGGAAGCCAATAAGTCAGCCCCTTGTTGCCTGATTTTTCCCTTCTGTCTACTCTTTCTGGGTTTTCAAAGGCTTCTTCACAGAAAGTTACAAGCAATTTTCAGAAGGAAAAGTTCTGCTGACTCTTGTACATTTGGTAGTGCATCCCATGGTTAAACTAATAGCCTCGTTGGGTGTCAGCCAAAGGTTACAGGCCTCTCAAAATATTCTTGGAAAAAAAAAAGAGTTTATCACTGAACTGAAGTTTCTCATTAGTAACCCTGTGTTGTCTAATCTGTGAAATTACATGATTAACTCTTTTGCAGAGACAGCTTCAGCCAGAGTTTGCAATCCCACAGGAAGTTATTAAAAGTATCACCGAGATAATTTCCCTGCTTTGTACTTGGCCCTTAGGGTAAAGGAAATACATCATTAGATGAGTACTTTATAATAAAGCTATAGATCACTAACAATTATTAAATGGCTGTCAAGAATGATTATTATTTTAAAAGTTGAGCACTGTGCAATTTGAAAAAAACAAATAAAAAACCTTGAAAGAAATTACTTCCTTTGTTTTTGTATAGAAATTAGAAGCATCCCTCCCCCCCCCCGCCATTCTCTTTGAAGTGATTATTGGAATATAATCTTTCTCTGTACACAGCCATTTTACCTTCAACACTACTTTCTAAAACTCTAAAAATACGGAAAGCCACTGCTTGAGAGAATATTGCTCAGTGATGCAGAGGACATCAGGGCCTTTTTGCATAAACTGAGAAGAACACCTCAGTGCATGAGCCCCGAACCCCTGATGCCTCCAGTTACTCAAGTGGAGGTGGTGGTTCTCACCCAGGAGCAATCCTTGGTTTTTTGGTGAAAGTTGAACTCAGGGCTATCTGGGACACAGAAAACCCTCCCATCATGTATTATAGCTGAAGTCACTTGCAGATGTTTTACTTGATGTGTAAACACTTGGGTTTGGCTTTCGAATGAGTTCCTCCCAGATCAATGGGTGGTTTAGTTTGCATCTTTTGGGAGGAGAGGTAAGAGTTCATATCTTTATAATCTTCGCCGGCTATCCAGCTAGTCACCAAGACCTTTTTTTTTTTTTTTTTTTTTTAACCATTAGTGAAAAAGTGAAGTGGTGAGAAGCAGAAGATGCTGACAATCTGACAATGCCCGTGCAGTCAGTCAGAGTTAGGCTGTGAGCCTCAGCTGGTGACACCGTTGCCCTGCAGGGATGGTCATGCAGCATCTGGATTGCTTAGAAGACAAATAGTCATGAGAGGTTTGACAGAGGTAAAGTGAGTGGAAGCATGAGCCAACAAGCACTCTGCTGGAGCTCAAATCATATTCAGCCAAACAATCCTATGGGATTCAGCTGTAAGCCAGTGGAAAACTAAGCTGGAATTTGAAAGAACATCATTTGGGCATCCAGGAAAGGCCAACTGCTACCAGCTCTGAGAAAGCTTATTTGTGCTTATGTGAAAAAGCCAGATCTTTTAAAAAAGTTGTGTTTAGGATTTAACATGCAGCCCTAAAGGCCCTCCCTGAAGTGCACAGCAGAACCAAGCTCACAGGACAGCTTTATGGTGCCTAGTGAGTGACCAATGCACCCACTAGTTTCAACCTAGGAGTTAGAAAGAGTGCTTTGAATCAGAAGAGATTAAACCTAACTTCAACTGCATAAATGCAGATGGAGAGAATTGCTCTTTCTAGGCTGCATTTTTTATTTTCCCCAACAACTTTTTCCTGACCTTAAATAAGCCATGATCTCCTAGGAGAGAAATTGGTTGACTTGCATATATTGTAAACAACATACATGTTTATACATTTTCAGTATAAGTGCAGTTTCAGAAGAAGGAAGGACTTAGAGACCATTTTCATTCTGTATCACTTGAAGTGGTTACAGCTTGTATCCTCTTTAAGAGTTTAAAATAAAATTCATACTAATATGCTCATTCTCTTTTTTTTGGTAATGTGGTCAGACAATGGCTTGGTTAATCCCTAATGCTTTTAATGGTCAACCTAAGATCTACATGTCTAACTCTTTTCAATAACCTTGAAATGGTGAAGGGAGTTTGTCTAAATTGTTGCATACACATGAAAATATTCTTATTCTAATTCTAGTTTCTAAAAATAAGATGACTGGAAGCATTTCAGAAGTGCAGGGTAGGATAACCCAGTCTCTGCAACCTTTCATGACCTTCAAGTGACAGAGAAATATTTTTTTACTCCATTTTGTAGTAAAGAAAATGAAGACAAGACTGATGCAATTTCCCCTAACATTTCTCAACCAATTAATAAGAGACAACCTAGTTTTTCCCTCAAGAAATTTAGACACAAAAAGTTCTGGTATATATTCAAACTCAAATAAATGCAATCTGGATCCTTTGAGGTTTGTTTATTACTAATGTAAGAGTGGGTTTTTACATGAAATGAGAAAATTCTTGAAGAATTGTAGGGAACAAAGTTACTGTAGGTATGAAAACCATACCTATACCAAACAGGAGCAGCTTGAGCTATCTATGTAAGCACCCATATTTCCATGAGAGAAATTTCTGGGATACAGAAATTGGACCCCAGTTTGAAAATATTGATGTACATTCTACATGAATACTTTCAGAATGGAAAAACATCACAAAACAAAAGTGACAACTATTAATCCAAAAATCTCTCACTCCAGTCTCTTGCTTTGAACTGGAATGTTATATAGATGTCTGAATCTGTAGAAGATAACCAAGCACACACTCCAGAGCTGATCAGGAAAGCAATGCAAACAAAATTGTGACTTGGGAAATGAATGAAGAGTGTAATTTTCTTCACGTAGATACACATTCACAGGAGATGTGTTCTGGCTGATATTAAAGGTAAAATACTGATGTATATGAAATTAGAGCATATGACAGAACAAATGCAATTTGTCACCAATAAAATTCCCATTCTTGCAGAGAGAAGTTTGACATCCTCATGTGGCATGGCAAGTACCTAATTTTGCCATTCATTTCTGATAGTCATGGGGTATCCCTACAGGAGATACATGAATTTTCCTTTGGTTTTACTGTGAAATATGCCTTTATGTTTCTAGGACCAGTTTTTGTTTGGCTTTCATTTGAAAAACAGCTTGTCACAGATAAGAACGGAGCAATATGTTCCTTTCTGTAGTACTGACTTATTTTCCTTCTTGCACTACTGATTTTTCTTACTTCTGTTATCCAAGAAAGAGATAACTCTTTACACATAGAAAATATTACTCCAATATCTTATGATATTTTTATTTTAAATCACTACTGTTCCTTTTTCAGAAGTCTTGTTCCACTATCTTTTCACTAATTAATGATGTATGGCCCTATTAATTTTAAATTGCTTTTCTGGGTTCCCATTCTAATGATTTTGAGATGTTGGATTTGTCTACTCTTGTCCTAAACACAATTTTATGAGGCGGTGAATTCTTATGCTCTGTATGTATCCTTGGCATTTGAAGAAAATGTTTCTTCTGCTGAAAAAGAAGGAGGATAGCTCTCCTCAGACAGGGGTGGATGCTTCCAAATGCATCTCGTTTCCCTGTCACCAAGTGGCTGTTCTGCATTGCTGAAGGCAGCAAGAATGCAGCAGTTCCCAGCTCAAGGTCAACCTCCCATGTTCTAATCACACCAATTCAAGTAAAAGTGAAAATATTCCACTCATACCAAAGGCTCATTCCCTAAAGTGTTAGCACCCTTTTTACCACAGAAATGGGAGAGAATGGCCTTTCTTCTCTGCTTTCAATGACATAATTTGAGTGAGACTTTGAAGATGAAGAACAGTGGAAGAGGAAGATTCAAAAAAATAACAGCTGGAACACATGTGCAAAAAAAACCAAGACCCCAGACTTTTACTGAGGGTTTCCTTTACATTTTTGACTGTGCAGGCTACCTGTTTCCCAAAGCAGAGGTATCAGCTCATTTCTGCACTTTTTGTTCCAAAGCAGAAAAGAGAATCACGCAAAGCATGATTACTGCCTGTATTCATATTTGCAATTACTCTTACTCTTCAGATGTGGGGAAAATCCATTATTCATAATACAGTGTTTTAGTTGGTAGAGCACCAGGTTCACAGATGATTAGTGATAGTTGACGAAATGAACTTTTTCTGAAGTTCAGGGTTCTTGCGTTATATAAAATCAAATTTCTAAAATCCGTGCCTTTGATGTCTACCCAGTACAAACATTTTACTCACAATTAACTACTTGGGACAAAAGTCTGGGAGAAGGGGGAGACAGAAAGGGGAGGGGAGATGTGGTTAAAGGCAATCCTCAGCAGGACAACTTAAAAACATGACTATGATTTCTCAATAGCTACTACTGACTTTCCGGTTTTCATGAATTTGCCAAATGTGTTTCTTTGGGTCAGATCTTACTTATCTTGCTTACAGAAGTATTCTTATCAGCTACCCTGGAGAATAAAAAAACCAAAATTTTGCTTATCCTTTCTTTTTTGGTAATTCTCTTAGGATCAGTTCAAATAAACTGGGGTCTATGTTGATGGATCAGTCAACAGACTATGAAACTATATTAGTGCTCACATTAGCTAAATATTTTTAGGGGAAATACATGTGTTAATTTCCTTAGTTCTCAGAACAAAACAAAACAACAACATCAACAACAACAAAACAAAAAGAACAAGAAAAGAAGGAAAAGGTTTGCCTGCATTTAGAGTGGAAGCTCTGCTACCCACAGCTGAGGCTTAACCACATCTAGCATCTAGCCCAGTCCTAAACAGATGCTACCACTTTTGCTGCCACAATTTTGTTTGGAGTTTAATAGCTAGTTTTCTCTCTTTGTTTAGTCTTTGGTCAATTTTTTCATTTTCAGTGCAAAATCCAAAGGTGGTGTGTGAAGGGTAGCTATGCATGCTGACAGCCCCAGAGCTGTAATAAATTGAGTTTTTGCACATCCCAGCAATAATGCAGCCTCACAGTGTACCAAATATCTATCACTTGCATTTATACCTGAACTTGTGTGCATACTGCATGTGTACCTGTACCTGTATTTTCAAAGTTCCTTTTGTACCTCTGTCTGCTCTATTTTGTACATAACACCAGTCTCAGATAGTTCAGACTTTCCTGCTGAATCTGTTTGGGGCAAAAAGAGAATTTGTAAGGACATAATGTATAGCTTTCATTGCTAGTAAAGTAAACTAGGAGCAAGCATGATGGATGAGTTAAGAGTGCAAGACTGCAGAAAGAAGTGAGTCCGATCGGGGGGAGCTGGGTTGAAATTCCTGGTACGTGGGTGTTATTTCTAGTGCTTCTGGTAGCAATACTGAAGAGGCTGGGTAAGTGGCTTCCCACATTGTTTTAAATCTTGCTTTGCCTGGGATTTGAACAATCTCTCACTCCGTAAGCCTGAGTGTCATGAACACCCAATTTCCAGTGTATGTCTTAGTTGACATGATGCAATTTTTTTACCTCAATATCACCATTCTCTTTCTAATGGACTATATAGTGTTTTCAGCCCCTGCTAATTCAAAACCTTTTGAATTTTTTTCTAAATTTTGCTCTTGTCTGTGTATTATAAAATCTCATTAGGAAGAACTTTGCTCCTTACATAGATACAATGCTGAACTGGTCAAGACATCAATTTATATTCAAGGGTATTCATCACTACCTGCAATTAGATCAAGGACTTTGACCTTTACTTGAACATTCTGCCTTGCCCTTGCCTCCCTTGCCTAGTGAGGAGGCCTGCTGCAGACAAGTGCACATCTGGAAGAAGGCCTCTTTTTCTTGGGTGGTAGGAAGTTTCCTCCTAACAACACACAAATGGCCACATGGATATTGTCAAAATCCCACAAAACTTGCCCTGCAGAAGAGATGAGTTCAACTCCAATCTTTTGCCTGGGGACCTGTTACTGAGCTTGGGGCAAAATAGTTTTCAGTCTGTAAACAAAACGTTTGACCTGCTCATCTTAGCCAGCTTGTATAAACATATCAGTTCAGCAGAAAAGTGATGCAGGTTCCAGGAGGAAACAGGGCACTCTGCACACCTGGGAGAGATTGTGCCTTGCTGCCCTGCTCCCCACTGAGCAAGTGACAAAGCCCTTAAGATGTCTCTTCCCCCAGGTGAGCCTCTGCACGGTGGCTGCACAGTGGGAGGGGAGAAAAGGGAATTCCCTGAGGATGTCTATGGATTAATAGGCACCACTGCCTAAAGGCAGGGGTGGGGGAATAACCTCAGGGTACTTGGATTTCAGCATTCTCAGAGAGAAATGGTCACAGAAGATGGAAGAGGGGGAGTACCTGTTGCCAAATGGCTGTGATTACAGCAGTGGCAAACTTCCAGGGAAATGCAGCCTCAGTTCTATCAGGATCCTTTGTAAATTGCTATTAAGAAGTATTTTTCAGCAATCTCATTTTTATTAGCCGTTTGTGCCCATTATAGTTTTCTAGTTGCTAGTTTGTTATGGCTGTAACATAAATAAAGTTCTAAAAATGTCTCATTTGAGGAATTGCAGAGCTGGGCATGCCATTTAGACACAGATAAAAGCAGATGTAAAGGGCTTTCTTTGGTCTATTTTATATTTAATAGAACTGTCATATAAACCTAGACTACCATTTAAAATGCAGTTTCTAGGCTATAAAATAAACACCATTTCTAATATTACTGTTGGCTTTCACCTATGGGGTGCAGTTCATTAAAAGCTCTATAAGGCATTTACGTGGGGTTACCATATGATTTACAGTCCAGGAGGCAACCCAGGCAGCAGATATGTTTCTCTCACAGCTTAGGAAACAGTTCTTCAAAAATATTAATGATACCTACAGGATCACCCAGCCATGTGTGATTTGCATGAGCTGCAGTGCAGGGCTGGTGGAGACTGACACAGCTTCTGAGACAGCAGCTCTGCTAGGTGCAATTTTCCTTCGGGAAGAGTAAGCCTGAGAAACACTTTCACATTCATCTCTCTTTACTGAAGTTTCTAGGATAAGTGTTACCACAAAAAGAAATGTACCTGGCTCAGGCTTCTGTGGCAGAACTGCCTGTGCTGGGCTGGGGGATTAACTTGTTTGCTCGCTAGAGCTGGGATTAATAACTCTCTGGAGGAATCAATTTCTCCTCTTTGGCCATAGGAATGGGTATCTGGGTGAGATGGTTAAAATAAGGTGAAGCGCCTGAACATGAATTCTGCATTACTGATCTAATATGAAATTTCAAGTTTATGGACGTTGCCTGACAAGGTTTCAATTTCATCCTAGGATTGATGCATTTTTCTTAGAGGGTTACTTCTCCAAATGCCCCCTTACTTTCCAGGAAGCATCCAGGCTTGGTAGGGAAGGGGTCCTTTGTGCTGATCAAGCATGAATCATTTTCTAACAAGATTCTACTGCCTTGAAAAATCAGACTAAGTGTACTGAACATAGAGCTGGATTTTAGCAGCTAAAATTCTCTCAGAAATTAATTCTCACTAATTATGTCTGGTTGAAGGTAGGACTTGATGATCTTGGGGGTCTTTTCCAACATAAGTAATTCTATGTTTCCATCATTCTATGACCTATTCACAGAAGAAATGGTCGGTACAGACCAGCTGATCCCTGCACCTTACCCAGTAATATCAGGACCTTGCCCAGCAACGCTGCTCCATGACTGGTATGACCTGAGCAGCAGGCGGGATCCAGATTTGTAGGGTGACACTCAGTCCCCTGGGCTCTCACTGTCACAGGAAGACTGGACATGGATCTTGGAAGGATAGCCTGAGATTCAATGAACAGAAAATTGGTTAGGAATGCAGGGGGAAGTCAGGGGTTGGCACAGTGCACAAGGACTATTTAGGAAAAGAAACTGGGAAGATATAGCAAGGTCTGAGGGTTCTCGATTGGGCAGATGTACAGAATGAAACTGAATGGTGGATGCAAGATGTGCAGGAGAAAGAAGAGCACCTGGAGGAAGGGGAGTGGCAGAGAAGAGGTGAAGACTTTGGAAGGTGGGGAGAACCTAAGCAAACTGAGTTTTACAGTCCTAATGCCTTAGATCCCACTGGCAAAGCACTTGTCTTGTCTTCTGCTAATAGTAGTCCACAAGGAAAATATAAAGCAAAAAGTTCTGTCTATCTCTCTGTTTACACAAATAAGTAAGTATACTCCATGAAAAAATCAGATACACATAAAACTACATTGAGATATTTCAGAGGTTTTGAAATATGATGTAAGAACACTTCCATAACTGAACTTCATAAAAGGACTTTTAAAACTGTGCCTGTATCAAGCAGTCATAAAGTAAAAAATGCTAGTGATACAATGGTCCAGGAAACTCCAGCTACAGAATCTGTGCTTGTAACAGGTTGCTAAATACATGGTAGTGTCTTAGCAAGACTTTCTGAGTAAATGAGACTGCTGGGCAAGTGCATGGGTGGGCACAGGTCCATACGTGTGTACATGAGCATCTCTCTATCTTTATGCAAGTCACTAACCCCATCACCTGGCAAGCAGTCCCTTGGTTTACTTGAGCTGTGTTTGACTGAGGCACTGAGATATCATCTTCACACACAGTTGCTGGAAGTGCATGGCTTCTGCCCTAGCCTCTAGCGCAGAGATGTTTGAGGAGACACTGCAGGTCTAGCTACAGGTGCACTGAAAAACTTCAGTCAGAGGGAACTCTGCTGTGACAGAAAGGAGAAAAGAAAAAAAGAGTAAGAAAAATTTGGACTCATTTCATGCTAGGCCCTGAAGGTGCATGGAAACTTATGTTTCCACCCCTGGGGCCTTAGTTCCCTATCTGTCCATTAGGTCCTGTCACTGAACAGGAGTGTTGCAAGAACAATTTTTGGGACAATAAACAATCAAGTCAATAAACATTCAAGTTAATTCACAAAGGAATTCATAGAGGGAAAATCATCATTATCTTTCCATAAGAGTACTCATATGTGAAGATAAATAGTTAAAAAGCCTGTTCACTTAACCTTAGACACTTCACAGAAATCCATGTGTTAGGATCCAAGTTGTTTTCAGCTCTCTTTAAAGTAGGTGATGATCTCAAGTGGCCAGACACTCTCTGGAGATATGTTTCTTCTCCAATTACAGAGAGCATCTACGGCGACCAGACACCTATCTGGAGTGCCTGAAGCGGGTGGGATGAGCTCAGAATGCAGCAGCAGCTCTCCAGGCTCTTCTCCAAACATCCCACAGATGGGAAAAATCTGGGCAGTGGTGCTTGATGCCAAGTGAAAGGAAACAAAATGGTTTCCAGTAGTGATATCCACCTTGCCATAATTTTTAATCTTTTCACTTGGGAAGGACCTTCCAAAGTCTCCTTGTTCCAAGTGATTTTTGTGTTATACAGAAGTCCCAGAAAGCCTCCAGATCAATTGCCCCAGGTATTGAACAAACCAAGCTGTGACTTGTTTTCCATCATTGGTGGCTGCATATAATTCCCTATTTATTTGGATTAAGTATCTTCATCAAAAATGGTCGTGCAGCCATTTTTGGTCACACACAAGCACCGAGAAGGTTCGGAAAACTTACCTGTAAAGATCAAAAAGTCAGATGACTCTTATTTACAACTGTATATGCCAGGACCCAAAGCATGTGCCACGGATTTTGCATACCCATAAGTCACATTGAAATTAATGCACCATTAAGAGCCTCACTTGAGATGTGACATAGGACTGCCTGGCAAACAGGGGAAATGGTGCAGAAACCAGGAGTGCTCACAAAACTGGAGAGAGTTCTAATGACTTCCTTATGACCCATCTCCAAACTGTGCTGAGTGGAGCTCTGGCACTGGAGAGAGTCTGGCCCATAGTATGTAAATAAATAACAACGAGCAAGTCAAAGCAATGACAGAGATGAATGAAGTGATTCACACAGTGTGGCTGTAATTCTACATTGTCTCCAGACTATAGAAGGCAACCCATTAGACTTTGATTTAGGTTCTCAAAATCATTTTTAGTGCTATAGTGACTTTTTTTTTTGCTTGTAAATGAAAGCCCATATTCTGGAGCTGTCTTCTGAAAATAAATAGAGCCAGGAGGTATCACACTTGCAACAAAAGCATTAATAAGTGACTGTCACTATGTAGTAGTGACAGTAGTAGCACAAATGTAGTTTTGGACTGAAAGCAAAGTATAATTAATTTTAAATTAATTGGTCAACCCTTTATTTGATTAATAAAATTTTTAAAACTGTACATTGAATTTTTTTTCTAAAACTTGCATAGAAGCCTACTTTCTAAAGAGATCAGGAATATAATTGCCAGCAGGACTAAAGGAAAATTTATAAAAGTGTAGGTTTTTAAGCAATTGCAAATCAAAATTGGCATTTTGTTCTCATGGATTTCATGAATTGCATGCCATATTCGAAACTGAGTTCTTAGACTACTGAAGTGGGAGTATTAAAATTTTGTTTGCCAGCAATGGAAAAATTATGTCCACACATCATCTGTAATCCCACCAGCATGTCCAGGGAGGGGTGACAATCAAGGAATACACTTCAAAATGTTAGGAAGATGCTGAAAAAGACATCTGTGGACAGACAGCAGACAGCTCAACTGCCAGATGCTTGGTATACCCCAGTGTGCAAAGAGGGAATATGTGTAAGAGTGGAGAAAGATGGGTGGTAGATTCCTCTGCATAGGAAAAGTTATTTTAAGTCTGTATTAGCTCAGTAAAAATCTACTGACAGAATGTCTTTTGGTTCTGGATGAAAGAACGTAAGAGGAATACGATCATGGAATCATAGAACAGTTTGGCTTGGAAGGGACCTTAAAGATCATCTAGTTCCAATCCCCCTGACATGATCTAGCAGGGATTCCACCTGCTAGATCTGGTTGCTCAGGGCCTCATCCAACCTGGCCTTGAAGGAATGAGGCACCCGCAACTTCTCTGGACAACCTGTTCCAGTGTCTTACCACCTTCATCTCTAAGAATTTCTTTGTAGCATCTGAGATTAAAGCAAACCTCCCTGTCCAATTTTCCATCCACTAGAACTCCCAAGTCCTTCTCTACAGGGCTTCTCTCAATGGTTTCTTTTTCCATTCTGTGCTCACATCTGGGATTGCCCTGACCTAAATGCAGCACCTTGTACCTGGATTTGTTGAACTTCATGAGATTCTCATGGGCCCACTTTTCAAACTTGTCCAGGTCCCTCTGGATGGCATCCCATTCTGTTATGTCAGCTGAAGCACTCGGCTTTGTGTCATCTGCAAACTTGCTGAAGGTGCACTCAGTCTCACTGTCTGCATCATAGATACTAAAGATATTAAAAAGAACCAGTTCCAATGCAGAGCCCTGAGCAGCACTGCTTCTCACCAGCCCCCATCTGGAAATGGAGCCATTGACCACAACTCTCCGGCTGCATCCATCTAGACAATTTCTTAGACGCTGAATAGTTCATCCTTCAGATCCCTGTCTGTCCAATTTGGATATAGTTGTTGTCTGTTACAGAAATACCAGGTAAATAACATCTCTTGGTCTTCCCTTATTAAGTGACTCCCTTGCAGTTACTCCATGGGCACTATTTACCCCAGTGCAGCCATGATGCTCCATAGACCATCTAGAAATTTCACCTATAGCTGTTGGGCTTTGTCAAGCCCTGGGTGCTGAAATGTGCCACTTTAGGGGCAGGGATCTAGGCTCCATCTCCTCCACTGAGGAGTTCATTCAGGTGACCCTCTGGGTTGTCACCCCACATCTTTTTTTTGTAGCTGGCTTGAAGTTGGAAGACAGGACTGAAACAAACTGCCAGGTGCATGAACTCAGTCCTTGGGCTTAGAATTTACTCAATAACACACAAACAGCTGCCCAGAACCACAAAAGGTAAAAATGTGCATTATCCAGTAGTCCAGATCCCTAAAAACTGAGACCCCTAAAATGCCAGGAAGACTGGATTTGCTGCCTGGTGGCTGGACAAGGAATTAACTTGGTAAGAAAAAAACTGTGAAGGTCAGCTGAGATACAGAACAGGCTTCTAGGTGTTCTCAGACTACAGAAAAGACTGTCTCCTTCTAGAGGGTGGACATGCAAACTGTTCTGTTCAGGGAATTCTGCAGATAATCTGGACAAAAAGAAGAAAATATAGGCATTAGCTGGCATTAGGGCCCTGATGGATGGACTGGTAAACTAAGGGTAAAAAGGAATTGTCTTCTGGCTTAGCAGGCTTACAAGCTCACCCACACATTTTTTTGTGTCTTTACATTTTCCATTCCCAGGCTGGATGCATGGCAGAGACTATATTTTCACTTGGTTGTTTTGGGGTTTTTTTGAGGAAGACTAAGGAAAATTAGAAAAAAGAAAAACAAAAAGAACCCCCCTGTGAGCTGAGAAGTGGAGGTGACTGAAAGGCTGGGCTGGGAGAAAATGTCTGCTTACCAGAAATAATGAAAAAAATTAAGCACTAATCTGACTTGTCTGTACACATGGATTTCCAGCTTAAGGGAGCAGTGAAATAGCACATTTCCCCAAGGGGAGCTCCTGAGCAAGGAAGCATAATTCTTGCCTGAGAGTTAAGTCTCAGTATGGCTCTTTGCTGTGAAATTACTGCACTGCTGAAAATACACACACAGGCACACACAGGCACACTGACATTGGAAGAAAAGCTGTGCTGGCATTTATAAGATTGTAAGGTCAAAGTTAATTTTGTCAGATTTACTAATTGTTTTCAAACTGTGTCTTTTGTTTAAGCTTATTTAAAAGTAAACTTTGACATACTGTGATTTGATTTTAAATACCTTTTGGTATCAGTCATTCTGAATTATAAATAGCTTCATCCTTCTTTCTTCTTATCACAATTTGACATATGCAAGATAATAAGAGGGATTTTAGAAATATTGATGCAAACCAGCCACCTCTGAATCATGTCAAGTCAATAGTCCCCAAGCGTTAATGTTCATATCATAGAGGGAATGTGCAGAAAGGGGTTGGAGAAGGGAGAGAAACTTCTATGGATTTTGAGCTCAAAATGATTAATTATTCACTCAGTTTAAAATTGTTAAAGACATTTTTTTGTAAGCATGCGTCCATTTCCCATCTGCATAGAGAGTATGGCAGTGTGACCACAAGTGAGCACAGTTAAATGAAGATAGACATGTCTTAGTGCGTGCTGTAAGTGGATTGCTGTCATCACTAAGACTAAACTAGGGGGACTAGGGGGAAGATGAGATTTCATACTAACATTTTTCTACACTTGTAGTCCTGTGGGTATTTCTGAGTTTTGTTTTGTTCCTTGAGGTAATAATGTTTTCATTCTGTAAATAAAGAGTTGCTAGATTTCCTTTCCTGCAAGAAATCTTCCAAGGACTGGATGAGGTCTATCTGTCCATAGAAATACTACACCAGATTAACAGAAAAGCAGTGGCACAAGAGGCAAGGGAAATCCAGACTCCCATTTGGAGTTTTCCATTGTGTTTTCTCTGAAATATCTTGGTCCCAATCCTTCAATCACTATCATGCAATAAAATTTTTTACACATGAGCATGGTCATTCATTTCAATGGGCATGCTCCCACAGGTAAAATAGTTCATATAACTTAAGTATTGGAAGGACTGAATTCTGTGTAAAATTGAGGTATTTCCCACAAATTCTGTCTTCTGAATGCTTCCAAGTCATGATCAGTCATTCTATTGCCATGTCAAGCTTTTTCTTGATGAACCAATGGAACTAGGATGCCACAAGTTTGTTCTTGTCTATTGAAAAAAAGATGTGATGCTCCTGCAGAAATGTAGTCTTCAAGACTTGTAAAATAACCCTCCTGTCATATCTCAGCCCATAATTATGGGCATTGTGCTTCAAGACTACAAATCAAATAAAGAGAGAATCCAGAGGTGAGCAAATTGAATAATCAGAAGCCTAAAAGGCATTACTGAGGATGCAGAGGATGTGGCATGAAAGGAATTTGCTTAATCTAGAGAAGACAGAGGGAGACATGACTACAGTCTGTAAGCATGCAAGGGGATGTCACCAAGAGGAAAGGCTTTACCTGATTTCCATATAGACATAACAAAAAGAGATGAGGCTCACTTGCAAAATGGGAGACTGATACCCCTCAGTATTCTTGTAATATTATTGTTTTAGAAAGAGGACAGTGGTCACCTTTATTTGCCTGGAGAAGAAAGATGGAGATAGAGAAATCTTCTTCACAGAAGACCTTCAAACAAACATCTCCACCTATGAACAGTCAATCCCATGTCCTGCAAGGGGATGGTTAGAAAACCTCAGAAGGTCCCATCCATCCCTATCTTCTGTTAAAGATATAAACAAAATTCACAGCTATATATTAAAGGCAGAAGTCTTATTACTGGGAGTAGAGAAAAGGCAGAAAGCATCAAAATATTTCTGTCAGACCTCAAATAGAGCTTGTAAAACATCAGTAATATTCTGTTTTAATCAGGGAAAGACAAAGACATGACTCGAAAAGAATAAGCACAGAACTCTTATTTGACCCTCTGTGAAAATATTTGCTTCCTACTCCAGCACTCCTTGATCATTTTTCCTTCTGGCCTTTGGATTTTTACCTCAAGGTGGAAAACGGAAATGACACCCCCAGGATGGCATAAAGGCAGCTTTGTGCTTCAAAGACTTCTGCTAAATTTTTTTACAAACTATTATTTGTAACAGTGATGATTATATTGATAAAACTTATAGTCTTTGCTATGTCCAAAACACAAGTAGAAGACCGGAGAACAAGCAATACCCACCGTCAAGATACAATAATTCAGCAGCAATAAAAACCTTGCAAATTTTTTTCAAAGGTGAGTGGAAATGGGATCTACTGACATTCAAGTAACCTACTCAGGTTGTTAAGGTTGAGCAGAAGATACTTTTGATGACAATCTCAAATTAAGTGTGTATTTAAAAATGCAGAAATAAAAATCTATTTTTCTTTGTTATTGCATGAATTGGCATCTGCATAATGCTTAGGGAGGAAGAAGGCTGCAAAAAGCTAGGGGGAGAAACTAATGCAAAAAGACTATAAAGAAATGGAGCTGTCTTGCTCCTAAAAAAAAAAAAAAAAAAAAACCAGGAAAAAAAAAGTTCAGCATGGATCCATATGGTGTGAGATTTCTCTTCTGTGACATTTTTATTAAGGTTATGTATATGACCGTTCATCTTCATTCTGCTGGTGCTAATTGCTGTCTATTGGACCCTTCGCTACTGTGTACAGAGAACACATGCTTCCCCTCCACACTGCCATCGCTGCGAGTGCACTGCGCTGCTCTGCTGTCCTCAGATAGGAACCTGCTGCTGCTGCCTGACCGCAACAGCTGGGAATATTCTGCTTTTAAAAGCTTATCTTGTTGATACTTGAGTTGAGCTATTACACAGTGGAACAAGCAAACAGAATGAATGGACCCTCTGCGGGCAACTTATGGTAACAAAAAAAGCTTCCATGTGCTTTTGAATGTGTCTCTTGTCTCGGAATTGACAGTGATGTTTAGCATAGATGTTTCCTGCAACAAAATCATGATGGTACAGAGCCAGAAGCAGGCTAAAAAGAAACATCCACAGAAGACATGTTCAGCACTTAAGCTTCTTTGCAACTCTAAGCAACATCTAGAGACCAGTCCTGCAAAGGTTTACTCATGCAGACGGTCCCGCTGAAATGCTAGGGACTGTTTTGTTCTCTAGAATGGCTAATTTGATTAAGAGTTACTTTATGCACAAAATCAGTAGGTAAAGAACATTTTCTCAATCTTCTATGGGGCTTTTCAGTAATCAGTCTGAGAATCAGGTTATTTATTTATCAGCATTAGGTTCATACACACACATATATATTGCATCTACAAGCAGATCAGAGCACAGAAACACAAATATTCCCATGTTATGGACAGACCACCCAGGGAAATACAGAAATCTATTAATTTTGCTTATCACTTGGACTCCAATTTAACAAAACATCTAATAGTGTCATGAATTTTTCTGTCATGAAGGAAGTGTTGCAATCATCTAATCTGACTTCCTACATAATCTAGACTAATGTATCATTTCCCCAAGCAATTCTGACTTGCACATCCATACGTTTTAGTTGAAATTGTAAAAGCAGTGGCAATAAAAATAATTATCAGACTTAGATTCAAGAATTAGTGATTCTTAAACCATTACCTTAACACATTGCCTTTTGTGAATGGTGCTGCACTTAGCCATGCCCTGAACTACACACCAGTCTGCCAACAGACTCCACATGACCTCTAGGCAGGAAAATCTCTCTTCTGAAGTCTTAATGGAGGTGTTGTCTGAGCAAGCACAGGCCCTGAGTGACATGTGCATTATTCTGTGCATGGATGAACATCTGAAAATTTGGCTCTGAGACCACACTGGGCAATCTGTGAGAGTTGAACTTGACACCTAACAGCCAGAGCAGTGGTAACTTCGGTCTCACGGTGATGGTGACTCTTGCTGTCTGACCGCTGGTTTAACCCATTAACATCAGTTAAGTGGCCAGTTGTAATTGACACGGGCAATCCGTGGGTACATGGCCTTTTCCTGCGTTCCTGGTGGCAATTTTGGCTAAAAGAAAAGCTATTCTCTTCCCCTTCACTACCACTTTTGCCTTGTGCAACTTTCTCATTTGTACTTATGCAAATGTTTACATGAAAAACTGGAAGAAACTTAGAACTAAATCCATGTGTTTCCCTGTGCTATTAATAAGGTGAGAGATTTCCTTCTAAATATATAGACTTTTTTTTTAAAAAAAAGATAATTTAGAATCAATGCAAATTAATTACTGTTTTCTGATTTTATCACTATAATGAAAAATTGAAAATTATATGCATCTAAAAAATAATTTGAATGCATGTACCCACTACTTTCTGTCCTGATACTGTTTAATCACTTTCTAATTATATTTAGTTCATGCTTTAAAGAAAACTTCAAAGAAAGTGCTGAGAAAACTTGAAAATGGAACATCACAGTTATCCTTCTACTTATTTTCTAAGCTAAAAAAAATTAGTCTAATTCAATAAAAATTTATTAATTTTTTACACATCTTCTGAAAATAACACCTTTTAAGCATTTATATTATTACTATTATAACTATTCTTTTCTGAATCTACTGAAGTAAGTAGCACCTCAAGCCAGCAGTAACAAACAAACAAAACACATAAAAATATATAAAGATCAATTTTCAAAGGATACCAATGTTATGAACAACTCTATAAATTACTACCAAAACAAAATCAAAGAAACATACCCCAAAAAAATTCCCTCCCTCCTGCTAGAAAAACCCAAAACAACTAGAAAAATAACAAACTATCTATTTTAACCGCCTGCCTATAGTCAATAGCCTACCTTATCCCTTTCTGCACACTGCTCTGGGGTCCTGGCCAAATTCTTGTGGTGCATTTTGATTTTGGGGCTGTGATATGCCCAGGTGGGTCTAGATGCAGCATCCCACACTGTTTATAAAACCAATGATTTTTGTGTGCTATCTAATTTCATGTCTGCCCAAGAGTTGGCTGCATTTTAGATTATCAGGGAAAGTGATTCTTGTGTTCACATCTTTATTTAGTTGGACAAAATTAGTTTCAGTACATCTAGGAAAATGCCATGCAATCTTTTAAATTTTGCAGCTGCAAATGCACCTAAAAGTTACTCTTGAGTAATATTTTGCTGTCCTTTTCTTCATCTTGTCTTTTTCTTTCTTCTCCCTATCATAATCCTGTCTTTGTTCTTTTTTAAACACTCCTTGTCCCACAGGCTTCAGACATGACAAGTCAAATTACTACCTCTCTTTGTTCCTATGTACAAGAAAACAAGGATGTTGTCCTTACTTGGGGAAGGGAGGACGAGAAAACACATTCATATAAGTCTCTTGCCAGCTTTGAAATATCTTGCAGAATTCTGTTAATGTTTCTCTGCCATGCATGAGGCTTGCATCAAGTGCCTTTTTCAACAGCATCACTGTAGACAACCATTTATCAGGTGTATATTGTATGGCAGTGTGGTGTTTGGAAATTCCATTTGCCATATGTTATTCATGATCCTTGCTCACAGCCTTCATTTGTCAGGGGATTTAGAACTCAGCTGTGTTTAGTTTTTGGGGCTTGAGAACAAGTTGACCCACAAGCAGACACCTAATGATATAATTTGTTCAGTGCAAAAGGTTTGACTGCCCTCTATCAACCTTTATGCAGACAACTCCTTTGAATACAGTAATGGATGACAATATCAAAAGCATAAATCTCGGCAAACTTCAAGGTTTCCTGGAAAACATGACTCTTAAACTTTAGGCACATAGACATTTGGCACGATGTCAGAAACTTTCTGGACTATTCATTTATCCAACTCTGGCCAAAAATAACCAAAGACTCTATGTGTCTGTTGATTTGTTTTGAAATCCATTCAAAACGGCAAAGAAGTTAAAAAGTAAGAGACCAGCAATTGAGAAACAAGACTTCTGAAGTATGAAAGATCCTTTTCTCTATCTTACAACATGTGGTGCTAACAAGCCAGGTCATGTCCCTCTTACAAAATGCTTTCTGTGAACTTAGTGTGGTTAAATTAGCGAGTAGAAATGACATAGTTCAGGTTCCTTATGGGTTTAGAAGGTAGTAAATAGAGGCCTTGCCAGAGGACCTGCTTCAGAGGAATAGAAAATGCTGATGACTGTGGGCTCATGCCTGTGGGCATGAGAGAGCAGCCAGGGTAATGGTCTTCTCAAGCATGATTGACTTCCAGGCTCACAGTTTCCCTTTTTGTAAAATCTGTCCTGTTCTTAACTTTATGCCTCCACTGTGACATTCCCTGGCTTTTTCTTCTTCCTCTTCTACATCTGCCCCTTCTACTTTCCCCTGTTCTACCAACGGGAGGTAGAAAATCTTATCTTCCTCTTCTCTACTCAGCCTCCCTTTGTCCTTCCCCTTGGCATACATCCTCCTTCCCTAAGCAGAGTGGGTTGTCAGGGAGCTCCACAATGCCACACTTTCTCCTTCTGCTTTGTCCTGTCGCTCATGTCTCTTGCTGCCCTGCCTGGGAGAACCTGTTGCTGTGCCAGTGGACATCCTCAGCTCCAGAATGGAAATGTGCCCTTGATAGCACATGATGCCACTGTTGGGACTCCAACACTTCCATCATTATTAGGTTTCAGTTTAAACTATAAGGAAGTGGGAGAAAATAAGAGTATTATTACTGTTATTATTGTTATTATTGTCAACACAGTCTCTTTAAGCAACCTTAGTAGCACCAGAAACATATGAAATTGGCTGCACTGTTCCTCACCTTTCCTGCTATATATCCAGCATCACTTTTAACAGCTTGAGGTTTTCTTCATTAAATCTTTTTTCACTCTTGCTCATGCCAGAATGCTTACATATCCCAACAGGAGTGATCAGAAAAGAAGGGCAATTATTATAATTTATGAAAAACCTATTTTCTTTGTTACTGCTTCATGCTATTTCTCTTCTTTTTGCGCAGATGAAGAGTTACAGTATTTTGCATTTTGATTTTTATCTATGCAGTGTCTACTAAAAAAAAAGCTCTTATTACTGAGTTTCTGTTTGGGACCCTTGGCTGCACTGTATAATACCTGTAATAGTGCCAATAGGATTAATAATACAACAAAATATAGAGAAGTTTTCCAAAAAACACAGTGCACAGAAGGTGCGTGTGCTTGTAAGGGGTTTGTGATAAACGGGCTGGCAAAAGGAATTGTACCTTCTGATACCATCTTCTACAGGTGCAGATCTGAAGGTGCAATAAAGTTTCTCTCTGAAAGCTGCCTATGAAAGAGAAAGGAATCGAAACTACACTCTGCTCTTGGAAAGAAAATGTTCTGTAAGTTGCAAACATTGGAGTATGGCTTTTAGGTACCTTAAGGGAAGTCACACTTTTTTTAGTGTGATGGGTCTACGTATATGAAATGAAGGTGGCCAAGGAAGGAAGCTGGCTGTGAAGAATAGGAAGTGGAAAAGTTGTAAAGACAGAAGAAGAATGGAAGGAAGATGTGGAGAGAAAAGGGAAAGAAGGCAGCAAGTTTTTAAGACAGGGCAGTAAATCCTGGCCAGTATGTGGCTTCTGTGTCTGCCTTTGAAATATACCTTCAGTACTGCTGAAGATAATCTTCTCTTTTTCTCCAGCTATAGGAGGTCCTTTTCTAACAACCAAATGAAAACCACTTATTATTACTTCCAGCAAAATATGAATAAAAATCAAGAAAGATTATTTTAATGTTCATGTAATGGTAATACACATGCATGAGAGATGTCTACTTTTACTTTCCTTCATCAAGTGCTTACTGCAGCTATACAGCTGTGTTAACAATACACAAACACAGCCAGGCTTATGAAGGAGTGCGACATCTTCACTAAAGAAATGGTTTGGGTCTTACAAGGGGCCCAGAAGCAGCAGCATCCTGCTGCCAAAAAAGAATATCTGTCTTGCTGAGTGGTCCTATCAGGTAATTCACTTTTTTACCAAAAAGTCAGATTTTGAGGTGGAAAGATAATGAAAAGCATCATTGCTGCATTTTGATGTTTGCAAGTGGGAGATGTAGAGTTCCAGAATTTGGCTCATCTGAAACTGCTGAACATGTGCATAGTTTGGCTCTGCTCAGAGCACAAGTTCTTCCATGAATTATTTGGCAGGCCTTCTTCCCTCTGCCCCCACAAAACTGACAATTTTCAATAGTGAATCTCATCTCTGAAAACTCCATCCTAATTGTGCATCCAAGCTTGATATCAATCAATTAGTTTCTTCCAGTGGTCCTCTGCTGATTTCTGCCAGCTCAGCATCCGGCTATTTCCTCATACACATTGTTCCTTGTGGTTTAGTTTCTGCCAGCTCAGCATCCGGCTTCGAGTATTTCCTCATACACATTGTTCCTTGTGGTTTAACCACTCCTTGCTCCCCTCTCCAATGAGGCAGAGTGGTAAATTGTAGCAGACATGCACTAATTTCCTTATCACAAATGAAACTTCTTTTCCTTCTGGATTCCCGGAAGTTTGGCAAGACCTCCCTGCCCTTATTCGTCTGTCTCATCTTGAAAGCACTACTAAGGACAGTATTGCCAGGCAGCTTTTATATTTATAGGGAAAGCCTGTCCCAGAAAACAGTTGACTCTGTGGTAGCTGGTTTTGGGTAAAACATTTCTGCCCCTGGCTAATCCATGTCAGGACAAACAGGAGGTGGGCTGAGACGATCCACTGCAGAGTAGTAGGTGCTAGCCCAAACTCCTATAGAAGTCTCTGGTCCTTTCTTCAGGAAAACTGGAAAAGTGGAAAACTCAGTAAGAAAAGAACCTCTATTTATCCTTGTAAAAGTGAATGAGAAATCTTTAAAGTGAATCAAGATGAGATCTGAAGGCCCATGCATTTTCTGGTTCATGAAAACATTAGAAGTCCACATTCATACAAGGCTTCAAACAAGAAAGCTGGTGGAGCAACAGCTGGTGGCAAGAGAGATTTTATGGATTTTTTTTATGGAGGTCACAGCAGATCCTAGCACTGACAGTACTTTCTTTGAGGCTTGACTACTTCTATCTTCAAAGGAAAATTATGACAGGTGCTACCTGGAACTTATAAGAATTCAAAAATAAATAGAAGAGAATCTTCTGAAACAACCTTTGGAGAACCCCAAAGTGAGGGAAGTGAGCACAGTGGAAGTGGAGGGATGAGAAGAACAGTCCTACACAACATTTCTGCTGTGAACTCAGTCTGCCTAATAGACCTAAAAAATACTTGGCTTGGGCCCTACTTGCAATTATAAACAAATATTTACTCAGTCTTGACAAGTTCATTAACTCTCCATGTACATATCCTTATGCAGTGTACAGCCAAATCTTCAGAAGATGTTGGTTGATTTTTAATACATATTTATATATGTCAGGAAAGTGCAAATTTTTAATTTAATTCAGCTTTTACTTAACTGATTTGGCATCTGCAGACTATGGTCTGTAAATTGGCACAAGAGCACTGCAATCAATGGACCAAGAAGTTCTCAGTAATGCAGGCTTTGGCTCTTCACCTTTTGGCTGATAGTTACAACTTTCAACTCAAATACTTCAGATTGCAAAGATTCTTCCTTTGGCTAAGTATTGTAAGTCATGATAAAAATACAGAAAATGTGCCATTATAATCTATAGAAAATCAAAGGAAAATATTTTAAAGGAGCCATAACCATGCAATTTTATCATATATTTTGGGTGAGAGTGCCTAGGAACAGGCTGTTACATTGGTCCCCAATAAAAAAGTCCTCTAAAGAAAAGATTTTAAAGAATAGGACCTATCTTAATGACCTGACTCTGAGAAGAAGTGAACATCAAGAAGCTTTGCTGTGATAAGAACTCAGCACCTCACCCTGTGTAAGGATTCTCTAACAGAAGAAT
Organism: Passer montanus; assembly: GCF_014805655.1. NCBI lineage: Eukaryota > Metazoa > Chordata > Aves > Passeriformes > Passeridae > Passer > Passer montanus. The sequence continues at coordinate 23,255,620 of NW_024366591.1, read as the reverse complement.
ATTTATTTTTCTGTGTAATTACCTACACATGAATTCAGCTGGGTGCTAATTTTGGGTGCTGTGGAGAGGTGAATGTATTATTCAAGTATCTGTACTGAGTCTGCTGCCTTAACAAGAATCTTTAAGTTCAGTTTTTCTCCAGATTCATGAAAAATCAAGTAACTCTTTCCATCCAGAGGTTTGGTGCAGGAAGAAAGAGTGACAAGGCAAATCCTCAGGGCAGTGGCACACAGTCATTTACAGCCACTTTTACGGAAGTAAGAGCTATGGGCAACTTACATTTCACATCCTTCCAAGGACACTTTGAAGGATATTCCATGCGGTTGACTGATGTTTTCTCTGTGTCTCTTTGACACAGAGATCTGAGCTAGATTTTTTTATTATTATTATTATTAATCTTGTTTGAATTGGCTAATTCTGTTAGAAACAGCTAGGATCAAACATATATTTTTTTTCTAGAAGATGCTCTATATCCTGCTGTCTCTGGGGCCAAGCAAGTAATAGGATATGCACAAAGGCTGCCAAAGCTTTTGGAGCAATGGCTTTAGTCACTTTAGAAATGTATTTTAAGCTCCCTCCTGAAGAAAACTTTCAATGGGGCATACAACAAACAATGGAGCTTTTCTGCCACAGCGCCTGCTTCTCTCTCCATCTCCGGCTGGTGCACCCTGCTCCTCCTTCCCTCAGTTTTGAGGTCAGCAAAAGCACTTTAGAGCCCAGCTGAGTATGATGGAGGCAGTATTGCCACACAATTAATTGGGTATTTGTCACATTTCAAGGTAGTTAAAAAGGAATTTTTGGGGCTGGTGACTAAAATTTATTTACCCTCCTAATAAATCTGAGGCTGCACTATACATATATGCATAGACATTAGTATCAAAAGCCCTCTGGAAGATTCCTGTGGCATTTACAGCATCTAGCCAAAACCATAAGGGGAGTTCTGTGTGGAAATGGGGAGGGTGTGTGGGTGATGTGACAAATGGCTCTGATTCTTGAAAAGGACAACTCCTCCACACAGGGAGAGGAAACATAATCAGAACAAAAGTGAGTAACCATGTACATTTAATATTTTGGGCAAGGTGGATTTTTTTCCTCATGGCATTCCATGAGCCTCTGACTGGCCCTTGTATCTTCACGATCATCCCACAAAAAAGGCAGCCACCCTGCCCCTAAGCACCAAGGGCTCTGCCTCCTCAAGCCAGACTGAAGGGGAGAGAGACGGGAAGACGACACACTGATACAGGGGAAGCAAAGGAAAACAGAGGGAGAGAGATGTGAAACCTGATCCATCTAATAACATCAAGACAGATAGTGATTTTCCACTCTATCTAGTAGGTCAAATGATCTTATAATGCAGTGTTAGAAAGAAGATGGAAATATTTTCATTTTCTCTCAGAGTCAATATTTCCCTAGCTGGAAATTAATCACTGTAAAAGAAGTTTAAGGGGAGTCTGTCAAGGTTTATTTAGGCTTCAAAATAACTTTTTAAAACACTGGCTTTTGTTGTTGTTGCAGGTTTAGAGGTCAGAGTTTCCCTCCACAGCATTCTTCTCTTGACAAATGATCTTTTCAGCAGTCAGCCAGGTATTTTTTTATTTTAAAGTGACTTCTTGTGTGTCCTGACATAAGGAAAACTGTGCAGATACAGTGGAAAAGGTAGAACAACCACAGTCAGCTCTATCAGTGTCTCATGAATCAAACAAGATGTCTTACCCTTTTTTTTCTGATTTCCTTTTTTTTTTTTAATTTTTTTTTTATATAATTGCAGTGAATCCTCACTTACCAACTTGTCATCTGATTCTGAAGCAATTAGATTTTGGATTTAGGTAATGCCTTATGAAGTGACTATTGCTAAGTTATGGAAACTTTCAGTAAAATGCCTGGATTAATGGCAGCTGGCCATTACCTGTGGATGTTCACGTTATATTTAAGCTAGCAAACTAGTAAATTGCAAGATGAGCCAGAAAGACTGTATCTGAAAAAAGGGTGAGAATAACTTTTCCAACTACAAAATAGTAGTAATCTGTCTTTTCACTTGACTCTCTGGAAATTTCCCTTTTGTAAACTCAAGATGAAAAGATACCAAAAGAATGAGTCCCTTCCCATCAGTGATGTCTAAACTGGATTACTCAAGCAAAGTTTGGGCTCTGTGATATGGCTGCCTTTAGAAGCAGCCTGGATCTGAGAATGAAGGGAGTGCCTCAAGGAGGCAGCAATTAGTACAGCTTTCCTTTTGTCACTTCATTTGTGAAGCTGAATCAGACTCTGTCCCACACACCAGAAATAGCCCTCAAAAATCTGAACAATTCACCAGGAGGTCTGTTGAGACCCACAGCGGGAGCAAAACTGGCTGCACCTCCCTGTGACTTAACCACGCTGGAAGGCAGGAGCCTCACTGAGGGCCTGTGACTCCAAAATGTTATTTCTTCTTATCATACATCAGAACACATCTGTAGATGCTTTCTGGCAAAGATTTGAGATGTTTTGGTTCCCTTTATCATCATGCATTGACTATTTCTTGTTTGTTCAAGGTTTGTTTATGGTTTTACATTTTATTTCTTCAGTGACAACTTTAATTATTCAGTGATAGGTACTTGTTATTTTGCTAGACACGTTTAATGCTCTGCTATTATACTCCAGGGGAGCTTTAAAAGTTAGTAATAATAAAAATATTAATGAGCAAATAACGTTTTAACTCTAGTTATTCTTGCTGCAATTTTTTGGCACTCCTTATTTAAGGAAGACCTTCCCTTAAGAATTTAAGATTCCCTAAGAACTATGGGTTTTGAATATATTTGATTCACTGTAAACATAATGGTCTCTCTTTGTCCTTTATGCACTGGAAGATAGCAGATCTTTCCCTGGGAGGCAACTCAAGCAAATCACTATGACATCCCTTATCTGGAGGCTCAGAACCAAGCTGGGACACAAAGTGCCTCCCAGACTGCCAGAGCCTCTCTTGACCGCAGCACAACTTCATACAGGTTGGTGTAAAATCTGCTACAACCAGCTGGCACTGCTTTACACTGAGGGATTAAAGTCTAACCAACCAAAAACCAGCTACACACCATACAGGTTGGTGTAAAATCTGTTTGCTACAACCAGCTGGCACTGCTTTACACTGAGGGATTAAATTCTAACCGACCAAAAACCAGCTACACAAAAGATGATTCCACGTGCCTCTGTGTGTGTGTGTGCCTTGTTTTGTAAATACTTGTGAATTACTGACACCAGGAAAGGAGGGCTCTCTCTCTGGTAGGCTTCAGCAGCCTGTGGTTGCTGAATACGCTCAGTGGGTGGAGTTCTGGGCGAGCTGTTTGCCATAAAGCCCTGTTAACTCTGTAAGGAACCGTGTTTGTGGCTCTCTGTAGTTGGGTGTGGGCAGGGAAGGGTGAAACGGGGAGCAGGGGAAGGGTTGAAATGGAGGACCAGACTGACTTCTCTGGAAACTAGGGATCACAAGCTATGAATCATCCAGTAAATACAGAGCCAAACGTTTGGATGAACAGAGCCCTTAACAATTAATTAATTGTTGACTTTAACTGCCTGTGCTGCAGATGTGCTATCATTTTTACAGAGCAGTCCCTACCAATCTCTTTAAGCTGTTTACAAAGTAATTGGTAGATGCAAAAAAGAAAAAAAAAGTTTTTGTATGAAAGTTGCTTCCACAAATACACGGATGCGTAGGCGTGCACACAATGAAAATAGGAGAAAGGTTGCAGTCTGCATGATGTTTGATTTTATGAGAGTTTATGAATGTCCCTTGGAAAAGACTTTATGTCTTTTGCTCCCATGCTTCCTGGATTTTGATGTTTCCCATAAAAAAGCAGAATATCCCTTCATTTACAAAATGAGTTGGATTTAACTCTGTAATTTGTAAATATTTATACATATTTCCAAAGAATACATGGGCTGAACTGCATTTTTTCCTGATTACTTATATGCCTCAATATATCATCTTAGCTCCCACATCTTGTACTTGCAAAAATGAACTTTCAGATGAAAAGTCTGTACAAGATTACAACAAACTGGCAGACTGTTGCAAGAGGAATAATCTAAGTGGCATGCAATTCAGACCTGAGCAAAATGCAATACGAACGCACTTAGAGCTTTTTGGGTTTGTTGGTGCAGAAGAGGTCTCTGATATCAGACCCAAACCCTACAGTCACTCACTCACGTGCTAAACATTTTACGCCATTTTCAGAGATTAAGTTGTCCCACTGCACTCAGCAGAATTAATTTTATGCAAAGTTCTTCAAGGCTAAAGCTCAGTGATTTGAAGGTTATGTGCAACATGGACAACAGAACATTTTTAGAATATATTTCTTCCATTTATATTTATTTTGCTGCTACAGCACTGAGCCATAACTGTTTTTTTTTAAACTTGTAACACGCTTATGCAAATGAAAAATGTTACAAAAAATGGCAAGAGAAAGTTGAACCACCCAAAGCTCTTTGAAGGGAAGCTGAAGCAGGTGTTCAGAATCAAAGATGTCACGTATGCTCAATCCAGGATTTGCACATAAACTCTGTTACTCGAGAGGATGTCGGCTTACACCACTGGATAGCCTCACTGTAAGATCTTAAGGCACTTAATTCCTTTTTCACTGAGTCACTCTGCAAATCCTTCTGAATAGGATAGAACACGGTAATTAAAGCATGTACTGAAGTGCAAAATCCTTTCGTTTTGACTTTTTACTATGACCCTTCTTTTACTCCAGATTTTTTTTTATTTCTTTGAATTCATGTGTTTTCCCCTCACTCCTAACCATAAAAAGGGTATTAGTGTACATGTGCATAGATACGTATTTCTGCCAGATTACCAAGACATGTGTAGAAATTTCAGTGCTGATTATTCATCTTGAGAGGTATTCATCAGCCTGACTTAGCAGAGGCATGATTTAAAGAGTGCTCTCAACATTTGGAAAGTCAGATCACATTGGCTGGTCAGTTTAGAGACATTTAAAAATAGATTAGAAATCTATACTTCTAATCCCTTCAGAGAGCACCCATCATTATCTCCTTCTTTGTCCCCCCGGGTACACGTGTTCAGAGGAGGAGACATCTCATGACTCACCACGCTTGCTCCTGGAGCTCTGGACTGCAGAAAAGTTCACTGATGTTTATAGGATGTTTGTGGTGACCCCCGGGATACACGCTCGTAATGAATTTCAGACTGTCTACCCAAGGCTTTCGACTATCTATCCAATCTCCCTGAATTCTTAACCTCACACTTCCTCCTACTGCTCGTCCTTCTGGGAGACACTGGATACTCGGGATGAAACATTTTAAAGCCAGTGCCTGCAACCTTGTCAGTACATCCAACACAAGACCCGACTTTGTTGTTTATTTTAGCGCAAATCTCCACCCCCTTCACTTGCTCACAGGAAAGGCTTTTTCTTACAGATCATAGCCCTTCACTTGAGAAAAATCCTTCTTCCTTTCTTTTTGTGGGTATTTTTGTGGGTATTTTTCTCACCAACAGAGAGAAAATATTCTGTAAGAAGAGTTTCAGATCCTCTTTTACTAGGACAAAAGTTAAAATACACTTTTTTTCTGCCACTTTTTGCAACCCCGGGGTTAATTATCACAACTTAAAAAAGAAATAACCCCTTACTTCTTCAGAAATCCAGCCCTTAGTAAGCTGACCTAATAGAAACTGGAAGCCCTAACTAACCCCTTGGCTGATTCATGATTTATCTATGCCAGGGTGAAGTGTTCCACATATTAGCTGGAGGAAATGCACTTCTGGTTTGTAATCTTGATAAATAGTTACTGAACTTATTTATTTTTTAATGCTCATTTTAACCATTCATCATTATTTTGAAGATCTTTTACAAATACTGCCTTGAAACTTCCGACAAGTGACTATTTGTAAAAGGAAAGCTGCACAAATGAGCCAAGTTAGAAGAAACTCCCTCAAATGAAAGAGGGGTGCCAACTCACCAGACAAATGAACATTAGCACTGGATAAAACAAACTGCACATAAAATAAATATATAAACATTGCAGGTGGTTTGCTCTGACCACACTTAAAGTGCTGTGCTTCTTTTATGAATGTCTTATGAAGGGCTAATGGACTACTGGAACAGCAAGACAGTCTAATTCCCCCCCCCCCCACCAAACCTCCAAGCTAGGGGACAGGGTTGGAGTGTAGGAAAAGGGAAGATAGGTGACTCTGGCTTTATGGAGAATAACTCATGTGGAAATGATTAAATGATTTCTATAGCCAGGACTATTTTTTTTTTCCTTTAATGGCTTGTTAATAAACATTCTTAGAGTATGTTTATCAGCATCACCTGATTTCAGGAGAGTACTTATAGCATGAGTCATCTCTGTGATTGATTAGCAAGTTTTCTGAACCTTTTAAGATGTGTTGTCCCAAAAAGCACAATTATTGTTTATGCAAAGATCACAGATTTGAATTGGCTCTACTAACCTGTTGCTTTTACAGCAAATGGTGCAATAGGAATGATGAAAAGTCTGGATGATCCAGCACAATATTCAAATCTCTGTCCAAAAAATCATGTTTAACCTATTTCTGGATATGAAAGAGTTTCTAAGCAGAAAGCAGTGGAGGTATTCTCAAGCCATTATTTTCAGGGAACATTTTGCTACCTGATATTTAAAAGGTGGTCATAAATAACTAAATCATTCTCTTGTAATTAACTCTGCAATAATAGGGAGAGAAGCTTAGACATTAAGAAGGACTTTTTTTTCTCCTCCACCAAGAATAATGAATTGGTAAAATGACCTCAGGGGCAAAGTTGTTGGGACAAGGCATAAGGTCAATCAAGGAGCAATTAAATGCTGTCCTGTGGGAAAACGGTAAGTGCAGTCCCAAAGAGTGAGCTAGAAAAGGACTGAGAGTTACTGAGGTAGAGGAGGAGAACATCCCCCTGACAGCAACATTATGTAGACTCATGATCTTCCAGGAAGAAGCCACAGAACAGGAGGTCTGTTAGGACTGTAATAAATACTGAGTTATCAGAGTAAGAGGGAATTTGGATATAAACTCCAGATGGATTTAAAGCATAGGCTCATTACTCTCACCTCTCACAAACTGCAATAAGCCAATGTGCGTGAGTCCAGGACTTCAGTCAGCTGTAACTGTTCATGTTAGCCTGCCACAAGCAGGTAGCTGCCTGCAGAGGCTTGGTCTGTCTCAGTCCCTTCAATCTCGGTGACCTTGCCAAAGACAGCATCCATAAATCCAGAATTTTAAAGCATAGAGCAATAGCAGATGCTGTTTCTGCTGCAAGGGAGAGGCTGAGGCAAGTCAGTCTCATTTACATTGAATTTGCTTGCCCCAAGTTACACCCCTGTGCAGGGTATATAATACCAGAACTATATGGACAAAGGGCGTGAGGACTCTGCAGTCTGTGTCCCCACTTGTGTGGCAAGATCTGAGTCAGTAAATCAGTGCCAGGCACCATTCCTGCAGACACAAGTCTGGTCTGTTGTCTGTCCCTGGCCATTTGCAGGGGCCTGACACAGATGTTACCCCTTTTCTCTCATCTTGGGTATTACTTGGAAGCCATTATGTTGGAGACCACTCCCAGCCACCCTGGAGGGGATGGTGGTGGTGGATGAAGTTCAACTCATTGTAGGGGCCCTTCCCAAGGACTGGATTTGCACAGTTATTATCTACATGCACCTGCAGTCAGAAACTCTCTAGGAGATAAGACATTAGGAATCTGGGTCTGAAAGTTATATCAACCTCAATAAGAATGCAGAGATTATTCCTCTTTGTGATGAAAGACAAAGGGCAAGAGAAAAAAATTTCTCCAGGAGTTTGAGAGTTTGGTGTGTTTTTTTTTGTTTTTTTGAGGATGTTGAAAACCTGCAAATTTTTCATGCTGGTAAATCTGATACAGAACTATCTTTGGGGGAAAAAAATGCTGTGTTGTTGTGCCAGCAACACAGCATTACTTTAAATCTGAGGAATAGCAGGATGGGCAAGAACACCATAATCAGGCACCACTTTTAGTTGGACAGCAAGTCTAGTTAGAGCCACAAACAAATGAGCTGCAAAGCCCAGCTGAGTAGAAGCATGTACACAGAAGCTTTGACTATTCCCCTTGCGAGCATCTAGCAGGGCCTGAACTAGCCTGGATCAAAATGGGTTAAGAGCATCTCCATTCCTCTGTCGTACTGATATGCCTCAACAGTTCTGGGTTTCTTCAAACCAGTTAATACTTGTAAGAATGATTATAGGCACACTTTGGATGAGCAGACTGCTGAAATGATGTTCATGTATCCACATGTTAGCTTTCTCCCCATTTCTCCCCCCATCCAAACAAAAACTGAATTCACTTAAGAATTGGACCCAATGATCCTTCTGGGTCCCTTCCAACTCAGACAATTCTGTGATTATGTGACTCTGTAAACTAACACAGATACATGTTCCCATCAGGCTTCTACTTTCCCATGAAAAAGGAGAATGTGATGCAGGGATTCTTTGATTCAACTGCTTGCTAAGTTTCCCCCAAGAAAATTCAAGTGCAGATCAGCATCTGAGAAGGTAGATGGTTACCTACATGCTGTTAAAACACTGCCAGGTGCAAGAAAGCACACAGAAGAGAGAGCAAGAGCTTGAACCTCCTACAAGCATAATTCCACTCTTGATATCTTCTATTTTCTTTCTCCACCATTTTTCTGCTGAAAGATATGTCAACTCCAGGCTAGTATAATACTCCATCAAACTAACCCCTTTGACCCAGGAAACCCTACATTCAAAGATGCATCTTCATATTTAAACACTTCAGAATCCATTTGTCAATAAACCTTCACAACTTTATCTCTTGTAGTCTTCTGGAATTTCAAAATATTTGAAAAAAAATAAGCACAGAGAGCAGCCAACAAACAAATGCAAACTCCCTTTATTATCTGAGGTTCATAAAAAAGCCTAAACAAGAGTCCCTGCCCCTAAACAAAAACCCAGACTCTCCCTGCCAGCATTCAATGCAGTTTCATCTATTTCCTTTTTCTAATCCTCCTTTATGCCCATTAGCTGGTCCTTTTAGTGTAACACGGTCCAGCTGCATCTCCACCACTATTATTTAACCCCTCACTGCCTAGTTCCATGCTTCAGTATGTACAGCAAAGCGGAGAAAGGTAAAGATCTATGGGTTGCTATGAGTAGTCTTTTCTGAATTATAATCTTAAATACCCTGAAAGTAAAGGCTCTTTTTACTCAGTTTTTAGTATTTATAGAAAGAAAAAACAACCAGTATATTTTGGCATATCAAAAAACAACTTCAGTCTGAATCAAGAGCATGAGAACTGGGTGCTAAATTAGCCGTGTTTACTCACAGGCTGGTGATGCTCTCAAAACCAGGGGAACTTAACGACAAATTTGGCTGCTTGAGATTATCATTAATTTAATTTCTTAGTCTCAATATGCTGCTTACATGCTTTAAAATTTCCTCCCTTCTTTCTCTTAGCTACAGATTTACCAAGCAGAAAATAAACAGTCATTAGAATATACTTAGAATATAGATCTTTTTTGGGGATTCACTAAGCAATTCACGTTCAGTTAGACTTTCCTGGGAGGAACCATTTGAATGGGTCTTTGAGGCAACCTGGGATTTAACAACTTTTAATTGCCCAAACAGTGAAGCAAACATTTTGCTATGGCTATAAAGCATTGACTTCTTCTCACAATTTTGCTTTATCTTAAGGATTTTATTAGTAACTCAGAGACTACAGCAAACACACACTGGTATTTGATTAACGTAGCATCTAATTAAATGAGGTGAGATGTGAGGATTCCTGGGGTATGTTAGTTATGTAATTTGGAAATCTTTACCATCGTGCCATACCACACCTGAAAGTGCAGTGTTCATGTTACCCCAATTCAGGGAGCAAATTTTCTGAGTCTTATTATCTCAGACTGTACATTGATTTTTGGTGTTTGACAGTGCTAGGATTCCATAGCACAGATTAAGAAACCTTGAACAAATCCAGAAATACAAATCTAGCCCCAGAGGTGATAGCTTTTGTTCCTCATTGTATAATGTGTGGGTTTGTTTAATGTGTGGGTTAGAAGGAGTTCTTTTTGCCCACCACAACACTTTTCCTAATTTGCAGGGTAAATCCATGCATGAATATAAGCAGGACTCTAATAAGATAGCCAGAGCTACTAGCTGGACTGGGCCTAACCAATTACTTGTTTTGGTGATTTGCACATTTTTAACCATCACCTAAAGACAGATGATATGTTCATGAGAGCACTGCTCTTAGCAATCTAAAATGAACTTTCCCAAGCTATTCTGAAAGGTAGTCAATGCCAAATGTTTCTCATGTATAGGTCAGCATTTGATTTTTTAGGCATGTGGGTGTGATTATATTCTTCCACATTATCTTTCCCTCTCTGAAATGTAAAAAACCCATATAAGCAGGTGAGATTTGATCATCTTAACATGCATAATAGTGAAAATTACATGCAAAAAATGCTCCCATATGGAAAGAAAGAAAGAAAGAAAGAAAGAAAGAAAGAAAGAAAGAAAGAAAGAAATTTCTTAACTATCTAATTTATATTTATCAGCATTTTTATTTGTAAGATAAATGTTATGTCTGTTATGTTTATCTTGTGTTCTAGATAACTAAGGAGTTATTCTAAAACTTTTAAATAAACTGAATTTAATCCCAATCAAAAAAGCACACTTTGAGTCAGATGTGATGTCAGCTTTGAAATAACAGTGTTTCATAATGAGGTATTGTTTATGTTTTGTAGAGTTCATAGGAACTTTGTCAAAGCAAAAACCATGAAAGCTCATTTCTGAAAGCATTGATGTGTATTGTATTTATTTTAGAGCTATGCTTTTAGTTGCTTTCCACTGCTCTTTTCATCAAAAAGAATAGCATATTCTGATTTGAACAGCAAAAATATCACACTGTCTGAAAGGAAGGATCTAACTTCCCATTTGTTATTAGTAGGACAAAGTCTGTTGCAAATATACTTGTGCAGATATTTAATCAGCTCTTTTCTAGTAAGTTATGAAGAAAGATATTCCCATCAAAGCTGAGATACAATTTAGAGTGTGATCCACCCACTCACAGCTGTCTTTTAAGCTGTTTTCTGTTCAGAAGCTACTGTTCCACTGAGGTAGCATGACTTGATGTGGACTACTTTTTGTTTCTTGCCTTTCCTGATTTGTTCTGCATTAGAAGGGAAGTGCACATAGTGGGAGTCAGTGGAAACCATCCTGAAGCATTCGAGGTCACAGAACCCCCACTGTCCACATGTTAATAACAAATCGATATATAAGGCAGGACTGTAACAGAGCTAATGTTTGCCTGAGTTTCTGAAACAACTGTCTCTTTATAAAAACCTGAGTGTTAATCTATAGAAGCAGAGATACCCAGAGTTGTGTAATCTGAATGACTGAGAAGAATTTCTGAAAACTAAAACTTGAAAAGGTGTTCCAGAGGTTCCTGTAAGCAAAATGGTATTGCACACTATGCTGAATGGCATACCAGGATTTGGGAAAAAAAACCATCCCACAAGATCAGTGTATTTTAAGCCTTTTTTGCCTTCTCCTTCATTTGTTTTTTTTTTTTTCCTTCTAGGAGCAGGAGGCTAACCACCAAGCACTGGTATCCTTGCTTGTCTATTGAGAAATGCCCTGGTGATGAGCACAGAAACAAAAAATAGTTCTGAAGATTTAAAAAAATAGGTGAAATCTTCAGATATTTAGAGAAAGTTTTGGTTGACTGGGACTTCACTGGTGTAATTCATCCTCCTCAAGAAAAACTATTTGTTTGTTATACTCCCTCTAACTACCATTTCCAAGAAAATGAAAATAAAAAGAGGCAACAGCATCCTCAAAGGGAGGACTATTACAGATTTTTGGCACTAATCTTCTTCCAGATCACATCTATTTTTTAAGCATCTATTTTCAAGGTCCAGGAGTATGGGGACTCCCAGATCCCACATTAGTTCAAAGAGTTAAAATGTTCAGCAAGCTAAACTCCTTGCTTTGGCATGTCTATCAAAGGCTTTGAGCCTTTAATGTAATTGAAAACAATTGTCCCAGTGGGGAGGTCTAACACTCTGACCAGTTGCAGTTAAATACTTGAACTGCCTGAGAAAACTAGAGAGGTTATAAGAATTCAAGGGTAAGCTGCATGACACAGCTCTGGTGATAATAATGTTCCAGAATTTATATTTATTAATATTGCCTTTTTTTGGTCAGACTCCCACAGGAAATCCTGAGGACTACATGTCTCTGGCGTGTTTTATCTTAGATAGTCCCATCCTTGTGGTATTGCGTGCTGATAGCAGGACAGAAGAGTACCTTTGAAAATCTCTGGTCTTTATAGAAGCTGCGGATGACAACAAACAGGACCTTCAACACTCCGGGAAGACAATCCATCTACTTTCCGTAGTTATCATTAAAATGTCTTTCAGACATAGGTCATAACTGGAAACCTATAAAGGATGCCTGTGTATTAGGCACTTCCCACAAAGCCTGGTCCCTAGCGATTAAAATTTATCACATTGTTCTTCTGGTTACAAATACTGCTGATATGTGTCATTAGTGCAGAGCACTGCTCATAATATTTTGACTTTACTCCAAACATTTCTTTTTAAATTCTCAGTTTCCCATAAAGAACCCACTCCTGAAGTTTTTAAAGACATGCATTACTTTAACATACTTAAACCTCTTTTAAAGGTTGTTAACTATCTTATTTTCCTGTTAAATGTACACTTACACAAAATGATTTGATGAGAAGCTCCACATCCCCCACTCTGGTAATTGTGATATAGCATAGAGCAGTTATTGTGCATGAAATCATACAGCTTTATCAGTATATAGGACAGTTTATAAATACCCCATCTTCTTAAAAGCCCTCTCCTGACTAAGACATTGCTTAGTGGTGTTCTCTTTGAAATATTTTCTGGTTTGTGTATCTAAAATTTTTGTACAATTTTTAAATTTGAATGTTTACTGAAGAAGAGACACAGCATGACTTTTGTCTGAATCTACCCTTCTTGCTAGAGTGAAGTTATTTGATGTAAGCTGTACTAGATCTCTAGTTGTAGGCAACAAAGTCAATTTTTTCCCAGTTTTTCTAATAAAATTGTTTCCAACATCACACCACAAATTGCTTTTCTGTGAATCATAGTATCATAGAACGGTTTGGGTTGGAAGGGACCTTAAAGATTATCCAGTTCCAACCCTCCTGCCACGGACAAGGACACCTTCCACCAGCCTAGGCTGCTCAAAGCTCTGTCCAGCCTGGTCTTAAACACCCTGGGGATGCCTGTGAGTGTGTCTCTGCCCCTGCCCTTAGCTGCTGAACCTCTTCACCAACCGTAACAAATATAGAACAAGCAGCAGCCTCACACACACACACACACACACACACACAAATTCATCTTTCATGGAAATAGTTGATTTGGTTGAGAAAATAAACTGTGTTATGCAGTTTCTGAGGAGGAGGCTGATGCCTTATCTTTATGGGACATTGAAGAACCTGCTTCATAGCACAACTCTTCCTGCTGTGAGCCATTCCTGGAATGACTGATACCTTGGGACCTTGTCCCACAAGACATTCTGCAGGGAATAGCTGAGTCTGGCACTGAAAAGATAGAGGACAAAATAAGGACTGACACTGGAAGGTAAATTCAATTTTAAGAAGAATCAGCTTGCAGGCATAAACAAATGTTACATGCATGAATATCTGACATAGAAACCAATAAAAAATATTTTACACGCCGCCCTCATAACCTTCTTCTGTAAAGCCCTATAGTCAGCTTATTCCTTAGAAAGCTAACTCCTTTGCTTGTCACACACCTCATATTTGCAATTTGCTGTCTCATCCACCTTTTATGTTTCTCCTTCCTTTAATCTAAAGTCACGGTTCCTATCAGACAGACATTTTGTTTTCTGCAAGCCAGAGAGTACTGCACTGAAAAAAAACCCAAACAACTGAAAATGTCAGAGATCTCTGCCCCATCTCTTTGATTCTTCTCACTAAATTATATATTTGAGAAATATGGGAAAAATGAAAAACAAAAGATAAAAGTTTAAATCTTAAGCTGTGGTTTCAGTTATGCGTGCATAACTGCATCTTGGATTTTCACAAGCAAAAAAAGTCCCTTTACCTATGCTCAGGAAATGAAAATGTTCTTCTCCTTCTTCCCAGATGGCACCACAGCAATTTCCGTAACTGCTGTAGCAACATGAAAAAAATTTTGCTGACATGTGAGTAGGCTGAAGCCTGATGCAATGAGTATTAAAGTCTCTCCGGCAGGCCTGCCAATGCCTGCAGTGGGGCTTGGATCAGGCTTCATGGGATACTCGAAAACACTCCAAAGGAAATTATTTCCCCTTGTTATGCCCTCCTTGCAGCCATTCCCACAGAGAGCACAGCTCACTGACTATTTTCACAGAAGCCCTGGAAACAGCATGTATAGTATCAGAAAGCCAGATAGATGATAGAAAGCACTGAATTTTGTCCTTCGATACATTTCCAGTAGAAGTGTGTTGGTTCCCTTCCCCTAAATGTTTTTTGGATCTTTTTTTTTGTAGATTTGTGGGCCTTTACAGGGACAAGCATCCTGTCTCCCTTAACACCAAAGGTGCTCCAGCACAATGGCTGTGCTGAGCTGTGTTGAGAAACAGTGGATAATACCTGAAGGACAAAGGCTGCGTGATGATAGGGCCAGGAGATCCAAATTTCAGCTCCACCCACAAACCCTGAGGACTTCCAGTGAATCAGACTGGAACAGGACTGCTTCACAAAGAAAGGAAAAGAAGGTGGGTGTAAAGAAGAGAGGGTAACTCAGATCCAGGCTGGGTTGCATGGGGGCCCCCAGCATATGAATACATGAATTCCACTAGCCTTGTGATGTTTTGAAAAGTAAACTATGGAAGAAAGACCAGAAACTTCAAAGAAATTCCTGATTTGGAAATTGTCTGATGTAAAAGGTGTTAGCGTAGAGGAGGGTAGAGAAATAGCCTGTTCTCAAAGGCACTCTACAAGAGGTCAAATGTTGGTCTGGCTCATATGGCCACTTTTTCCAGTTGTACAGTATATTGTGTAAACTAAATATAATGTAAAGATGCAAAAGCTTCCAGAAATGTCATCTTACAGACATTTGCTTGGATGCAATCCATGATTATGTGAAAACATTTACTTTGAGATCTAAAAGCCATGGGTTACGTGGGTGTTCTGTACATTTTGCATTGGAACTTATACTATAGAGCCAGAAAAGACTAAGAGCTGTAATTTGAAATTACTTGTGTTAGTATACTGGCCTGTACTGTACCCAAATGTAAATGTGACTGAGTATATGTGACAGAAAAAAAGGATAGTTCATGGCATATTGGAGAGAACCTCCAGAAAACTTTACAAGTGGCTGGGACCTCAGTCAAATCTCTGCTACCAATCTCATGTTTGCTATTGCCCTGAAAAACAGGTTACTAGAAAATCTCTAGACCAAAATAGAGGTAAATTTTTCAAAAAGAATGACACTTATCTGAATTTTGAACTGAGTTCACCAGTATTTTCTCACATAACAGGGCATGCATGACATCAGGCTCAGGTGTGGTCGTGCCCTTCAGGGAACAGAGGATAAGAAATGGCCTTTTATACGCCACAAATGAATGTCAGTTATGGTACTAAATCATTATCTTGCAGCTCCTGTAATAGGCGCAACAACAATATGCAAACTCCACTGTTTCTCAGTGTTAAGCACATGTTTGTGGTGGGCTGGATCAAGAAGCTGTGCTGCAGGGGCAGCAGATTGCAGGGAGTGATGTACATTTGTATCAGGACTCGGTGACTCTTGAGACTATTGAGTTTCTCAATTATGAAAGTACCTCAATATCTCTTTACTGTTTATAATTTGCTTTATACTTATTAAAATGAAAAAGTTAAGGATCTCTGGTCCTCTTGCAGTCAATACAGAGGTGCCCTACAGTTTACTTGTACTAATTCCAGAACTGCAAGCTGTACAGCTGCATCTTTTAAGGCTCTAAACAGATGATACCATTGGAGTTGAACATTCTCTTCATGGACCTCACCTGGTGTGGTTACTGTACAGCACTGGAACTGCTCTGGGTAATATAACAGTCCTTTTGTAGCCAGATGGAGGGTCTACAGCACCTGGTGTAAAAAGGTGCTCTGAAAAGTACTCATTAGTCTCCAGCAATGGCTAAAAACCTGTCCTTGGCTGTTGCAGTTTGGACCTCAGACGTTCTCAACTCAAGAGAGGTCATCTGTGCAAATCCCAAGAACTGTCCTCCAGTGACTGAGAATAAAACAAGTTTGAAGCCATTTTGCATCTGTCTGTCATCTGGAATGAATGCCAGAGGCACTGGGGAAAGAGAGGTTAACTTCTAGCAAAATGTCTGTCAGTGTTATGCCCTCAGCCTGGAAACAGGCTGGATTGCCATGAAGTCACGGCACGCAGCTGTGGCATGGGGGAATTTTGACTTAGGGTTCTGGCAGTTTTTTGAAAGATTTAGAAAATTCTGCAAGAGTTCAAAAAATACAATTCCCAGAACACAGATTTTAAGAGTGAAATGAGCACAAATATAATTATTTAAATTTGGAAACAATGAAAGAAATGGGAGGATCAAATTAGTTAATGTCCATAAAATATCCAGAAATCTCATTTGGATTAGGTTTTGGAACTCTTACTGCTGTGTCAGTGCAGCTGTGTGTGGGATAACCTGCTATACAGATTGAACGATTGAACCCAGGGGCTGGGTCCTGGCTGTTTGCTGTCTGCATGCCATGAAATTTTAGCAGGATTCAAACTCAGAAATCTGGACACAAAACAGATTGAAAAACTGCAGTATTGATATCCTGATAAGTAAAACACTTTAAAGATCACATTTCATCTGCTCATAGGAATAATAATTTAAGAACATCAGGAATAAGTTCTGTCTCTCTTCTAGTCAAAAGATTCCTCCCATTTCTGTTAGTGGATAGGGATTCACATAAGGAACTTGAATTTAAGAAAGCAACACATGGCTTGGCCAGTATATTTATATTATATTGTGTTATGCAATATTTTTTCTTACTAATGTTTATGCCAAAACAATAATCAGACAATTATGAACTAAAAATTATGTACTTTGTTTCTTTCAACATTAGAAAAACATATTTTGTACACCAAAACCTGAGCAGTGTAAGAAATATGAAATCAATAAGCCAATATATTTGCTTACATCACAGCCTGAATTTAGCTTAGAGATATAAATTTAGCCAAATAGCTTTTCTTAAGCTGATCAATATCCCTGGTTTCTCTCTCAAGCTGATAAAATTCTCTCTGATAAACCTCAAGCTGATATACCTGGAGTACTGTATACAGTTCTGATGTCCCCAGCACAAGAAGGTCATGGAACTCTTGGAGCAAGTCCAGAGAAGGGATATAAAGCTGGTAAAAGTACTGAGCACCTCTTCTACAAAGACAGGCTGAGAAAGTTGGGAGGAAAGGCTGCCTGGAAACCTGATAGCAGTCCTCCAGTATCTGAAGGGTCCTACAGGAAAGCCAGAGGGGCACTCTTTGTCAGGAACTGGAGAGATAGGACAAGGAGTAACAGGTACAAATTGAAAGAGGGAAAGTTTGGGTTAGGTATTAGGAAGAAATTCTTCATTTGAGGGTGGTGAGACACTAGAACAAGTTGACCAGGGAGGTTGTGGATGCCCCAACCCTGGCAGTGCTCAAAGCCAGGTTAGATAAAGCCTTGAGCAAATTGGTGTAGTGGGAGGTGTCCCTGCCCATACTAGGGGGGGTGGGACTAGATGATCTTTAAGGTCTCTTACAACCCTTCACATTCTTTGATTCTATAAAATAAATTAAATAGCACTGAAATAGTTGTCATGTTGCTCATCAATAACTCTTATTAATTTTTTTTCCCCTTAAATCAAAGGTTTCCCTGCACTTAGTGATGGTGCCTGTACTGAATTACAGATATGTGTTTGTGGAGAAGGTGAGAATTAATTCTAACTCCAAAGCCATTGCTTAAATGCATTAACCACTTAGCTTTGCAAGACACTGAGGCAAACATTGTTTACTTCATGTCCACGGAGATGAGTCCGGGATTTCCACTGGAAGCTGTGTGAAAATTGAATCATAACTGTGAAAATTGAATCATAACTGTGAAAACTGGCAGCAAAAGTGTGCCCTTTCATTTAGTGAATGCATTTGTGATAAGGAAGGAGGAAAAAAACAAGTCAAGATGCCTCAAGTGAATGTTTTAAACTTCCATATACTCAGGCAGATATGGATTTAGTTTCTAACAGAGCAGGCCAAGGCCTTTATTTTATATTCACTTAAGCGAGAGCAGGCTAAAACCAAGGCCTTTATTTTATATTCACTTAAGCATTTTGAGCCAACATTAGCAGAGGTCACAGCTGAAAATAAACCAGAAAGTCCTGTTCTGCTCTTTCATGCCCCAAGAACATCTCCAGCTTTTGTTCCAAAGATGCAAGAGAAAACGAATAATTTTTTTCTTAATCAAGCAGCAGGGACAGGACGATTGAGGACTGGTGGTTTCTGTGATAGTTCTGGCTTATTTTGGTTTGGTGCACATGCAGGTTTAGATTAGATATCAGGAAGAAATCCTTTATTGTGAGGCTAGTGAGACACTGGCATAGGTTGCCTAGAGAAGCTGTGGATACTCCATTCCTGGAAATGTTCAAGGCCAGGTTGGATGGGGCTTTGAGCAACCTGGTCTAGTGGAAAGTGTCCCTGTCCATGGCAAAAGGGTTGGAACTAGATGAGCTTTTAGGTCATCTCCAACCCAAATTATTCTATGATTCTATTACTCTATGTCTGTTTCTCAAAAATGATACTTTCTAAGGAAGAAGGTCTACTTAGAGCAGAAGAGAAACTCTAGAGATTAATAAAATCATTAATACCTTAAAGGCTCACTCACTCTCTGGATGAAAAGTGGGAAACAGAAATAAAATTTTGTCATTTAGTCTAACACTAGCAACACTGCTGAAAAACATTTATTTCAGATGAAAGATACTGCACCCCTATGTCCAGTCAGCACCACTGGTAGAAACATAATAAAAAGCAGGGGAAAGAATCTGTAAGTAAAACTTTGATTAGATGGGGGTTCTTTTACTTTCAGTTTTCCACAAGCATGACCACGCTTGGTTTTGAAATTGCATCTGGATCTTACTTCTGTGTAATTTTGTTGCTTCTTAATGACGCCAAGCATCTGTTTTCACTACCTGTATTGTGCAGTCTGGCATTGTCACCAAAATCCCAGTTCTAAGGGTAGCTTGTAATAAGCTTTCATTAATGCTAACCAAAATGATTCTTACTGTGACAAAGAGTAATTTGAAAGTCAAATGTATTTTTGAGGCTCAGAGGCCTCAAAGCATATAAGGCAATATCATCTAGTTATCAGAGTTGATAATTCCCTACGAAATACAGCAATTCTAACCACCACTAATGATTCCAAGATGAATTTTCTTCCTAACTTAAATGCAAAGCAGGAAAATTACTCTTCTTTTTTGCAGCTGATAACTTTAAATCCTATAATTAGGCACTTTTATGCTTATTTTACAGTTATATATAAGCAGTATCATTTTGTGCTTTTAATGATCTCTTTGCAGCTTCTACTTTTTCATGCATTTTACAATTACAAGCTTTCTTTCTTGGCATTTACATGTGTTTCCAGACATACACTTCTATAACTACTGCTAATAAATTTTTCATCTTCCATTGACATCATGGAGAGATACTGAATTTCTTTTAAGAGCTCCTGCCCAAGACCCCTCTCTTTCTTTATTTCAAGAGGGCAGTCTTGCCCTCTGCCTTGACCATCTGCCTAACATTTAGGTCCATACCTAATATTCCATGCAAAAATGCTGTATTCCAATTGATCCCAAGGCAGTCCCACTCAGGTACATGCTGGCTGGTGAATGCAAATGTTCCCCCTTCTGTGGTGTCAGAGTTACTCTATAGAAACATAACCCTCTTGGCTTGTTTCTTAGTTAGAGATCTAAACTTACAGCTTATCGCAAACCACTCAAATATGAGAGGTCTCTGAAAGAATGACCAGTTTATGAGCTACCAAGAGCTGGACACAAGGCCAAGACAGGTCCTTGATCATACATATTGATTCATTGCTTTCCCATTCCCTCACTTTGGTTTTAAACTGCTCCAGAGGTCTTTCTCCTGGGCTGTGCACTGGTACATTTTGCCGTCTATTCAGTCCACTCCCAAACACCTCAGGTTATATCATGCCTGCGCTCCCTTTCACACTCTAAAGCACCAGTTAGGTGTCCATGACAATATTTTGGACACCTGAAATTAAAAAGCATTTAGAAAAGGACATTTGTATTTTAGGGCCATAGGGGATTCACAGAATTGTTATGCTGTGTGCCCATCACCCCCCAGCAAGGGGTGGGGTGAGCCCTGAGCAGGGCAGACACAAGTCTGTACTTAATGCTTGGATTCCTGACCCTCTTGTACTTATCAACAAAGATATGGCCAACAAACTATACAATTCAGTGCTGAAGCTCTCACCTTGGATATTTGCAGCATTAAGAACTAAGACTTTTTTCCTGTTCCTTTTTTTGCTCTTTCGTTATCTTTTCCAAATAGCAATGTTCCCTATCTATACACTTAGACTTATATACTTCTACTCCAAACCCTTGATTTCCATGACTCTGATGGATCATGTTTTTCTCAACTCTTTCTTGAGCTTCTGTCTTATCAGACTTCAGCACGGGTCACTAGTCTCTAATGAATTTTATGGGTAATCTGGAGAATGTTTCTAATATGTTACAAAGATTCTGATAAGCTCTTTATTCATTATCCATCCTAGAGCGTGACTCTCTGGGGGTGAAACCACTTCTCAGGGTTGTTAGGCTGTTTAATGCTCACATATATATTTCTTAAAGGTCAATAAGATCATGCTGGCTGGCTTGTAAAGTAGTAACATAATTTCACCCTCTACTAAAACCTGATGCAATACTGATTATAGTCAATAGAAAGATGGAAAATGCCAGTTCTTTTTCAGTGAAGATATTCTGACAAAAATCATGAGTGGGTGGAATTTCACAGAAAATAGTGACTGCTCTCTGTTCCAAGAGATTTTCACTTTCTTGTGGTAAATGCTTTACAAAATGGACTGAAACAATCCAACAATGCAAATGACAATAGGTGGTTTTACCCTATGTATAATTTTTCAGAACAAGCTACACAGAGGAGGAGCAGTGTCACTTATTTGTGATGCCATTCAAGAAGCTCCCTCTCTGACTTTTTTTAATATGTTCTGTAATTTGAGGGGAGAATACAGTTAATAACTAAGAGACTCTAGCTGATCCTGGTTGGGAAAGGAAAAGTTTGTTCTAGTGAGACATCTAGCTGCCCTTGCATGCTAGTATCAGTATAAAACAGAAAGAAAATGGTTATATTCAAAGCTGAAAGTTTCAGATGCAATCAGGAAAAAATATATTTTTATTCATCAGTGAGAGTAAGCTGACAAATCACATCCTTGCTGAGGTCCCTTTAAGTCTAATACATGCCTAGATTCAAACATGAAGGTTCCAGCACAAATAATCAGATTATTCTTCCCCTAAGAGTTAAGTGCTTTTCTGGAGTAAGATCTGTATAAGAGAAAAAGGGCCAAGTCTACCCAGCTGTAATCCCAGTGAGCTCACACCACGTTTGAATCTACTCCAGGAAAGATAAATGGCTGCATATCCATAATTTACAGGACTATAAATACCAAGAACGCTGCTGATGTCAGACTGGAGCGTACAGTCCTCCCTCAGGTGACATTTCCGTTGGCTATGAGATGAGTGGCTTTTAGAAAAGGACTACAGGACTGAGCTGCCACAGCTCATTTTAAAAATTTCTCCTTAAAGCCCTCTATGTCCCAGTTCCTGTGCTTTCCCATTGAGGGTTTTAAACTTGTTTCAGCAGAGCTTTTTTATGACATGATGTGACTGTAACAGCTTTAGCATTTGAAAGACTGAATGCTGGCTGTCATGCTACTCACATGGGTCTTGGGACTTGCCCCTTTACTGAGACTGTTGAGGGCTAAATTTTGCCCTGACTCATTCAGTTTTTGGGCTCACAACAGAAGTGTAGCACCCGGTGGGGAAGACAGGCACAGGAGGTGTCTATTCTGAGTTCATTCATGGACTGTAGTTAATAAATCTTAATTAGTTAATGGTTGTTTTGGTTCCAGTTCTTGGCATGTTCAGACTGTGCCTCCAAAAGGGAACAGAAGAGGTCAAAAACTTGGACATTATTTCTCCATTGTAACGATGAAGTTTTAAAAAGTCCAGGGCTTTTATTCTGAAATTTATTATGCATTCTTTATTTTGGCAGGTCTGAGATAAACCAGCAAACATACTAATGAAGACAAGAACTGTCCTGAGGAAATACCTCCTATTAGTTAATAAGCAGACACAGTGGCCTGGATTAGGAAGAAACATGACAACATTGTTGAAAATGAAGACATGTATCCTAAGTGAAGCCAATGGGTTCACAGAAGCCAGGGCTGTGTAACCTGCTGCTGCACATCAGGGTTCCAGGAGAGGAAATGAACATTACACATGGTGAGAGCAATGATACACCAGGGTGAGATAAATTTACTGCTTAACTGCATTTCATCTCAGAAATTTTAAAGTAGCATTTCTGTACTGAGACAGATTCCAGAAGAACGGCTGTCCAGTGCTACGTGCCTTCCAAATGGAAAGATGATTGTCAGCTCTCTGGTTTGTTAATTTATATCTTCACTGATAAATGAACATTAAGTGGTCAGTTGTTGACAAAAGCCCTCTTTTTAATTGGATATGTGAACTGGACCTTACATAACCTGGCAACATACTATCATCCCTGGACCTTGTCACTCAGATAAAGCCATCTTGGCTTCTACAGGAATGCGGGTGTTCTGTGTCGACATTTCTGCTGTTTGGAGGAGAAGATCCCAGACATATATGCTCTAACACAAAAATAGGATATTTTCCAAAATTTTGGTTTAGTAGAAATTTGCCCAAAATAGGCAATAACCAAGGGAACCACATCTGAAGCCAGCTAGAGAAAGTTGCAGAGCTTGCACATTGTTCATAGGTCTGGAGGCAGATAGGACCAAGCACACTGAGAGCTGTTTGCAAGAGATTAAGGAGAGACCAAGGAGCCCCTTAGTCAGGAGTTTTGCTGTCACTCTATCTCTCCACAGGCCTCCTGGGGAAAAGAATTTCAGGATGTCAATAAAGAGACTGTGCCTACATCTACCAAAGCTTTTTTAGCTTGTGGTGAGTCCACTAGTAGAAAGAACTTGCCAGCACTGTCTCTTTTTTGAATAGAATACCAGGATATATTCTAAGAGAGTTTTGATGGCTGTGAAAGCTGGAGTTCATGAACTGCATATTTTTCCTTCTTTTTTGTTTTGTCTTCTGGATTTCTTTTTAGCCATTGATTTATCTCTAGCTGGGAAATCTCCCAGTCTTTTGAAATACTTGAATTTTTGTTTTGGAATTGCTACAGGTCTGTATGAGGGTCAAATTCCCCATCACAAAAGATTATACTGCGGACACTCCTCCTTCAGCTTCAGAACAGCTTCAGCTGTTCCCTACACAGATGACTGCTCCAGCCTAGTCCCAAATCCTCGCCGTCACCCCACTGCTTCAAGTGCTCAGTCCTACACAAGGAATGGCAAACTGTCTAGGGCCCACTCCTCACCCAGAACTACTTTGGACAGACAAAATAAAATGGGTCATTTCACATCTGTGTGATTGCTTATTTAGCCCATTTCATGGCAACTGCTCACACACAGTGAGTCATCAGAACACCTGAAAGAAGCTTATATACTAGCAGAAGAATGGTGACAAGCAGCTGGGGAACAGCAAGGGCAGATCCCATCTACCTGAACTGGAAAGGACCTATGACCACAGCCAAAACATGCCCCCATTTGAAATAATCCTAAACATTCACCGGAGAGACAAGGCCAGCCTGTCCTTCACACGGTGCTGCTGCCTTTTCATGCCTCATCTCTTGAGCTTCGTGGTCCTTTCTCTTCAGTAAGAAATATTTAACAAATTTACAAGAGCTGAAATAGGACCATTTTTATGGTTTGTGTTAGTAGTCCATGGAGCTCTGAAAAGACAGCTTCTGCAAAAGGCATGTTACCACAACTGGCTTGTCAAGTCTGCTCTCCTGGTGTCTGTTGTGTGATCCCACTGCTTGATGCAGTTCCAGGAGGCAAAATCATCATAACCAAAAAGGAGTTCAAAGAAGGAAGACTGATAATAGGCCTGGTCTTAATTTGATAGCTGCATTGCTTAATTCCTAATTTATTTTGATGTTAGCTTTAATGACCCAGACCGAGTGATAGTCTGGGGCTTCTTTGCTGGGTGTTGATGGATTTAAGTTGTTGAGGTTTTCTTTTTGTTCTTTTTATCTATTTCATTATGTTTTGGTTTGTTTAACTAACATAATAAAATTATTAATAAAGTTAAACCATTTCTGTCATTGAACAAAACAGTTCAGGATCTTTAAAGAACTGAGTAGAGATCATCCAGCCAACTTAAAAGCCTGTATTTAAATCTTACTTCGTAAACTCATTTAAATCACATGTTCTTACATGTTCTGTCACTTGAAAGTTGTTTCCTTTGAAACTTTCCCCTTTATGCTTTCATACAGGAAATACGATAAACTTGTTTATTTCATTTGTCAGTTTTGCGTTTCTGAATTTCTTCATCAAATCTGTTATCTTCCTTAAGTATCCAATCCTTGCCCAAGTTATGTGCAGAGAGGGGATTGGTTTTACTGCTGTAATTCCAGTGCTGGAAAGACAAGAAAAGAGCAAGCAGAGGTGCTGACTTCTGAGAACTACAGGGGAAAAAAAAGACATTAAATGGGCATTTTATTTTGGAGGCAATCTTGCAGGATGAGAAAGTCCAATATTTTTAGGATCATGGGATAAATTCATGTTGGAAAAGTCCTCCAGAGGTTAAGTGGTTCAACTTTTCCAGTCTAATGGTGCATCACAGTCAAATACTTGCTGATCTCTATACTCTTTGTCCTGGCCTTGTATTTTCTTAATGAACTCTACCTTCTTTTGCTTCTTCCTTTGAATTGGCCTTATCAAGTCATTAGCATTTTCATAAGAGGTGTATATTTTATTTATTAGTGAATTGAGAAGAGCTAATTAGAAACAAATTATCAGTAGGCTGGAGATCTGCTGAAATCAGCAACAAAGGAATTTTTTTTAAATATGCTTGTGAAGAGGATGCTGATACACATGGAAGCCTTTCTCTTTCCTTGCGTAGTGTAGAGTTTTTCAAATTCTTCAGCTTTCACAAAAAGGAAGAGGGTGATAGGCCTCAGACATCAACAAACCCAGGGGAAGGAGAGAAACAACAGCTCTTCACAGCTCCATTTCGAAGGGGAAGGAAGGCTGGGAATCCCCAGGGTCTCTTTAGGCAGGAAGAGTTAGTTTAAGAAGAAAAATATGATAACTGTTGAGAAATAAGCAATTCTAAATTTTTTTTTTATTATTGCATCATTCATTCTCCTGCAAGAAATCTCTCCACTTAATGCCCTGAAGAAGAGAGATGCTTTTTACAGTGGAAATGTTGGTAGGGTTATCCATACTTTTTTGTGCTTTGGAAAAGACAAGAAATGCTAGGTCCAGATGCAAAAAAAGGCCAGCCTTATTTGCTACTCCCTCATTTTCACCAAGTATAGATGTCTTTTCTTGTCCAAGGTCTATTTTACTGGTATAATTTCTCCTGCTGTAATGCCCCTAGTGAATTTTCAGAGAGGAATACCAAAGTTGTCTCTGTTTTTATGAAAATGACAAGGATGGTTACAACCACAGTGTAAAGGAAGTTATTGAGCTTACTATGGAGCACTGCTAGGAAGAAAAGTCCTGGCAAGTCTATGCTCAGGCAGCCTGTGAGCAGATGAAAGGTAACAGAAGTGTTCAACAACATGCACTGACCCTCAGCTAGCTAGTGAAGTGAGACTGTCAAGCAAAACTGGGCAAACTGAACCCCCATGGTTTTATTTTGTATTGTGTATGCCAGCCTTGCTGTTTCTGTTTATGTGGCTAGTAGCCAAAAATTGTTTAAAAGGCCTTTTCAGACTGTAGCAAGGAAAAAATTTCCTTCCCTGTTTTGAACTTGGGGGTCTAACAGACTCACACCCTTTCTGTCTAGATGGCAGAAATTTGGGATTAGGACTGCCTCTTTCCTTGGTGCTTACACAGTGTACACCACAAATTCATACTGATTAACACCTAGAACTTTCCATACAGAACAAGCCCAAATTTAATAATAATTGTAGCAGGATTTTAACAATCATTAACCATGAATATTTACTTCTATAAGTTTTCTTTCCCATGCAAAACACGCATACATATGGATGCATTTTTAAGGAGTTGGGAACTATTCAAAACAAAAGTTATTTTGAGGGTTAGGAAATAGCTTGTCTTACAGCTGCCAAGTGATTTTGGAATAACTCTTTGCATGATGGAGTGGAGGGAAAAATGGAGATAAAAACATCAGTCCTTCAGTTCAAGGAGACTAGATGTTTTAAAAAGGGAAGAGGAATAAGGAAAGGAGGGAAGGAAAAAAAAAACCTTTTCACTTTCTTCTGCTTCTCCATCTAGATCTGCCTTAATTTTCTGTCCTGAAAGTGGGAGGAGGAGCTCCACCTACATTCTCCTGTCTGTGCCCCTTGGCAGGCTAGATAAAAAAGGCAGGCAGTCCTTCTCCTGGATTTTTGTCTCTCACTTTAAGCAGGTTTGAAAGAGAGAAGGAAAACATGCATTGATGGGCATGTGGAAATGTCATTAGTCACATTTAGATAAGTTTATAAATGTACAAAGTAGCTCTCAGGGCCAAACACAGGGTTGAGGTGAAACATCTGAGCCTCATCCAAAACTGGGGACCTTCAGCTGGAGTAAATCAGGTATTGTGATACATTCCAGCTGAGGCACCAGTACGAGGATTCATCTCCACAGCCTTTCCTGACTTATATTTAGGATATTATAAAATGTTAATAAATAGTTGCAATATGTGAGCACTGAAACACAGTGAAGTGCAACTGTCCCTTTGATTCATTTTGTGCTTTTTCTGTATTTTAAAGCAGGAAAAGAGGATCCTTTCCTTTACCTTCAGCACACTTTGTTCCAATTTCACGGGATGATGGAAAGCCTTAGGATGGGCATAACCATTATAATAAACACTGACTCCAGCCTTGCACAACCTATGAAAGTTGTAAGCAGATGCCAATATTTCTATAAGCATGATACTGCTTTACTTTAATATTGTAGACTAAGATGAGGGTAAAACAACAGAAACAAACCATCACTCTTCCTTTCTTTTCCTTCTTCCTCTTAAAAACAAACAGTCATTTTTGAGAGGAGAAAGCTAAAACCTGTGCTATAGTGGTGCTTACCTGAGGCCAGGTCAACACACCGAAACTTCCACAAAAGAGTATTTTCATCTTAAAGCACCTAAAAATACAAAAAAAAAGAGTACATTAAAAGTTATAAGGATTATTATATAAAATTGTTAAAATTCAAAGTCCTGCCATTAGCAAGTCTTTTGCTAACAGATATTATGCAAGCTGAAGACACCCCACCCCTTTCCCCCTCAAAATCTTGGTGATTTTTTGTCTTGTCTCCAAAAATTACCCTTTTCCCCAAAACAAAGGAGTATTCTTTCTAGAGGTGGAGAGTACATCATATATTTAGGATGGTCAATCTGATCAATCCTGCGGACATGTAAATTTTTTAATCTGTATTTAGGCAGTCAGAGAAATTAGTTTTGGAAATACTATCTTTTTCTCCCCCAAAGTTAGCAGGAAACTTAAGCTCTGAGATAAAGTTTATCAGTGTAAAGTTTACAAAGGAACATGGGAAGAGGAAGAATGAGAAAGAGTATGGTACTGAAAGGAAAACAAGCACCAAGCCTTTTAAAGTTTCTTGAGTGTAAGTTGAATGGCCACTACTTCTTGGTATCAGGGCAAATTGCTTGCAGTGACATTAACTCTTTTGATTTGCCATTAAAGGCAAACTCCTTGCTTGGATGTTGCTGTAGAGACAAATATCAGGGAGAAGATTCATATTCTGCAAGCACAGAGGAACAGGCACATACTCTTTTTCTTCAAAAGAAATCTGAGTCCTTCACCTGGCACTGTCAGGCCAGAAGGAGATGCCACACTGTGGGAAGCCTGCTGAGTGGCATTTCATTTTATCAAACCCAGTCCCCCCTTGTGAAATCTGACGTGTGGCAGACAGAGCATTGTCAGAAATTGTGGGGACAGTCCGTGTGGGCTCTCCCTAAGTCCCAGAGTGCTGCTTACACCGTGAAGCCCTCCTTGCCTTAGCAGCTGCAACCTATTTTCACAAATATCTGACAAGTTTTTTGGCTTCCTGCCTGTTTGAACTGTACCAAACACTTCTCTCCTTCCTCTAGCTCCACAGTCCTTTGTAACTGCTGCTCAGAACTTAGAACATGTACCAAATGAAGCTCCTTTCCTCTCTGCAATGTGCCAACATCCCACCCCAATTAATTAACCCAACAGTGGCTTTGTCTTTAGAAAGCTGTGACTTCCCACACTTTATCCCCCTCATTCAGCTTAAAGACATCAGCACATTCCTGACTTCATCACTTGTTAACTCCCTTTTGCTAATAGCCAGTGCATCCTCTCTGGATGGCTCCTCTGATTTGATATGACTTGAACTCTCACACAAAAAATGCTGAGGGCTGTTCACTTGCTCTTATGGCATATAAAATTCTCTAAAACTGTGTTTTAGCACAGCTTCCGTATCCAAATTTGAGAGGTTTTCAGACTTTGTTGCAATGCTGCTCATCTTGCAAGCACCTGGTAAGGAGCAGCAAAGCCTGAGTGACAGGCTTCTGCTGTTTTTGATTACCATAGGTTAATCCTCTGGAGAAGTGCCAGAGGACTTAATGAAGGTGGCAACAAGGTCATTATACAAA
Organism: Passer montanus; assembly: GCF_014805655.1. Lineage (NCBI taxonomy): Eukaryota > Metazoa > Chordata > Aves > Passeriformes > Passeridae > Passer > Passer montanus. The sequence continues at coordinate 23,226,664 of NW_024366591.1, read as the reverse complement.
ACATCAAGTGAAAAGTTCTTTTCAGCAGCTATTTCAAAAAATCAAAAACCACATTCAATATACCACCATGATGTGTCTCCAAGCAGATTTTTACCCATGCTATCAAACCCTAGAATTTATGATACTTTTTAAAAAACTACAATTTAATTTTCCATTTATATTCTAGAATGATAAAAATTATTTAAAGAATCATAGGGTTCTCTAGAGATCATCTGGAACGTTCCCTTGCCTAAGTACAGGTTAATTTACATCTGTTTCATTCCACACTTGCTTCTTCAACAAGGTCCTTAAAAACCATTGCTGATGAGGATCCCCTCATGGATTTCTCTCCTTTTCTTGAAACAGATTGCAGTGTTTAGCTTTGCATTTGATTGAGAGATTTTAATTTGTTTGTTCCTAGAATTTTGTGTTGAACAAGACAGCAGCAGTAGCTGCTTAGAAAAGAAGTCTGAAGTACAGGAAGCTGGGAAACTGTAAAACTATTCGATTTTTTTTTTTTAATTAATGTATTAATATTCCACAAAATATCAGGCATACTGAACTTGAAAAGTCAGAGGAAGCACATAAATTTTTAGCTGTTCATTTAATTCCAGACTGCTTGGATTCAAAGTACTTAGATGGTTAGACAATAATAAGCATTCCCATAAGATTTCTTTCAGCAATCTTCATATTCATCTATAATAAAATAAACTTCACCTGAAGTAATCAAGACAAAATTCCTGAAGTCAGGGATGTTTTAAAGTGAAAAAATAAATTCTTTGTCTTTTTCACACTACACAAAATATATTCCAATAATTTCTAGCTGTTTTTTCACCTCTTCAGAGGAAAATCTAAAGATGTATTTGTTTCTAAACCAATAACCTTGAGTTAGCAGAGGTATCCAGCCCCAGTCACTGAAGGCTGTACTTCAGCATAATGTTTCCTTACATCATTTTCTCTTCTTACAGAACTAATTATACTCACCCTTGAAAGTCACTACAAAATCATTGAATAGCTGTCATTTTAAAACTGTTGCTAGAGTTTTTGTCTAGCAGGTATTTTAGTACATGATTTGTGCCTCTCCAAACAAAATGGTCCACAGCCTCCTGTGCTTCCATCACTCCTTATGTCCAAAGGATTCTTCATTTTGTACAACATCAGCACTATATTTCTTGGCTCTCAGTATTTACTGCAATTTTGCAGGTATTTATCACACCAATGTCACCAGACCAAGCTGTTACTGTTATTAGCCTTCCTTTCTTCTTTGAGCTTTCTAGGCTGGCTTGAGGGGAAGCAAACTGACTCTGAATAGGATCACTCCAAGCCATTCCCTTTCTTTAAGCCTTAGTTTCTGCCAAGTGCTGGACTGCAAGGAGGAAGAAAAACATGGGAAAGCTAGCAGTCCTGCCTGGTGGTTGCTAAGAAGTGTGCAGACAGCTGTAAATTAGAGCAGCCTCTGTTACATTTTAGAGAAATATTCCTCTGAGCAAGCCAAAAGTGCTGCTCACTTTGGGCTGTGAGTAGAGGGGCATCACAGACCTTAAATCCAAAGATCCTCAGCGATGATTTTTTCCCTTCATTCTATACAAGAGATTGCCAGGACCAAGCTGTGAGGAGCAAATCAATGAATATACACATTTCACCTGGTAATTCTCTCTGTTTCTAGCATCTGCTGTGACATTTTCCAGAAATTATTGCAATCATGATGCCACCAATTGTGACAGGACCTAGAACTGCAGGAACAGGTCAGCGGCTGACATGCAGTTTGGGAAAGCTGCTGAAATGGAGAAGGTGTGTCCAGACTGTGGTCCACACCTCACCTTCTAAACACTAGTTTTCAGGAGTTTTACAAACCAGGCACCCAAGGCATTTACCTCTCCAGCCATCTCCCTTTGGAACTGCTGTAACATTGAATTTTGTATATAGAAAGAACAATGGCTAAGCCCATTTTTTTTCATAGAATATTGCAGAGAGTACCAGTCAGAAAGTGTTTTTAGTGACAGGCATTTCACATCTATAGAGTGAAAATTATGTCCATGCCTGCAGCATACTTTCTTACAATCTGTGTAGATTTTGCCCTATGAACAGTCCTTCACATTTGCATTTCCTCCTGCTTCCTTTGAAACCAACACCAAAACTTCTAACTAAATGAGAGTTGAAATCTCTTTGCAGTTTGTGTGTTTTCTGTCAGAAGCAACTGAGCACAACAGTAAGAAAAGTTTTCAACATACCTGTAACTTATACATTTGCTAGGAAGCAAACAAAGAGTTTGACTTCTGATAATCGGCATGTTTGCCTCTTCATTGTAAAATGTAAGTAACAATAACATAAACCAGCCCTGTTTAAACTCTTGTTTATAGAATTCAAGTAGTATTACTTTTTTTTTGAATAGCCGGACTAGAATAAGCATTAAAGTAGCTTTCATGCAACTCATAATGCCAAAAAATAAATGCAATTCTGCACATTCTTTCCTGAGAGCATCCACAAATGACGTGCAAGGCATACACATTGGCCAGAGGCCATGAGCAAAAGCATTGTGTTAAAACTTTGTATGACATCAAGCCAAAAAACTACTTAGCATTTGTATCTCAGATCTCAACTGAATTATGAATTAAATAACCAAATCAAAACAAACCGCATACAGCACACTACATCGTGTATCTTGGTTATACACACACATATACACATGCATGTAAGTGGCATGGATCTGTTGTGAATGGATATAACTGTGGTGTTCTTGTGTGTGTGTGCACTCCAATGCAAGACAGTGACAAAAAAAATATTTGGAGCTACATTCAGAAAAGAACACACTCCCTATGCCAAAAAGTGGATTATATCCCAGGTGGGCTCCCTCTGGTGTTGAGAAGATAATGTATTTCCCCATTCAACCATATTTCTTTATGTCCATCAATGAGGGTGTTAAAAAGCACTAAATGGCTTTGTTATGGCAGAGTTCCTTATTCACATAGACCCTTATGGATGGTATAGAAGAGTATGGCTGATCTACTATCTCTCATCCAGTGTTCATGAATAATATATATATAGGTATCTGTGCACTTTACTACACTCAAATAACTTTCCATGCATGTAGAGATCACTTCTCACCTGAGAGACACTGTGATGCAATACTGTGAGACTCCCTACCTGTAAGCAGTGTGACTCTTCACAGCTAAACAGCAGAATCTGAATGCCCAGGGAACAGCAGGCCCTGCAACAGCCAGGATCTGATTCTCCAATGTGTGGAGCATTTTTGCAATGGCTATTAAGCTCAAAACATGTCTATTGATAACACCTGTGCACTTGTGAAAGTCCAGCCCGGGAACCATGCAAGGCATCCCAGCTAACGGGGGAATACATAATTATCTATTTAACTGCTAGATTCTTAATTTTGGAAACACAGGACTCAGCACTGTTAAGGAGCATTTTGGCATAGACAATGTGTAGAATAATTTTAGCCATGAACATTAACTAGGCACCTTAACTCCAGTCTTCTTCCACTTTATTTACCACCACCTTTCACTACACCTAAGGAAGATCATTTCCCTCTTGTGCTATAAAACTATCCTTCAGTGAGAGAGTACAAATACTAGCTTTGCCCTTATTTCACAGATGGTAAATGCTTAACTGTTTGTTTTGTGATGCAATCCTTTCCTTGGAAAAACACCACCTTCCTTTTTGTCCTGAGATTGAGGTGGAATCAAGGTGACTCCAGCCTAGCTGGCTCCCTGCATGACCTCCCTGCAGCCACAGCACACCTCTCCCCTGCTGAAGTTCACAGCAGAGCTGGGTCACCTCCTGCAAAATGACACAGAAGAGAGAAGGAGACAATAAACACACGTCCAGCATTTGTTCACAGATGTTCACTGACAGGAGAGAAGTAAGGAGACCAGGCTCAGCTCCCAGGCCCAGGAAGAACGTGTCCTCATGATCCCAGACCTCTGCTCCTGCTCCCAGCATGCCCAACTTTCCCCTTGCTCCTCCTCAGCTCCTGCAAGCCCTCACTCTCCATCTCATCCTTGCCTTCTAGCCCGCGGCTCATTCATTTCCACCCACGCCCTGGCTGCTGCCTCCTCTGTCCTCACACCCTGTGCACTGATACATGCTGGCAACACAAAGCTTGGGCCGATCCCAGACTTGGTAAAAGCAGGGGGAAAACCCAGCTCTAGTGGCCTTCTTGGCCTGAGTCCTGAACACATAAAAGCAAAACTGGTGTTAATTTCCCTTTCCCTCGGACAGTGCTGTTAGAGTTGGCACGCTCTCCTTCCACCGGTGAAATAAGGAGCGGGGGGGTGGCAGCTGGGGGAGCAGGAGCAGAGGAAGAACAGAAAGCATACGTAAAAGGAGGAATGATTGCACACATGTGCTGTGAATTCTTCAGCTCAGATTAATGTTTTCCTGTGAATTTAATTGGCTGCCTTCTGGTTTCGGCCAGATGACCAGTTACATTTTAGGACAGCTATAAAGTGGAATCTGAATGAAGTATTTGGACAATGGGTGCCAATGTCTGTGAGCTATTCCAGAAAATTATTAAATAAACAAAAAACACTGGAACTTCTAACTGCAGAGCATAATTATTATTCTTGTCCATTCACATGTAGTATTAATTCCTACTACTGACAAAAAGCCCCATAAACCAACCAATTTATGCTTCAAGAGGTAAGCTGTTCCTACATACTCATCACATGTGGCATTGAGATTTTCTCTTAATGAACAATCTAGCATCATTTATTGGAACAACTAGAGGGTTTCACTGCAAATTAACTAAATTTCAATTTTCTTATTATTAAAATGTTCTTCCCAGTACCAGACTGTTGTCAAATGGCATTGAAAGAAAAAAACTGTGATAGCAGTTAAGAGTGGGGGGACCACACCCGAGTAGCAAAAGTGACAGCCGATTTTTACTGCTGTCCTCTCTTAGATGTGGATTTAGTTCTTTTCACCAGCCTGTCTGCTGATTTGTGCTGCTAAATTGGCTCTGGTGCAGCCAGTTCAGTCTCATGGAAGCATCAGCACGATCTACCTGTGGGCCAAGTTGCCCCCTTATTGCCCCCCTGTGTGAGCTAATCTTAAACAGCTACACAGAGTCAGTCGTCATCTGCAAAGGAAAACTCCCAGCTGGCATCAACCCACCACAGCTTCCTCCTAGACCAGCTTACTCTCCTTCCTCTGTGTGGGTGTGCACACATGGCACAGGGCATTTCCTCATGCCTTTGCCAGCTCTTCACTGGCTGGTGGCATAATTCACTGGGGAAAATGTCCCTGATCCAAATCGCAATCTGTCCCGGCCTTATGAGCTTGCAGAACTAAGCAACACAAGAGAGCAAAGAGGCAGCAAAGGCAGCTGTTCCTGCCTGGGGACCATGATGCACAGAATTAAAGCGGTCCAAATGCCTACTCCTGTATTTATTAGGAAACATCCAGTCCGCCTTGCACCCCAGGTCCGCCAGAATCCAGCGCCCAGGGTAAGACAACAGATCCCTGGCAGCTCTCATGAAAATGCTGCATGTAACCAGATCAGGAGGCGTCATCTGAAGTGAGTGTGTTTCAGTGGATGTTGCCCTAAAAAGGGTGGAGTTACATAATACTGTCAGAAAGAGCAATTAAAAAGGCAAGTTGTAAGGCCTTGGCTGTGTCTTCCTTCCAATCTAGCTCTGCCATCTTGGTCTGGACAGCACTTGTCAGAGCATCCTCAGGCAAGGGAAGGGGTCATCACATAATAGAAACATCTTGCAACAATATGACAGCACCTTTCAGAAACAGATCTCAAGTCCATTTATCAGTTCTAATTCATAAGTGTGTAGCATCAAAAGTATGATATCTGAATTCACTTTGACCTCTTATATGTGTTGAATTTGCTTTGCAAATAAAATGTATTGATCTAATTCAGCCGACAGCAATGAGAAAAGTGGATCCTCTGCTATTCTGTGTAAGAGAAGGGAGGTAATTTCTCTGTTGAAAAAGTACCCAGTCATCCTTAAAAGCATTTAGTGGGAGTTACATTTCCACAGGTACTGCAAAATCATATGCCTGTAATTCGAATGTCACAAATGTAAATATTTAGTATGATAACAAATTTTAATCTGTTTCTCAGAAAACCTCCTGACTCTGTTCAGACTCCATTTCTGCTCAGGAGGCAATAATGACTGTATATAGACTGTATATATATATATATATGTGTGTGCCTAATTGCCATCCCTTTCTCTGAGCTGACTCTGGATGGAAATCTAGGGTTACAAAGACACAGCAAGGACAACAGCCAACGTCTGGGAGTTGAAGCTCAGCAAATCTAAACTGAAGTAAGATGGAAATTTTTTAACAGATGGGGTAATTGACCATAAGAACAGTTTGTGGAGAGTTGTGATGAATTCTCTCCACCGCTTGCAATTCCTAAATCAGGACTGGATGTTTTTCCAGTAGATAGACCAAACAAGAATTAAGTCAGAGAAAGCTAATGGCCTCAGTTGTAGCAGAGGTCAGACAAGAGGATACCAAAGGCCTCTCTCGGCCTTATAGTCTTTGAATCTCCTAAATAAAAAGTTCAGGGTTTGCAGATTGTAGCATAAATCCTATTCTATTTCAGGCTGCTTTCAAACTTGGGCAATGAAAGGAGAAGGAAAATAAACAGATGCTGCAAGACAAAGTCATGTGGTGATGAACAAAAATCCCTATCCATGCATCAAGCATGGCAGAGCATCTTCCCAGGGGTCTGTCTTATCAGTGACCTGCTTTACTTTGGCCTATTTGTCAGTGGCAGAAAAAGAAAACAGCCCCAGAACCTGATAACTATATAGGACTGATTGTATCATGTAGTGATAATGAATTTGAATAGCTCTATTAGAAGAGCAGTGTGGCCTGAAATATCCCTCCCCTTTTCATGGACGGTGACTTTTCTTCGTTGCCTCTTATCTAACAACAGGGTGTTTTTCCAGGGCACAAATTCTTTAAAAGCAGAGAAGTGTTAAGAGATTCCTTCCTTGCTTGATAGGAGTTACCTCCTCTTGGATGTGACAATTTGATGGCTGAACTCCAAACCAGACCTGGGGAATGGTCCGGTTTTAAAAGAAAAAAGAGGAAAATAGATATCTGTTTTGAAAGCAGACACTATGACAAATCTGCTCAGGAGCATACCCAGCCAAACTGTTGACTCATCACAGCAGAGCAGGCCGTGAACTCCAGCACCACCGGGAAGAGGACAGGAAGAAGCAGTAAAGGCAAAGATGGTGGTGAGAATCTCTTCAAGTGGGTCCATGACCACAGGGTTTGGGCCTGTAGAAAAACCAAGTCCAGACTGCAAAATGCACTGCTTTATAAGGGATCCCTCAGAGCAGGGCTCATTTTGGACTTTCATGGAACCCTAAGAGCCGACGACTTGTGGCCCATTTCATGTGTTGGTGTTTTCCTACCATAAATTTCTCAATATGCATTTTCTGAATGTAAAGGAGTTTCTCAAAAATATTAGAAAGTCTGGGGAAAGACATGCAAAATTTTACCCAGCTCCCTGACAACTCTTGTTATTCTGCTCCCTGTGTTTGAATGTCCATACCACCAGCATGTACTGCAAAGAACTGTGACATTTACAGGGATGTTGGGATGAGAAGTTCTTGGAAGTCAGATTTCTGAAAGTCAAGTACCTGCTAGGAGGTAAGAAGAAGGCAGAAAGAGATGGAATTTTATGCTACTTGGAACTGCATTTTCAGGATTCTTTTCATTATTTCAATCCCAAAGGAGAGTCTATTCCTCAAGCCATGGCAACATTTAATAGATTGGTGACACAAACAGGGTGAGTGTAGCTCTGAAGGTTTTGTAAAGATCAAAATTAAATCCATTGTTTCTAACAGATGTTTTTGCCTCAGTAAACCCCACTGAGGATGCAGACTGTATCTTTTTGTCAGATACTGCATAAAATTGATGCAAGAGTCCTCATCTAGACAGCCTAAGATAGAACGGATGAGACAAAAGACACTGAATGAAAGAAAACCACTCATTTGGAGTGGGTAAGCTAATGTGTAGGCCTGATACACTTGTGATCATATTGCAAATGTTTGGACATTAGGATGTGAACCTATATTCCTTAAATGCCAACGTTGCTCCAGAACCACAGCACTCACATTCAGAAAACTTTCCAGGAATGGTAGAATGGTCTAATTAAATTTTCATCTCAATAAAGAGCTACAGCGCACTCTCAGTACCAAACTTTCAGACATCTCTACGTGAAGTTTGAGTTCACAGCAAACACTTGACATGTTGCCAGTCTTTGGTAGAAGTAGACACAAGCAAATAATCTGGTACCCTGTGCCTAATGGTGCTCTGTCTCTTAGGTGTTAGAATAAGGATTAAAACAACCTATTGGATAAACAGTCAATTATCCAGTCTTTCCTGTGTCCCCAAAGGCATTTATTTTATGCTGTAAAATGTGTGTTTGGACTGCCATTATCATGATCTTCACCTGCACAGTTACAGATGTTGCTGATGGTGATAAACTTATCTAGCTCTTTTAGAGTCCAGCCACAATATATTATCTTGATTACCCCTTATGGCAGTGAGAACTCCACAGATTAGCTAAATGTTGGGAAAATTGGGAATTTCTTTTTACAGGGAAAAACTTTCCTGCTTTTTAATTTTACTGGGCAGGGGCATGTCTCTTGGAGTTTCTATTACATGAAAAGGTATGCCTCATTTCTCTGCTGGATCAAAAATAGTTTCAGAAACTGTAAATACAATGATATTTATCAGATGAAAAACTGCACTCATTTGCCAAATTGCAAACTGGAATGAGGCTTGCAGCTCCTCACATGCTGGTGGTCTCCTGTAATGGGTTTGCATATGCGACACCACAGCCCCCCTTCCCTCTCCCCCTCACCACTGCGTTCCTCCCAGCCTCCAACCTTTAGCTTGTCAGCACTAAGGTCTGTCCAATTATTCACCTTTTCAAAAGTGATTTATTTTCAGAATAACCTAATAATGTCAAAACCAACACTGTTATGCTCTATCACCCACCAGGATGGGCCAGAGAAGGAAGGGGGTAAACTTATTGATCCATTTTGCCTTGCAGCTTTTACCTGAGGAGAGATGAATTTTACAGCCAATGACTTAGGAATCATTAGGTCAGTTTATTGTAAACAACTCCCTACTCCTCCTTCACACTTCCTAATAACATTTCTCTGTAGAATTTCCAGCACCCTTTCTACCTCCTGTTTCAGAGGGAATTGTTTTTTCATGCAGCTCCATCTCTGCTGATAAGGCATTACACAAGCTGACTAGTGATTTGTGCCACTGAAGAAATTAGGTAGAGTTTGTCAGACTGTTTGTCTTCCAAAGATTTTGTTAATGAAAATGAGAGCACTCTTGGCATATATTCTTATTTCATCATACAAGGGACTGGTTGAGTCTCAACTTGAAGATGTGCAAACTGGCAGTTTTACATCTCAAATAAGTGTTTTGGGAAAATCGAGACGAGCAGAGTGATTTCTCTATTCCTGTTTGCTTGCTTGTAAGGAATAATTTCCACCACTGGCATAATCTCCCTCCATTTCCACCATGTTACCTGGCAGATGTTGGCAGAATACAACTTAAGGTTGTTTTTACTTCTCCCTCCTTTTTTTGAACACTGCCCACACAGTTGCTGCAGCACCAGGGATGCAGTTTGTGCTCCCTCTGCTCTGTTCAAACGTGGCACATGGAGGAACAACTTACTCTCTCCCTGCTCATGGCTGTACAAAAACCAGGCAAGACTCTGCACAAAGATATGTGATGCTTTAAAAAAAAATTGTAACTGCAGCTGAAAGAGGGCTGGGAAAATTTATTAATGTTACATTCTTTTATATATACGAGCAAAATCTCATGAACTCTTGTTCCATGACTGTGTCCATTCCATTTTTGATGCAGCAGCCAATTCACACAGTGGCAAGAGTGTCTTTAAGGCTGCATAGATACTCGGATTTGCAGCTCCTGGAGAACATGGAGAGATCCCTGCACTCTGTTTTAAGCAGGAGTCAGCAGATGACTAAGGATAATCTAATTTGTGCAAGGAATATATTTCATTTACATTTTGCTCTCAGAAAAAGAAACAGCACAGTGAACAACATCTTATCTACACCCATATATTCAGCTCAATTCCATGGAGTTTTGCCACTGACAAATTGGAACAAGATCAGTCCTTAATCATTAAAAAAACACACTTTTACTCGTGTTCTTCTGCACTTTATGCAATATATTATATCAGAATGGAAGAGACTACTTTTAAGGAATGAACAAGCATTTTGGTATACTCGACAGGATTCTGGATGACAAATTTCTAGTATAATAAATTGCCCACTCCATGGCAAATTCTTACATGCAGCCATTTTGCAAAAGTGTGTTTTATGGATTCTGTTTTTTCATGTATGGGCAAAAGAATATTAGTTTCCTGACATTTTTATATATTATTTTTCATTTAAAAGTTAGAAATTAGAAAAGAAAAGTCATCTATTCTGCTTTTCTCCTTCATGAGAAAAAACTAAAAAGAAAAAGTTTTTTAAATAAAATTCACTTGCAATCCAATATAGTGCCTGAAATGAATCCTTGATATTGTACTTTTACTTCATTAAAGCTACATAAAAAGTAGGATTATCTATTTTATATAACTAAATAACTTTAAATGTTTTCTTCAATTATAATCCTGGAGGTAATAAATCTGTATTATTTATTATAAGACTAAATGAAGAAATGAGCACCTGAAATGTCACTTTAAAAGTGCTTATTTCTGATCCCTTCTGAAGAACTTCTCACGTATCCCATAAGACTATTAACAAAGCTCATTATATTGATACACATTAGTATAAAGCAATATGCTGATTGTCATGTAAATCTGTAAAAATCCAGAGAGCACAAATAAAAACCACAAGTAGAATGGGATCATGTCAAACAAGAAGTTCCTAACCAAATGCCAAATTCCACTGATCCACTTCTTATTGCCATCCTGATTCCCTAAATAGGAGGTGAGGAACCATTACAAATGAAATGTTTCTGCTTTTTTGTTTGTATATGAATGACACTGAAAAATGTTTTTTGTTTAACTGTTTTACCTGGCACTGGATCCTGATGCACTCACATCCCAGCACTTCAGGATATCTCTTACTAGGCTTTTGTATTATGAACAAGCCCATCTGAATAGGTATTACCATTCTGATCATCATGAACACTTTGGGTCAGGTTAAATTGCTCTCTTTGTCTCTCTTTGCTGAACTGTGAGCAGAGGCATCTGCCCAGCAGACTGTTAACCTGACATAAATTATCAGACAAGGCTACTACAACAGGAGGAGGAAGCCGAGGAAATGTGTGGGTTAGCAATCACCAAGCCTATTAAACTCCTTCGAAATCCCACCCTTTGGATTCACAATTTCTCATGTTTTGGCTTCACCAAGAGGCAGGTTGGTGAAGCAAGAGGATCTGTGAGAGTGTGAAAGGGATGACCCTGGAAACAAAATATTGGTTTTACATCGCAGGGTATCCATTACAGGAGAATTTCCTCTGGCGCCAGCAGGTATTTGAGCAGGCATCTGGATGGATCCCAAAGGGGGGAAGGAAATGGAGATGGAAGTTTTTAGAGGGGATCAAGATGTTAAGTCTTAAAACTGTTTGAATGACCCACAACAACTAACCTGCGAGGCTTTATCTGCATGATGACTTCTGGTGATGTAGGGGGTTATGGTTGATTCCTTTTTTTCCTTTTTTTTTCCCCCCTATTTTTTTTTTCTTGTTGATGGGGAATTTCAGACAAGACGGCAGAAGGGAACCAGTAAAAGAATGCAAAGTCCACCCTCAATCAGTGATAAGGAAAATCATCTGATCCATCGCAGCCTCCTTTTCTCTGCACAGAACACATTGATCATACAGATGATCCTGAGAGCTTTTTGCTGCACTCCCAGTGCTTTTCAAAACACTGTTAGGGGTGTGCAAACTGCAATCACAAAATGTTACTAAATGGACTGATAGAATTTTATCCTGCAGGCAAATTTTGTCAAATATTTGTTCTGCTTGGGCTTGGGAAAGAAAATCTTCCTTGGGGGTCTGAAGGCTGATTCATTAAATCTGAGCTGTCTGCTGAAGTGCTCAGTAAAAGTGACTCTGATTTATTTGGATTTGTCACTATAAAGGTCTCTGGAGACAGATATTTATCCTGTGGGATTCTTGACAAATTGGCCAAGTTGTCTGGGCAGTCCAGAAGGAGAGTGGTCTTCTTTGACCCCTCACATGGCCAGAGAACAGGTAATTACTTCCCCAATCACAAACATGCACCAAAATCACGTCGTTACCAAGACTTCTCTCCTCACCCAGAATGTGGTGATCTGAGTTTAGACAAGGACTCAGCTCTATACTTGATCTCACTGAAAGACACGTCTGAGATGAAAGTGTGGTCTGTAGCTGTAGGAATAGGCAGATAATGGGATGGATTTATGCTGTTGAGGGCACATCCTGCTGAGCGGGACCATAGGAAGGGTGTTTGTCCTGCTGTGGTCAGAATTTATAAAATACTTGATTCTAATGCTGAAAGGTCAGCTTGGACCCTAATTTTGTCAGTATATTTTAACACCTTCCCACCAGGGTGGACTAAGGCAGGCATCCTTCTAACTGCAAGATAGAAGAGATTGAGCTTGTCAAAAAGAAGAGAAGGGAATTTGCTGCTGTTTTCTTACAGTCCCACTTGTGTGACTTTCCCCACACCATAGTGTATAAGGTGGAGTAGTGTCTAGTGTCAGTCCTTTCCTTTAATTATCTGCTAGCCTAGCTGAGAGCTGTATAAACATATTCTGGTCTCTTGCAAGAAACAGATACTGCAAGTGCAACCATCTTTCCCTTTTAACTCTTTCTGTCTGTCCTGCCTTTTGTTCTCCTCAGAATTTTATTAAACTGTCCAATAAAGTGCATGTTGGCCCAGTTTATTTTTGTCTGACTTAAGCTACTGATTCATTTATAGTCGTCACAGGGAAATATGCACCTTCAGGACATGACTAAGGCCTTTTAAGATCTATGTTCCCTCTCAGATGTGGGCAAAATAAATTCAGGATGCCACATCCAGAATTATTGTTCCAAATTACTAGAATGGAGTTGCTAAGAAAAGCATAACTAAAGGGAAGCATAGGAAAAAATCTGGGACAATGACAGCCTGTCTTGGAGTAGGCTTGCCATTACGTAGGGGTTTTCACCTCCCAGCAAACAGTTCTCCCCATTCACACCCATGAGGTGAAAGAGAGGTTTGACTGATTTCAGGGTAGTAGCACAGGCCTGAAACATTCAAACTAGAGCTAAACATGTTCAGTGACAGCTGAAATAAAGTATGGGGGGGATTAAACACAGTGTGATGGGGAATTCTGCACCAGGGACTGTCATTTGCAAGGGATACACACAGATGAGTTAGTCTCAGACTATATAACAGTGGAGTATTTGGGCCCCAAATAAACCATTCCATAACCATTCTGTTGAGCATAAAAAATGGTGTCAAAGTAGCTAAAGTTCATACTAGAACCTCAGAAAGAAACACCATTTTTAAAAGGCATTGAGGGTGTGGGGTCAGTCTTGTAAAGGTAACAGCAATGGTCTCTTTACTTGGTGGTTGGATGACTTCAACCCAGAGGTTTTGCCTGCCAATCTGTCTTGCTAAAAGTCAGGGTAAGATAAACTGTACTCTGTCTCTGATTTCTGCAAGAAAGAAAACAATTGAACGACTGGTCATTCATCACTGAGCCACCCTCCCCCCTCTCCAACACCTTGTATTGGGTTGTATATTCTGGAGCTTTCCTCATCCATTTCTTCAAATGAAAACAAAAAATTAAAGTAGCAAGATATGTATTTTACAACTTTCCTGTAATAACAATAGTTCAGAATTGAAAGGGATAAATCAATAAAGAAATTACTTGACTATTATAATTGCATGCACATCATGTCACTTGTATCATTACATGCCATATGTACAAGTAAGTTTAGTATCAAAGGACCTCATGATATATTGCAGGGCCCAGTCTCTGCAACTGTGCTCATAAATACATTTACCTATTCATAAAGTTTGCATTTATTTTTGTATACTGAGGAGCTCAATCTCAGCTCAGATGCAGCTTATAGGGTTACAAATGTGTGCTTTGACCATCCAAATGCAGAAATTAGAGAATATTATTAGAGAAGTTTCCTTAGCAGCTTTAGTTAGATGAGTTTTTTAAGTTGCTGAGAAACACAGCTGGACAGAACAAGCTGAAAAATGTAAAAATTTGCTGTGACACATGCAGTCTGAAAAGGGGAAGGGTGGCATACAATGATGGGAAACAAAAGTAGTCTTGATATATTATTGTAGGAAAAAGCAGTACCTTGTGTGAGAAGAAAACATCTAGGCTTGCTTTGATGAGCTGAGCGTATGCTTATCTGTCAGGGAAGGAAAGGAAGCTCTACTCCTTCTAACAAAGCCAGCTTCATTCTGCTTGTGGTACAAAGTGCTCTGCTTTTGGTATCATACCTGCTGGCTACTTCCCACAGCAAAAAGATGCTTCAGAGCATGTTATCCTGCACACGACATGGCCACTGCACAGGAAAGTCTTAGCAAGCCATGAGGTGGAGTGGGGAAACTAAAAAAATCACTCAGGAAAGAAGATGGGATAAAAGCTGAGTTCTCTACAGCCTCACTGCACCCCAAGAGTCTGCATTAGCTCATGGTTCAAGGAAGTAAGACCCTTCATGGAAGAGACAATTAGTTACAAAAAGGCATAAAGAAGCCTAGTAATGGATTTTAACTCTCCTAAGGGAATCCTGTGTTTTTACTGGGGAAGGATTACAGGAAACCAAAGTAACACTTTATTTTTCTTCACAGAGAGCTTGGGGACTGTGGAGTAATTTAGTCAATGGTGATTTGCTACTCGTGCTATAGTGTTACCAATGATGGTACTCCTGGTCTGTTTATTAAACTTCTGGCTTGTCACTCATCACTAGCAGGATCAAAACTCATTGTTTTTCTTCCTATGAAAGCAACTTTTCTATCTTTCAGAATAACTATAAGGTTGAGAGATGAGTGCTTTCATCTAAAATCAAAGTCAGGCAAGCATCCATTTTGTAAGACATGTGAGCATAAAAATGTGCCAATGTAAACATCAGGTATCTGAGTGAAAAATGTTAATTGGCATTTCAAGAAATGAGGAGACATCACAAAGATATTTTAGGCTTTCAACATATTTGTAGTATTCTAACATCAATCATTTTCTTGCATCTATCAGGTTATTTATCTTAGCTACCCTCTGTATCCATTACCATAGTGCCTAAGCCCCTTGTAATGTTTCTGTAGGGCAGGGAAGTGTTCTCATCCCTGTTTTACCACTGAGAGACTGGAGCAGAAAGGATCCCACTTTTGTGGACACTTAGAAAGTCTGTAACATAGAAGAAAATCAATACACATATGCCAGCTCTCTGTCTAGAGTCTTAATGAAAGAAGAGGTTGTCTCTTTTAAATTAACCCGAGTTTGCACTTAGTTAATTTGCACCATAAATTGTAGAAGCAAAGATGTGTTAGACATGTCCTTGGCCATTAGCTGTAAGACTTATTCCACCAACACTTAGAAATGCAGGAACAAACCAGGGGCTTGCATCTTAAGAAGGGCTCTGGCTACACACTGCCAAGGAGAGATGAAAGACTACAGTGAGTCAGGGCATGGGAGGAAGAGGAATAGACAGATGATGTGTTCTATTGCTTTGGGTGCTGCACCAGGCAGTTCACAGAACTGGAACCACCAGTTCTTCAGAACAAAACACAGCTCTCATCCTGGAGAGCCCAAGCTGGCTCCAGACACCCCGTGTACACCCTATTGATGCTTGCACTGACTCCCTTTAAAGGCCCTGTGCTCAGACTGCCTGAGCAGCTCCCCAGTGATGGGTCTGCATGCATGGAAATCCTTTTTGAGGAATTAATTCACAGTGTTAAGAGAAAACTTGTGGGTGCAATGTTACACATCTTAACCACTCTGTGGAAATTTCAGTCAATCCAGCTCCTAGTGATGTACATCTTTGTTCAGGCCTTACAGAATACATATCAAGATACTTGCCAACAAATTTTGGTATATATTAAATGGGATTATATGTGATATCTGGCAAATTTTCTACGTAATCCAAAAATCCTGCATGAGAATGAGTGACCTGACTTATTTTGATGCAAAATTTGGCAAACAGAGGTCTATTGTTCAGGGTGGAAAAAGCTGAAATCATATGGAGATTGAAATAAAGCATCAAAATCCTTCCTTACTGTTTAAAATCAGGAGATTCTGGCTGACACACCTCTCCATACTAGCCTCAACCATCATCCCATCTGATATTAAAAAATTAACAAATACATATCTGTTAATCTGTTTTTTTTCTAAAAAAAAAAAAAAAAATTAAACAGGGCTGCTTTAATCCCTTGAAGCAGATGCCTTAACTTCCAGGCATTTAAAAAAAACTTTCATTTTCTGCTTTGGATAGACTCGGAGAAGCTCATAGATGTTGTTTTGTACTTCCCCTTACAGAAATGCACAAGTGTGCTGGACCTGGCTAACAGAAGGTCTGATGACTCATCTCTCTGTTTTCCTCCTTTAACCAGCTTTCCTTCTGGGTTACTCACACCCCCAGTTAAGAACTGCATACTAGGGAGTCTGAGCATCACCCCAGATCTGTACACACAAAAGAAAAAAAGAGAAGCAGGGAGGAGAAAGAGACCCAGCCTGCCTTCACAGTCTGTACTTGAGGCTTTTTCCTCCCTCACTTCTGTACTTTCAGTTCTTTGGTCCTTTCTCAGCCTTGTGTGGGACTCCACTGCAACACATTTATGGTCTTCTTTGCATGCTATCCCTGGTTCATTGTCAAAACTATTTTTTTTTCCCTCCAAGTTACTTAAATAGACTTTTATTATGTGCTTTTGCCATACTGCTTTCTAAAACAACACCATTTTCTATATGTATTATGAACTACGATACGCACCATAAAATCAGAGGACTGCACTGTGGCAAAGTGCCATGACCCCACTTTGGGGATGTTCCAGGAGCCCCGAGAGTCACAGTCTGTGAGGCATGTACAAGGCCTGTCAGAGTCAAAAGAAATGCACAGTGACTGTGGTCTTTCTGTGTCACTTGAGTAGGGTGTGTAATCTGCTTTCTCCTTTGTCTTTCCAGCTAACACTCCCATTTCAGACTCATCCACAATGCACACACTCTTCAGCTGACTGCTGAGTTGGTTGAACCCCTCTGTGTGATCACATACATGGATAGCTGAGTATTGCCAGTCTGCTGGTTTGTTATATCAGTATTTTTAGCCAAAATAGTTTTGCAGCTATGTCACTGCAGTCCAGCATGTGTTTTTAAAGGCTTAATGTGGCCACCTATGGTAAAATGCAAAGCCCCTGTGACAAATGGAGCTCAAGGGAGTCCTGCAGCACAAATTGTGGCCAACTCAATCTCTTCAATAGAGTAAAGCAGCCCACAAAGAGTGGGTTCCAGAATGTGATGTTTCACTTGGATGGGAACAGAGAACATAGCCCAACCTACTGTGTTTAATGATGGATGCTGTGGGAATCAGACTTCCAGAAATTGTGAGCACTTTAAGTGAATAGGAATTTCAGAAAATCTGTGTCTACGCACACACACATCATGCCATAAACCATAAGAGTAATAAAATCTTACCAGAATAGCTGATATTCTTCCTGCCACTCCCCTACAAAGTGTTTTTCTTTTCCAAACTTCCCTCTGAAAAAAGTCTTTTGTTTTCCAAAACTTGATCCAATGTGCTAATAACTGGAAGGCAAAGAGAACTTATTTCTTATCAACAAATTTCATGTCCTAAAGTCACAAAAATGCAAAGGATTAGGCAATAAAGAAACATCACAGAAAGAGATATTCAAAACAAAACAGTTATGCCTGCATTTTAATCCTTCCATGACTATTTTACATAAGATATATTGGCTTTTTTGCATATTTTTCTTTTGACCACTTCATAAAAGAGTCTCCAGTTTATAATGTAAAAATATTTCAGAGATGTATTCTGGAAGCAGTAGTAATGGCCTCTGCAACAGAGATCGAAGAGGATACCTCTCCTCATTGTCTGTGAGGAACAAATAATATAGGAATAAATTTGTAGAGGAATAAATAATAAACACGACACAGCCACTTAGGTTTCACTGAATATTCTGAGTTGGAAGGGACCCCCAAGGATCATCAAGTCCAACTCTTTAGTGAATGGCCCATACAGGGATCAAACCCTTGGCATTAACAGTCCCATCCTCTGACCAGCTGAGCTAATTTCTCATAGGTTTGCTTCATACAAGCATCCTGCCAAAGGAGATTCACTAGCACATTTGTGAATAGCTCATTGAAAGCTTGGGCTGAGCTCTCATGTCAAGGATTAGCTGTCTTGTTTCTGCTTCAGTAACTTCTTTATCTTCTCTATCTGATATGGTTCTGGTGTACACAGGTTCTAAATCACAGCAAGACATTGCTTAACACATCAGCAGACCCAAAGCTCTCACCACAGATCTGGAATAGGAGGGGGATGTGAGCCACACCAGGATTTGATGAATTGATGATTAAGACTTGTCTTAACTCCTGATTAAGACACTGACCTTGTTGTAGGTATCTCTCTTAGGCATTAGGATATTTAATCATGGCTTTGCTTCTGTAGAGGCAGTTTTTGCTATTCTGGTTCATACACACTGGTTTGCCCTGTGAGCAGTCCTGCTGATTTTTGTGGAGCCACTCAAGGAAAAGGTACTGGGTGGAATAAGGCTGGCAGGTAAAAGTCATCCAGTTATTACATGAACAGGTACTCCCTGTGGTAAACAAAACACTGCTTACATCTGTCATAGATTTTGTCATCAATGTGGCAAAAGAGATGAAAATATTAAATCTGGAATTAGGTATTTTAAGTTTTGCAAAGTGTTTTTTCAATATCAATTCTCAAAAATTGGAGAAATTTTTCTTGAACTTTATTTCCCAGAGTTTCAATGGATTTGTGATATTTCAAGGTTTAAAAAAATCACATGAAATGGACTTATGGCTCCAGCACAATTTTCTACATAAATTTTCTTCAAATTACAGCTTATTCCCTTTCAAATTTTCTAATCAATAAGACTGAAAATTTTCCATTCTAGGTATCCACAAAACCTTCAGTTTAAAATGAACACAGAAGGAAATATTTTTGGGGTTTTTTTGTTTTTTTTTTCTCACAATAAACTATTCCAGAAAAGCCTTTCACAAGAAGCTCTTATTTTTCAGGGCTCTGAAGGAAGATACTGGGATTTCTCGGGGAGGGACAGTGATGCTGATGTCACATACAAATATGTGATATCACCTTGAGCCAGTTCTTCTGGACATCCTTTTTACTCCCTTGGTAACAGTATTACTTTTTTTCCTTGTATTGCTTTATGTTATATTTCACAATGTCTTTTACCTTTCAAATTAAACTGTGACCAGAAACATATACATAGCACTGGAAATTAGATGTGAAAGAACTTCAGACCCTTCCCACTGTTACAAACAATTTTGATCAATTTCCCTAGCACAGTTCATACTCTACAATATCTTATATTATTAATACTATTAGTGTTAGTTATTTGTATGTATTATATTATGGCATTTTTTCACTTAAGGTATGCTAAGGTATGCTTCTAAAGACCTTTTACCATTTCATTTGGTTTCTGGGTGAGACCAAGAGTAACCAGGAGAAATCTCAGTGCAACCAGGTTTTCTTTTAAAAGAGGCAACTTGAAAACAATGCAGTTGTATTTTTCTTACTGATTATTCTCAAACCTGGCTGAACACAATCCATGATCAGCTGGCTGCCTGTGGGTGACTTCCTCAGTTATTCTCCAAATAATACACCTGTATTATACTTGGGCAAATAATTTCAAAACCAGCAACTGATTATGTTTTTCTCAGCTCTGGCTGAACTGAGTTTGTTCTTAGGTGATTGCTTAATATGTAATGAAAATATGGTGCCTTGATAAATCACACAGAAAATCAGAAAATAAACCAAGCTGCGTCATGCAAAACCATTAAACACTCGCAGAAAGCTTGGCCTCAAGTCCCAAAGCTGTTCTTAAATTACCATGTTACTCCTGCACAAGAAAGGGAAGACTGGAGGCATAAAAAGTGGGACTTCCTTTCTAGAGGGAAATTTGTAACCTGCCATAGACCAGCATAAGCCTATGTGAGATGTGTCCCTCATCTGACACCCATCAGACCAGGCATCCCGAATCTCTGTCCCCAGCACCCCCAGCATGTCCCAAATGGCCTGTCTTAGTGGGTCTGTTAGTTAGGAGTAAGAGAGAGATACATGGTCCTGCATAACCAGAGCACTGCAGAGGAGAAAGTAAACTACAGGATAAATCCACAGATTTGCACTGATGTTCCTCATGCCAGCATTTCAATTTCCTTTTTAAAACATGAATGAAGACACAAATGCACTGGAAAGGCCAAAAGGACTGTAGCTCCATCTGTCTTTCCCAGCCAGTTACTAACCCAGTGGCCAGTCTGCAGAACCACTCATCTGACTGGAGAAGCAAGGGGTTCCACCATTATCTGGGTAGCTGCAGCCACCCCAGTTTCACCATTCCCACAGAGCTGGGCTGGTTTCCACCCTGCCAGTCTCTAGTCCAAATCAGAAAGTGCTGTTCAGAAAGTCAGGAAGACTGGGCTAAAGGTGAGGGGAAAAGGATTGAAACTGGGAGTCAGATTAGGGGTACAAGCCCTGGGCTTGCCAAGTGAGACATAGGAAGCAGCAAGACTGGAAAAGCAGAGGTTCAAGTTTGTAACAAACAAATAATGAAGTAGATTAGAAGATATGTTGTTTTTTTAACTCTGCCCATGCTGCCCCCCTTGGAGAGGGAATAATGGATAAATGTGTTAAGAGTGTATAACAGTTTGTATGCATAAAGAACTCAAAGTATATCATACTGTATGTATAACAGACACATATATGTATAATATGTATATGAGTATGCATCATATACATGCAGTAATCTCTGCAAAATTAATACAAAAAAAAATGTGCCCTGTGTCTCTTCAAATGTGTGTGGCCTTTATTAGGTCAATTTTAATGATCCTGAGTATTTAAAAATGTAAAGAAGTAAAAACTACAAATGTGTGGAAATTCAAAAGGCTCATGGCACACAGATATGCATACCTTGATATTCAGAATGCATATGTAGCAGCATAGTACAGGCATTTTTAAAGAGCCAGATCATTCCTTCTGCTTTTTACAACAAAAGTTTAGAAAGTACTAACATAAAGTTAAAAATGGAAAGGCTATAAGTATATATTGTTTTAGTTGTTTTGTCTTCTGGGAATTTCTGATGCTGAAATTCTGATGGAATTTTGTCGTCTCTGGTCATTCATGCTTAGAGACACAAGCAACTTCAACTTGGTTTTCTGTCATCCTTGCTCCAGCAAGAGTCTTTTAGCTCAATTGTGGCATCAATCACTTGGACTATAAATCTCTGCAATGGATATGGCCATTTAAATCTCCACCTGCACAAACAACAATCAGGCCTAGAAAATAAGGAGACTCATAAATCTCCACACTGGTGATTATTGATATTTTGGACTTGCAACTGCAATGTTACTTAAAAAAAAAAGTAATTCATTAATTAGGACTGATATGCTGACAATCTGTTTAGTTTAGCTTATAAACAGAGAAAACACACACAAGGCACAGTTAACACAACACAAATTTAGAAGTTAGTGAATTCTCAAGAGCCTAGGGCTTGGAGATACGATATCTTAATGTATTTATCCTATTGTGAGTGGGAAGGTGTTATCTTCCAGACAAATGATAAAGAGGTGGTTTAAAGTTTAGATCTACTGTTTTTTCTTCTGGCTTACATGAGCCAAAGAAGAAAGATGGATCAAGAGATAGGCAAGACTTCCTTGCTGGCTATTAAAAATGACACTCTGCCTCCTACTGAAAATGTAATCTGCAGACAGTACACAGCACTCGACAGACATACCAGCTTGGCTCTTCACAGTTTTTGTTGGGTTTTTTAGTGCATTCAGAAAACTCTATGTGGTGCTTACACAGATCAGCAAGAGACTTTTCCTGTGGCTGCAGTGACTTTGGATTAACTATGAAACCACTGGTGACATCTGAGGCTGCATATTTTTTTCTGGAGCTATGTGAATCCTCAGATAAGCGAATAAGTGGAATTGATCCTGCAATAAGAGCAGTCCCTGTGTGCAGTTCTTTAGCCCCTTGTGTTCAAAATCCCAACTGCAGGGCAACCTGTGAGGTTTCAGGAAGAGTGTGAGTAGGGAAGGAGCTATGGGAGCAACTTCCTGATTCACTGGCCTCTTTGGGCTCCAAATGTGGATTTAGGAGACTATTTTACATGGAGGGGAAGAAGTGATAGCACAAAGTTAACTGTTTTCAAAAGCCTGCCCTGCTCAGACTGAATACACAAGTGCATAAGTTTGTAACATCAGCATAAGTCTGTTCATTCAAACTACACAGCAACCAGTCACTCACACTTGTGGCAAAACCACTGGGAATGTTTGGCTTCAGGGGTTGCAGAGCCCAGCCTAATGCCCTCAGTCGCACAGGAGGGGCCTTATCCCTTATCTTGCTTCTTCATTCAGGCAAAACCCCTGACTTTTGAGCATGCACGAATCAGCAGACAAAACAGTCCACGGGTATGGAGGAATGAACCACTGACAACTGCTCAGCAAACCCAGTAAAGGTTTCTCTTCTGTGGGAACTCTACCATCCAATAACCCCCCACCCCCACCCCGTTTCCTTCACTTCATGCACACCCTTGCTGCCCTAGCCACAGCCACAAAGACCCTCCCCAGCAGAACAACACTCTCCCTCGGCTCAGTGGGGCTCACAGAGTGCTGGGATCTTGGCCGCTTGGCACACCTGTGGATCAGGAAGCCTCCGCAACATTCACAGCTGGGAGGACTCAGAGACCGACAGGGACCGGGACATGTCGGACGTCACCCCGGAAGGCTGGAAGAAGTCAGATCCTCCTGCCTCCAGCCCCTGGGCTGTGACGGCAAGGTCCACGCTGCTGGCCAGGCAGCGGAGCACTCCCTTCCTGGAATATGCAACTAGCTGGACAGGATGCGTTCGCAAATATAATCATCCACAAATCTCCCCCAGATTAGGTTACAGGACAGCGTTTCGACGGCACGCATTACAAAGCTCCCTGGAAGGCTTGGCTGGTGGATCTGCTGCTCTCTCTGCTCATGACCCATTTTGGCTTTCATCAAGAATCATGACACCAGCTGCCTGGGTCATCTAGGAGGCAGAGAGGGGGAGAGCAACCCTGGGCTGTAAAGGGAAGTGGGGAAGGAAAAGAGAAGGAGGAGAAGGAGAAAGGAGGAGGAGGAAGAAGGGGGAGGATAGAAAGACAGAGCACAGGGAGAGTAAGTAAGTTGTTTTAGTCCAGTTGTGAAGATTTGAATCCCAGTTCCGTGCTCTCGGCAAAGGCTTGCTGGGATACTTCATTCCCTGTCCTGTGCAAAGGTCTGTGATTGGGGATGTGGTGTGCTCAGTGGGCAGGGCCCCTCCCCTGGGCTGGATCCGCCTCTCTTATCCCCCAGATAAATTACTAGTGTCCTCACTAAATTCCTCGGCTTTCTCTCTCCCTCTCTCTCTCCCTCTCTCACACAATCTCACTCCCTCCCTCAAACACAGGCAAAGCGGGGTTGGGGGGCGGGACGGCGGGGATCCTCTCTGGACTGGTATTGTGCCTTAGTCCTGGGCGGGGAGGGAAGGGGAGGAAAATACTGGCGCCCCTTCTCTCCTACGCTGCCTTGAAACAGATTTGAGGAGCTGCCCTTCTTCCCCCCCTCCCCCCTTTCCTGCTGGTCGTTTGGCATCTTCCAGACCATGTCCACTGGGTCCCTCAGTGATGTGGAAGATCTGCAGGAGGTGGAGATGCTGGAGTGCGATGGCCTGAAAATGGATACTAACAAAGAGTTTGGGGCGTCCACCGAGAGCAACGAGGAGGGATCCAATGGCGAGAATGGCTCCCCTCAGAAGGGGAGAGGGGCCTCGGGCAAGAGGAAAAAAGCTCCCCCCAAGAAGAGCCCTTTAAATGGAGTGAGCCAGGAGGGAAAGCAGGTACAGAGAAATGCTGCCAACGCCAGAGAGAGGGCGAGGATGAGGGTCCTTAGCAAAGCCTTCTCCAGGCTTAAGACCACCCTACCCTGGGTGCCCCCAGACACCAAACTTTCCAAACTGGACACCTTGAGGTTGGCCTCCAGCTACATCGCTCACCTGAGGCAGATCCTGGCCAATGACAAGTATGAGAACGGCTACATCCACCCAGTCAACTTGGTAAGTCAGAGTCCGCCGAGGACAGGCACTCCGTGCGTGTGCGTGGGGAGAGGTGGGCGAGGGGCTGGCATGGGGCATGTGCGGGGACAAAACTTTGCTGTGCTTCTCACAGAGAGCCTGCTGCCACTGGGGTGGAAATCGGTGCTGTACAAGGGGACAGGCTCCCTGTGCCCTGAGCACCAAGCCTCCTAGGCCCCCTCTGCTGCTCCTAGCAATCCCTTCCAGGAGACAGGCAGCCACGCTGGCCACAAATAAGCAGGGGCAGGCTTTATACTTTACTGCCTGTGAAATGACTGAGAAACCACAGAGGCTTTCTACCTGCAAGCGGGCAGGTATAGGAATTTGGGTAGAAAAGGGTGTGTTTGAGGAAGGACCCAGGATTTATTCTTATCCTGTGTTTCTACCTCAGTGTTTCCTGACACAATACTGTCCCCAGGCCCTAACTTTTCAAATGCAGGATTCTTGGGGTTCTGTGCTCAACTGTTCAGGTTTGCTGCATCCAGGAAATTTATCCTATACCTGTAAACTGGCACAGGAGAAATAAATACCAATGCAGACTCCCCAGAGGAGGTGTCTGCCCCAGGCACACTCCACAATGCCTCTCCCTGGGCTGTGTGGTGTCCCTCCTGCTGCTCCCACCACATAAAATTTTCCCGAGCAGCCCTGGATCTCCTGACCATACCCGGCCGCCAGAAATATCCAGTTTCCAGCTCTAAAAATATACACAAATTATGTAAACCAGGGGTAAGCAAGATCTGCCTAGGCTCTTTTTAGACATACAGCCTTTATGCTGCCCACACGTGCAGACCCTGACTCATAAATGGATCACAGAGGGGAGCTGGGGACGTTTCACTGAGGTCAGACTGCCTTTTGAGCTCTGGACTCTGGGGAAAAGAACGTTACCCGCTCTGTCAGCTGCTAAGGGCCTGGGAGATAATTTTTGATTAAAAACAAAATCCTCAGCGCAACAACATAGGAAAAAAAAAAAACCAAAACCAGCACCCAATAGCTATAACCTCCCTCCCCTTCCGCACAGAGGCACACCAAAACATGCTCCCCGAGCCGCGGGAGACCAGGGAGAGCGGCCGGGGCGCTGCCGGGGCCCCAGGCAGCTCCTGTGCCCGGGGTAGCGGCGAGGCGTGAGGAGGCTCCCGCGGCTCGGAGCCCCCACGCCCGTCTCGACCAAAGCCGAGGGGTGCCCGCGGCGATTGTACCGGGGGCATGCGAATGTGCCGCAGCCGGGCGGCTCCTTTCTCCCTCCCTTCTGGGAGGGAGAAAGCCGTCCCGAGGATGCCCGGTGGGACCACCGGGGCTGAGGCAAAGCGGCATCAGCCGCCGGGGAAAGGTAAAACGGTCCTTGCCGAAGCCAGCGGCAACTGCCCCGGCCTGAGCCCCGCTCTGGCTGCCCGAAGTGGACTCAGGTGGGGAATGCCGGGCTCGGTCCGCCCGGACGCTCCTGAGCCGGACCCGCTGTCGGTATGAGCGTTGCAATGTGCATTTCTCCATGTGTAACCCCCTTCCCACTCGTGTCTTTTCCTGGCTACAGACTTGGCCTTTTATGGTAGCCGGCAAACCCGAGAGTGACCTGAAAGAAGTGGTGAACACAAACCGCTTGTGCGGCCCGACGGCATCCTGAGCCCCGCGGCCGGGCCAGCAGCGTCCGTCCCGGCGCGGCCGTGGAGCGGGCGGCGGGGCGGGCAGGGACCCGCCGCGGCCCCGCCGCTGCCCCGGGCCCCGGCAGAGCCACGGGGAGAGCCGCTCTCCCGGCGCAGAGGAGACCAAATATGCCCTAGGAAAGACTCCATCCACCCCGAGAGATCCTGACTCTATTTAACTTTATTAAATGCGTGTACAGTCGAGTGTCCTGCAACCACAGCCTTGCTGGTTCAAGAGCTACTAGAGAAAAGACAGAGATCAAACAAAACCTACCCCGCGTGTATCTTTTGTCTGAGACCTGTGAAATATGTAGATGCCTAGAAAAACTGACTTTGACAGTCATCTCTATGAAGTAATTCACCCTAAAGATATATAGATATATTTTCTTCAAGCAGATTCTGCTCTATTTCTGTGAATAAACCTTCCTTTCTACTGAACACGGCGCGGTGTTAAGTGTTCGTTTGAGACTCTCGGGCTCGGCGGGGGAAGGACCGAGCCTCCGCCGGCTCCGCCGCTCCACGAAGCGGCCGCGCTGCGGGGATCCCGTCCCTCCGCCCCGGGCCACAGGAGGTCTGCTTCCCCGGAGCTATAGACCTGGAGCACACTCCTGGGGGAGGGGGAGACCGGGTCCGCAGCTCGCCGCGGGAGCCCGGCCCGGCTCCGCAGCCCGGCGCCCGGGCGCTGCGGGAGCCGCCCCCGCCGCTCCGGCCGCTCCGCTCCGCGGGGACAGGAACAGTGATCTATTGATGAAGTACAGTCGGTCCTCAGCGCCGGGAATTTTTAACTTAAACATCTCCTCTCTATCGATCAGCGCACCCGTGGGAGATGGGGCTGAGATAAACAGGAGTGCGGGGCGCTCCCCCTGCACCGGCAGCGGCCGCCGGCAGCTGATGCGCCAGATCCCACCGCGCTGTTTAATGTTTCAGGGTTATGACCGCACTGTTTACAAGATGTCTTCGGTTATTTATACTGTTATTATTAGCACAGGGGCTTTAAATTTCCGCCTCACTTGCTCTTTCAATACCAGCCCTCGGTTCCGTTTGATACCTGGGTACTTTCTTGCCGAAAGCGGGAGAGGGGCAGCAGGGGCTGCAGGGCCGTCCCCCGGACCAAGCCGGCTCTCCGTCCCTGCTAGTTGCGGGGGCCGGCGGCAGGACCCGGGGCGCGGTCACAGGCAGCGAGGGGGCCACAGACCCTCCCGGGGGCTCCTTCCCCGGGGTATCCCCCGCAGGCCGGTGTTGAGCTGCCTCGGGCATCCGTGCAGCCTGGATTGTGTTAATTCTCATCCCCCACTTTCCCCCGAGATAACTGGACGAGGTGGCGCGTCCTCCAGGCGACCCAAATTCACCAGTCGGGTTCATGCGTGGGCTAGGTTAGCTTTAATTAAAGCAACTCGCTGTGAACCGAGGACTGTGCAAACATCTCAACCCTCATTATGAAAAGGGCCAGGACCTGCTGTATCATCCTAATGGTTCTGAAGGGGAGAGCTGTTTAATTTCACTTTTGTGCAGCTTTATCCCTATGGCACACAATTAAGAGCAGACATCTGTGCCTGGCCTCACCGTGCGCAACCTCACTGTTGTGGAGAGGACTGCGCCAGGTGAGACGTGCACTTACACACAGGGCCTTGACCGACCTTGCGGCCACACACAGACCCTGGACAGCCACAGCTTTTGCTGAAGAGACAAGCAGCTCTGATAACCACGGCTGTACAGGCTGATTTGCTGATTTCTTTGCCACAGGCACTGGGAAATTCAGTGGGAATTGCTGGTCTATTTAGGGGAGACAGAATAGAGCCCCTGGCCTTAAGCTGAGTGCAGGTGACTGATACAGCAAACACACAATTTAACCTCTAAATTTACTCACTGAATTGACACTAACTATTGGATTTAACCACTCAAAATCTCAATTTAAATCCATAGTAACTACTAACTGGTCAAGATTCATAGCAAGGTGCTGATTTCCTTCTAAAAAGCAGAAATTGATACACATCTGAGATGCGCATAAAATTGAGTTAAATTCTGAATATTTTAACACACGCTTCTTTACCACCCTGTCTTGCAATTCTTGCTAACTGCACTCAGCACCTTCCTAGCTAATTAACCATGTGCAGTGTTCATTCGCCACCTGAAATGCAACACTGAAGAAAGGGAAGGGAGGAATATAGTGGTACCCCATCAAAAGTGAGGAAGACAGCTGCAAGCATGTGCCAAAAGCTGCAGGAACAGTAAGTGCTGAAGATGCTTACTGTGTACATGCCAGCAGCAGACACCATTGCTTCTCGTACTGCTGGTTTCTTTATCTAGCAGTCTACATTGCAATTTTCTTGGGGACTAAACTATTCCTCGAGCACCCTGCACCTCCTCAGCCCTTGCCTCTGAGCAACAGTTCAGCAACAAGGAAACAAAAAGCAACAAGAAATGAACAAAAGCAGCCAGCAGCACACAGAAAGGTAAATAATTACTTTACTCTGACTGTAAAACAATTAGTGGCTTTATCTCAATTTTGAAGACAATGAACATATTTTCCAGAGTCATTTATGTGGCTGGGAACTCCTAGTCCACTGACCTCTTGTGTTAAGGGCACAGACCCGACAGTAATGGCACAGTGCTGGCAGCTGGCTTCAACAGCCCAAGTTTCATAGATGAATTAAGAGTTCTACTACGCACTTCAAGAGAACAATGAATGAAATTATTCTACCCTGCTGCTGAGTGCAATTTTACCGCAAAATATTTGCAAACAGAAAATGTATGTTTAGTCTGACTGAAGCAATTTATACTTTTGAAAGGAACTTGCAAATGTGCTAAGGAAAAGAAGGAACAGGCTTAAATATTGATGTCAGTGACCTTAAAGAAAATATTTTGTTTGCTTTTTTTGCTTTTCTGTACAAAGTGATGCATTTTATTATTTACCAAAATATACTTATATCCCTTTTTCATGTGGAAAAAAAAGTTGACTTGGTTTATCTTTTTGTATCTACAGGGATGTAGATGCAGCTGTGTGAGTGTCTGTATACATTCCTTCCTAGTAATGTTTGAACTCATTGCCTGATTTCAGCTAGATTTGACAGAGGTCTCAAAGATAACTAAGTTACTATAATTTTTAATATTTCTTTGTGTGTGTGAAAACAGGCAGCTGAGTAAAGAAAAAGTCTATAAATTTTACAGCTGAAGGCAGGGTTTCAACATGAGCTCAGCCTTTATTGGCTACAAGAGCATATAGAGCAGTGTCAGCTGTAGATGAAGCTCCAAATGCTGTTTCAGTCACAGGACATAAGTTCATAGAAAACTTGCTTATGGACGTGCGTATTTTAAGACAAGAACTTTATAAAAGCTGTTTAGTTCCATTTGATTTTAGTATTTGTTTCTTTGTTTCTTTGTAAAGAAACCGGTTTCAACCCAGCTACTTCATGGGTTCATAGAAAACTTGCTTATGGACATACATATTTTAAGACAAGAACTTTATAAAAGCTGTTTAGTTCCATTTGATTTTAATATTAGTATTTTTTTCTTTGTTTCTTTGCAAAGAAACCGGTTTCAACCCAGCTACTTCATGACCATTTTTCAATTCAGCTAGAGACTAGCAAAGCCTTTATTTGCAGTGCGGACTCAGTGCTCAGGCTCCTGGGTTTGGTACTGACATTGTGCTCCTTCGCGGAAGCTTTCACAGTCTCTAAGGTCTTACAGAAAATACCTTTTAGGCTTATCTTATTCTCCCACTGGGATGGAAATCTGCCAGCCTGAAGCATCAGCATAGCAAGAAACTCACTTTGCAGACACCTGCAAAATGCCGGGCTGCTCTGGGTGCTGACTGGGGCAGTGAGGCCACAGTGCTGGTCGTGCCCCCAAACGTCAAGGTGCATCAGGAGCACATGTGCAAGATAGCCTATTTCTTAAAGTGACTCCGAGGTCAAAATTCCCAGCTCACCTCAGAAAATAAGACACAGAAAATCTGTGTGGTTTCTTCTGTAGGGAAGTGGTTTGAATCCTAGACATAATGATAAGATCACAAGCACAGCTTTGCTTGACATATTTGTATTTGCAACCCCTCAGCTGTGTCTGCCTGAAAAAAGCTTGTTTCCTTTTAACAAATCACATATATTTTTCAAAAGGCAATTTTTGCCAAAACCCTTTTGTCTTTTCCTCTCATTATAATTTTTAGTTAAAAAATTTAAAATATGCAAAATACATTGGCTAATTGCAGGTTATAAACTTCCTAAATGAGAACAAAACTT
The DNA here is from genome assembly GCF_014805655.1 of Passer montanus. Classification (NCBI taxonomy): domain Eukaryota; kingdom Metazoa; phylum Chordata; class Aves; order Passeriformes; family Passeridae; genus Passer; species Passer montanus. The sequence goes on along the minus strand of NW_024366591.1, from coordinate 23,196,486 downwards.
ACACATATCTGGTGGAGTGGAGGGTATAATCTGATAAAATTGACGGATATTTTAATTTTTGCCTGGATATCTGAATGCAGATTAGGCTCCCAAAAGGGACAGGATTACAAAAGAAATTTCAATTACATTGACAAAATTTTTATTTCAATGAAATTGAAGCTTGTAGCAGCAAACAACCAAGCATTCTGTAATTCCTATGTATATACACACCTGGAAAATCCTCCATACAGAATTTCTTCAACAGTCAGATTCAAATTGTTTGTGTTCATTGCTGGCCCATGTAGCACTGACTATTCCCATATTAAGGCTGTGCTATCAAATGCAGGCCCACAGGCTAAATACCATCTTGTGCTCACTATTCAGCCACAGGTTGTTTCATGCTCTTCAGCCCAGCATAGTTCATGGATGGGAAGTGGCACAACTAGAAATAATGGCACTTTTCTGTTGCTAGTGCTGCAAAGCTACTGATGTGTTATGGCTTAGGGAATTTCTGCAATTCTGAGATGCCATAGGTCTGACCTAAGTTATGCTCTGAGAATTTATGCTCCAAGGATAGGGAAAATCCATGTGTTACCTTTGGGAGGACCATTGCCAGAAGACTGTGAAACCAGCAAAATTCTGCAAGTAACTGGTTTCAGTTTAGACACTGGTGTCTCCGAGTATAAAACTGATGTTGAATAGGTCCAGGCATGGAAGTCATCCCATTTCCCAAATGCAGCACGGACATACCCTAGGGTCACAACAGTCCAGGGATGACGCATTTTCTTGCCTTAGGGTTTTGCCCTTAAACTGAAACTTGTAAACAGATGAAACGCGTTTTTAAGCCAACGCGCATGCGTGCACTGTTACACCATCCTCAAAGCCTCCTTGCAAGGAAAAAAAAGATCATAACAAAAGCAAGAAAATAAAAACCAGTGCAAATCCTTCCTTCACTTTAAAATTTAAGAGGTCCTTCTCTTTGAGCAAAGAAAAAACCCCAATCCTTATTTAGACCTCAGGCTGTTGTGTAAACTATTAGACCATATCCAACTGTAAATATGGATTATCTACAGTCTTGAGTTTTCTCTCGGTTGTTTACAAGTTGTTTAAGAAACAAGGATCAGAAACACTAGGGAAAGAAAGCAAGGGTATAGCTACACAGCTAGGAGACACAAAGAAAGGGAGAAAAAGGCATAGAATGATTCCTCTTCCTCTGGTCACTACAGCTCAGTCCTTGCAGCAGGATGGGTTCAGGAAGGGAGGAACTATCAGCAGCTCCATCACAGACGGGTGGAGCCAGACCACCGGGGAGATGGAAACCAGGAGGTTGAGAGCTGCAGCTGCCTTTTCCTGGGAGGAACATCTGTGAAAGCCTGCACGGCAGCAGCAGGGGAGGAGGAGTGGGCACAGGCAGAGAGCGTTCCCAGGGATGTGCTCACACAGATAACTGTCCCTGGATGGTTTCCCAGGCTGCTGCAGCAGCACTTCCCTCCCCTGTCAGGGAAGAGGCAAAGACCATCGTGTGAGACAAGCAATCCAAGTGTCAGCACAGCCTCTTGCTGCAGCATCCTGTTTCCTGTGATGCTTTTTGATGGCCGAGGTGACCAGAATGGGAACAGTTCTTCCTTGCTGATAATATGTTGGTTTTTTTCTTACATAGGGACTTTTACGCTCTTGGCATCTCAGAGTCCATACACAAAGTACACAGAAGACAGGAGTAATCTTGCAGCATTTGGCTGTCCCCTCATGACCAAATGTTCTTCTACAGGAGGCTGCTGCTATTGTTATACAGATGGGAAGAAAAAAAGATGACAAATGACTGGCTGAAGGCTCACACCGAAGTTTGGAATAGGCTTGCACCAGTGCACAAACCTGTGGGCTGTTCTCTTAGGCACACTGAAATCAGCAGGGATGTTTGCTCTTTGAACTCTGTACAAAGATAGGAATCAGTTAAGGTGTGGGGAGTGATCCTCTCAGGCTGGATATCTGTATCTATATCACTTACTAGAACAGATAAAGCAGGTTATGGACCACGCTCTGCTTCCAACAGTCAGTGCTGTGGCTGGGCACACATTCTCACAGACCTGAGTTTTATTCTACTCACCAAAGGTTAAGAACAGTCCCTGGCATATGGTACCCCAAAACCATGCTTGGATACTTTCTGGGAAAGTCAAACAGGCCAAAGGCATAGCAAGGACCTTGCTAAAACCCAAACACAAAGAAAGATAAGCCTCAGCCTTGTTTTATTTATCAGTGTTACTTCAGCCTTAGAAACTACAGCAATTGAGATACTTGATGCCTTTTTCTCACTGCAGTCTCATGCTCTTCTCACTTTTCTAGATCAAACTGCTTTCTTCTTTTATGGGCCGCTGCAGTCTCATGCTCTTCTCACTTGTTTTCTAGATCAAACTGCTTTCTTCTTTTATGGGCCAAAAATTCTTTGTGGTGACCCTCTTTGCTATTTGTATCTCACAACTCATGTACATGAAGACTAAAGGTCACTGGGAGCAAAAGGCCAAGTTCAAGAACAAGCATAACATGAGATTTAAATATTATACCCTAAATTACAACATTGAAAACCTCTGTTCATTTGTTACCTAACTCTGCAGTACCTTTTCTACCTGATTTGTGAGTTGCCTGACATCAACATTTGAATATATGCCCTCATAGTATCTCTTTCTCACCATTGTCAATTAGCATCAAGTTAAGCTAATTCCAAGATCTGGAATTGAGATATTCCTCTACTTAAATCCATGGGAATAATTCAGAGAGCAGTAGGTGCTGTCTGCACATGCTAACATTGTTCTGCTGGGGTAGGTAGGAAGCAAGCTGGACAGGGGGAGCAGAGGCCAGCACCCTCAGTTTGGCTGCAGATAGACACAGCACTGTAGGGAAGCTGCTAAGGAACCAACATTACTGTCTTCCCACAAACATTTCTTCCTCATTTCCCTCACACTCAGCCTTATGATTCTATTTTCACCACACTTCTCTCTTAACTGCCAGCAGAAGTCAGCATGCATAATCTGTAAATACCATTCAGTCTGAATAGAGGCTGAAATGACAGATATGTATTAAATTATTGCAAAGTTTACTAAAGAGAAGTCTCATTCTGATACTTCGACTTTTATGTTGAGGTACTTCACTGCCATTTTCTTAATATGCTTATTTTAAAGCATACCTAGCAATATGCAATTATGCAATATACAGATATACACACTATGCAATATATATAAACACCATATAAAAATGTGACATAAATATTTACATACTATGTAGTAACTATATTTATCTCTTCTATAAACAAACATATAAAATAATACATATTGTAAAATTAAACAATGTTTGAATATTGTGGAGCTAGTATAAGTGCCACTTACAGCAGGGAGGTAACTGTTCAACAGAGCTGGCATGAGTTATCACGCTGTACATCATCAGAGAGGTGTGAGAAGGCACAGCTGAGTTTACTGTTTCACCTGATAAACTAAGCCCTGGAGCAAAGGATTCCCTCCCTGGCTGACTTCTTGCTCATTCCCTGATGGCTGCCAGCCTGGGAGATGTCTCATAATTAACCTGCAGTATCAAGGTCATTTCCATAGAACATCCATGACACTGGTTGCTCCTGGTTACTTCCTCTTCAAACACGAATACTTCAATGCAGTCTTTCACTGAGACACCACAGTATTACAACACAGCTGCACAAAACTCTCCAGCCAGCCTTCATTGTGGGCTGCCTCAGAGGGCCATCCAGCTTTCTTCTCTCCCCCCTACACTTTCCCATAGTCTACCTTGCACAGGATTTTATCTGATATAAAGTTAATCCTGTAAAAATAGAAAAATTCAGATAATGAAGCATTTGCCTCAGTCTGAAGAGTGATTTCCTTTTACAGGAACCTGAAGCTACAGCTGAACGACAACATAATGAAAATGCATCTTCATTCAGCCTCACTGCTGTAATTACTGAACAAAAAACATGTGCAGTGTCCTAAAGTTCAGTTACCTTGGTTTTACTGCCCTCTTACTGATAGTCCCAAGCAGCCCACAATTCCATGCTGCAGACTGTCCAAGCACAGGAAACACCCTCCCCACATCTCCATCTCCTGTTCATTTTCCAAACAAGAGATTGCAAAATAAAGGCATAGGAGAACTAAACCATGTAGTAAGAAGTGACAGAAATGGCCTCTGTGCCTTCTCTGTCTGACATCAAACAGCATCAGGTAAGGTAGAACCTCAAGAAGATCCACATCCTTGGCATCTCAGTCATACTAGTGAAGGCAGCCATGCAGCCAAGTTAGAGTTGCATGGAAGAATGGACACCAGGAAGAGGAGAAGGCAAGGAGAAGACAACCAATTTTGTAAACTATATAGGTATAGAATAAAATTGCAGCACAACCAATAAACTTACAAGTCAGGTGTCAAATCACCTTATTTGCATTCCACGTTTATGTGATCATAGCTACTTGCTTATATTTGCACATTTGCCAAATATATATCTAAAGATGCAATCTTCAAAACATGTCCTAGTCTAAACAGGAAAAGCTCAGGCTGACAAAGCAGTCAAAACTTTGAAATGATAAGGGTTCATCTCTTCATCAGCAAAAATAATTTTCCCAACATCCAGGAATGACTGCACTATTCTGAGGAGTATGTGCTAGAAAAAGTTATCTGAAAAGAGCAGGCATGTGGAGACAGGCCGTGGTAGTGTGTGCTTGCAGACATTTTGTTTTGAATTTCTCCAGACCTTTAAGGTTATGCTGAAAAAAACATAAGCTTAATCAAAATTCAAGCAAAATCAGGGTTTATAAAGATTTCCTTCATAACTTGCCGATGTGATCAGCTATTCAGAAAAAAAAAAAAAATCAGCATCTGTTGTGATACAGCCATCCAGAGCTGAAAGAACTGTCAGAGCGAAGACATCACACCACTCTACCCCACTTTGGCTGTGTGATTGTAATGACTCAGAGCCTGAAGCCCATAAAGAACAAAACCAGCCTTAAGGCACTCTGTAAAAATGCTGGCGATCCCGTGCAGAGTATCTGAACTATGGTAAATCAGAGTCCTGGTTTCCAAAGCCATGCCTGGCTCGCCTGTGTTCACCCGAAGGCGGGGATCGGTGTCTGTAGGAAGCCACAGGGTGGCAGCGCTACCCCACGCCGGAGTGGGAGAGACAAAGCATGTCCTCGCAGCCGATTCGGAGAACTTGAAATCCCTATTTTTGACAAGCGAACCTAGTCATGCATTTCAAGGATTAAACTGAATCTAGCAGAAGAAAACACGCCAACTCTAAAGAATTCAAAATTTTAATTTCATAGTGTTCCTTCCTTCTATCCTAATTAAAGCTATTTTCCTACCACATCATATAAGCGAAGTACATAATTACAGAATCTCAGTTTCAGAAAATTTTCAATTCAGTGAATACTCTGCAGTACACCCATATAAATATACAATTATGTAATTTTCATATGAAGACCAATATTCTTTCTAAACTTGAAGTCAACTTGACATCTGTTTCATTCCTCAGCCTGGGTGGTGAGTCCTTAATGGGCCACCTTGCAGGCACATTCCTGGGCTCCCATGTGAAGCACAACAGCTTTTCCAAGAGAAAATGTAAGTGTAGCTGAAAGGTAGCTCATGACAGGCTCTACTCCCTACAGACAGCACAGGTGGGACAGTGCCAGGTTTAGAGCACTGTCCTGGAGAGAGAACCAGTGCTATCTAGGCACGCACACTGTGTCCACATGTCCCATTCTGTCTGTTCTGTTCCCCTAAGTGTGCACCATGCAGTGACCAGACTCCTGCTGCAGTGCAACATGCATGTACAGAGCAGCAATCGCTGCAGCGAGCCCTGCTGGCTCCCGTCGGGCCAAGGCTGACCGCTCGGGTCACTCAGAGTGTGGGCAGCGCCCAGGCCAGAGACCAGGGGGCTGTGGCAAGCTGAGGAGGGGCCAAGGCCCACAGCAATGCCTGGGGCCACGGCCCACAGCAATGTCTGGTGCGTGTTCACAGAGTCTGAGCCGAAAACTGCATCAGCTCTCCAGCGGCTCCGCTGGCAAAGGCGCTGCCTCGGACGTGGTCGAGCCGGAGCCTTTTATCAGTTCTACAAGCTTTAGGACACGAGACAATGGCAGAAACTGATGCACAGGAAGTTCCAGCTGAACGTGAGGAAGAACTTCTTTACTGTGCGGCTGATCGCGCACTGGAACAGATTGTCCAGAGAGGCTGTGTGCAGTCTCCCTCACCGGAGATACTCAAGAACCGTCCGGACACAGTTCTGTGCCCTGTGCTCTGGGACGACCCTGCTTGAGCAGGGAGGTCGGACCAGATGACCCACCGCGGTCCCTTCCGCCGTGCCGCGCTCTGTGAGCCGCGCGGAGCCGCTCACGGCGGGGCCGTCCCGGGGCGCACCGCGGCTCCGGGGGCGGCGGACGACAGCGGAAGCGCCGCAAGCGCGGCCCCCTCCGTCCCCTCCTCCCTCCCTCCCTCCCGCCGCCGCCACTTCCGGCGGCCGCTCTAGCCGCGCCGCGTCTATGCCCGCGGCGCTGGGGGATGTTTATTGTCGCGGCGAGTCGGCCCAGCACCCGGAACGCCGCCGGGCCACCGGCACCCACTGACCGGCACCGCGCCGCGCCCTGCCCCGCCCCGCCCCGACCCGGCCCTGCCGCTGCCTCCCGCCGCGGTGCCGATCGCGCCCGGGCAGCAGGGCGTGCGCGGCCGGGGCCGCCGGGGCAGGGAGAGGGAGGAAGGGGCAGGGCATCCCGCGGGGCACGGCCCGTTCCCCGGCCGGCCCGCGCCCGGCCCCCGGGGCTTTGTGGCGGCCCCGTGCCCTGCGGCGGCCGGTGCCCGCGCCAGCCGGCGCTGCCGAGCGGCGGAGCTCGGCGTGGCCTGGCCGCCCCGCTGCCTGCGCTTTGTTTGTGCCGTGCTGGCCGCTGAACTTTCGGGCTGGGGTTGAGGGGGGACAAGAAATAGTTGTTGGCCAGAGCGTTGTGACGCTGGCGCATTATAGGGCTTTCAGAGAGATTCCCAGCAGCGGGAATAGGAAGGGTACTCGTGCTTCTTTAGCTGGGGCGCGCAAATGGTAAAAATGTTTGACTGGGAGGGGGTGAGAGGCTTAGCCGTAAAATATTTTGTTACAGCTAAACATTTTTAATTTTCTTACAACGTTTTATCATGTTGGAATGGCCACCGAACTTGTTGGTTCAGACTTTTGTCGTACTTACAATGATTTTCCACATATTATAAAGACCAAAAGGTTTCTTCTTAATGCCTGTCATTTAAGTATTCCTGGATGTTCTAAGGGAAAGATGGCACAAACTTGAGTTCAAGTGCATCTTGCTCTGAATATAACCTCAGCCTTTTGATGAGAGAAAGATTTGAGTAAAATGGCGTGTAATGAATTATTTAAAATACGCTTTCTTGCCTTGCTCTATATACTTTTTGGTTTTATTCTTGCAAATGGATTTGTGTTGGACAACCCTACAGAGATGCAGTGGGCTTATCCAAGAGGAGGATTGATGTCCTATTTGCTTATGGTATAGCTGGTATTATCACTCTGTGCATGGATCTAATTGAACAAATCCCTGCTTTGATACTGGCTTTGCACATATTTGAAATTTTTCTCCCCCAAAATATAAATAATCATGACTCTGCAAATCCTGAAAGGTGAGAATAGTAACTTCAAGATGGCCTTTTGCTTTAGGCATGGTTTAACTTGCCATTGCAACAGAAAGTAAAAGCACGCACCACTCGCTCAGTGCCTGGAATGAACAAAGTTGTTAGGAGCAGAGGATGTTCTGCAGACAGTAGTAACTATGTTGCTTTGTTTTCAGGGAGTCATTCACCAGCCGCTGTGACCTTACTGTGTCTAAGGATTCCAGCAGATTTCAGAGGTGTGTCACCTCCAGCTTTCCGTATGGACCTGTTTCCTGAGGGGCTGAACACAAATCTTTAAAATTATATCTTCAGTGGGAGGATGTAATCATCTCTCCCCATTCCCAGCAGGCTTTATTTATTCTCCATTCTCATATGGAAACGTCCTGTAGAGGTTCATATTAACTTCTTTAAAGATGCCTTTCAGGCATTAGTTTGATAAATGTCTACTGACACAGTAGTGGCCCATATCCCTTCAGCTGGGCTGTTGGAATTGTTTGTGGAGTTGGTCAGTTTGTGAACTGCTTTGGAGAAAGGTTAAAAATAACCAGTAAAAGTTGCTTATACTTAGGCTGATGGTGAAAAAGGTGTTTATTAAACTGTTCTGACATTAACATAACCATTGTTGTATATCCCCCATCTACCTTTATAGCTCTGAGTTTGTTGGATCAAAGGTAGTCAAGAGCTTAAAATAATACTTTGTTTATATACCCCATCCCAAGTGCCTTTCCTTTTTCTTTGATGATGGTACTGTGGCTGGTTTGGAACTTTCTGCTGGCTTTTTTAAGATTGTAAGATTTCCGTGCAGGGTGTTTTGTCTTCACGTGTGTTTATAGAGTATCTAAAATAGTACGTCTATGATTCTAACAGTGGATATAGAGGTAATGCTTTAAGAACTTGAGTGTTCATTCCTCCCTCCAAAGTATTTCTTATTCTGTAGAGTTTCTCTAGTTTCAGTGTAGGATACATTACAGTGTCAAATATCCTTGCATTAGCTTTTGTTGTTGTTTTTATTTTTGTGTTATCATGCTTAATCTACCTACTTCTTTTTTTCCTTCATTTTTTTTTCTCTTAGGGTAATATTCCAGATATATCCTGAAATCTATGTTGAAAAGAAAGAACAGTCCTCTAAAATTTCCCTGATAAAACAAAACAATTCAAACTTCTGCAGAGAGGTATTTCAGCTTGTTTCCTCTGTTGGGATAGATTGTGTTAAACTGGATAAAAACAGTTTGAAATCAAAGTTAGCTAGTTTCTTGTGTTTGAGAAAGTCAAATGAAGTACATAATCTAAAAGAAATGCTGTAAATGTAGACAAATTATTTTCAAATTTAGCCTATTATTAAATTAGCATTAGCTGGCAAAACATAATTTGAGAAATGAGATTTAGACTGCCAAAAATCTACAGTTCAGATGAGAGAACCTTCAAAGGACAAAATTAATCAACAAAACCTAAGCTGAGCTCAACTTAAGCATTTGCAAATCCAGAACTGGAAAGAACCTGTTGTTTGGTTTCTATTCAACCTCTCTGTTCTGCAAGTGTAACTGCATAAGTATGGAATATAAATAGGCTTATAAGTAAGGAGCACTGTTTTCCCCATTTTGCAGAAAAGATATGGAAATGCAGAAATTCAGGTTTTGGGAAATAACAGTCAGTGCTACGGTAGTGTGTATGAAGAGCAAAGAATACAAGAGACAGCTGGGAAAGAGGAGGATCAGAATGTTCCAGCTGGTCATGCTTGCTGGAGATATGCGTAAATAAGAGCAACATCATTCTTTCTTGGACATTGTTAGACCTTTTTTGCAAATATGTTCTTCAGATGATATTTTTTTATGTAGTCCATGTATTTTTATTTTTTAAGAAAGTTTTAGTTGCTTTTGTTCTCGTGGTTCTTCTGAATTTGAAGTTATTCAAGGCTTCCAAAAGAAAGGTAACAGGACATCGTCTCTGTAGATTGTTTTTTCCTTTGTTGTAAGTAAGGTGTGAGACATTAATATGAATTCTTAAATCAAAGATTGTGATATGTTAACACTTGCTTACTGCTTGATCACAAGTATCCAAGCCTCGAAACATTTTGATTTATCCAGTCTTTCCAAACCATGCCTTGGAAGAGTTCAAACATTTTATTTGTATGTTTAATAGGAATGGGTGTGTTCACAATCATTGACATAATATATACAATTTCGAATTAAAAAGCCCCTCCCTTAGTATCTGTTGTCTTGAGCTTTCAGAACATGGCTAATTAAAATGGAGGCACACCACTGTAATCTGTGTAATTTTTCTTCTCTTAATATCTATGCAAGTAGATTGTACTTCTAACCAAGATACGTTGTAATTGCTGGAAACATCCTTACTGACAGCTCCACAGCCGCCTTTTTGCCTTAATAATAGATCTTTTCCTTTTAAATTGTAATTTTCCTCTCTTTTCAACCACTTTTGTCTTTGTTCTGAATGAGCATGTGACTTTTCTCCCTGGATCTTTTTAAGATAAGCCATGTTTTATGGGGACATTATCATACAATACTATGGTTTGCTTAGATGTTAGCAACCTTTCGATGGTGTTATGCTCGACACTGATGTTCTTCCAGAATGTAGAGGCTGAGTGTGCCAGCAAATGCTTGCTGATAATTGGGAGATACTGCTGACTGGAGGTGACTTGTTGACAATCTTTCCTGGATTCCAGTATGAGCAAGGAGTTGGAGCCAGGGTGGAAAACAAATGCCTCTCTGAAGATGCCATGGGTTCCAGCTCCGTGCTGGCCCTGCCTGCATGCCATTCAAAATCTGCACATGTGCTATCTTTGGATCTGGTGCCATAAATTACTTTCCCAATCTGTAGTAGTCCATCAAAACCAGATGGGATAAGTAATTTCTAACTTTGAGGATTCATGTAATTTTTGATTCAATAAAAAAGATTTAAAAAGGGATCAGGGAGTACTAATTAGTTACTGTTTGTTCTCTTCTTTGCCTGCATTCCCTCCACCCCCACACATAACCTTTGGTTTTTATGTTTTCCTCTTGCTGTTTCTTCATCTCCTCTGTATTATCATCCATCTTGCCTTTTCTTATATTGGACAAGCCAACAATTACAGAATAATTCTTTCAGCAGGGAACAAGCTGCAGAGTGTAAGCAGTAACGACCACAGCAGCAGACGCAGTACATGAGCACATCTGCTGGGTAGTTTGTTACTTCTGTGTTGTCAGTGAGTCCTAGTCAAAAGATGCACCTTGAGGTCTCCATTACCTACTATGTCATGATGTTTAGGAAGGCATAGTCAGATGAAAATACTGATAATAGCATTAATGTTGTGTCTTGAAGATTTTTAATCTAGAACATAAGGGTAAAATATTCAAAGTGATATAAATACATCATAGTCTGTTAGGTATGTTACTGTTCTTGATGCACAGTGTCCTGCTTCTTCCATGGCAATGACCATGTAGAGCATTTCACATATGTGACAGTTTTTCTTTGTTTTTTTCTCTTTACTCTCCTTTATTTTGGATGAAATACTGCTAAAATATTTATATAAAGTCCTTTCCACTTTATACCAATGATCTTGCTCTTGTCCCCTCTCATTTCTTCGCCTGAGCTCTATTTGAGATGCCTGCTGTCTTGGCTTGGTATGGTTACAGAAGAGATGTCGGGTGTTCTTGGGCTGGGATGAGTGGTAGCCCAGCTGCTGGTGTTAGGATTCTCTTTCCCAGCTGAGGTGTGTGTGAGGAGTGTCACCTCTGATGAGCATGGGCAGCCTGGATGCTTCCTGGGTGCCGTAGATTTGCAGTGCATGCAAATCCTGTGCCTTCACAGTTAGCCATGCTTTTCCTCAGGAACATTCCATCTCACTCTGCCTGTGCAATGCCTTCCTGTGGGCAGTGCAGTCAGCCAGGCTACTGCTACCAGGACATTTTGTGTAGTTTGCTTTGAGCTATTATTGGGACAGACAGGCCAAGAGTGCTGGATGAAGATAGGAAAGCTGTGGTAGCAAGCTGTCTACAGACTGCAGTTTGTGTAACCGGTGTTAGTTCAAAGTTACTCATAGGCTTATCCATTCCAACACAAATGTCAGACTGTTCAGAATTATCAACTTCAGCAGTCAGAGAAGTGTATTTTCCTGAGGTGTCTAATGACATCCTCAAACGAGCTGAGGAAAGATTATCCACTGGAGCTATGGAAGAAGTTTCAGTAATCTTTACAGTGTCTTAATATACTTAGTAAGAATTGTAACCTATTTAACTGGCAATTTAAAAAACTCTTGTATATGTGTGTGTATATGCACTTCATTTCTCTTAAGTCTGGCAACATGGCTTTGAACAAGTTACGTCCTATTTTCTAGCACAAAGGATACAGACCTCCCCCTCCCCTCACATTGTTAAATGAGTCAGAGTGTAGTGACTCTGCTTCTTGTATCTTTTAAGGGGCAAATGTATACAATGGCATTAACAGGCAATTATCTATTGGTATGTTTAATTTTATAATTTTTGCTTCTCAGGATGTGATCTTCGTGGTGAGCTGGTGGGAAAATTGAGTTATAAATCACCCCAATGGATGCGGACAGTGATGTTGCACTGGACATTTTAATCACAAATGTAGTGTGTGTTTTTAGAACAAGATGTCATTTAAACTTGAGGAAGATTGCATTAGAGGGAGCAAATGTGATATACAAGCGTGATGTTGGGGTAAGAGATTCAGCATACCTCAATTAATCTGTTTTTAGAAATGTTCCTTAAGCTAAACATTCTTCTGCTTAATACCTGTGAATGATGGATAGAGAAAAGCAGAATTTTCTTTCTCTATTTCTCTTGCTGTAGGTATTTATTAATGTATTTACAATACATTACTTGTACAGAAATGGGAGTGATGAAATGCTGTCTCAGGAGACAGCACTTGGTGAGGTGAATATTTGGTACAAGGTATGTGATGAGGCTTCTTATACTCAGGGTCTGTTTTGCCTCCCAAAATTTGATGGCTTTGTCAAGAAAATATATCTTAATACAGAGTCAGCAATGTCAAATCACTGTAATAAGAAAAAAAATCAGCATGGTGCTTGTAGTTTTCAGCTTTTTATTCAGTGAAAAATACCTTCATGTATTTTGTGTACACTGAATCATTGGCTATTTCATGCTTATTTTGCTCTTCTCAAGAGCTGGATTTTTTAATTAGTGAAAGAGATGAAGGAGCAGTTCAATCCTATCAAAACTAAAGGGAGTTTTAGTGTAACTTTAGTTGATTTGGGTAACAAGCAATTTTTTTTTTTTAGTGTGAAATTTAATTACTGCTAATGACCAATTTTTCCATTTTTCTTTTTTAGAAGGTTTTAATGAAACTTAGGAAACCTAGGATTACGGCCACAATTTGGTCCTCAGGAAAAGTTATTTGCACAGGAGCCACAAGGTGAGTTCATGAAGATTCTTTCTCTAGCTCTAAATCCTTATGTATTTTAAAATACAACATTGTAAATGAAGAAGAGGTAGTACTTACTGCTGCTTAAATTGGCCCACACTGGATCACATGTAGATCCTTGTCAACCACGTATTTGGAAGGAAGTTTTCTGTGTGAAGGTTTTGTGTGAGACAGTGTTCAAATCTTAAACAACATCAGTTTAGCCTTCTTATGAGAGCAGAAAGGAAAACTGCCTTGTTAAGAAAATCCTAAAGAGATTTGAGAAGCCTTTAAGAATTCTGTGTGTTTAGCTAGAAGTTGAGACTTGGGAAAGGATGACCTTTCCTGAGGATATCTCTATTTTTTCACAAAACCCCACCTGAATTTAATCAAGGGATGACCTTTCCTGAGGATCTCTCTTTATTTTTTCACAAAACCCCACCTGAATTTAATCAAGTTTTACAGTGTTGAGGAACTGGAAAGAAGCAAAAGCAGACTCTCAGTTCAGAGACATCTCACACTCACTAAACTCTTAAGAGCTGAATTACTTTAAGATATGTCTGCATTTTGAAGTGAGGATAAGGTAAGGTAAATTAGTAAATTTGCATACTTTCTGTGTCTGATCTCTGTTCCAAAATTAAAGAGGATTGTTCCGGATGTTAACTCCAGACTACCCATGATCGTATTTATCTTTTAAGGGTACTGAAAATCATGTATGATTAAAACATGTCTCTCACTTCAGCTTGAGCCAAGTGTCAAGATATTCTGCAAATAGGGCATGAAGGACTCCATTGGAATGTCTGTCTAGTTAAAATGTAATACTTACAGTAGGATGAAGTGAAGGCTGTCCATGAGATCATGGTTGATGTACTACATTATATAATGGTTCGTTTTGTAGTCTGAGTAGCTATTGTGGTGTGTGTGTGTGTGCACAACTATATACTCTATTTCTGTTAATGCTAGGTCCTTTTCTTTCTCCTTTATAGTGAAGAAGAAGCTAAATTCGGTGCCAGACGACTAGCTCGTAGTCTACAGAAACTAGGTTTTCAGGTAATTCTGATTGAAAAGGACTTGCATGACTCAAGCAATGCTAGCAGTTTATTTTTTAGAAAGAAACAAAGAAGAGGGAGCATAATGATTTAGCAGTTAACGTGTTTTCACTCAAATGGCCCTTTTGTGTAGGAATACATTTTCCAGATGCTGGTTAAAGAGAAGCTGTTTTGCTTTGTGGATTTGAGTTTTGTTTGGCAGCTCAGAGCAGTGCTTCTTCACTGGATAATGAACAACAAAATTAGTTTAATGTATGAACAGATGTGTCTTAGATAGAATTTACAATATCTCAAAAGATTTATTTGGAAAATGCTGAAACTTTACTGTAACTTGAGCATAATTTTCACTCATTTCTAATCGAATAGCAAATACATTTACATCCGAATAAGGGCAAGTTTGAGCTTCTTAAATTGAAGAGAAAAGTGCTCCTGCACTGTCATGCTGCACAGCTGGAAATATGCCAAATAAAATACTTAGGACAGGAAACACCCTCTTTTATCTGGGTTTGGGTTAACATTACCAGTCAGAAACACCACTTGCATTTCATGGTAAGGATTGAAAAACAGCAACATGAACCACTTAAAATTACATGATTTGGTGCTCTAAAACTTCCTGATAGTCTGTTGTGCTGTTTACACACAGGTTCAATTTAGGGACAGACAATGAAATAGACACAGTAGCTGTCATTTTCAGGGAAAGACTACTTTTGATTATACTACATAAAGGTAGTGGTGCCAGCCTATGCTGGTAATGCTGCATCAGACCCCAGCAAAAGTGTGACACTCCTGCTGTCACAAATGTGTACTTTGAACCCAGCCCTTTAAAGTTGGAATGGAATGTTAAGTCAGTGAGGTGCACAATACTTCCAGTGTGGACACACCAAGTTTTCTCATAAAGTGAGCAGTTTGTATTTTGAAGATAAAGGTGATTTAAGGCTGAGTTGCTTCTTTCTAGCTGTCTTTCCAACTATCTTTCTAATATCTTTCTGAGAAGTGTAGATTGAAAAAGAATGGCCATTTAAAGTTCAGGCAACCTCAGAAAATGAACAAAAGTTTTCCCAGTGACATTGCCAACACTGACCTTTCAGAAGTGTGGTTTCTTTGTATAGCATTTATCTGTTGGCTGTTTTGTTGTCATTGAAAGTGTCTGTGGTAGAGAATAACTGAAAGTTATTCAAATAGTTTGAGTTGGGTTTCAGAAAGTTACAGAGTAGAAAACCAGTTTCCTCTACTGGCTGCTGGACATTTAAAGCAAAACAGTTGTCACCTTTTTTTTTATTCTTAGCTTTAAAACAAATGGTATATAGCAACAAGGCATTAAAGAAGTTTGCAACAATATTTAAGCTTTTTCTCTGCTTACTTTGATGCTCCATGAGCTGTTAAATTTAGTTTGTTTTCAGTGGGGAGGTGTTTAGTACAACAGTTTGCATTGTTTCTGTGTCTCATCCTTAAACTGTACTATAACCATACTGCTGTAGTGACCATGATACAACTGTGAGGTATCTAGTTCAGCAGATACTCCACCACAGAAGGATAATGTAAATGTTCTGAGTCCATTAAGTACTCTTTAGATGCCTGTTAGAAGAGCATCAGTCTCAAGATTCTAACTTGACTCATCAAAATATTCATGGTAGCCTTGTCTTTTTTTTTTTTTTGCAACCCATGCATCTGACTTGCTGTAAATTTCTAATGTCCTCTTTTCCCATCTCTTTTGAAAAGGTAATTTTCACAGATTTTAAAGTTGTGAATGTTTTAGCAGTGTGCAACATGCCCTTTGAGATAAGATTGCCAGAATTTACGAAGAATAACAGACCTCATGCGAGGTATGTAGGATTTTAAAGAATTTTAGTCCTGGAATACTTCTTAAGCTTTTATTTTTCAGTTCTAGATCTGTCTTTTTTACTTTTCATTTTGTTTTCTAGTTATGAACCAGAACTTCATCCTGCCGTGTGTTACAGAATAAAATCTCTCAGAGCTACCTTACAGATTTTTTCCACAGGCAGTATCACAGTTACAGGTATTTTAATGTCAAAAAATAAATATTTAACTTGTTGGGAATATTTAACTTCAGAGCCAGTAGGTTTGGGAAAGCAAAATTTTTAAAACAGTCAAACAGTTATGTTGAAAGGATTTCGTTTCCCCGTGCTAGCACCTAGTTTGTTTTTGAGCAAAAGTGCCAGAAGAGTTGTAAAGCAAGTATTATTATTGGTAGGTTCAAAAAATTAGTTAGACTGAATGTACACAGTCTGGTTTTTTTAATGAATCCAAAAGTAAGGTAGCACTTAAGAATGCAGATAATTATTGTTTATTTAACTATTTGAATTTTCTTACGTTTTTCTTCTGTTTGCAGAGATGTTAACTGCACTGCATTTAGTATTAACATCCCTTTCATAAATACCTATTTCCAAGCTGCAGATTTATGGAAATTCATAGGATAGTATAGCATTTTGTATAGTATAACATAAATGAAGCTGACCAATATTTACAGTTCTTCAGACTTGTGCTCTCTTCTGTTAAAGCTCAGCTGAGAACCACCATTGAATCACAGGCATTAGTGATTTTTCCCATGTAATCAGAGACATGGTTTTCCTGGGTCTTGGAGAAGCCACTCATTTTTTTCTTCTCTCTTCATCATTTTCATTTTTCATTCTCTTTTCTGTTTGCTTGTGAGATGTCCACCACCAGTGTCCAGATACAAGAAGTCAGTTTTTCAGAGCATACATGTTAAAATGCTATACAACCAAAAAAATCATTTTGTATCAATTTAGCAGGAATTGTGTCTTGCAGTTGTTAGAGCTCAGCTACTGGTTCAGAAGGTGGATAAAGATTTCTTTTTACATCTTAATTCAAATGCATGTGTTTATGCAGATCATTTCCCACAAGATATTGGAAGCAGTGTTTTCTAAAGAAGACAAACTTCCATCAGATTCAGTAATCTAAAAATGAAGGGCTAAAAAGTATTTCAAGATTGCAGAGTATGTTTGGAAGAGTGCAACTGGTCTAGCCAAAACTAGAAACTAAATTTAAAATAAATAAGAAGCAGTATCACTGCAGTAATAAAAAGCTCTCAGCATGTCTTGTCAGACTCCTAATGAGATTCAGCTTCTCTCTAAGATTCTTATTACTTCATTGCTTACAAAATCACTTCCATATTTTTAGAATTTTCCTTTCAAATAGGAAGGCAAGTATGGTAAACATAGGAGTTTCATATCCTTCTAGTTTAGTTGTTGCAGTGAGCTTGAAAAATTAACTCAGACCTCTGTTGATTTTTCTAGGCTTCTGCTTTGCCTCTCTTCTAGAGGAAAAAATGTCCTGAGTCTTATGCTTCTTATTCTAAAAATTATTTAAATTACTTTTCAGCCGTAGTGCACTCCTTCTCAAATGTGTTCAGATGAAGTTTCCTTTAAAGATTCATGTTTCTGTAGTACTGGTACTTATAATACTTGCCTCTGAATTTTGAGATACATAATTAGAAAGGTTACAAAAAACCCTGGAAGGTGAGTTCTTTTCATGAGACAAGTATAAAAAGATTTTGTTACTTTCGTAAAAGATAATAAAAATCACTAGCGTGTAACAGAAAGAAGTATTGTTTCTTTGACTCCAAAATGAAAAATGAGGGGGTTGTTAAGGGGGATTTGTTGTTTTGTTTTGTTCTTTCCTTCTCTTATATGCCCTGGAATGATGATCCCATTTTTACATCTCTTCAGCCTTAGAGGGAGTAGCATTTTTTTTTGCTGGAACTATTTGCCTACTCAAAATCTCACTATTTGAAGGCTTCTCCTTTCCTGACAACTTTCTAATAGCAGCCAAATTTAAGGAGGGTGCAGTATCTACCCAGAAGACAGGTATCTTTCACTAGGCTTGTTTTATCTGGGTGCTTCACTCAACCAGTTTGAAAATATAGGAAGAATCCTATTCTTGTCCATTTGCTTTCTGACTGAGCACATAAAACAATAATTACTTAAGTATCTTATACTTAAGTTATTGTTTTTGGGAGTAATTTTGAAGAGTTCTCTATACTTGGAAAAAGCTTTTGAAGTCTAAAGTGGGGTTACAGAAACCCTGCGTTCCTACTCATCAAAGCATGTGAGAAATTGCTGTTCTCTTTTACCTGCGTCACCAAGCTTCTATCCAGATATCCTCCAGCATGCTCACTTATTTGCAATCTTAATTTTTCATTGTGTGGTCTGATACCACCAGTAAGCATTGCTAGGTCATTTTTCCTTTTCTTTGCCTGGATACTGACAGATCATATCATGTTAGATAACATTCATATGCTTCATCCTGAGATGATAAAACCCTTCCCTGGCTTGCAGGTTTTGTCCTCAGATCAGTGATGAAGCTATTTGCAAAACCCGGGATAGAAAGTAATAGTCTGTAATTTTCAAACCTATAATAACCTTGCTTGAAATGTACTTCAGCTAAATCCAGCATTATTTAACAGTAGCTTTTGTTGGTAGGTTTTTAAAGCAAGAGCGATAAGTGGCTAGGCTTGAAGAAATACAAATTCCTAGAAGATTGACATAAGTAAAAGAACTAATTTTACCTCTGCCACTCAGCCTCTTCTCTGGGCTGTTTAAGCCAATAAATTGAAAATCAGCCAAGCTGTTATGAAATTAAATGACAGTATTATTTAATCGTAATCTGTCCATTGACAAATGTAGAGCATCTTGCAGATTTACAAGAAAAGACTTTCACATGAAAAGTGATCAGAGAAAGTTTGTTAAGTTAGGAGAAATGGGGGAAAACTTGTTATTGTCTGTGGTATGAAGTTGTGATTGCTAATAATATTAAGGTTTTTTTAAAGGTACTGTTGTTATTTTAATTTCTGATTCCCTGAATTTTCTCTTCCTACTGCCTTTTTTTTTTTTAAACTGTGTCTTAGGGCCAAACGTAAAGGCTGTTGCCAGTGCTGTGGAACAGATTTATCCATTCGTGTTTGAAAGCAGGAAATAAATTTTGTAATTCACCACTTGATGGTTAGGTTCCCTAACCGAGCACCTTCAAAGACTGCTGCACATTGGACTAAAAGCAAAAAGGAAAACTGGACCAACCATAGCAGAGGAATACAGACTCTTTTACTTGCTCATGGCCACAGTTTAGACTCCAGTTCTTTTGGATTTTCCTCTTAACAGTGCTGTATTGTAAAAACAGAAGTTTACAAGATATGAAATTGCTGCTTTTAAAAAGACATTCTATTTATTTTTGCAGTAATTTCTGTGTATTCATAAGCAAAGCTGTCACGATGTGCACTACCTTTAAGACATTTTTTTTTAGCTTGAGCTTGTGTTTTATTTGTGAATAGTCTTTTACATTTTTGTATGCTGAATATTGGGCACCAAAGAAGCTGTAAAAGTTATCTTTTTCACCTGATGAATGTGCACAAATAAAAGTTTGGAAAATATTTCTCTTCATACCTGTTCTGTTATATTCCTTCCCTTTTTATATTACAATTAAAATTGTATAGTTGCAAATTAATTTGAAACAATGTAAGAATAGTCTTTTGCTGATACCTTCTGTTTCTGTTTGTAGTATGTGTAAAACTTTGTGCTTGGGCTAGATTGAAATCTATAGTAGTTACGTATGTTTATCTGAGGATGAAATTTGGTTTGTTCCCAGTTCTCTTAACTACATGCCAGACTTGAAGTATTTTCTTGTTGTTACATGAAGAGAAGACATTTCTAAATATAAAGGTCTACAGCAAGTGTTTTCCTGTAGATGAATTGTAGAATATGCTGAGTTGGAAGGGAACCATCAGGATCACCGAGTCCAACTCCTGGCCCTGGGCATGACACCCCAAGAGTCACACCCTGTGCCTGAGAGCATTGTCCAAACGCTTCTGGAACTCTGTCAGGCTGGTGCTGTTACCACTTCCCTGGGGAGCCTGTTCCAGTGCCCAACCACCCTCTGGGTGAAAAACTTTTTCCTGATACCTATCCTAAACCTCTGACTCAGCTTCACGCTGTTTCCTCAAGTCCTCTCACTGGTCACGAGAGTGAAGAGATTGGTACCTGCCCTTCTGCTTCCCCTCGTGAGGATGTTGAAGACCACAATGAGGTCTCTCCTCAGTTTCCTCTTCTCCAAGCTGAACAAACCAAGTGACCTCAGCCCCTCATAAGGCTTCCCCTCCAGACCCTTCACCTTGTGACCCTCCCTTGGACGCTGTCTGATAGCTTAATTACGTTATCAACTTATGAAGCTACTGTAGAAAAAACAACTGCCTTGTCCACCCACTCAATGCAAAAGAAAAAAATTTAAATGTGAACTTCAGGAAAATTGTTGTGCTTCAACTGGAGAAGATGTTGTGGTCACTCTAATGCAGCCCCAGCCTATTGTTGAATGATTAACACAGACCTTTTCTACACTCTTCTTACTGTATACTGTTTTGATGACAGGAGCTGCCAACAAGCAGTGAAGCTTGATTCTGGCATGTATTATTATTGGTATTAATCTTGGACTTGGAAGCCAGTAGATGTTTCTCTCAGTAAGTGCACATTTGAAGCAGAAGAGAGGTGAATGCTTAAAAGTAACTGCAAATGCTACTTTTAAAAAGATACAATAAATATGTATAAATGTATGTATGTCTTTTTTCCCTATCTCACTGAAGAGAAATGTAACGCTGCTCTTGCATGCTGCAGGTAATGTTCAGTCCTAGGGGGTGTTAAAAATAGTAAACTGAGCTGTTACTGTACCAGAAATCACAGCTTCCAAAGAAAGGTGGAAGAACAGCTGGAGGAAGCAAATGCCTGGCATGACGGATTTCATCTGCCTGATGGGGTGATGTAGAACTTGGGGTGGTCTGTAGTGGTTTTGTGCAGAAAGTATGTAAAGGAAGGAGTCGTATGGGAAATGCTGCACCAAATCCTCTCAGAACAAAAAGAAACAAAACTTTGCCATAAGCTGTAAGTGGTATGTTCATAAAGGCCTTTTGGAACTCTGTGTAGGTGTCAGAGAATGGTTTGGGTTAGAAGGGGCCTTCAGGATCATTTAGTTCCAACCCTTCTGCCATGGGCAGGGACACCTTCCACTACACCAGGCTGCTCAAAGCCCCATCCAACCTGGCCTTGAACACATCCAAGGATGGGGCATCCAGAACTCCAATCTGTTCCAGTGCCTCACCATCCTCACAGTAAAGAATTTACACCTAATCTGAACTTACCCTCTTCTAGATAAAGCTGCTCTTCCTTGTCCTGTCACCACATGCCCCTGTAAAAAGTCTCTCTCCATTTTTCTTATAGGTTACCTTCGGGTAGTGGCAAGTTGCAGTTAGGTCTTCTCTTTTCCAGATGAACAATTCCAATTCTCTCAGCCTTTCCTCACAGGACCTTTCATCATCTTGGTGGCCTCTTCTGGATTCATTCCAGCAGGTCTGTGTCCTTCCTGTGCTGGGACCCCAGAACTGGATGCAGCACTGCAGGTGGGGTCTCACCAGGGCAGAGGGACAGAATCCCTCATCCTGCTGGCCACTCTGCTTTGGATGGAGCCCAGGATACAATTGGCTCTCTGGGATCCAAGTGCACATTGCTGGGTCATGTCCAGCCTCTCACCCACCAGAATCCCACAAATCCTTCTGGGCATGGCTGCTCTTGGTCTGTTCATTCCCAGCCTGTGTTGATACCAGGGGTTGCCTGGACCCAAGTGGTGCAGCTTGTTAAACCTTTATTAAACCATATGAGATTTGCATGGGCCCACTTCTTGAGCTTCGAAGAGGGCTTATAACTATGAAATTATGAGGTTGAATTCAACAGTCAGGGAATTCAATACAGCATGCTATATGTAGCAAAGCTTGCTACACCTAAGTTTTCCAGTTTGTGTCAAATCACGTGGAACTTGGCACTCCTGACATAAATAAGGATTTTTGTGCATAGTCAAAGAGCAATGAACAAACCACCATTAGGGAACACTAGTTATTATTATTATTACAATTTTAAAAAGGGAAAAGCAGAAGGTATTTGAACAATGAATAAAATTGTAATGGGTTTTGAGGGACAAAGTGTAGTCCCAAACTGATGAATGAGGATTTGGCCATTACAAACTACAATAGCTGTTGTAGATTAGGCTTGCCTCTTTGAATCAAATTACAAAGCTCTTGAGTGCTACCAGTGAATATCTGGAGCTTTTATGAAGCATATGTGTCTCCTAAATTTATCTGTGGAGAAAGAGGAACATTTTGCTTTGTTAGTACTGTCACGTAGTGTGAAATCTGTCTCTTAGAACAAAAATGAAAGCTAATAATGAGCTGCAATGTATTAAAATGGGCACTGGTTCTTTTGAAGTGCTGCCTAGATCCACACTAGCAGTTTGAAGCCTTTGTAACAATCCATAACATAGCCAAAAAGCACACTACTAAACTTGCAGGGTAGTATTGAAGAGAATAATAGCAAATAAAAGATCTGTTGAAATGTGTGCCCACCTGTCCTTCTAGCTCTAAGGGAGCCTCAAACTATGAAAACTACATTTTAAAACCTCTGATGATGAAGGGCATCTGCTGGTGTATGCTTATTCTCAGGGATATCACTCTTTTTCCTACTGCTCTGAATAGGTCCTCACCTCAGTTTGGAATAGGCTTTGCTGCTGATGCTTTCTCCTGTGCGCACACACAGCCCCCCTTTCCCATCATCACCAGTTAGCATTCGCTCCTTTGCTGTGTTGTGCTGACTCCACCCAGGCTCTACCAGCACCTGCATGCTCAGTAGGAGATCCAGGCCGGCCAGTGTGTCCCAGCAGGATGGCTCTCATCTCCAGTGTGGGGAGCAGTGTTTTGGATAGACTTACCTGTCAATCAATCACCTCTTCCTCAGTGGCCATGTTCCCTAGAGCACTGTTCATCTGTCCCTGGTTTCTCCATGTGGATCCCATGCAAAACTCCCCACAGCGCTCAGCTGTAGCACTGGCAGTGCCATAAAAAGTTCATTTCACGTTCTTTAGAGAGAAGGGTTGGTTCTATTTATACACCCCACTAAGGGCAGTAGATTGATAACTCTGACTCATTGCTGGCTTGTGGGTTGTCACAGCTACTGGAACTTTTCCTGCCATTTCTAGCACCATTTTATCATTCTCTGACTTGCAGTTAGTGTTACCAGAGAAATTTGTGCTTTCATTTTCAGAATTGTATGCTGCTTTTTTCACAAATTTGCAAAGTTTTGAATTCCAACCCAGTCTTTCCCAGCTTAGTGTTGCCTGCATATTGTATTTAATAAGCATGTTCTGTAATCCAGTCCATTGATAACGATACTGAATAATTTTGGATCTGGGACAAATTTCTTTGTGGAGTGCTTCCGAGATCCAGGGATGTGATTTGTGAAATGTATCCCTTTTTCCCCTTGTATTTTCATAGTTGATGAGATGGTGAGTGCCAGCTCTGTGTCATCAGATGCTTTGTTATAAAAGACTGTACAATTATGGCTACATTTATAGGTTATATAAGGCTAAGTCTGTAGGACTACAACTGAGACTGTAGCTATAATGATTTTAAAAATCCTTGACTAGAGCAGCATCACTTGTAGGAGTCTGTCACTGTCTCATCAGTAAAACCAGTATTGAAACTATCCCTTCTTCAGAAATATGACATTTTTATTTGTTTCTTCACTAAATAAATGTGCATAGGAAAAGTTTAAGAAGAGTTTGCAATTATCCCAAAACCTGTAAACTGGGGAGACAATTTCTATGGTATGTTCTAAGTTAAATTTGTTTTTGTAAGAACATGCAGAAAATTTATTACAGCAGAGGTTTGACTGGGAAGCTGCAATGCTGAGAAAGATTTTGCAGAAGCTCCTTTCACTAAATACAATGTAATAGAATTTAAAAGCCAGTACAGGCTTGGACTGTGTGTGCAAACATCTCTTTTCTGGAGGCAGCTATCAGAAAACAGTACAAGCCAGAGCAAATGGGGAGGCAAAAGGAAATGCAAATAGTCCACTACCTGGTAAAGTCCAGGATCAGGAAATAGATTCATTTCCTGCAATATAGTCTTAAAACACAGTAATACTAAATATTACTGGATTTAATCCCCGGCAGTTGTTAGTATAGGAATTATGTTGGTAGCATATTTGAAAGACTATCTAGAGTCACCTTAATATTTCTTAATATTCTGAAGCTGATTCAGTAGAATGCATGATACTGATAACCGTCCTCCAGCATAAACATGAAGCAGGTAAAGAGATTTTCATAGACATCAGTGCTATAAAGTTAAGGCTCTCATCCTGAGGTAGCCAAATTTTCAGTGACTAAAAGCAAATAATGGCCCTGGCTTCAATTGGGTTTTTTTTCAGGTTTTGAACATGAGCTCACTGTCTTGACTAGACTTGTGCATATAAATCTGTGATGTCAGTATCTAGAAGTGCGACCATGTGAGAATCTGATCAGAACCGATCTGCTTTGTTCTGAAGTAAAACTTTATTTGTGTCAGCAAGTCACATTTCCTTCAGTGCAGAACACAATCAGATGGTTTTAATGCTATGAGACAGCAAATAAAGTGGGATCATGTGCTTAGTTCAAACAAGTATCTGC
This sequence comes from Passer montanus, assembly GCF_014805655.1. Lineage (NCBI taxonomy): Eukaryota > Metazoa > Chordata > Aves > Passeriformes > Passeridae > Passer > Passer montanus. Next base: position 23,171,926 of record NW_024366591.1, on the reverse strand, counting down.
ACTCCAGCTGACTCTGTCAGTCTTCCAGCTGCCTCAATGAAGAAATGCCACTTTGTGGCTACAAAGACAGCCAACATGCTTTTAAAGCATGCTTTGGGGCTTTTTTCTTTAAACAGAATAAATTATTTATCTGCTAATATATATTTATCTACTGATCACTCTAACATCTATTAACTCACTAAGAAAAAAATACCCATGTTCTTTTATGGGAGCCATATGGATAACCCTTTGTAGAGACTTGTTGAGTACTTCAGGATACACTTGCTAAACGGTAACCAAGAACTGGACATAATTTATGATCTGCATTAAATGATAACCAAGATCTGGACATAATTATGATCCTTCTGAACTCCCTGTGTGCTGCCATGTACCACACAATTCTCACTTTCTGAGTCCAAAAGTCAAAGTCTAGTGTGCCCTGTGTTGAGAAATAAAATTATTTTGGCATCAACTCTGGCACCTTCAGTTTCCTACTTTCCTAGAAATGAGAGGCCAAAGAAATCCTCTCTCCTCTTCTGTAAGGCCACCATCAATTTGGATTAATTTATTATGCAAATCATAGAATCAATAAGGTTAGAAATGAGCTCCAATATCATTGAGTTCAGTCTTTGACTAAACACCACCATGCCAACTAAACTACGCACTAAGTGCCACATCCAGTCATCTCTTGAACACTTCCAGAGATGATGACTCCACCACCTTCCTGGGCAGCCCATACCAGTGCTTAACTGCCCTTTCAGTGAAAAAATTCTTCCAGATACCCAGCCTGAACCTTCCCTGGTGCAGCTTGAGGCCATTTCCTCTCAAACTGTCACTGATTGCCTGGGAGAACAATGTCTTTTCAGCTAGTTGTAGAGTGATGCATTTAATGTCCCACATTAAACAATCTGACAATGTTTTCTGAGGAGTATTTCCTAGGTCACTGAATCCTGGCCCTACGGAGAAAACGTATGTAAAATTCTTCTTACAAGTTGACTGTACTCTGCATTATAAATAATTTAGTTCATCTGAACAAGATCATTTTTCAAATCTTGTTAAGCTGAATCCTAAATTAATTTATAAAAAGTTTGTACCAGTAGTTCTGCACTAATGTCATCCTTCGAATTCCATAGTTGTCCATTTTTTGGACATAGCACTGGACATAGCATTTTTTCCATAGCATTGTTTTCCCTAACTTACTGACAGAGAGTTGTTCACTCTTTTCAGACCCATTTTTGCTAGCTTAAACAGACCAGTCTTTGGTAGGCTCCTCCTGTTGAGACTCTTTCTTCTCCCTGGCACCCTGATTCTTCTTTGCACTTCTTCCAGACTGAACTGTCATTGAATATGAATAGGAGAATTGTGTGCAATATTCCAATTTCCATTCACCTCCTGTAGGCAAGAGGTAATCTCAATAGATCTGAGGGATGCTAGTTTGAAACAGACAAAGTCTAGATTTCCAGTTAGTTGTAAACTATAACAACCTTTAATGTTGGCTGTAAACTGCCAATGAAAGAAGTTCTACCAAGAAATAAAAGAGAAAATATCCTGCGTATAATAACAATACCGCATGCCCCATAAGAGCGTGAACATCACAGGGCATTTTTCTTTTTTTTTAATCAGTCCTGTGGTGAAGGCTGCTTTGCTTGCCCCGCGTCTAGTAGAGCTGCTCTTTCTCTCTCTTGGCAAGTTCCAGCGGCACCAGTTTCTCCCTGCGCTGGCTCACCCCGCACAAGGGCGTCCTCACGTATTTCCTGCAGAAGCACAAAACCCCGCACACGTTGGCCGGGGCAGGGATGGGGGCGCGGCAGGACGGCGGAGCGCACCCCGGACAGCCACCCCAGCGCCGGGGATGCCCCGGGATGCCCGGGATGGCCCGGGATGGCCCGGGATGGCCCGGGATGCCCCGGGATGGCCCGGGATGCCGGTGCTCCCCCGCCTGCCCGCACGGGGGCGGCCCCGCCCGCTCCTCCCGCAGCTCCGGCTCCGGCTCCGGCAGGGATGGGCGCCTTTCCCGAAGAGGTGGGCAAGGGACAGCCCCAGGGTCGGCGGCAGCACGGTGGTTAGTCCGTAAAATAATTAGTCAACAAATAAGCTACTTCAAGCCTGGCTGAGTTGCAAATATTCTCCTGTAATCTAAAAGTTAGAAATACAGGATGATACTAAGATGTTCACACATTAATTACTTTTTACTGACAAAATAACGTATCTAGACTCATAGGTGAGTTTAGGTCAAAAAAGGCCTCATAATCATCAAGTCCAGCTGTTAACTGAACACTGTTATCTTCACTATGAGACTAAGTCCCCAGGTACCAGATCTAGATAATTTTTGAACATCTCCAGGGGTGGTGATTCCACCACTTCCCAGGGAAGCCTCTTCCAACCCCTTACCACTCCTTCAGTAAAGAAATTTTTCCTAATATCCAATCTAAGCCTCCCCTGGTGCAATTTGAGACTGCTTCTTCTTGTCCTGTCACTTGTTGCTTGGGAGGAGGGACTGACCCTCATCTGTCTACACCATTTCGTAAAGACACAAGAAAAGCTCATCTACAACAGCTATCAAAATCCACAAGGAGCCTTGAAGTGACATCCAGAACAAACCAGTTTGCAATACAGGATCTCTCCTTCCCATTTCCTGCATGCAACCCAAAACAAACAGTCCTAAATGCAAGATCAGAGTCACCCACCCATCCAGGAATGCCAGACAGCAAAAGTGATGGGGAGCCAGCCTTGGCTGCAAGTGGTCCTCTAAGGGGTGGTCAAAAACCACCTTGCTTTAGGGCCAGTCCTTCAGCACCAACAAAATGTTTGGTTGTTTGCTGAGATCAACATGTGCAAACTCAAGCCTTGAGAGAATCAGAATTTTCCTTTCATTTCCTTTTTTTTCAATAGTTTCCTTTTTTTCCAATAGTTTCCTTTTTTTTTTCTTTTTTTTTTTTCTTTTTTTTTTTTTTTTTTTTTTTTTTTTTAAATGGGGCTGAAAGTCCTTCAGCACCAACAAAATGTTTGGTTGTTTGCTGAGATCAACATGTGCAAACTCAAGCCTTGAGAGAATCAGAATTTTCCTTTTGTTTCCTTTTTTTTCAATAGTTTCCTTTTTCCCAATAGTTTCCTTTTTTTTTTTTTTTTCTTTTTTTTTTTCTTTTTTTTTTTTTTATACATGGCGCTGAAAGGCTTTGTCCCTCTGGCACTTGGGGGATGCAGTCCATGCTTGGTACTTACTGTTTAGCTAGTTCCATGGATATTTGCTCCAAAGAGCATCCTTTTGTCTCTGGTATAAACATGATAACAAAAGCCAGTGATGCTAGACTCATTATTGTGTAAATGAAGCACACCCAGGACAAGCCAATGAGCTCTACAAAGGAAGAAAACATTGTCTTTTTTAATTTTCAAATACTACCATTTTTCTTCCTGTTGCTGTATTTTATAGGATACAGCCCCTAATGCACAGGAGAAGTTAGAAAGAAGCCAGGCTGCTATTCTTAGCTCACATACATTGAAAGAGTGGCTTTGCTTTTTCTAATATGCCTTATGAAAGAAAATTAATGAGTTCCTAGTGGTCCACTTAGCATGAACCTATTGGTTTATTTTATTTGCAATCACTCTGGATGAAAACAGTGAGTAGCCATTGTTACTGGTTTGTGGGAAGGCAGTGGGGATCATGAGTGCCTTGGATTTTTGCCGGGGTCTCTTTCTGGTGCACATTCTTTCTTGGAGTAAATCCAAGCATTTTTCACACTATTACAGTTGTCTCCAGCTAATCCTCCCCACCTGTCAGTGCCCAGCATTTCCACTGTGAGTCACGGCTGCTGTGCCAGAAAGTGATCCAAGAGTGAACACTTAATGGGGCCATCCAAGAACTAGAGGTTTCCTGAGCCTGCAGTCCAGGGCCAGGTAGATCCTTGGGCTGAGGGATGCACTCCAGCCCCTGGAAAGTAAAGTGTGTACAAACCCAACAGCGTGCTGCAGCCCCCTTAGCTCTTTTCCCTGGTAAGATAAACCTGGGCAGCTGAGGCATTTGCCAGTTGTGTCATGAGCTGAAAATTGCAGCTGAAGCTCCTGATCCAGCTGGTACCTCTGCATCAGCACCTAAGTGCAGATGCTGCTGGCCACTGTGACCTCCACGTGTATTCATTTGACAACAGATTTCCCAATCCTCCTTTCCACCACAAACGAGGTATGCATATTTTCTTGTACTTACACCTTCATAAATCCAGATTAGACCCATTTAAGCCAAGGGAGTTACTAGGGCTTTACAGTCTTTGAAACTGAGACCAGGATAACAGAGAGATGTACATTAACAAGTAATGCTGCATGACAAGAGGGGACCTCCCGGTGAAAAAGCTGACACTGAGCACCTGAGGTGTGCACCAGGTGGTTTTGGGGACATTTCCTTAGGAATAACTCAAGTCTGGTCCAAGGACTGAGCAAGTGTTGGCAGCCAGACTACCTACAATATGCATTTTCTTGTTTGGTTTTGTCCAAAAGTTTGTGCAGTTCAGGAGTGCAGTTCTGTGATGCAAAATGCGGGGCAGTGAGTGGGAGTAACTGGATGGTTTCTTTTTGAAGAAGACCCTTGATCCAATTGAAGTGAGACTGTGAGCACAGTGAACTTTACCTATCATATTTTTCCTAGTTTTAACCAAAATAGTATTCAGAATGGAGGATGTGGTTTCTTTCTTTCTCTCTTTCTCGCCTTTTTTTTTTTAAAGAAAATGCAAATGTGAAACCCAGTTTAGTTTTAGTTTAGATCACATTCGTTTCCAAATCTGTCTCAAAAAATATCTAACGGGATAAAAACTACCTTGACTTTTTGTGAGTTGATTGTCTGGCTCTGGTGGAGAGTAATGTAGACATAAGGGAAACCTGGAATTTCTGCTTTCTTATATATTTTGATTTTCAGCACATAATTTTCCTCACAATAAGACTGAAAACTAAAATTTGCAAAGCCTCATATAATATAAAATTAGATAAACAAATTTGCTAATCAACAAATTTCAGCATCAGCATTTAATGTTCCCCTTTGATTATCATCAAATTAGAAGTCATACATGGTAGTCTTCTACTTTCTTGCATTCAGATGTGAAAGACTTTTACCTGACAAAGACATTTTTTTTCTAAAGAAAATTTTCTGAGAGCCGAGACATTCCTGTGAAAAGGAATTAATTAAATGGGATTGTGTTTAAAAATGTCTGATCAGAAAAGCTGTGGTCTGTTCTAGAACAGAACTTGCATTGATTTCAGAAGATGCAGGACTTAATCCTAAACACTCTCAGCCTACCAAGGCAATGGTGTTTTTGAGACCTGAGTTTCACAGCCTGTGCAGTGGATGTGCCAGCTGGTCTGACAGCCAGCACTGTGGGGCTGAAGCCACTGGCACAAAGGTGTGGTGAGGATGGTGAAGTTACACCAACACCTAAACAGAGATCTTGTCTCCTGGGCTTTCACAGCTGCAATTTTAGCAATGCTTTTGTATAAGAGAGACTTATTTTGCCCACTAGGAGAATATCAACTTGGAAGGACACAGAGAAATCTTACCAGTTACAGTCAAAAACGTCAAGGAGATGAGGAGGTTTATACCCCAGTTCATGCTAGATGTCAAAGCCATGGCCCGTCCTCTGATCCCACCAGGAAAAATTTCACTCAGGACCAACCAGGACACTGAAATACAAGGAAAAAAATGTTTCTTTGGAAGAATGGCTCTCCTTGCTGTAATTCTAGGTAGTCCATGGATTCAGGCGACGCCACCTGAAAGAATAAGTTGATTTTCAGGGAGTTAGTTTTGTGAGGACCCACGCTCTGCAGACAGCATGTGCAGTAATCAGCATCACCTGGGATCACCATCCCTTCATCCCTGTCCAGTGGGTGCCTGAGCCAGTGACAGGTGGCACGGGACTGGGGAGGTGAGCTCTGACTGCACATCTGGGTATGAAAGAGAGGTCTGACTAAATAACTCTCGAGTGACATAACACTAATGGAAGTGGGGCAGCAAACCAAAGCAATCTTCAGCCTCAGAGGGGCACTGTGTGTTTATGCCACCTTATAAATCAACCTGCCATACTGAACTATGCTTGCTATTCCAGCTCTCTGCTCCACATAAATGAGATTGCTGAGGTATAAATGAAGAGAGAGGGACTGATTTTTGACTCCTTCATGTCACGCCACACCACACCACAGGTGATCTAAATGCTGGTGCTGCTAGCTCCCAAAAGCAAATTCAGACATGAAGAGCTGGCTGTGTAATCACCTCGATAGCAAGAGAAAAATAAAAAAAAAAAAGACATATTTTTGTATTGTTCCTGATTTATCAGAAAACAAATGAACAAGAACCTATACACAAACAAACCCAAAGCCCAGCCAAAAACCTGCTTCACCCTCTCCTTTTGTTGACAAGCAAGATGCATTAGCAAGAGGTTTCTGTGTGGAGAGGTTGTGAGTTAGCAGATGACTGGCACAAGAGCAGGAAGGTACACATGGATGAGCTGTGTCTTCAGGCCCTTGGCCATTATAAATCACTCATCTGTGCTGTTATTTCAGCAAAGTGACAGATAGGAGTTTACCCAGAACACTTGCACTGGGCAGTCTAGAAGATACATTTTAAAACCAAGCTCTTGTATGTCCAAGTGTATTTCACTGGTAAAGGTAGGAAAAAAAAGGTGCTTCAGGAGGAAACTAAAAAGGACTAGCTTAAATGGGGAAAAACCCCCTGAGCTGAGAGTCAACAGAGCAGATTTGAGCAAATTCTAGATTTCTTAGTACCATAGATTTGGATTTTTTTTTTTTTTTGTGGACTTGGCCCAGATTTTTATATTACTTAAAGAAAAATAAAAAAAGTTTCACTTCCCACCATGCGAGTGACCCACAAGACTGATAATTTTATTACAGAGAATCAAGACCACTCTTTATAATGGCCTAACCCTGTTGGGCATAGTCAAGTGGCCATAACACAGCTGCCACATCTAACAGCAGCCATAGAGAGGCTTCTGTTTCTTTTTTTTTTTTTTTTCTTTTTTTTTTTTTTTTTAATGACTTGGATCATGTCAAGCTTTCACACACTTGCTGCTGACAAGACAAATGTTGGTGTAAAGAAGCACCCTTGGTGCATTCTATGGTGTGCCTACAGACAAATTTTGAACAAAGAAGAAGTGAACTGACTTCTCAGGCAGAAGGCAGCTAGCCCTGCACCTGAGCAAAGTCATGGGGATGTCACGATTGTATTCAGCACGCCCTCAGCACCAGGGCTATTGAAACTAGTATTGTTAGTCACAACACTTCAGGAGCTGAAAAGCAAAGCAGCAAGTAAGTAAGAGGCAAAGGAGCCACTCTGAGGTGTGCATTCACAGCCCCTGCAGTTCATCTCCACAGGACAGCCTGCCAGCCAGCACAAAAGCTCAGCTGCAAAAAGTGTTACACATCAAAATCTGGCAAAAGGGATATTTACCATCACATTAGAACTAAAATAAAGGTTGAAAGAATCCAAACCCACTTTCTGCTGGGCATAAACCAACATCCAGGAACAAAGCAGTGTTCTGGGCACTGGAGGATGGGGTGCAGCTGAAATGTGTGGCGTTGCAGCAACTCCAGTACTCCAGTGCAGTTTTCCAACAGACTGGCCCTTTCAGCCTAACTGATAATTCGTCTGGAGGTTTGAATCGTGTTGTTTTCCTGTTAAGAAACCAAAATACTTGAGGATCTGCATCAGCTGTAATAGTGGTTAGCTGCTTTTATTGCAACCACTTATTTAGTTTAGACAGATGCCACAAAAACACCAGGACTGCTCTTCATGTCTGCTGATGGTCGCTACACCCGCTGGCATGGCCCTGATCTCTGCTTAGGAGTGGATAAGCTCATTCCTCCAGGAGAAAGAGCAGTTGTAGAAATCTGACACTACTGTCTGTTTACTCCTTTCCTCAAGCTGAAGCAGCAATAACCATCGATTCTTTGCTTTTAGCACCTCTCTGGGATTGTGTTTACTATTTGTAGCTTTGCCAAAAAGCAGCAGCTGCTGAAGGTATGGCAGGGATGTGACTTGCTCTGGGGAAGCCAGCAGCCAGTTTCAGGCTCCCATTCATAATGACTGCTGCTGCCTTCTGTGCTGTGCACACACACTGCAGAAATTTAACCTTAACGCTCCCAAAGTTGCTGCCAAGCCCCCCGTGTGCTCTGCCTTCCCAGCCTAAGCAGTGGCATTCTACAGGGGAAATCAGCCTGTCCTTGAAAAGAGGATCCAAATACCACCCCCCAGCCCCCCATCTGCTGTGTAATCCAGCAGTATTTCCAAAGGATGCTGCAATAGCAATCACACTGCACACACTCTGTAGGTTTCAGAGCCTGCTCTGGCCACCCCTGGCTGGTGTCAGTGGAATGGATGGGAAAAGAGCTGGTGATCCCCAGGTGAGATGTAGGCAAGAGATGAGGCTAAGGGCTGGGCAGCATGATTCTCTGTGCTGGATTCAACAACTGCAGGGTTTGTTGCTGCAGGCAGAAACTCACCTTTGCTGACCCACAGTCTGTTGTGTGTTGACAGCAGTTAAGAAAAATTGTGCAGCTTAATGGTCCTTTATCGTGGTACAATATAGAGAAAAGAACACACACTGCAAATGCAGACAGGAATACTGCATTGGCTCAGAGAGCTTAACTGTTTCATTAAATATCACAGAAACTAGATGGCCTGATATTCCTTGCCCGAGTGGAAAGAGAAAAGGATTCAGATATAATATACAGCCCCATGACCAGGATGGTGACATCCACATCTAAACAAAGTCACGGGGGCTGAGTGAGCAGGAAACAGAATAGTAAGGGAAGATTTCATCTAGTCCCATTAAGATTGAATAAATCATGCATAATTGAGCACAGTGCTGGGAGTACATTTTACATACCAGAGATGAGGGTTCCTTTAAGCACTTTGTTGGATGTTTAATGAGAGAAAAATGGCAAATCATGCTTCAGTGCTGAGCCTGAGTAGTTCAAGATGCAACCATGAGCAAGATGCTTTGTTACACTGGTAATAACATTTAAAATTCAATATTCTTGTAGAAAGGGAAAAGTCTACCACATTTTGTTTTGAAAGGAGAACAATATTAACATAACCCTCCTTTGTATAAAGATCAGGGTAAGGGCTTCCATGGTGCTCCAGAGGATGTTTAAACTACATGGTTGAAGGTTTAAAATATACATACAACCAAATTAATTAGAAATAGCTCAGCACAGATAAACTACTGAATGAAGAAAACGATTAGAAATAGGAAAGTGTCTTTAGAAAAAGTGTACATTGTGCCCAGACCAAAAAAAAAAAAAAAAAAAATAGAAATAGCTCAGCACAGATAAACTACTGAATGAAGAAAACTATTAGAAATAGGAAAGTGTCTTTAGAAAAGGTGTACATTGTGCCCAGACAAAAAAAAACAAAAAACCACAGTATGATTGCTGGAATGTTACTTGCAATATCATCATCAGGCAGCCAATTGTTTAATTCCTCAATATTTTTCTTGAAGTTTTCTAAACTACAGATAGGCAGAAGGACAACTGTGCATGCTGCATGGGCCTCTTCTTCTGCATTGTCTCTCAGCACTTGTTATTGGCTGTAGGTTATATGGTTGGAGACAGGGTAACACACTGATTAAGTGGACTTTTTGTTTGAGCCAACACGGCCAAACTAATGAACTTTATACCTGGGCTGTAAGCAAAGAAACATCTCAAACTTCATGTGACATCTTCCTTCTTTACTTCCTTACTTCTGTACTTCCTTATTTCCTTACTTCTTTATTTACTGGTATTCAGTAAATAAATTTTAAAAAGAGAAATTAACATACATCAGAGAAGCAGAAAAATCTGAGAATAACTGAGAAGTACCGTAAGCTTGAGGGTGCTCAACGTTCAAGTGAGGTACATGAATGAAAAACGTCCTTGTTTTGACCTTTTCCTGCTGCCAGGAGGTAGAAGCAAATTGGAAGCTGCTCAGCAGCTCTTATTAGTGAAATATTAGATTCCCTTGGTATTCATTTGTTGCTTAGCATTTTTTTTCTTGTACCTGCATTGTGTGAGATCAAATTCTTTATGGTGAGATTCAGAAAATGGTCATTGCAATACTTGAAAGAATTCAGGCTTCTGAAGTATATAAGCTCTGGAAAGTGATTAATTGGACTTACAGCTTAGGAGGGAAGTGGGCAGAAGTACTTTATATTTTGAAAAGGAAGCCTGTGTTGCTAACAAAACAAGGTCCAGGTGAAGATAAGGAAGGGATTACCCCATGAAGTAACAGACAGACCATCTAAGAGTGTGTAACAAATGATCAGTGCTAGGGAAGGATGCAAACAAGTCACTGCAAAGCTCCCATGAGATGGCAGGACTGGCATGACTTGGCCAATGACTGGCTTTCCCAAGACCTGATTTTTATTCCAGGTTTATGAAACCAAACAGGTTTTTCATTTTCCTGGCTTCTGGCTTTTCTGAGTATCCCCAGAAATAGCCAGGTGGCCACCACTTCCCACTAAAGGCCAGGTTCAGCAGTAAGCTGATCTTGATATCAAAGGGCACGTTGTGCATCAAAGGGGATTGCAGGAGCCTTCAGAATATGTGGTGGTGGTGAGGTGTGTGCCTGAGAGGACACTGGGACAGAGCTGGGCTGGAGGGACACATGTGCTGCTGTCACACACCAGCACTGTCCCAGCAGGTCTCCAAGCACCCACATAATGTAACTCTGGCAAAGGCTTGCACAGAAGATCCAGTGAAAGTCATCGGGGGGGCTGGCAAAAGTGAGGGATGCTTAAAGTGGAAAAAAGGAGAGGGTGGGAGGGAGCTGGTCCTTTTCCAAAGCAGATAAAGGAGATAGGATATACAAAAAGTGGACTTATGCTCTGCCCCACAGTTTTGTGCAAGAGGACAAAGTAGATGATTGTGACTGGCCTATGACCAGTCACCAACTTATGACCTTGCTTAACAAGAGATATCTTTCTCTCTGGCTCTGCCCCATAATATGAAACTGAAATGGCTGCTCAAAATTAATATCTGGCAAATACAGAGCCAATGTGCAGCTGTATTGCTTTGGAGAGCATGGAAGCTGCCAGCAGAGAGCCAGCCTGAGAGGGTCAAGTCCTACCCTCTGTCTGCCCATCAAAAGGAGTGGAATTACTGTATTGCTGAGCTATGGGGGAGTCAGGAGAAGCCTCAGCTAATCTTATGCCTCTGGCTGCATCCTGATCTCTGCAGATGAAGGCTATAAATACGTACTTTAATTCTGTGGCTGCCAAGGTGCTTCTCTCCAAGCAGCAGACTACTGGTTGCAAGATACCTGATGCCACTGATGATCTAGAAGGAACTGATGTGCTGCAGCAAATTTAAATTCTTTTTCTTTTCTTCTGGTACACCACAATTCTCTTTCTAATGGTTAACCCTTTAGGCTGACTCCTTGGAGTAACATTACTAGGACAAATGGGATTTAATCCTTTTTTTTCTCTGAGGCTGTATCAGAGTACATAAAAATTGTTGCCCACTGTTTGTACTATTTTCATCACTATCTAAGAGACAGGCTGAGCACTCCCATGTGTTTCTTTAAGGAACTTTGTGGTGGGCCATTGAAATCACTCATGCCTCCTCCAGTTTATGATAGGGCAGCAAGAAGGGTTTGAGGGAAGATAGTGATTCCAAAACATTACCTCCATCATCTGTGCTCTGAGAAGGAGGGCAGTGAGATGCAATTCACATCAGATTTTCCTAGTGATCCTTCCTCCCTTAACCTTCTCAACACTGCAGGGCTGCATTTTAATGATTTTTTTTGTTTTGTTTTACTATTCAAATTTTCATCTCCATGAACTTGAAAGAAATGCTATGGATCATATGGGCTTTCCTTTTAAATGCAAGGTGTTCAGTATATTCTTAAATCTGTTTTCAGTGGTCCTCAATTACTGTTCATTTTCATCTGGAAAAACTAGCCACAAATGAGATTTCTTAGAGGTGATCCCTATCTGAAGGATTACTGGGCAAGTAGTGATAAATACATAAGGATCTAGAAATGGTAGAATTCTAGTTGATGTGATTTGCAGACCATCTTGCCCAATAAAAGTGCTCAGCAGAAAATCTATGAGTAGAATTGTCCTGTTTCAGCTGGTAGAAAGACCATTTTCTTCTGAGTAGGTGGTACAGTGCTGTGTTTGGGATTTAGTATGCAAACAATGTTGACAACACACTGATGTTTTAGTTGCTAAGTGGTGCTTACCCTAAATCAAAGACTTTTCAGTTTCCTACGCCCAGTTTTCCATTCCCAGTGAGCAGGTGCACAAGAAAGTGGGAGGGAGCATGGCCAGGACAGTTGAAAGGAACTGGCCAAAGGGATATTCTATACTATATATAGAATATATATTCTGTTCTAGAGTATCATGCCCAGATTATAAACTAGGAAGATTGGCTGGGAACCACCGATCACTGCTCAGGATAAGTCTGGCCCTCAGTCAGTGGGAGGTGAGCAATTGTGCTGTACATCCCTTGTTTCTCATTTTTTATTCCTCTCCCTCTCTGCCTCTTCCCTTTTCATCACAGTTATTGGTATTACTGGTATAATAATTACTATAATTAGAATTGTTCTTTTGGTTTGTTTATTTCAATTATTAAACTGCTCATGAGGTTTAACTTTTTTTTTTTCCAATTCTCCTCCTTAGTGGGCAAAGGGCAGGGGAAAGTGTGAGCGAGCAGCTGTGAGGTACTTAGTTGCCAGATGGAGTTAAAAAAGAAGAATGCATCATAACTTTGCTGTTGGCAGATATGGTAACAGTCTGTATGTATTTTCAGGTACCCTAAGGAAAGTTGTTTTGAACTGATGCATGAGGTCAAAATTCTGTTTGCATCTGGGCATCACAGTCACCATTTCTCTCACCCTTTGTTATGTAGACACTCAAATTCTCCCATCAAGACAGAACAACGTGCAGAGTGGTGGAAAAGATTTTTTTTAAAAAGGGCGAAAAAGGAAAAATTTTAAAAAGCTTTAAAGGGAGAATATGCTTACTATAATAAAACATATACTGCGATCCAAAAAAGGCCTTTTAATTAAAACCTGAAATATGTATTCCTATTTGTGGGTGTTTATTTGTTCAGAATATTGAATCCAGGATAATCCTTTGAGGCATTTGCAAAGGAATGACTGCAGAAGCCAGAAGCTCTAATTCATGAGGAAGTTCTGTGTGAATTAGTTCAGCTTATCACATATTTCTCTTCTACAAAGTAGGCAGAGGAGAAATTACTCAGTTGGGTGGGATAAGTGAACCTGTTTTTCCAGTACCCAAGGGCTACTGGTGGTCCTTGAGGGGTTGCACAGCGGAAAATACCTGTTGTGACACAGCAGCTGGGGGCAATTTAGGCCTTTGCTCTTGAAAAACAGAGATTTTATTTGTGCACATGCCTCACAAAACTCCTAGTAGAAAGGATAAACAACATTTTACAATAGTGACTTATTTAGTGAGAAGCCTGTACTGATACAGTTTTTTTTAAGTTCCTTGCTGAAAATGGCTGCCCACGTTTTGCTTGGTGGCTGCTGGAGGAAGGTGTGAAGGCTCTGGGTTTAACCACCACAAAGTGTCTTTTACTTATCTTCCATAAGAGTTTTCTGTACTTAGGGTCGATTTTCCAAGGCAGCAGAAGCTGGGTGCCCTCCTGCATGCCCTTTCCTTTTGAGAAAATATTCCTGGCTTTCCTCCCAGACCTCAGTGTGGCACAGGAACTTGGATGCCATGGGAGAAACAGTCTCCTGACTTCATGCACTGACTTACCGTGCTCTCTGTGCTTTGGCTGACAGTCTCACCTTCCTCAGCAGAGCCATCAAGTTATGTGATTGATTACACATTTTTACCTTTTCAGCATAACTATTTTCTCATATTTTATAATACCTGTTTTAGTTTCATGAACTTTACAAGTTCATAAAATACTGACTTTGCACTTGAAGTCCTACTGACAGTTTTAGTTTCTGCACAAAGCTAGCCCAAGATCAGCTTGCCTCTAAAAAATTCTTCCCCAGCCCTCTTTCACAAAGGAAACTGGATTTTACGAAGCTTGACAGATAACCTGCAAACATTTTACAGATTTCAGTATCACAATGGCCTTATTTCCTAGAACATGGTTAAGAAAACCAATATGAGCTAAACTTTAAAACTGTGCATAATTTTAAGCACAGGCTCCATTTCTCTTAAGCAACACCTTTGTGTCAATGGGTTTACTAACACAGAACTATTAGTAAAGAGATATTAACACTATGCAGAGCACCAAGCTCAGGATACTGACTCAAATCCCTCTTTAAGTGGAGCATAATATGCCAAACCACAGGAAGTCACCTACCTTTTCAACAGCAGATTGAACCACTGTCATTGCAGAGACACAGGAAGAGTGGCTGGGGCATGCTGTGGTCTCTCCCTCTTTTCACAGTAGCCAGGGCTCTGTCTCTCAGAAGGCAAAGCCTTTGGCCTGATTCACCAAGACTTTCCCTCATTAACACGTTAGAGTTACAAACAGGAACATAAATGTCAGTGAAAATCATGTTTCTGATTTCAGGTGCATTTCAATATACAGTTTAAATTCAGTGTTAGGGTTGAAATACAATAACATAATAAAGCAATTAAGAAGCTCCCACTGACATTCCCATGTCTTGTTCTCACACAAGCAATTTTCCCTTCTTATGACCTTTTTGACACTTACAAAAGCCCCCCAAATTTGTAGGTTTTATCAAGTAAGATAAGACAAATCTATTAATCTGATATTTTAGAAAGCATCTCCTGCAATTTGAAATCCTATAATTAATATCCAGCTATCCAAAAATATCTCAAATTGGTTTGCACTTCACTACCAATCAGCCTTTGAAAAGGCAAACCTATTCCTGGGATAGCTCGATGTGTTTACAAGAGGCTTCAGATGAACTTTATATGGGGCAAGTGGGCAATTTACAACCCTTGCTTTATTTTTCATTTTGGTATGCCTTGCCTTTCTACTGCAGCTTGGTAGTACAGACACAGTGTGAAATAGAGGCCATGTGAAGCAGCATTTGAATAGCACAGGAATGATGGACTAGATAAGCACGTGGACTGTCATATTCAAACCACATGGATGCATGCATTAAAAGATGATTCAGTACAAATAAACAGTGCTAGGAATCTTGTCATAAAACAAAGAATCCAAGATAAACTTTTTTTATTATCTGAAATAGGACTTTCTGTACTGTTTCTCAGTGAAACATGCATATTCCCAAGGTTTATTATCTTCATTAAATTCCAACATAGCATTTAAGCACTTGATTAGTTTTGAATACTTGATTTAGTCCCTGTCACTATCCGATTTTCCAAAATAAACCACAAAAAAATCATAAAATTGAAGCTTCTAATTTCTGTGAATTATAAGGTCAGGCCACAGCTGCTGGGAAAATGTAGAAACTCAAAAATAAAACATTGTAAACAAATGTCATGCAAGGCAATGTTGAGAATGAATGTCTGTTAACATTAGATTTCTGTGCACTACAAATTAATACAACATACTTTTAGAAGCCTGAAATACTGCTTTAATGTAGGAGATATTGAGGCAAATTCTAGGTATCTGATTTTTTACCGATGTTTTCCAAGACAGTGCAAAACCATTAAGCTTATGATATTTCAAAACACGGGAACAGCCAACTAAGTCCATGGAAAGTTCAGGATTTCCACACGGACAGTTCTCATTCCCACAAGATTTTCCGGTTTCAGGTCAAACATTTGGTGGCCAAGATTAAGCCCAAGAGCATTAAGGGGCAGGGAAAAAGCATCCCATGCAATCTGGATTGTCAGGGTGGCAAGAGATGACCTCTGTGATCGAGTCCCTGGGCTGTGCAGTGTCATGTGTCAAACCAGCTGTTCTGGGTTTTGTTACAGGTGCATTTAGTGACTGAGGTGAAAGACACGTAAAAGGTTCAGCCTTTAACTGTGCTAGTGAATCATGCTTTAACTCAGGTAGCCAGTTAATCTAACAATTACAGGACCAAAGTCAAAGGAACTATATCTGCCTCCAGTATAGTTCTCTGGGCCTTATGGCAGTGTTCCAGCTCTGGGTCTTGCTTTGATTAATCCAATAAAACACATAGAGACCACCACAAACCACTCAAGATTGTATAAGAAAGACAGTGATGGACTGAGGATGGATTACTTCCTTCTTCACCTCCATGGATTTCACTTTTCTTGTGAACCCTTCAGCTTTCATCCAACCTCCTTGATCTTTCTTGCCTGATCCTTCTTCCTTCTTCCCGACTTTCTCCAACACTGGTTTAAAGCTGCATTTAAATGCAACAGCTCACAATAAGACACAGAGAAAACAAATGAGTTTTTAGATGAGAATGGAATGGAATAGAATAGAATAGAATAGAATAGAATAGAATAGAATAGAATAGAATAGAATAGAATAGAATAGAATAGTTCAGTACAAAGGGACATACAATGGTCGTCTAGTCCAAATGCATGACCATTTCAGGGCTTACCAAAAGTTAAAACATACTGCATGTGGAATGCTGTCTAATTTAGTTTCCCGGTCATCCTAAAGTTCCTTTAACAGCCAGTAAGGAAGTGAGCATTGTGCCAAAGGAAAGGTCACAGGTCTCACAGGTTTCACAGAACATGCTGAGTTGGAAGGGACCCACAAGGATCACTGAGTCCACCTTTTGAGTGAGTGGCCTGTACAGGGATAGAACAGGGGTTGAACTCACAACCTTGGTTTTATTCACACCATGCCCTGAGTAAGAGAGTGGGGATCTGAAAGCCCCCATTGGTGGAGAAAATATTAGCCTTTTTGGATAATCTGAGGAATCTGGTTCCTGCATCAGTTGGATTCCCAAACACATTGAAACATCTGTTCCATTTTAGGTACAAATTATCTCAGTTTTAAAGTATTCATTCAAGCTGATATAAATTTAACTCAGATATACTCAATATGGCAAATCTGCGTAGATTTAAACTAGAAATAGACATCTATCATCCTAAACTACACTTTCAGCAGTAAAAATTTGTTCTTAAGGTGTGCCTTCACTAGGGACTTGTCTTTACCAACTTCTCTGCATGGGTTTTGCTCCTCCCAGGGCTGATGATCCACACAGACAGTTCCCACAGCAGCAAGATGGTGCATCACAGTAAGGCTTGCTGGAAACCACAGTCCCTGCACCATCTTGGGGGAACGCAGCCTGGGGACCACAAAGACACAATCCTGGGTCTTTCATGTGGGAGGAATTTAACCGGTGTGAAACTAGTAAAACACGAAGGCAGGCTTGGTGGCCTGCCAGCCTTCCCTGCATTAGGACAAAGGTAAAGGAAGTGACTGTAGTGACCACAAGCCCCTGGTTTGTTCACCTGTGTCTATCCTCTCTTGTGTCTGCTCCAACAACTTTGAATCTGCCTCTCTAAATGCCTCTGCATCCACACAAGGAGAGAAAAGAGATGTTAGGGATCCCCAAATGCAGGAGGAGCATTCATCTGAGGTGGCTGTGAGTGAGTGGCTAAGAGTCCATCAGAGAGCCATCCTGGGGGGAAGCACTGTCCCCAAAACTGCAATGTCCCCATTTTGTGGCTCACCCTCCCCTCGTACATGCCCTGCAGACATACTTTGCATCCACTGGGAGTCTGGACCTCACAGCCCTAGGCACTGGTGTGCTGCTCCCAGGAGTCAGCTGGTCTCCTATTTTGCAGGTAATGTGATCACTTCAGGAGATAAGAAGAAAGAGTGATGAGCACATGATTTTTTTTCCAGTTTTCCAATCAGAAATGTTCACCTGGTGGCTGAGGATAGCAGATGGCTGCAGAGGCCATTATATCCCAGCCTGAGAAGGCTTCCCGTGGAGATTTAATTTAATTCTTTAACAGGTATTTAGTAATACCAAAGTACTGCCAAGCCTACAAGCACCCACTCATGGGAGCTATGATTCAATGGGACTGCAACACTGACATGGAAAATAAGGGTTTGAAGTAAGCTCTAAACTCCTCCTCCAAGATCTGGTTATGCACTCAATATGCTGACCATAAGTATGTTAAAAATATTTTTTTATGTTTATATCTACATGGAAAGGTATTTCTTTGTGCCAAACCCTGAAACCAAGGAAGCACTTCTCCAGCTGCAGACACTGACTTGCCTTGGGTGTGTTGTGGCCACAGCAATCTGTGTGTAAAGAAGGCTCTAAGTGCTTGGGTCTGGGACATCCCTGCAGCTCCAAGCTGTCACCTGAAAGAGGAATTTGTCTCCAAGAAAAGAGCTCTAGAGTTTATCCCTTGGCTTTGAAGAGGCACAGAAAGCTGGCAGCTGCTCTAGGACATGAAGTAATAGAACATCTTTGTCCCAGGTTGGCAAAGACGTAAGTACCTTTGGACTTTTTACAGCTACATTTTGGAGTTTTTAGGATGATTCATGTCACAAAATTGCCTCTCAGTCTCACTTGTAGGTGTTTTTGTGGATTTTCATCTGCATGCTCAGCATGAAATGCCATGAAGCCAGCAGAGCTGATGTGATTTGCTCCAGCAGATTATCCCAAAGTTCACTGGCCAACTGCCTAAATGCTTTTGCAGTTACACAGAAATGTGTTTAAAGAACTCACAGAGGAAGAGCTCTTGTGCAAAGCACCAATGCCATGCATGCAGTCCAAATGCATACATTTGACATCCCTCACTCATTAAAGGTGTTCCTCATTACACACCAAAAAATCCCTGAGATGTTCACGGATTCCTTTGAACTTCACTCCCACAATATGTGCAAAGAGTACTGCCCAAGCCCTGTTTTGCTCACTTGCCTTTAATTTGCAAGAACAAATTCAGACTGGGAAAACAGACTCTGTTTGGTCCAGAATCAGTCTGCATTACCTGCTTCTCAGCCTAGGATTTCTTGGAGCCACTCTGACTTCTTTTTGATAAAGAGCATTGCCTCTAGACCCCATTGCATCCCTGCATACCTGTGTGTGGTGCTACTGTATTTCTTCCAGCTACTTACTGATGAGAACACCTCACTCAGGGGGATATGCAAGAAATATTGGGGGAAGCTGCCCCTAGCTAGTATTTGATCATAAATGGTGCAAAAGGAGAAGGTCAAGGCAGAAAAGCAGATCTTTGGTAATGGGTGCAATCTGACATCTGAATTTTGTTCATCAGGTCTGTGAGGAGAGCAGCAGAGCTCTGGGCACCCACTCTGTTTCAGAGAGGCTATAGCTGCCCTACAGTTGCTAACCAAGAGAACTCTCTTGCACACGCTCTATCCAAACATAGGAATCCTATATTTACAGCCTCATTTTGGAAAATAAGTCTGACATCCCAGGAGCATAGCTTTCCTTGTTCCAGCATCCCAACATGTTGCACCACACACAGTGGTGAATGAAGGAAGTGACACCTCTTTTTGAGAAAGGATGTCTAGTTTTTGCCTCTCAAATGGTTTGAACACAGCAATTGGCAAATGAGATGCTCTGAAACTATTAATTCTATGCCATTTAGTAAGTGTTCATGCATGGTCATAGCCCTGATTAGATTATTTGTGTGTTTCCTTTGTGTTAAATTAATTTCCAAGGTCACACTGAGTAATCACATTTTAGCTTGGGTGATCTACCTCCACACCACACTTGTCTCATCAGCCTCCACTCACTGATTCCTGTGAAAGGCATAGCAGTGCTTCTGCCAGGCTCAGGCTTCTCCTGTCCCTCCCCTGTCCACATACAGCAGGTTACAATGCTTCCCTTTACAAGCATGTGCTGCAAAAAACCAGGAGCTCCTCTCACACCCCTCACCCTTCACACGGCAGCTGGGAGTGGTTTCTTTAGGGCTCTGCAGGCATCACTCCCTCGTGAGAACTGTTGATCCTAGTTTGTCCTTTCTGACACACAGACAAAGGGTAACCCAAGACAAACAGGGGTGTCAAGCAAGGCCCCTTAGCTAATGACTGCATGCCTTGAAACGCCTCTGCAAACACCCCAAGAGAAATGGCATGTGCTGTTCCGTGGTGTGATGCAACACTGATTTGTTGCATCTACAAAACGTCCTCATAATTGTGTGAAATTGAGTGTGAACAAGCACTTGAATTGCAGTTCATCAGACATAATTAAACTGAAACACAGCAGCAGAAATACCCCTTTTATCTTGTGTAAGGGCTGATAATATAAATACAGAGCACCCCAGAATCAAAAAATTGACTAAGCAGATGCTTGCTAGTCTGTGAATTCTTTTGTAATGCAAAAATGACTTTTATCTCTCACTGTCTATTTTTGAATGCTCATCACAGTGCTGCCTGGGTGTTTTGATAAAAGGCAATAAATATATTTAGCATATGCTTAGTTCATTTTAAAAAATCAATCTACTTTATGTAATTTGGCAACAAAAGAGAAATAATTTATAAATGTCTGGTACACTAATCTGGATTGTAACTCACTTTGACCAGAATAAAAAATAAAAATAAAAAGGCTAAAAAAAAAGTACAAAGTAGTTAAAAAATAAGATGATAGAGCTCAGATTGTGTGATCTCTCCTGTGAAGAGTGTGTCATCTCCTAATGGTCCTACATAAAGTCTCTTTTATCCCCACAGAACATAGTGCAGCATGCACTCAAAATAATGTGGGTGAATTTATTCCAGAAATGGCCTTGTGGTGTGGAAGGAAAAGAGCAAGATCTTCTGTGCTCTACATCCAAAAGATGTTGATTTGATCTACAAAGACAGGTGTCCTCAACACCACCCTCACCTTAGCCAGCCATTGCATGGAGGCAGGCACTGCATTGAGAATCAGAGTTTCCCACTGAAAATTCAGTGGTGCAGGTGTTACAGAGCTTCTGTGCCCAGGTGCCCCAGGCACAGCCTGGACACAGCAGCCAGCAAGTGCAGCCTCGATGCCTCCTTCCCACTGAAAAGTCTGGTCCAGACCACAGGCCAGATTTAGAGATGAAGAACATAAACATGTTAAAACTATTTACTTTATATAAGCAGAGGGGCTAATTTTTTTTCTTTACACTAAAAAAGATCACTGAGGGTAAGAAAGCTAGGTTTTGAAAACACATTCAGGGATTAGGGCTCCAAACAGGAGATGTTGTAGACTGTACATGAGACACAAATTTTAACCTTGCATCCCATTCCAGACTATTCAAGCATGATAGATCCTTTGAAGATTCCAATAATCTATTGGTTCTCTAACCCTTGCATTTTCTACACTTTTTAACTAAAATTTTAACTGAACAGTGCACTTTTAAAGGCAGGAAAATGCCTTGAAAGGATTTAGCTGCAACTTGAAATGCCTGTATCTCTACTAGGTCTGGCCTTCACTTGCTAGACAAATGCATCTGTCAGTACAAATTGCTTCACAGTGGCTTTATACATGATTGCTCCATGATGGAGCTGAGACGGTGCCTGTTCTTTCCCATTTTCTGTTTGAAAGCATTTGAGCTCTCAAGTCAGGAAAGAGGTCAAAAAACAAGCACTGGCCCCAGAGACTTCTCAGATCAGCCTGGAAAACACATCCGTTTTTGTAGCCCTCAAGAAAATAGACACTGTTCTCATTAGCTGTACATTAGGCCAACTCAAATGACTAAGAACCCATTTACAGCCAGGTCACCAGGAAAGCAGACTTCAGCAGGAGGCCAAGACTGAACATGTGACCCCACTCTAAGAGTCATTAAACATATGTTTGAAACGCCCAAATAAAAGTTCAAGCAACATTTTCTTTTCAGGGTTTCATCCCTGGTTTTGAACCTATGTCACAGAAAGCAGAACCCAGCCCCAAGACAATCTTCAAGGGAATTAATAATGCTGTAATAACACAGTCAAGCTTGCAACCCTGGCAATGAATGCTTATCTCACACTGTGAGCAATGTTTAAAATAAATAAATACTGCAGGGGAGTAGTTGTTAGTGCAATTGTTGGGTTGTATCCTTGTGGCAAGCTTTTTATCATAATAGTACAGGAGAGTACAGTTTGTTTGCAATGCAAGTTTGAGCCAGAGTGCAAAAGCACATGAAGTCTGTTAATAAATAATGGACTGGGCATGTGGGTTTTGCAGAATGACTTAAAAAGTCAACCCCTTCAAAGTACAACATTATGCAAGTCCTATTGAAACAAAACAAAAGAAAAGATTTAATTTTTAGTCCCTTGGAATGACAGACATGCTCTCCAGGAGAGAGTGAGACCCATGCAGGTGTGATGGCAGATGCAGCAGTACAGTGCCAGCTGTACAGGAACACACCTTTGTGTCTTCCCACTTGTGTTGTTCCACCCAGGCAGTGGCAATGGAGCAGCGTGCTCTTGAATTATGGTACCTTGAATGTGTTTTCTATAGCTGAAGACTATTACACAGTCAGAAGGACAGATCTTCAGACAGGTTGGTATTTTGTAGATTTGACAATGTCATACAATACAGAGGTCCAGAGCTTATTATTATCTTGGGTTTAGGAGGTAGCAGCAGCAAATGCCTACATCCTAACCTTCCCAGTGGAAGGACACAATAGACTAGAAAGAGGAAAGATAGCCAGGGGCTCCATAATTTTTGCTGTACAAAGCTAACAGCAGTAAATTACTGAAGAGGGACCAGTTAATTACAGTGAATAGAAGGGAGATCAGGTCATTGGCCTTAAGGAGCAGGACCTCTTCCTAAGAAGTACATGCCAGGCCTACCAGGATGGTGTGTTACAATACCAGTGCATATTGGCAGACAACACTGCTTTGCCCAACTTAAGAACTGCCTAATGCCAAGCTAAGCATGTCATCCCAGCACTTAATAATCTAAGTTACAAACAGTTAGAAAAATTAAACACTTACTTGGTCCAAGACCTATGGAAAATGCAGCAACATAGACAAGCAGGCTGGCCAGTGAGAGCCATTTCAGGACAACAGGAACCTCCCCACTCTCCACATGAGACCCTGTTGTGCTTTTGCCTCCTGCCGGGGCAGTCCTGTTCAGTTCTCCTGTCCTGGCAACATCTGGGCTTTGTACATCAAATGACAATCTTTCTGTTGAAGCCATGCTAGCAAAGAGGTCCTTGAGACTCCCATTGGTGACAGTGAAGTTTCCTGGTCTCTGGAGAGAGAAATCCTCTGGAGACTGGCTTCTGCAGACCTTGGTTAAATTCACATGTATGTTACGGTTCACTAAGCCCATAGTGACCAATGATATTGCCATAACAGAAGAGCCAATACACAGAAAAGTTTTACTTCCAACTTGATCCACAAAAAATGTGGCTGGGACTGTGCTGACCACCTTAACCACTCCAACTCCAGTGGAAGCCAAGCTGGCAGCTTCATTGCTCTGGAACCCAACTGACTTCAAAACAGTCGATGCATAAAATAAAATGTTGGGTTGCCCAGTTGTTTGCACAAAAAACACTAGAGTGAGCCCTACCAGCATTCGGGCCCTCATGTTGTTTTTAGAACGAAACAGGTCCAAGAAACTATACTGATGTTCATCTTTCAGGGAAGACTTAATCACAGTAAGCTCTTTAGTGGCATCTGATGTTTCCCGTAGCCTCTCCAGTACTTTTCTCGCCGCTTCATCATTATTTTTCATCACAAGAAACCGAGGGCTTGGAGGAAGGAAATACATGGCAATAGCCTGCAAAGCACCTAATGGAATCACCAGGCCAAACATGTACTTCCAGCCATGAGATATGCTGGCAAAAGCATAATTTGAAATATAGGCAAAGAGAATGCCTATCACAATCATGAGTTCATTTAATGATACAAGGAGGCCTCTTCTGTGCTGTGGGGCGATCTCAGCGATGTACACACACGTTGCAATTGATGATAATGATATGGAAATGCCTATGGCAATCCGGCCCACAATGAGTATCTCGTATGATTCATAGGGCAGCAAAATCAGACTCCCCAGCACAAGTAAAGATGATGCAATAATAATAGCAAGTCTCCTTCCAAATCTGTCTATAAGAAATCCACCAGTAAGGGATGCAAATAAGGCCCCAAAAAGCAGGGAACTTACAATGACTTCCTGCTCTTTGCAAGAGAGTGTTAAAATGCTGCTCATCTGAAGAAGAGCCCCAGAGATAAGGCCCAGCTCATAGCCCATCAGAAGTCCACTTATGGCAGCAATGGCAGAAGATAGAAAGGTGAATGTTCCACAACCTGAAATAAGAGGATAAAACAAAAAACCTTGAAAGAGTGATTTCTGCAACATTCTGACAATTAATAACTTTGTTTGATCTACCAGTTTAAAAAAAATTCTCTGTAACTTTTAGGCAAAGCAGTTAGGTACACAACCAGCAGCAGTGGTGACATAAAAGTTATTTACATAAAAAACTATTTCTGAAAAGAAAAAAAAACCAAACCAAATTAATATTAAATCTTTAGTTTTGACACCTTTGTGTCCCTTATCTTTCTGATCAAAAGTCAATAAAGTTTTGATCAGGTGCTAAATAATTAAACCTTCTATTTCAGAATATTATTGCAAAAAAAAAATGGTGAGAAAACTTTTGCCTTGAGATTTTTCAGTGTTTTTCCTAAACAAAGAAAGAAAGTCTCATCTACTCAACTAGAGTACCATGAGCAAGGAAAGCACAAATTTCTCAGCCAAACTGCTTCAACCTTGACTCAAATAAGTAACAAGTTTTCCCTCACCACATATTATTTCCTTTGTTTTGCCTGAGGATGACATGAAAGCTCTTGGTACCATTGTTTTTACTTTGCCAAACTGGAGACTTATTCAGTAAGCATCAGGCTGATACAGGTATCTGGGATATTCTAGGGAAACTGATCTTTGAGGTAAACTCATGAACTCTATGGGCTTTACTCACATCTAAACTCAGATTCTTTGGAGTATCTTGATCAAATATTTTGCATTGCTTTTAATGTCAGGAACAAGAAACAGATGATGAAAACAATGCAGATCATATGCCTTTGAATCTCTCCTTTAAAACAAACTCAATTTATACAATTGTGATTCATTGTTTATTGTTACAAGATAGATTTGACTGATCATATTCTACTAACTGTGAAGCCTTTTGCACTCTAAACCTTGAGGAATATATCAATTTGTTATTGTTGGTCTTGTTCTTCCTCCCAGCATGATTTTCCTCACATCATGATGTTGGCTGCCACACAACTAGGAAAAGAGTAAATCAACTTCTGATTTTGCAATTAGTTAAAGAGATGGGATGTGTCGGAGGAGAGGTGGCTTTTGCAGACTAACAGAGTCCGTATTTAGTTAATTCTCCTGGAATGAGTGGTATATGGTCTAATTAGAAATGATAGATGGAGTTTGTTTATGTTTAGCTCATTTTTCTAAGGCGTTAAGGCCCTTTGATCACACTGACTGCTCAGAGTTCTTTGCCAATAATTTTCAGCACATTGGTGAGCATCAGCCCCATTTGATAGAGGATATTACATTTCAAAAGCAAATCTTGAATAAAGAAAAGGAGAGCAGCCCTAGCAGTACATCTGCGCTGCTAAAGTAAACAGTGCCAGAGCCCAGGCCCAGACCCTGGCATGTGGCCACATACCCTACTAAACTGCTGGCAGGATCCCTGCCACATTTGCAGCCCAAGCCACCTTGTGTTGTCCTAACAACTCCCAGAAGCAAACAATTCCACCACCCCACCCTGCAGCCACTCCACAGGCACACAGGTTATCATGGAGAGTAGCACAGCACAACTGTGAATATAAGCAATGCCTCAGAGATCAGGGGAGATGGGCAAGCCCATTAAGTCTCTTAAGATAAGTATCACCTATTACCTCTCCTAACTTTGAGCCAAACAGCAGAAGCCAAACAGCAGCAGCCCTGAGATACTGCGTGCTGTGCAACAAATGCAACTCACTCAGCCACTGAGCTGGTGTGGCTGGCAAACCAGAGACAGACAAGAGACGGGAGAAGCACATGGTTTTGTCTTGATGGGCTGTAAGGACGCAGGGGGAATGGGATTATTGTGAAAAGTCTTTCAGAAGATGGGGGCGGGTGGTAGATTTATTGGGAATGGAGATGGAACATCTTGAAGAAAATAACAGAAACAAATATGCAAAATGCTCCAGTGATAGAACAATTTTTTTTATATTGTTGTTGTTCATATCTGTTAATATTTCCAAAGCTTTTTCTTCTTTTATATCTGCACTATCTGAGATAATTTCGCTTCTTTTAAATAGAAGCATGGGTTAGGTCCTGCTGTACTTCCTTCACCCATTGAACAGTACTTCAGTGGAAGTACTGCTGACTACAGCCAAGCTGCTTTGTGCTGCATCCTGCAATGCACACATGCAGTATTTGTTTTATCATTGCAAAACATAATTTCTCCTTCCCCTTTATACTTTTGAGTTGCCTGCTTGCTGTATATTATTGTATCTGGAGAATATACCCTTCCAATGAATCCTGGCTGGGAATCTGGGCTGATAACAACACAGTGTTGTGCTGAAGGAAGGAGCACATGAGAAACTAAACTGCTAATTTGATTGCAGTGCTCTGCCCAAACTACTCTTCAGTGCTGATGTTTGTGCTTTCTTGAATATCTCTTGAATATTTTACATCATTGAGCCACATATATTTAATGTAGGATTTTACCTCAATTTATATATTATGGATAGAGAGCACTGTCTTTATCCAGTCTGACACTCACAAACAGCACAACATGATCCTTCAGACACACTTCAATTACGTTTTATCTGAACCAGGTGATTTAGAAGACTCAGCTTTGATTTAAAAATGTCTAATTACTGAAAACCAATGACTTTAAGTCATAGGTCATCCCAATGGTTAATTGCTTTCACTGTAAGTTATCTGTAAATAATTTCTAGACTTAATTTCTGCAACTTCATCTTCCAGCCATTAGATCCCATTCTCCATTTCCCCACACTTAACTGTGTTCTAAGTACAAACTTATAGCCTGTCATTGGGTCATCTCACAGACATTTCCTTTTTTAGCTACTTACCCTGTGAGGCTTTACAAGTTCGCCAATCCCTTAAGTATTTAAACCTCTGTTCTCTGAACTTTTTCAGACCACCAAGTTCTTCAGTAAATTGTGATCTGGACCCAGTGTTCCTGCAGTGATTACATAGTGACAAAGAGAAACTTGGCATAACTTTTTTCAGTCCTGGTGGACACTTCTCTCTCTACTTGTCCAAGGATTCTCTCAGACATGTATAGAAGCTTATCTTCTGGTTATCATTCAGGGAAACCTACTTCTTTTCTGACTGGATTCTTTCCAAGGAACTGCCTTGCCTTTAAACATGGCCTGCTTCGTTTTATCCTAATGAGGAATGCAAATCACTTTACATTTGTTGGTATTAGGGTTCAACTTACCTAACTGTGAGACATCTACATCATCTCTAGATTTCTCTTGTAACCACTTGAGAAAAACAGGCACTTCTAGACGTCTGAATTAGGGCGGATGCCGACTTCCCTCCATTGCCTATAAAAGGAAGCTGTGTGGCTTGCTCAGATGCAGATGTCTAAAGTTAGCAGAGAGGAACCCCAGACAGCACATTCACTTGCAGTCAGCAGGCCAAGGCAT
Source organism: Passer montanus (assembly GCF_014805655.1). Lineage (NCBI taxonomy): Eukaryota > Metazoa > Chordata > Aves > Passeriformes > Passeridae > Passer > Passer montanus. The sequence goes on along the minus strand of NW_024366591.1, from coordinate 23,144,506 downwards.
CCAAATTGCGTTCAGCCAGTGGCATGTCCCATTTATTGATCACCCATCACCTTTATCACCCTGTTAAGTAATCTGCTATTATTTTCCTCCAAGAAACTGAGAACAGTAAGTAACAGAGGGGCAAAAACTGAGTTTTAGGCTCTTCAGCAGAAACACAGCAGCATGGACAGTGTACTCTATTGATACTTTGAAGTCTGTGTCCTGCATAGTTCTTAATTCTTAAAATGTTGGGAGTGCCCTTTTTGTATGTTTTCAGTTTCTGAATGAGAGTGTCATGTCAAGTATCTTGATAGAGTCCACCACCAGAGCACTGTTCTTTACAATCCAAACTGTGCTCATATCAGCCTGTGGTCCTTGGATCAGAGAAACTGAGATGGTTATTTATTTTTAGTCTGAGAGTCTGTGCAAGCTGGATGTAGAGATTGGACACCTGGGAATTGATAGGGAAGCATTCAAGCCCATATATTTACTGCTTCTCCAAGTAGAGCAACTTGATCAATGTCTTAATGTTTATTTTTTTGTTGTTTTTACTGGGTCAGCTGGTATCCTTCTTCATGTGTCCAGTGACACATACCCACAGTTGTACAGAAATAGTGGAGGGCTGTAACTAGAGCACCTCTGAATGAGAAGCAGATCCTGACCTGATGCAGAGGGAGACACATTGTCCTTCTGCATTAGCAGCAACAAAGTCAGTATTTAACTTAGTGTCTCTTGTCTCTTACAGGCACTATTCCACTGAAAAACACTGTTGTATCACCATGAGGTTTTGTTTTAACCGGGGTACCCAACCAAAACTTGCCTGCTCACCACTGCCTGCTGAGTTAAACCTTGAAATCTCTGCTCAGTTTCCCTTCATGACCTTCCTCTAGGCAAAATTCCCTCTGACTTCAGCATATGTTTTGCTTTAACATTTCCAGATAAAAAATGTTGCAGTAGTTGTACTCACAATCCTTTTAAGTGTCACTTTGAATGATGCTGCTGGCACTTCTTAGGCATTCCTTTTTTTTTTTTTTAAACAAAAAGCTTCTTTATATATTTATACATATATTTCTCTTATTTTTATGAGATGCCAACAGAACATATGGCAGTGTACAGCCCAGGGGAATAAAATATTTTAATGATAGCTACCAGAGAATTTTCTCCTTCTGTCTGCCACTAACACCATGGCTAATGAGTGTGTGGCTGGTATGTGACAAGTGATTGGAAAGTCTATTCTCCAGTTTCCCATGTAAACAAAGTGGTTTCTCACAACTTTTGTTCTAGTCAAAAGCAGCCCTACTTGGCAAAGAAACCTATCTTTAAGAACATTTGTTGGAAGTGTTTATGCTTGGTTCCTGAAAAGGAGACCAACTGCAGTTGTACAGCAGCACAGTGTACTGACGATGAGGCTGGACGGGGCCAAGTACTAAGGGTGTGCCCCTTTACTCACTTTCAAGCACATATTTGGGAAAATACATTCATTCCAAAGGCACAGTATTTGGTCTGTGCATGTATTTTATGGGCATTATGGATAATTGATCAGGGAAGATCTGCAAGCAGGCTGATTTGGGAAACAGCACTCTTCACCCACCTAATGGGAGGGAGAGATATGGGAAAGGAGCCTTTTCCAGATTAGTTTGGCAGCATCATGCTCCATGTTAGTCCAGACAGAGATTTCTATGATGTAGCTTTTCTTCGCTTTCTCCCAGGAGATCATTCAGGGTGCATAGAGAAAACTGCTGGGAAGGGAGTAGGGATATTACTTTATGTAACTGGTGCAAATATATCTATTTTGAAAGGAGGAGACTCATCAATCTCTTCCACCATGCTACTTTCTTCTGTTTACTTTGATTTAATCTGAGATGAGAAACATCTCTGTTTGGAAGGGAAGGAAAGTATTTTCCTGTCAGGAAAGTTCTTTAAATCCTTGTAATTTCTTTGATCTTTTTAGACCTTTGGAAAGTGAATTCAAGTTCTGTCAACCACTGGTTAATAAGCACAGGATAGAAAACCCTAATGAGTTGAATGCATTGCCTAGATATAAATCCACAGCATGGAATATCTCTTTTTTCAATAGAATTATTTCTACTTTTATCTACAATAAATTTTAAAACTATAGCATCTGTATTTGAAAATTTTAAGCTGTCTCTAATAATGTATTTGTTTTCTACCTGAGTGCTGTCTGACATGCAAAAAGTGTGTCTTTCAAGGGATATAGTATTTAAATTTCCCAAGCTGTCATTAAACAATATTTTGCTGAAGTGTGTAACATGAGGATCTTTTTTTTTTAGGATAAATGTTTGATGGCATGTATTGGAAATTGCTGCATAATTAAACCATGGTTTTGCTTCTCATAAAAGGTAATTTTCCCATTTTCATGTTATCATGATCTTTACTGTGCTGCCACAGCCAATTTCTCTAGCTCATCCAATTGTTGGGTATAAAGAGATATATCTCACCCTGTTGCTCTATTCCGACACCTGAGGTTTCTTTAGATCCAGTAGCTGCTCAGTAGGTACATTTCTCCTATTAGCTAGAATACATCTGACCTACTAAAAATAATATCAAGGCCATGTGGGATCACAATCATTTGACAAATGGGAATCCTCCCACGCAAATGTGAAAGGCAAAGCCAAAACAAATACTTTGTAAATTGAACTAAAAGCGAAGGTCGAAGGAAACCAATGTACCACTCATCTAAACTCCTCCAGTGGTGGGAAGCACTGAATACTTTGTACAGCATAAGCCATAATGTACTTTGTAAACAATATTCAATTTCATTAACAAAAGCCCCCTGACAATGATGGAAAGACAGGGAATGCAGATCCCAGACAGACCCAGCATGGCTATGTCCCCTCTTACTGCTCTGCTATGTAATTTCACTATGTCAAGAGGCAGCCTGTCCTCTCATTACATTAAATGGTATTTGTGTTTTGTTTTGTTCATTTCTAGTAAGAATCAACAAGTTCTTTTAATTTCTAACTATGTAATGATATATTCCTCAGGTTACTGCTTTGATTTTTGAGGGTAAGGACAGATGTGCAATTTGCATGTACTCTTCTAACCTTAACCCATGTACTGCAGAAACTTTGCTATCTGTTTATTGCTATCCTATAACCATCTGCACTGTTCTCCTCAGTCCCAAAGGCAATGTTAAATGTGTCTGCACACCTACTGACTTTCTGTTCTTGGCTAACCTCTGATTCCAGTATCAGGAGACATTGCTTGACAGATCACTATCACACTCCAACAAAGCATTTGTGCCTATGGTTTCTGAATATTTTCTTGTATTAATCATTCCTCAAAGTGAACAAAATCTCCTTGGGACATTGTCATTTCTGGTTCATTACCATGCTGTCCTGTTTGGGTACAGCTTTTAATAAGGCATAATAAGCCTTGTGGCTGAGAAATATCATGATTGTGGGACATTATCCCCTTCATTTTATCATCTGGGGAAGAGTTTGAAAATGCAAAACCATGCTGCAACTGAAAAAACTGGCTGGGTAGGACAGCAAAGATGAAGAGCTATGAAATTCAGTTTCTGCACTTAAAAACTTATTGCAGAATAAAAGTTACAGCTGATTTTTGAGGCTGTCAGCACAGAAACCCTGTTTCTTCCTGAGATGCTAGGGAAGTAAAAACAGGAGGGAGACCCTGTCCCCCCACCCTGACCTGTTGCCCTGCATGGACAGGTGCAGTGCCTGCCTGGACTCCCTCCACTCACGCCGGTGAAAGGGATGAGTGTGCAAGGACCAGACCACTGTTGTTAGAGGGCAGCAGGTTCTCCTATCTTTCAGATGGCTGATCTTCATAAAGGAAAATTATTTACACAACAGACAGCACCTACACGAGCAGTAGGACCAAGGCCTTTTAGGGAAAGTATCACACAAACCTCCATTCAAAATTCCAGCTGGCACTCCCCGTCCTTACTCACATGTTCCCCTCTCGCACTTTTGGAAACTGAGAAGACACGTCCCGGGAGTCCCTGGGCTTTGGGGCCGCTCTCCCCCTGGCCCGAGCATTATCCAAGAGCTGGCACTCAGCTCCTGCCTCCTTACCTGCTGCAGCCGGGAGCCGGGAGCGGCTGCAGCCCCGGCTGCGCTCCTCATCCTCCCCTGCGCCCATGGTCTGCCTCTGCTGGCTGAGCTCCTCCGTGCTCTGCCCAGGTACCAGCACTGCCCCTTCGCACCTTGCGCGGGAGCACTTCACAGCGCCGCGCTCCTTCCCCGGCCGCACAGCAAAGGGCAGGCTGTTTTCCTCATGGCAACAAGTTCCTGAAGCTGGCTGAAACCAAATGCAAACCACAAAGTGGTTCGTGAACAACTTTGTTGCTATTTCAGAAGGCTTTGCCCTTTGCAGTGACACAGGCTGTTGCTATTCTGGGGAGCCTATTGCAGGCGAGGGGAGGGCCGTCTGTCGGAAGTATTGCTTTTGCCTTTGAACAAATAGTTGAGACATCAGACATCTATCCATGCACAGCTCCATGCACATTCCTTACTCATTCACTTACAGGGGGTCTCTCTCTTTTTCCTGTCTCTCTTTTCCTCCTCTCCCTGTGCTCATACGCACAGGTTTTTAGCAGAGAAGGCACACTGAAGGGGAGGGTTTGAAGTGTTTCCTCTGTCAGCTAAAGTTAGGGCACTGAGCACACACACACACACACACACACACACACACACACACACACACACACACACACGGCATCACTTCATTCTTGCAACTTATGAGCAAATTATGGTGAGAAGTAGTGGAGAGGAAAACAACCATGGCAGCCCCTTGCAGCCTGTGATAGTAGGAACCAGGACTTTACGTGGCAAAGATGCACATGATATTTTACAAGCAAATGCAGGACAAGCCACCCTCTTTTCCATGACAATTATTTGAGTCAAGGACTTGATTTTGCTCGCTGCTGGGAGTCACTCCATCCTTGCTTGCTTCTGTGGCAGCAGTGGCCAGGGGCTGGATGGCAGCGGGAGGGAAAGTTTGCTCTGGGTGCAGGTGAGCTGCCTATAGAGGCTGCCTGCCCTGCTCTGTCCCAGTCCTGGGAGAGCCTCCAAGGGCTCTCAGCAGACCTGCTGCCTCCATCAGGCAAGTTGTCCAAGTTACCCGCAATGGGAATCACTATTGTATAATCTGGCAGTATTGCAGGCTTCTTATTTCTGCTCTCTGATTGCTTGCTTGCTTGTTTGTTTTTGTTGTAATACACTAATGCCTGCAGACAGCATGGGAGGGAAAGGTAGACATAGAACCTCGGTAGCTTTGCAGTATTTCCAGACAGGAGAATTTCTAAACATTTTTTTCCTTGTGTAGAGCAGGCATAATAAGCCCTTTATCGATGTTTACTTAACAAGAAAAATGTGATGAAAGACATTGTAACTGCTCCATCTGACAGCTGGCTCACTGTCAGCTTCAGAAACTGGACTGCCAGGGATGCCACAGGGGCATTGCTTCCATTAGGGAGTTTGGGCTTTGGCAGTGCCTTTTACATGTAGTTACATGAGCCAGCCTAACTCTGCTCTCACGTGTTACATACTTTCCTTGTAAAATGTCCATCTTACAGAATGCTGTCAGCACTATTAACAATTTCTTAACACATCCACAGAGGTGTTATTTCTTCATGGTTTATGTGCAAAAAGTAATGTTAACTTTTAAAAAAATTATTTGTATGTTTTGGGAAAAAAAAAAAAGAGAGAGGCTGTTTAGGCTGGGGAAGGAAAGGAAATGTTTTCATAGATCAAACTCAGCTGTGATAAGATTCCTCTGTGATAATGTGGTGTGTAATCGACCTCCTCTAACAACCCACACTTCATATAACCCACAGCTCAGGTCAGTGCAAGCTCTCTGGAAACTTCAGCTGACTCCATAGTTGCACAGCTGTTCCCACATCCCAAGTGCCTTTACGTGTAATGGTCCTGGAGGAGGTGTCAGAGAATGCCAGAGGTGGCAACTTGACAGGGGGGAAAGAAGAGATGTAACACAACTGTTCAAAAACCCCCTAAATTAAATGCCATCCTCTGATTAAATATGTTGACTATACACAACTGCTAGCACGTACAGGCTTTAGGAGGATTTAAAAACTTGCTAGGAACTGCACCTTCCCCTGAATATTACCCTCAGGAATAAGTAATAAAATCACTGCATTACATTGAGTTCTCAAATCTTGGGATTAATAGATTTTACTAAATTAATGTTAAGTGAACACAATAGTGAATTTCTTTTTTGCTTAATAGGAAGAAAAAGGTATTTTAGACAAACAGTAGGATTTATTTTAACTGTTTGCACCTAGTGTTCAGTCCCCTCAAAAGCCAGAGCCTGCAATTATTTTAAATATTTACCTCCTTGTTTACTAAGAAATCCAGTCAAATAATCCATTTTTCCTTTCTAGTTCTGCCTTTATGTCATGGTATCTATGCCAGCTGCAATGGTTTAACTTTGCCCCCTGGGGTAATCTCAGAAGGTATGTACCTGCTTGCACAGAGGGTAAAGCAGCCAGTAGACACAGTACAAACTATAATTGCCAGAGAAAATATGAAGGAACACGTCCTTATTCTGAGGGCTTGTATTTGGGCTGCCCAAAGGACAGTGCACCCTTGCTGTGCTGAGCTGTGGGTGCTGCTGAAGTGCCAGAAAGGTCCCTGGGCTTTGACCTTCTCCCTCAGGTATACCCTACGCCTGTAAAAACTGAATCTGTGTAATATGGTCTTTGGAAAAAAATGTTCCCAGTAAGTGGAAATATGAAATATTTTAGCCTGAGATCTGCTGTTTGCATGGTGTTGTTATGAGGGATGGGCTGCAGTGTCATCAGTTTCAGCTGATATGAAAAGCCACAGTGTGAAGATGTCTTATCACAACTGTGGCAAAAATCTGAGGCATTGATGTTATTGGTGTTTACTGGTGCTAACTGGGAACCCAGAAAATTAAGGAACTGTAAAAAAGCTGATTGCAGCCAATGAAAGCAAACAGAGAGAGAAAACAAACAGCCTGTGCTGGTTCTGCAGTCAAGCCAGTTGTAGAGGGATAGTGTGAAATGCAGCGACTGAAGCCCTTGCTGGTGGCCACTGGGCCACAAACCCTCTGTTCCCCACCAGAAATAAACAGCCAACCAAGCAAGGAAAAGTCTGGTACAGCACACATGACCGGGATAAGGAGGAAGAAAAAGAAGGGTGCCTTGATGCTTTTCAGTTCTCCGTTGTTTTCCTGTTACTGCCTCACCTGTGCACAATGCTCAAAACAATGGCTGGGCTGGGCTCTGTGCCGGGAGCAAGGTGTCCCTCAGAGCAGGGGCAGGAGCCTGCCAGGGAGCCTGCTCTCCCTTCTCATGGCTACCCAGGAAAGGGAACCAAAGGGCAGGGAGAAATGTTGCCAGAAGAAAACCTATTCCAAATGCTGAGATGGGCAGCAGAGGAATGATGCTGTGAAGAGCAGGAGCCCTGGGCTCATAGCTGCGCTCTGGGAGGCTGGGCAGGAGGTCACACCCTGCAGGAGTGGGAAACAAGAGTGGGAAAGATTTAAAAGCTCAAAGCAGGAGAGGGTCAGGAGGCAGGCAAGGGGTATGAGTGCAACACTCTCATTCATGAGATTCCCCTATTGGTTTTATCCACATGCAGTTGGCAAGAAATCACCTTTTCTGCTATCTTCTCAGTTCCTTGCTTTCAAAACCAGCCAAACACTTTAGTACTAGAAACATGATTAGACTAGAAAAAGAAGATAAGATAGTCACATTAAACTGCTGAATAATCTGTCTGAAAAATCTGTGAGGCTGATGGGGGGATTTCTTCTCAAATCTCTGGTCATGGATTGTATTTGTATTTCTGGTGATCTAATAACTCAAGTTTGGGACTGTGGAGAGACAGGGAAGTTGGTGATAAGCCAACAGAAATTAATTAAGAGTTGAAGAGTTTTCTGAACCAGTTTGCATAGACCACTTATGTGAGAGTTGGAGTAAAGAAGGTCATCTTATTTCTCCATAGATTTCATGATTCTCAAAAAGAAGATAGTGGAAGTCTCTCAATTAATTTATTTTAAAATGTAGAAACAAAGATTTCAGCAAACTATGAAGAGCATTTTCTTGACATATCAGCTTAAGTTACTTTGCCTTCATCTTTGATTGTTGAAATTTGTTCTCAGAACAAATAGTTTGCCATTTGCAGAACATGTTCATGAGATAGCTGGCTTGGAACAACAGGAGGAAGGCTGGGAAGATGAAAGAATGGAAGTGACATGGAGAGGAGAGACAAGGAAGAAATGGAGAAAAACCAAATGAAAACCATACTATTTATGAAAGGAAAAAAAAGTACCAATCTAGTAAAGCATGAGTGGCATTTACCATTAGTGTTGACACATTGATAACCACACACAAGGAGCAAAATATGCCAAAATTCCAGTTACTGAGCAATGAGAGCTGGATGAAAAAAATGAGAGCTGCTTCAAGAAAGTAAAGTGATCCATCCTTCAGGGACTTTGAATATAAAGATAATTGTTATTACTATTGTGCAGCAAAATAATTACAATTCATCAGTCAGTTTTGCAAAGATGCCTTTTATGAATGTAAGGTATATTTCATTAACACAATGTTTAGGCTATGCCATTTGTGTAATTTTGCAACTGAATAAAGTACAGATGCATCAATAAATGGATAATACTTAGTAAGTAAATAACTAATATAGTCTGATGTCATATAGAAAATTCATGACAACTGAGAACACAAGTTTTTTTCACTCTAAGTCCTGTGGTTTCTTACTAAGGTCATACTCTTTCTGTCATGTTCTTACTCACACTCAGAGGCAATGATTTATACCAATATATTTTTATCTGGCTTTAAAAAACTCAATCATAGACATAGTCTAGAGCTCATCACACTTCACGACTCCCTCCAGAGTCCCACTGACTCATGGCACAAATATTTAATCTTTTGGTCTTCTGTTAGTGTATTCTTTAAAAGTACTCTTTAGAAGTACAGTGTGGCCTTGGTCAGCAACTCTGAGAGTTATGTTTTGACAAAAACTTGAAATCAAAATGAAGGTAAGCACTGAAGACTGTAGAAAATACAATAAAAATAGAATTGAGATGAGAAAACAAAATAAAATATAAATTTTTGTTCAGGTTTCCACATTCATGGCTGTGTAGCCTTTCCAACAAGCAAACAGAAAGGTCTTTTAGCTTCTGAGTAATCCAAAGGGGCCACTTGTACTTTGTTGCTGAATAATATGTCCGCTGTTTGTCATGACACAGTGTTCTTTCCTGTTTGCTTCAGATATTTTATATTTAAGTTTTCTTTTTTAACAAAAGGTTAAAACAGCAACCCTCACATTTGAAAGAAAATTATCCATCTAAAATAAAACTGGGAGGTAGTGCACATTCCCAGCACAAGGACTGAGCCCAGAGAAGCAAGTTAGTAATGTTGCCCATGGCTTGAAATCAGGTGGTTTCTAGGAATTTCCAAGTAGGGTGCCAAAAATGGACTCCTTTAAGATCATTGTACAGTGGAAAGGAGAGTTTGTTCTTTACTGTTTTGATGAATTGTTAAAAATGTGTAAACTGAAATTCCCTTTGCCTGTTCCAGTTAAGGAAAGAGGTGTACATTATTAAGAAAAGTTTGAGTTGCTGAAATGTATTTTTTTTTGTTGCTGGGAAACATTTTCTCCCACATGGAATTTGTCAGTCACACAGGAAATGCAGTCATTTTCATGGTTTTAATTATTTCCACTGACAAAGTGTTTTGTTTTCTCCTGAAAATCTTATTGTTGCAAAAATAAACAACTAAATGTCATTAATGCTGTGCTTCGCCTTCTTGCTGGTTTTTGACCACAGCTGGCAATCTGAAAGCAGTTTTACATGCACTCATTAAAACCAAATGTCTGGGTAAAGCTTTCCAAAGTCCATCCAAATTTTCAAGTCATTGCAGGCAAGCAGGAAATGAAGCCAGCCTCCAAAGCACAGGTCAGTTTGTGTTCACCCAGCAGTGCTGAAGGAATGAGCCGTGGGCACTCCCTCAATGCCATAAATGCTTCAGGTCACCTGTTCCCCAGAACCTCTGTCACCTGAGTCCATTAGCAGGTAGCAAAGGCAGTCTTCAGTGGACACTGTGCATCTGGAGGTGTCTCAGATTTATTTTGAGACTACCATTCCCCTTCAGAGCTGGAGATAATGAAAACTCAGTAGATGGAGTGACAGATCTGTTAGAACCTAGGACAATACAGGAGAGGTTCTTTGGAAAAAAATGGAGGGTTTCTGCCCCAGAATCCTTTCCTCTGCACACACCAAAATCCCATCTTTTGAAATACAGATATGGGAAATGCTATGCTGGCAGCACTTTGCCAGAGGGGACAGTTTCCTTTCTCCTCTGTATGTCCTGGAAGCACAGGTAGGCATTTTGCTGGCAGAGAGAGGCCAGGGAGAAATCATCTCATTTGCTTCCCACTTAAATTACATTTTCTCCTATTCACCATGAGCAGGGAGTGAATGCCCTTTAGGCACCAAGTTTCTGGCCACTCACTCCATGTGGTGTAGCTCCTGGAGGCAGGCTGTGCCTGTGTGGGCAGGAGCTGCCTGATTACCCAACACAGATCAGTTGGGTGGGCAACCCAGGAGCCACAGAGACCCTCATCAGGGAAGAAACCTTCAGCTGGGCTGTGGCCTCTGAGAGGATCCCTGACACACATCCTCCAAAAGCATTTGGTAGGGATTGCAGCCTGCATTTGCTTTTCTGGCATTTGCATTTTTATTTGTTTGGTTGTTTGTTATCCAACACAGATCAGTTGGGTGGGCAACCACAGGAGCCACAGGGACCCTCATCAGGGAAGAAACCTTTAGCTGGGCTGTGGCCTGAGAGAGGATCCCTGACACACATCCTCCAAAAGCATTTGGTAGGGATTGCAGCCTGCATTTGCTTTTCTGGCATTTGCATTTTTATTTGTTTGGTTGTTTTTTTTAAAGACCAAGATACATATCACCTCTGGCAAACCTGATTTTGTAAAAAAACCCTCTCTTGTAATTTTCTGTTTAGTTTACCAGCATGATTTGGGGGATTGCAGCTTGCTGCAATTCAGGGGCTGGCATTTGCTCTTCTGGTGTTTGCATTTTTATTTGTTTGTTTGTTTTTAAAGACAAAGATACATATCATCTCTGGCAAATCTGATTTTGTGAAGAAAACCCTCTCTTGTAATTTTCTGTTTAGTTTACCAGCATGATTTGTATTGAAGGAGCTCCCTGAGCAGCTGAGAACTGCAGTCTGCAGGGCCTGCTGCTGCCACCCTCCACGCCCCTGGTAAAGGCAGGCAGCCTCACAAGAAGGCTGCTGCCACCTGTCACCAAAGTCCCTGTCATCCTAACACGGCTTCTTGGCTGACTTACTTCTGTGCAAGAGACTTTAGCATCAGGACTCGGGCCTCTCTGAAGACTACAGAAGTCCTGGTGCACTCATTTGCCTCCTACACGGCAGAGGCTGCCAGCCTATGAGCGACTCCACTCAGCAGACACCCTCCTCCCTCCCTTCTCATTCAGATTCAGACTCTGTGCTGCTCAGCTTGGCTTAAACCTCTCTCTTGCAGACTAATCTCTGAAGCGTTAGTTGTTTAAACTCACACTGATGAAATAGGTGCTGGCAAAGCCCAAGGGACTTTCAGTGGTACAGCATGTGCTGTGCTGGGCACTCACAGTGTCCTGAAGAGCACTGCACTGCCTCTGAGCAGGAATGCCCCAAGGAAAGAATTGGGTTCACAGCAAACAGGGTGCACACAGTGCTTTAGCCTTCCAATACAGCTTCTAACTTCAGCGGGTCTTGTCAAACAAGAGGGAACACACCATAGTTTTGGAGTTAGCTCTGATAAAGTTTAGCTCTTGGAAAGGACTTTCCTACCACGGATATAATGCATGAGGAAGATTTTTGGGTTCGTGGAGTCAATAGGCAGAAAGCTGCTGACTTGGCTGAAGGCTAATTTCACACCACAAAAAGTAATCAGAAACTACAGAGCAGCACTAGACTTGCTGCTTACTTGCAGCTACTCTTATGAGAGCAAGGAAACTTGCAAGTCTCTTTCTGGCTCCTCTGAGAAAGTGAAAGACTCTTTTTCCTTCTCCAACCTCATCTCACTGATCTTTGAGAGAGCTGGTGATGAGTTTTGGCACTGCCTTCAACATCTCCCCCTTCAGACTGGGAGCTTTGAATATATCTCTCATGCTTCACCTTCTTTTCCAAATCTTACCCTTTCCTAGGTAGTTATCAAAATGCACTCCACCTCTCAAAGGAAACTCTCTCCTTCCTGGTCTGTGGCTTGCCTGAGCTGCACCTTGGCTTTTTGCAGTGGGTATCTGCTCCTTCCAGATAGCAGCTCTGAAATTTCAGTTGTTCTCAGTGAATATGACCTCACACTGTCTACCACATACACACTCCAAGCGTTTTCATATTCCAAGCTCTTTGACCATGTTCTCTCCTCTACCTGAGCCCCACCCAAAGGGGCAAAGCAGTAAGGAAAGGAAATCAGACCTTCAGTACCCTATTGAAAAAGGTCCCAGTTCACTGCAAGACATCTGACTCCAAAATGGCTTTCTAGGTGATTTAGAGATTTTTTCCTGACTAACATGTTTAGACCTATATATCCATGTTTACCGCTGTGGGGTTTGGATCCCTTGCCAATTCTAGAAGCTAATACACTTGTGCCAGCTCTCAATCTCTTGGACACATGCCATGGAAATCAGAAGCAACATATTAAAGTGCCTAATTCCTGGAGTCTTATGATTATCACGTCTACACAAACCTCCCTCTTAGCTGTAAAAACTTAAAAGCCTGAGTTAGTTAAGCTTCATTCAAAGAAACTTGAGAGTGAGAACATGAATTAAATAACTCAGCACTTTCTAGTTCTAAAAGCCATGTTTTTCTAAACCAGTATTATGATTATGTTCTGAAAGGTATAACATTTATGTGTTTAACAGTTTATCTTCAGCTTGAACATACAAGACATTAAAATTGAGGACAATAATCAGTTTTATGGGTAGAAGACATTTAATCCTTCAGGTTTATGAATGCAGGATAGTTGGAACAGTTCAGTCCTTGGACCACTGATAAGGATGAGGCAGCAGTGGGCAGGTACCCTAGGGACAGTGCTCAGATTGTACATCATGTGGGGCTTTTTAGGTTTCACCTCTTCCTCCCTTCTCATTTGATGATGATGATTATTATTTACTTCATTTCAGTTATTAGACTACTCATATCTCAACCCACCAGTTTTACCTTTTTTCCCCTTATTCTTGTCTTCATCACACTGGGACAAGCTAGGGGAGTGGATGGGATGCTGCATGGTACGTAATTGCTGTGTGGGGTTAAAACACAACACCCCTAAAAGGCAAGTTTTCAATTTGCCACTTAAAAGGGAGGGCCTGAGCACACCTTACAAATGCTTCATTCACCTGAAATCCTCCCTGCCAAGGGAAACACCTGTGCCAGTGGCAAGCTAGAGCAGTGAGGGCTGGGCAACACAGCTGCAGTGGAATTCCCCTTAACTATTTTCCTATGTCTTTTTGCACGTGTTGGGAGGTTGGGGAAGGAGCAGAGCAACTTATCAAAGTCTCCACCTCTTTATTGAATGCAGTTCCTCAGAGATAATGAGTGTCATGGAGCAAGTGGGATTTGGAAGGAACATTTTGGAGAAAAAGCAGAAGTGTTATTGCTCTGCATGGTAACTGCAGCTGGCCAGGTGCTTGCAGCCAACAGATGGGTTTGCACCTTCTGCATGGACCCTGCAGTCTGCTGGAGCTGCACAAGCTGCTCTCAGATTTGGCAAGTCTGCTTTCAGACAGCTTTCAGAGACTTCCCACATCATTCCATCCCTCCAGTTTCATTTCCAAGTGACTGCCAGATCAAATTGAGGTTTGATCTCTGTAGGTTGCTGTGAGTTTAGACAGGAGAGATTTCTGAGCAGCCCAACAGGCTAGGGGCCACTTGGTTCCCTGTAGATGGGGCTCCTGCCTGGACTGTGCCACTCTGGGAAAAAGGAAGCTAGGGAGCAGCTCACAAGTATCTCAGCTACAGCTTGTGTTGTGCCTCCCAGCTTAACTGAGCAGGAAATAAACCAAATAGCTTCCTCTTGAAGACAACGCAGGTTTGTCTCAATGAGTCATATCCCTGGTAATCACAGATATTCGGAGTTGAAAGGAACCCACAAGGATCATCGAGTCCAACTCTAAAGTAAAAGGCCGGTATGGGGATCAAACCCATCACTTTGGTGTTATTAACACCATACTCTGACCAGCTGAGCCAATCTCAGGATCCTATAAATTTGTTCTTCATGTTTGAGTACTGCATAGGTTGATTTCAGGCATGGGGGCACCTGGAAACACTATTACAAAGGACAGCTGTGTGCAAGCTGGTGAATCCCAGAAGCAGAGGATATTCATGTCTCTCTTACTCTGCACTTTTGTGCACATGCATAACAGATTGTTTAAAATCTGTACTGCATACGGGTTTTTTCACACACTCTCACCTTGTTCAGTACACAAAGAAGATAATTATTAGCTAATAATATTGTGGAGGTCTGTGGTACATCAGAACTCAGTCTACAAAACTACAACCACTGTTGCTTCCTTTATAACCTACAGTGATGGTGAGCATTACGATGTTTGTTTTTTCCAGCCTGTGGTATTAACCTTGGAAATAGAGATAATCCGTCATGGAAATATAGTTAACAGTTTCCCCATAATATGCTACATGGTACAGTAATAGATAAAAATTTCATAAGACTGAATTAATCCACCTTTACAACATGACAAAAAGATGAATGGATAGCATTAACTCTGCATTGGAGTTCAGGAACCAAGATGTGTCATTTTAAAACCCAAAACATCCTTTATATTTGGACATCCAGTTTGGGAAACCTAGACTCTGTCCTTGTGATTTAGTATCAACCAAGCCTTAAAACATATAAAGGCAGATAATGTTCACTTGGTTCACACTTGGGAGTCTGGAACACAGATGAAAATAAAGCTTAAGCATTTCAGAGCATGCCAAGGGGAAAAATAAGTCTGACAGCGTCCCCTGTAGGCCATATAGTCCATCTTCCTGCTCTAACAAAAGGTCAGCTATCTCAGTCTTTGCTGGTTATTTTTATTCCTAAATTTTTCCTGTCTAACCTGCTCTTTAAAAATGCCTAAACACAGAGATCTCACTGTCTTCTGAGGCAGGTCTCTTCCAGTGCCTAATTATGTTCGTTGTTAGACTCATGATTATCTTAAACCCTCTGTACAAGTGCTAGTCCATCTTTCCTTTCCTTGTCCCCAGGGGACATGAAGAACTGTATATTTCTCTGCTATTTGAAGATGTTGGATATCTGCCGCTGACTCTGACAAGACTCCTCACTGAATCACACCCTCTTTGGGGAATGCTGCCCAGAATGGGACATGAAACACCAGTGGATGCCTCAGGGCTGCTGAGTAAGGCAATTTTTTTTACTTTTTTTCATGACTCTTATGTGTTGCTTTTCTGCTTATACGTCACAGATGTGATGCTCACATTTCTGCCCAACAGTGTCAACATTAATAACATGGGGTATGCTACAACCTCAATTCCTAAAGAACTATTAGTCAGCCTGCAATATCCCATGTCATAATTCTGTAGTAAATTACTCTTATTTAAATGTATAATTTTGTGGTCTGAGTTATTACTCACACTTTTACAACTCTGTATACTAATTTGTCAGTGTTCTGCCCTCCTGTGTGCCTGCAGCTCCCCTCCCAGCTGGGTGTTGTTTGTGGTCTCCCACACGAAGTCAATACACACATCTGCTAATGACATGAGTGGTGGAAGAGAACCAAGAGAAAAGAAGTAAATCCAGGAGAGACCACTGTAGAAGCAACCACAGATTTTTCTCCAACTTGACAATTTTTTGTTAATAATTCTTCATATTTATTAAGAATTAATAACAAATAATTGTAGTATCCCTACTGCAATTATTTTCCACACATTTAAGAAACAAGGCATCTACCAATGAACAAACTCACTCGGAAAGTCTGATGTAAGCAACTTCCCTAGAATCAGAGGTTTGGAGGGAATTATCCATTATGTTCTTTGCCTTTTCTCAAAATCCACAGCTAAATGCATGACACAAATGTTATGTGTCTTCTTTATCAGAATCGTATCAAAATCTTTGCATTACATAAATCTATCAGAACTGTGAGCTCACAGGAGCAGATTTTGTATGGTTGCTTTCAGCTTCTTGAACATAGACAAGCAAAATAAGCTTCTGTTGTATGTGTTGCAGTTTAGTACAGTTTGGAGGGGAGAAAAGTCCTCTGCTTTTAATGGGGATTTTTGGGAACATTCTTAAAATAAAAAATATAAATAAATAAAAAGGTCTATTTTTTTACTCCACTAGAGGTCACCAGCACTATATTTTTCAAAGAATACTACAGGAAAGAACAAGCTAATTTCACTTCAAGAACTTCACTTGGAACTTAACAATTGACCAGCTAATCATTCCAGAATAGCTGTACCAAACTACTTTTGAGAACCATCTCACAAGATTTCTGCTTTGGTAGCTGATAATTTTTCTAGGAAAAAAACCCCAACCAAGTGAAATCAAGCCACAGAAAAAAACACCCCACCACCCCTCAACCAACCAACAATACCCCAGCACTTTAACTTTGTACTAGTTTGTTCACGCCATAAAGGATAGCTTAGAAAAGTTAGATCATACCAAAATAAGTGCACTGAGCAGTTATTTCAAACTGCTGAGGCCACAACTATACTCTCTAACAGAAGTGTAAATTAAAATAAGGATTTAAAATTAGATTCTGTGCTCCTCCTTAACCAGCTCAGTAAATGAGGACCAGAAAGGATATTTTATGTCAAGATACATTAACCCAGACTTGAGACTGGCCCTGTGGTTACTCCAGAGTCTGTAACACTTTGGACTAGGCTGGTCTGTGGTCCTCCTTTGCCAGCTCAGTAAATGAGGATATTTTATGTCAAGATACATTAATCCAGATTTGAGACTGGCCCTGTGGTTACTCCAGAGTCTGTAACACTTTGGACTAGGCTGGCTGATACCCCTACCTGTGACACTTCTGCTGCCTCCTCACTGCAGCAATGTGGGGTCCTAGTCTGAGGTCACAGCAACAATTAAACTCATGAGGGACACACTCAGGTCAGGCACTGCCATGTGGGGACCTAGTCTGGGGTCACAGCAACAGTTGAACTCATGAGGGACACACTCAGGTCAGGCACTGCTTTTGCTGTGCTCTCAGCTACTTTGCCTCTTCCTGCGGGCTCGGAGCTGAGCTCAGCAAGTGGTTGTCACCTCTCCATTGTGAGTGGAATCACAGATGACTAATATCAAATTTGTTGTGATAAGTTATACAACACCCTCATCAGAACCAAGGATGGCAGCAACAGTTATTAAACTGGTTCTCTGTCCCTTACATATCTGGAGATAGGAGTATCCCAAAGGGAGCACCAAAACTGGCCTTCAACTGCAGCAATCTGAGGCTTCTCACAGCTCCCCTCGTTTCTCTGCAGCAATGTTGCGTCCACTTTTCTTCCCCCTGAGCTGCTCTGTGCAGTTTTCTCTCTCCATGTCATTGCAGCAATGTCAAGTTGAAGCCCTGCTTAACCTGTTAGCCTAAGGCCTCATCGTTTAGAAAGGATCAGGTCCTGCAGCAGAGCCACAGCCTATCTGTATTGGTCCAGGTTGTATTTTTCCATGGATAATGCAATCACAGGCCTCAGCATGCTTTTCCAGAGGGGAGCAGGGCCATCACACATCCTGCTGCTCCAGGAGATAAGGGTGCACAATAGCCCAGTCCATGATGCACAGCCCATAGCATATCAAAAGGAACTTCACCTTTGCTGACAGACCAGGTCAGAGGCCAGGCAACGGGAAACTAAAAGAGTCTCTTCCCAGAAAGTTGTGCCTTGCTCATGAATCAACAGACATCAACGGCAAATACAGCTGCCAAACATTGTGCAGCTCCACGAGCAATGGCTTACACATGAACCATTTAATGCCTTTTCTGCCTTTGCAGAAATCTTCCCCTTCTATGTTCTGTCCCCAACAATTTTCAAAGCCTTATCCCAGTTATCTCCTTGTTCTCTCGTCCACTTTTGGGTCTACCCACATTCCTAACCTCACTCCTCCATGGACATCACCTTGTCTGTGCTCCACCAAAGGAGGTCAGGAGACAAGGGATCATCCTCCTGCATGAAACTCAGAGCCCCCACAATCCCCATCAGCAATGGAGCAGTTCAACTCCTGCTTGTGAGAGAGCAGCAGGTGTCAGGCAGGGAGCAATTCATGACAGAGCACTAAATGTGTTGGCTGTATTGTTTCTGGGCTTTTTGAGTTCTTACCAAAATGTTACTCCTTTGAACACCCAGCTGTGGGAAGAACATGGAAGAGAGATAGAGAAGGTAGCTGCAACCTCCTAGTGTTTCTGGCAGCAAGAGTGGTGTAGAGGATCAGAGGCAGCAAAACCCTCACCTGCTTAGCTCAGCCATGTTTCTGGCAGCAAGGAGTTAGAGACTCAGAGTTAGAGTTAGAGGATTCAGAGACAGCAAAACCCTCACCTGCTTAGCTCAGCCACTCATGTTTGGGATGGCTGGAACAGGAACTGAAGCAGAGCCTTTCCAGTGCTCCATTGTGAACTATGATTTTGGAAGGAACAGCTAGGCCACTGCACACATGACCACTTTTATTCCACACTTACACAAACATCAGCTGTCTTTATTTCATGGCAGCTAGTGCCCCTCAGCAGCACTGCCACTGCAATGAAGTCTGTGTGGTTTAGGAAGAACACGGTGCTTCTCTAGTTCTCCTCTTGGTCTTTGCTAACATCAATTTTGCCCTTTCTTGTTCAGGGTCAAAGAACCAATGTGCACAGCTTAAGTAAGGCTCCTGGATGGAATAAAATTAGCCTTTTTTGGCTAATCATGGATGTTCACCTTCCTTACTTATTCTCTCCTTCAGCTAATTTATAAATCACAGTATCATGGACAGGCTGAACAGGGATTGATCATTCACTGTTGTTTTAACAAAGTAATTCATCAGGGAAAAGAGGTAGAAGAGAGATCTGGGAGAAGAGATAATTCACAGCCACAGACAAGCACCACAGCTGTCCTCTCACATTAGAAACTGACAGACAAGACATGACCTGTGCTGTTCGACTGGACGCTTTTCTCTCATATCAGGAAACGTGGGAAATCTGTTGCCCCAAGAAGGTGCGATGACAGGACAAGGAACTGCACTTTGTTGAAACTTAATCTGGCGAGCCGGAATACAAGCAGTAGTGAAGAACATTTTCTGTGGTTTCTGCACAAGCTCACTGCTGAAGTGAGGACCGTATGTCCCCTGTGGGCCTGCAGAGCCGAGACTGAAAGCCTGGCTGTCTCACCTTGCTCTCTGTTGCTGTCAGAGCTGACCAGGGTAAACATCCATCAAGCTAATGATGTCCCTGCAGCAGAACTGAGTGCAGGCTGTCAAAAGCAGCTAAGAAGCACAGTAAGTACTTGACCTGTCAAGCTCCCTGCTAGCAGCCCCCTGCCTAGGGTTGGGGATGTTCACATCATCTCCTTTGGCACAGCAGCTTACAGGTGCCTTAAATTTAGTTCAAGGCTGCCTGTGCATTCATGCAGGCATGCTCTGGTTACAGGGTGTATACCCTCCCAGGGGAGGGTTCTACCTACAGTTTGGGAAAGAGGATTTCCTACTGCTGACACGCAATACCATGCCTCCTCCTAAGCATGGCAAAATGGTGCTTTTGTCATGTGGTTTTGGATTAACCCAAATGGGAAAAGCTTCTTATATCACTTACCTGGAAGTTAGAAAACCTGACCTATAGTGCTCTTCATGCTATTGAGGTAAAAAGGATTAAGATAGAAGTAGCGTATGTGGAGTGAGAAAATATCAGGGTACACCTCTGCTCATTTCAAGATGCAGCTACTATCAGTGTTTGTGTTTGTGCTTGTGCTTCTACACCTTCTATTTTGTTATATTTGAAGTGTAAATCAACTTGTCATACAATTCCCTAAGGAT
The DNA here is from genome assembly GCF_014805655.1 of Passer montanus. NCBI lineage: Eukaryota > Metazoa > Chordata > Aves > Passeriformes > Passeridae > Passer > Passer montanus. Next base: position 23,124,509 of record NW_024366591.1, on the reverse strand, counting down.
AAGTCATTGATAAGTTTATTTGTGGAAAATCATTACAGAATATTTAAAATAAATGCAATAAAAATGCTCTTTGATGAAGAGTTTAGAAAAGTTCTATAATCCTAGTTCTGAAAGACATATTGGCAAAATGCATTATATTCAAAGGAGGGAAGGGGATTAGATTTTGCATTTGATGTGATCAGCTAGGTTCTGAATTGATTCTTCATTTTAGTGACGGTGCCTTTCCAGCTGCCTTTTCAAAGTATTGATTTCAATTAAAAAAAAAGGCCTATAGAGGACTAAGCTTCCTGGAAATACCACAATTGAATTCACAAGCTTCTTAACATTCTTTTTATATCCTGAAGATTTAATCAGTGTATTTTTGTCTTTAGCCAGCAAGTAATTTGGCATTAGCACTTCACCTGATTTAGATCGGTTGAAAAAGACTCCTGATTTATGGTGAGCATAAGGGGGAGAATCTAAAATTGTAGACTGACAGCCTAAATTTAGGAAAGGCAACAGAAAGCATTGTAGTCAGAGCTAATGGCATTGTGGGAACAGGGTACTGTCAGGTGTTTCAGTTCTTAAGCAGGACTCCCATATTTTGTGATGATAACAACCATGGTGGCCAAATTCTGCTTTCAGTTTTAACTGTGAAAACCCACAGGACTCTTCAGCCTTACTGTAACTTATGTTAACATCAATAACAGCAGGTTTTTCTCCTTTTTTCCTTTTTTAATATTTAAAATTCTTTGAAAACTGGCCTGTTCAAAAAAGATTTAAATATTTTCAGTCTTTCGGATAGAAATAAATTTCTATTTGGATTTAGAGCCTCCAGGACTAATTTGGAATATAATTATTCTGCAACAAATTGTTTGTGAGTTTATGAATTAAAAATTTCAGTTAGAATTAAAGTTTTCCTGGTAATAAAAAATGGGCAATAGAGCCGGGAAAAGCTGAGATGTGCAAGGCCTTACTTTTTAGATCTGATAGGATATTGTAAGCGATGTCTATAACTTTAAAACATTTGGGTCAGATTGGAGAGGTTTGCTATGCCATGGTCAGGGCAGAGCCTGAATCAAAAGAATCAGAAAGAAAGCTGTCAAATGTACACTACAGAACATTAAGATAGTATCTACAGAGGGAAAAGAGAAGGTGTGAGATTTCTTTGTTGCAGAGAAAATGTGTCTGAATCTGACAAGGACTCAGAGATGAGGGTGTGACAAAGGGCAGACAAATAGAGGGGGTCACAGGCAACTGGGGTGATGGGTTTTCAGGTGTCATCCTTGTGAAATCAAATTCTAAACACAACTCAGTGTTGGATAAATAGAGAGGTATAATAGATCCTACTTTTAATATGAGGTTACACGAGTAGCTGCTGAATTCCAAACTGGAAGCAATGTGTATCTTATCTCCACGTGTCATGGGTTTGGGTACTGCACGTGCCTGTGTGACTAATACAGTATATCCAAGTGTCATCCATCAGCAGTGAACACTGAGACAGGAGAACAAGAGCACTGAAAACTGAGGTCTTGAATTCTCATCCAGGGAAGGATATTGCTATCTTTTTTAAAATAGTCTATTCAAAAAGGCAATTCTGGAACTGATGCAGCACTTTTTTTTCTTTACTTGAAGAGGATTCTCAGGATGATTTCATAACATTAAGGTATATTTGCTGCAAACAGATGAAAGAGCTTAGCTGAAATGAAAACACTGAATAGAGACCATACTTGGCTACACGAGGGAAAAATAATCACTGCTTCGTTCACGTGCATCCATAAAATGCTAGAGGATAGATGCAAGTAATCTATTTGCAATTTCTCACACTTGGTAGATATTTGTGGTTTGTCTAATTTAGAACTGTCTTATAAAACTGTCTCATAAAACTGTCTCTTAACAGAAAATGGTAAGTACATATCGTCAAAAAATATTTGCATTATAAAAACCTGCTTTTAATTTTCAAGTGGTTGTGGGACCAAATTTTTTTAATTGCACAGGAAGCTCAGACTAATTTCCATAAAGCCAATCTTGTGCCAGAACCAAACAGACAGAAAGAGAGGTGAAAATAAAGCTCACTCTGTTTTTTCTTACTTCACAATCAGTGACATTTCCAAAATAATTTTAGCAATATATATTTATCAAATTTATCAAGTTAAAAGATGTGAGGGGCATTCAGACAGTCAAGATGAGCATTCTTGGATTTCTGAAATGACTGGAGACCTGACTACATAATGAGAAGAAGAAAAGCTTGGATGCACGAACATCTTTAGGAGAAGATTATCTTTAATCTATGCTCATGTGGAAGATAAATGTTTCTCTCAGAGCCTTCATGGGGACACTATAGTTGAAACATAGGAACTATTTCAAAAGGTTGCACAATCCATGAACATTCCAAGTGCATGCTGGAGGATGGCTGTTGTGTTCCATAGCCTCGGGCCCTGACACATAGGGCTGTACACAGACAAAGCAACAACAAAGGTCCTGCTGCCAACAGCCAAAAGCCTGCAGCGTCGGGTCAGCATCTCTAACCTGCAGCTACAATCATATGACTCAAAGGGATTGATTTTCCATAGCCCAGGTGGGTGACCATCAGTGGCCTTAATGCATATGTGAGAATGCTGAGACAAGTTTCACTTTTACCAGAATATTGCTGTTCTACTCCCCTTTACTGTTCTACTCCCCTTTACTACTCCACCCCTATGCTGGACCATTATTCTGTGCCATAATAAGGAAAATGAGGGGTGTTATGGGACCCTTCTCTTTTGTTTAAATAAACTGCTATTTTGGCCCAGTGGTCTGTGGAAACACATCAGCGCTGTTGGTCTAAGCCAGTTGTGAAGTAAAACAGCACCTGAGCAGCTTGACCCTGTTTTATTTTACAGCCTCCAGGAGGGACAAAAGCCACCTCAGCAATGGCTCCATAAGGCAAGGGAGGGAATTCACGAGCACTATTAGCAGTTTTTCTTACCAGACTGTTCCAGTCAAGGTGACAGGGAAACCAATAAACATGTACATCTGTCCGCTGCAACAGACGCTGCACAGTTGGAGTGAAGGAAAAAAGTAAATACATAACTCTTTACTATGAGGGTGGTAAGGCACTGAAGGAAGGTGCCCAGAAAAGCTGTGGACGCCCCTTCCTTGAAAGTGTTCACAGCCATGTTGGATAGGGCCCAGAGCAACCTGGTCTAGTGGAAGGTGTCCCTGCCCAGGGCAGGAGGGCTGGAACTAGATGATCTTTAAGTTCCCTTCCAACCCAAAGCATTCTGTGATTATATGACAAATACACATCAGAAAGTATCAGTGAGAGCTATAGTACATGCAGCAGTAAAGCAGGTAGTTACCAGCATTAACTTTTATTTATGTAAATAGTCCCAGTGGAGTGAACATGCTATGGGCTTTGTTGTTGTAAGGCTCTAAAAACTAGTTCAGAGTGACTAACCACAGTATTTTAACGTGAACAGTTGGTGAATTATTTTTGACCCAGATGGTAACAGGGCCCCATCAAATGTTTTGTTTGACTCATGCCAGCTGAATGGCTATGCTAATGATGCTCTCATGTTACATGAAAAAATGGTTTACAGGTTTACATGATTTAGTATAACTCCCTGTAGATCTTGGCACAAGAACTACTTTCCTGATTTTTTAGTGGAGTGTCTCAGTGGCTTATCTATTTTCAGCTCTTTGCCATTACCTGTCATAATACTGTGCATGATGGGAACGTGCCAAGGGATGCAATGTCACATTTATAATTGTTAATATATAACAGGGCAGATATCCAAAGTGATAAGTATTTTAGAAATAATAAAACTTTTTTTTCTTTTCATATTTGTTCTCCAGCACTTTCCATTTTATAGGATGCTTGTTCTACTTCTCATGTCCTTGTTGTCAGTTGCTGAAATACTTCTTTGTAGTGGCCACAAAATAAGGAGCAGTATATCACTAGTCATCTGTAAACCTTAATTTAAAAATCTGTGCTTTGGAAGCTGGTTGTCAAATCTGTTAAGCCTTCTTCTGGCTTGCAGTCATGTTTTAAACAAATACAGTTTTTCTCTGCTAAATGTTTTTAATTGCTTGCAGAGCTTATCAGCATCTGCAGAGGTAAAATACTTCAACTCCCTAGTGAGCTGCATCATTTCCAGTTAGTTCCATGTCTTTTGATAGCAATCCCACGTGCCTAGGATGTGATCTGCTAAACACACATAGATGGTAAGCAAAATATGCACATGCTGAATGATCATCTGAGAGGGAGGAGGAATCTGTTTTAAGCAAGTGCATTTACAAGTCAGTGAAAACTCCATTTATAGGCAATGGAAAGAAACCATCCCCTCCAGAGCACCCAACATGTCTGTTTAAGACAAGTGAGATCACTTTCTCTCTCTGGGTACCTGGAAAGTCGCTGTAAGGAGAGATTATGTTGCATGCTCAGGTCTGACTCATACTGATCAAGAGGTATGATTAATAAATTCTATTAATTTAGCCATAGACTGTTAACTGACATGTGGCCCAGTGTTTCTTAATGAGATTATGTTCCACATTCAGAGTTGAAAAATTAACAACTGGATAATCCCTTATTAAGCAGGAATGGTTCTTACAAGTCTGAAAAATTATCATTCACAGCACATCAGTAAAATATAACCTTAGTACCAACCAGACATCGGGAAGCCAAACTGATCCTGGAATATAGAGAAACTTTGGACCCAAATCTGGAAACATAAGTCACATTTGAGACCCTCTTTTGCAGTAGCCAATTAAGCATGTCCCATAGTCTCATGGTATTACTTAAAAGAAGTATATGGATTACTTTGTCCCTTCCGAAAAGCTAGGTCCCTGTATACCCACACATCGTTCTTTTTTTTTCATTTCAGTGTTCACTTCAGCACAATCAGTCATTAACTGTGGTTGTATGGTATATATTACATATGTTCAAATCCGTACAAAGACTATTTTTTGCATCTATAATTGAATTGATACAGAGCAGTTCTCAGCAGGAAACTACTCTGTATAGCATATATTTTGTATAGTATACCAAGTAGTATAGAATACATATAGTATACAAAATACTATGTATTTTTTATTAGCTGTACAGCTGCCTTCAGAGCAGTATGTGGATTTACCTGAACTAATAATTTATTTCCCTAAGAAAAGAAAAAATGGTAACTGACTGACTTATATTTTTGAAAAAATATATACAGGACTGTGTGCTAGATTTCTACTCTCTGGTAGACTATAAATAATATTACTTCTTTACAAAAGTAAAGATACATTTCTGTAGATTTTAAAAATATATGGATTTTCTGTACCAGGGTAGAAAATCTCAATACCAAACCATAAGAGACAAATCATAACTATAAAGTGCAGAGGAAAGGATGTTTACAAGAACTGAGAAAGCAGAAAAAGTCTAAGAAGCCTTAGGCTTTATCCTATAAACTACTTATTTGTGTGCTTCATATACTACATTCATAAAAGATGGCCTGAACCGTGGGATATCTCCTCATCAACATGCGAGAGACCCTCCACAGAGTAGGGAGTTCTTCACATCCTCACTCATGGGGAGAGATAATTCAGTGAACAGATCCCTACGAAATAAACTGGCCAAAGCTGTGGATCACTCCCTAAACAGTCCAACCTTTCCAAACAAGGACCTGCTGAAGGAGCCATGGACACAGCGCAGTGCTGTTCTCCCCTGGTGCTGCTTATCCCTCCTGCTGGAGGAGGAGAGGGGCAGCACTCATTGTAGCAGCTGGCGATCTAGGCACCAAAAATACTCAGGAGGAAACTCTTGTGCCAGCCTGGTGCTTTCCAGAGGCGGATGAGTCCAGATGGGGATGTTACAGGGGAGACTGAATCTGACAAGGAAACCTGGGCTCAGCAAGGCCTGCACAGCTCCAGGAAGGCAGCTGCTCTGTCATCTCGGGTGGATGCCTGTCTGCGAGAGGAACCGGAGCTGTGACATGGCTCCCGCCCCTCTCTCAGCACCAGCTTGAACCAATGCCTCATACAGGTGCTGGACGAGGGCACCATTTCCCAGAGGCACCGTCTCCCTTCCCTGCTGTTCCTGAGCTCCCACAGGCTCCCACCCTTTCCCAGCGGCACCACAGGGTGTCACCCTCGGCCCGGGCCGCCAGCGCGGGCGCTCCGGGCAGGCAGCGGGATCCTGCTCTCCCCGGGGCTCCCGGCCACCAGAGCTGCAAAAGTGACTGCACACAGCTGCAGGACACGCCTGGGGACCCTGCGCTGGCACTGCGTGCTCCCGTTCCTTTGCAGGACAGCCAGAAGCCACCACATTTCAGTCTCTCCAAGAAGACACCGACCTTTCAGAGCCCGGCCTGACTCTCAGGCAGTTGCTGGACAGATTTTACATATTTGGATTAATTGTCTGAAGCTTGCTATTTCAGATATGGCCGTGTCGTCCCCCCACCGTTTTTGGAATGTTTTGGAAGCATTTTTGCAGAAATTTTCCATAACCAGGCCTAGCCAGCATGGAAAATTTTATCCTGATCTTGAAATGTAGGCCTTCAAAGCTGAAACTGCAGCTGTGGGGAGCATCAGAAAGCATTTTTACTGTAAGCTGTCATACCAGCCCTATCAGGGTAACTACAGCCACGTGGTATCACATAAACATCTGTAGATCTGGTACTGCAGTTAAATAGGAACATAATTTTATGCAATATTTCATTTCTCTCCTTAGAAGAGTCCAGATGGGGCTGCATTTATCTGGCCTACCTTTAGGTACCCCAGGTACGATGCTGGATTTAGGGCCACTAGCCAAAGCTCTTTTCTGAGCAGGGTCCCTCATTTTTGCACCTATCTGTATAAATGTTTCACTAGAGATGCAAGGCTGTACTAAAATCTTGGTTTTTTCCATTAATTTCTCCAGGCTTGTTATAAGTCTACAGAGGATAGGCATAAACTACTTTTTAAGAATTTTTTTGGGGGAGAGACAGGAATCTCCTGCTTTATTTGCTTATGATCCAGTCTGTCCTCCAGCCTACTGAGTATAAGGAGCACAAGAAAAATAGTCACTAAGAAGTTTCTCTTATCTCCCTAAGGCTCATGAAACGGTTCATGGCTTTTGGTACACGGAGATAAGTGGCACATACTAAACCACGTGAGATATCTGCATTTAGGTATTAAATTTTTTTGCATGTATTATCAATACACTCCACCCAAGGAGCATATGAAAGCCCAAGCATGCTATGCTCACTGTGCAGAGTACAATATAATAAGTGTTTGAAGTTTAGTTGCATTGACCATTCTGCTAAATAAAACTATTCAAGCTGGTGGTGGTTACCGCACTGCCACCAGCAAAAAGTGTGGATGACTACTTCCATTTTACAAATGTGTGAAATTAAACTACAGATTCAGGTCTTAGTCAAAACAGCTCATAACACCTATGTCACCTGTGATTTCAGGAATGCTAGCACTTTGCGTCTCAGTGCAGAGACTTTTTTCTAAAGGAAATACAGATCTTATAGACACAGAATTCCATAAAACAAACAGAACAACAAACCCAAAACCCAGGTGACTTCCACAGATTACTCCTACAGGCATGACTGTAATACATCAAGATCGGCGAGATTAAAATCATGGACAACTTTTTCCCCTTTCCTACACCAAACAATTGAGGTGGCATGTGTTGAATATTCATTGCTAGCAGTTGCAGACTTTTGCAGAAAACAGCAGCAGCATAATAAGCCTACGCATGGCAGAACATTTAGAATTACAATCAGACATTGTTTTTTAAAAGGAACCCATTAAAATAATACCCTACATCTTGGCAGAGATGAAAAGCACATGATGTACACCTTTGAGTCACTGAAGTTTTATAGTTCTTCGCTATTAATTGCTCCAGCGGGTTTTTTCCCCTGAAAACGATAGGCAGTATTTAATGTTCTGTTACCCTGGAGCTGCAGCTCTCTGCTCGCGTATCTGCACACAGCACCTTGCTCATGACTGGGAAATGTGAGGCAAAGATAATGTGTATGCACGGCTTGGTTGCTTGGCAAGTACAGTTTCATTTTCTGTAGAGACAAATTAGCACTATATATTTTAACATCTCTAGTCTACAAAGTCATGGGCACAAAAGATGTTTCGGGAGCATTATAGCAGTGGAGGACTTTGCAGAGCCTGTCAGTGCACTATTCAAAGAGTTTTTGAATGCATGAATTTGAGAGTTTGTTGGGAGTTTGAGGGGGAGGTGACTGCATCTCTTTCAGATAATAACGGGATCTGAAAGGTTTCTTGGCTGCTATAAATTAGCATTTTCAGCTCTGAGTGTGGTCTCCCAGAAACAGTTTATAGCTAAAGCCATACACATTTTTCTGTTCCTACATCGAACGCATAATAAAAGCTGGAAAATTACTGCAGGCTTTTATCTCAGAAATGTAATGAATAGAAATACCACCCCTATTAGCGAATTGCTTACACTGCTGTTATCACAGCAGCCTGAGCAACATTTGGCTGTCCAACTTTTCTCAGCAACTGCTCCTCTGGTTTCTCAGAATCACTAACAACAACTGAAATACCCAATGGATAATGGGAGCTGTAAAGAAGGTGCAGATGCTCAGTTCCTCAGGAAAAAAAGCCATCTATCACCACACAAAAGAAACTGAATAGGATCACCCCAGAAGTGGTTATCGTGCTTCTTGGCCAGAAGACCCTCTTGCAGGCCATCTGGTAGTAGTACTCAGTAATAAAAAACTATTTAACAGTTTTAGGTAAACAGTCAGTTTTACTCCAGCTGCAATCATATGATTTCACAAGAGTGAAGTCCAGCTCCTGAATAGATTTTGGAACACTGGTAAACTCAGGGTACAGTGCACTGCCCTGCATCACAGCAGCAAGGTTAGATGCTCGTGGATGCACTCCCAGCAGGAGCTGTTTCCAAAGTCCCACAATAGTCTGTTTCTAGTGTATGTCTGCAATGCTGTGCTAAAACAGCTCCTGTCTTTGTTACCTAAGGACATAATTTAAGTGTAGCTGTGCCTTGTCCACACCAGAGAGGAGTACCTTCACTTTGCTTGAGGCAAAGAAAATAATTTTGCAGGAATGGGAGCATATGTACCAGGAAAGAACACCCACACTGATACACAATCCCTCTGAACACCCATAGTTGGCAGACCAAGTCATATTCGTGTACTTTGCAAAGTTGTATCCATGGTAAGAATTCTATGGGTGCAGTTTGATGGAATAACCATCACACGCCTAATCAAAATCATCTTAGCTGACTGGCAGCTTGGACTTAATTTTTTTAAAATCCTACTAAAACCTTTGTTTTAAAATAAGACAGAGTTCATGGAAGTATTTTTCAGGATTTTACTGCAAACCTATGGGTCTGGTCACAAAAAATATGATACATATAACCATGTTAATTATATTACATTACAATGATGGTATACATTACAAGTAAGTCTGTAAGTTTAAATATACATCTAGAGTTACAACTGAATGTACAGATCTTTTTTACAATACATACAATCAGGAATGAAAATCCCTCAAACCCCAAGACCATAAATAATGCCCATTTTACAGATGATATATTTTAAACTAAAAGAGAAAAAAATAAAATAAGAAAAGAAACCAACAGCTTTGACCGACTGCAGCTGGGGCATTTTGGTCCATAAAAACCCTTTCTAAAAATAGAAATCTTTTTTCATAGCAGCAATGCTTTCTTCAAGCATTTGGATACAAGTAATTGTGAGCCCATTTCAATAATTTTAGTTAACAGTATAGATTTACAAAAGAAATTTCAAAATTACACTTAATTTATCTTCCAAATATGGAAGAAACAAACAATGCCCCACATTGTGGTATCCTGCAAGTGTCACACTGATGCTTTAAACTAAGTCCATCTGTAGTACGCAGACCACACGCATACCATTTGTTCACATAGTAAACCCACATAAATGAACTGAGAAACACACTCTGCAACAGGGAAAGCTTTGGAGCTCACAAGATCTCATCAGAAAAAAGGCACATTTCATAAAATCCATATCACGTTCAGATAGATCTTCAGGCAAGGCTTTTCGAGCACGATTACAAAACAGCTTGTTCTTACTCCTACGATCTGCCATAGCAGTCTATGGCAGCAGTCATGTTATTTCTTTCCCAAGGAGACAGCACCACTTTGGGGGAAGAACAAATGGAAATGAAAAGCCTGTAAAGCTCATTTAGAGAGTGATGTGCTCTTCAAAAAAGCTTCCAGCAAACAGTGTAGTTGAAATTAAGGCTGCAAAGCTGCCATGGTGGAAATGTGCAAATTCTCTTTCAAGGTGACTGGTCAACTGGCAGTTCCACCAGAAGGCCAAACAAAAAATAAAAATAATAGTTATTATTATTAAAAAAGAATAAAAGAAAAATGTTCACAAGAAAGAGTCCACGGGTGGGGCATACGAGAAGCCCAAAAAAGCCTCAGCGGCTTCTTTGACGCTGGCAGTGATGAGGATGCTGTCTGGGGACTGGCCAATGGAGTTAGGGACTGGCTCATCTGTAAACTCCGGATCAAAGTGTCGCAGGTCACTGGGGCCACTCTGTGGAAAGGACAGAAAAGGAATTTAGACCCAAAGATTTTTCTGAGAGCACAATTCAATTCAATATGGAGAGAAGCACCCTTGCACAGAGACTCACAGTGTTATCACCTCAGGCCCACTGTTTAGCAGCCTTTGACAGTTTTAGTTTGGCCATTTTGTATCCTGTTGCACATTTGTCTCACTAAAAACAAGATGATTTGATTTAGTATCGCTACCCTCCACTAAGCTCATGCAACAGAAGCTAAATGTAAACATGCCACTCTGCACACAGCAGTTTGCATAGCAGGACTTTGATCTCGTAGTTATTAAATGAAGTTTATAAAATGCTCAGGAAATGATGGAGAACAACCTCCACAACCTGATCCCTCACTTAACACATGTTAGTATCTGACAAGCCAATTGTAACTCTGCCACAGGGAAGCCACTTGTTCCCTATACCTTAACTTCCCCTTTGGCAAAATGGGGAGGCTGGGCATTATTTTAAAATTGCCATGCATATGAAACATGTGAGACAACAAAAAAAAAACCAGCCAAATTCAGATGGATCATCAGCAAAAAGTCAATTACCACCTATTTTAACTTTATTGTGGTCAGACACGGGGGAAGGAAAGTTGCATTCCCTAAACACAGCCATCCGGCACTTGCACCTGGCTCCTGGGCACCCCACAAAGACAAGGGGTAGAAAGACACTCTCCATGCACTCTATAATTAGAAGTGATACGTACCACATTTGGGTTAAAAGGGGGTGTAATCTTCTTATTAATGAGATCATCCCAGTTAATTGGGGAGAAGAAGATGTGATTCTTAATCTCCATCTGTTAAGAGACAGAGAAAAATAGATTAATTCAAACCCAAGTTAATGTAAACAGTACAGCCCAGTCATCCTCCAGCACTGCATGTGGGCACTGGCCAGTTTGCACTTACAAAGTCCTCCTTGGCACCAAGTCTCTTTGTCCTGTCCTTCTGCAAGAGGCCTTCCAGGAGATGTCTAGCTGAGTTGGTTATATTTGGCTTCAGCTGCAAGGGTTTGTTCAAGATATTGTCGTACATTTCTGCAGTGTTTCTGCTGTAAAAGGGTGGCTGTGGGAAGCAGAAAAGGAGGAGTTATTGAGGCTGACAGGCAGGCATGGGGTTTCTTGTGGGAAAAGGTCAAGTAAGCTAGTTTAATCTGTCATGAAGGATTTGTTGCTTACCAAGCCATAAAGCATCTCGTACAGGACTGCTCCAAGGCACCACCAGTCCACAGTCCGGTCATAGGGCTGCTTATGGAGAACTTCAGGAGCAAGATACTGTGTAAGAAAAGGGAAAGAGCCATGTGAGCCACAGGGATCTTTACAATCAAGAAAGCCTTCTCATTCATGAATAAAAGCAGCTTACTGAATCCCAGCAACATTTAAGCTAAAGGAAAGCTACAGTATTTTTACAAATGGGCAGAGGCTTGAGAGCTGGTCTCTCCTGCTCAGCAAGCTCCATGCACCCTAGATGTCCTCACTGGCAGCCCTATTATTAGAAGGCCCGTAATGCTCCCTGCTCATGTAACCAGCCTTACATACACATGGGAGAAGTCAGTTTTCATTGATAACAACGGTCTTATCAATGAAAGCTCTTGCTGTCCCTCTGAGAGCGGGGGGCTGAGGGCTGGTCGTACCTCTGGTGTGCCGCAGAAGGTGGAGGTCGTGCCATTGTGCTCTATGTTTTCTTTGCAGAGTCCAAAGTCAGTCAAGACAATATGCCCCTGTGAATCAAGCAGGATGTTCTCTGGCTTCAGGTCTCTGCAGGAAGAGATGAAAAAGATAAATGTTACAGGAGATGCAGTGAGAATATTTTAGGTGCAGCTGTTTAGAGAAGTTCACTAAGCCACCACGAAATATTAAAAGCAATTCCAAACTCCTACTGAGCTGAACTTTTCAATGCTTATTTAACAAAGAACATGTTTTTTTCTGTACACAAACTGAACAAGGCTGCTCACCGATAAACGATGTTCAGGGAGTGCAGATAGCCCAGTGCACTGGCAATTTCAGCAGCATAAAATCGGGCTCTCGGCTCCAGGAAGCAACGCTCCCTCTGGAGATGGTAGAACAACTACAGGAGACAGAAAGAACAAAGTTGTGTAAACGGCGCCAAAGCCTGTTAACAATGCACTTAATTATACTCAACATATATAGCACAGGAGAACAATAGCAGGAAATGGCCTAAGGATCCTTTGGTAATTCAAAACTTGGCAGGCAGAAACATTGAATCTAGCAACTTCTCCTGCTTGACTTTTCCCCTTGCAACTTTTTTTTTTGTATTTAAAAGGAAGGGTGAAAATGTCTACCTTGCCACCGTGCACATGATAGGAAATACTAAAAATTTTCTTACTGCTTACCTCTCCACCATTGATGTAATCCAGGACAAAATACAATTTGTCTGCAGTTTGGAAGGAAAAGTGAAGCCCAACCAGGAAGGGGTGTTTCACATTTTTCAGCAAGACATTGCGCTCTGACATAATGTGCTTCTCCTGAAAACATCAGAAATAATCCATTAACATTTAGGACACTTGCTTAGTGGTAACAGTAAAAATGTTTTTTGATGAACATTGCAACGGCATTGTGCAGGGCAATTTACCTCTTTCTTCTTCAGGATTGCTTTTTTCTGCAGGACTTTAACAGCATAGAACTGCTCTTCTGCCTTATGCCGTGCAAGGAGGACCTGAAAGTGCATAAAATTGTAGAACTGAGCAATACTGAAATATGGAACAACTTGTAATGACAACCAACAACAAGCCTTTATGTCAGATTCTGAGCACTGCCACATCCCTCTGGTTCAATGTGCAAGCCCCTTGCTGGAAATGCCTGACACTGTTGCCATTCTGGCAGAATTATCTAGCCCAAAGGTACTACATCTACTTTCTTTCTCTTCCAAAAGCAAAGTCTATCTATTCTTCCCAGCACTAGCGGACTGAACTCCCTGGCTCTTCTAGGACTCATTCAAATGCAGCGTCCCTGCTCCTGCACTCGATGTGCTCAGGTTTGGTTTAAGTGACCACCATTCACCAAAAGCAGTACAAACCCCACTCTCCGGTATTTCACAGAAGAGCTCAAGAGTAAATGAATGAAAATAAAAAGTTAAATGAAAATAACAGTTACGCTTACCTTCCCAAAACTGCCTTTTCCAATCACTTTTAAGAAATGAAAGTCTGATGGTTTGGCATGTGGGTTGGATGATGGACCGAGATTGATCTGCTGTGAAGGACTGGGCTAAAAAGATAAACAGAAACCATGCTCATTAAAACAGTTCAGCAGTGAGAGTCTCAACATTTATCTTTTTAAAAAGGATAAGTGACCTTGAAAATAAAGAATAACACTCTTATTGCCACTAAAAGTTGATCTTTAACAGGTATCTTAAACTAATGACTAAGAACCAAACAACTAATGACTAAGAACTAACAACCAAAGCTTACTTAAAAATGCTTGAAGTCTTACATACATGCCATAATAACAACTCATAACACTTTTTAAACATTTCTTTATGTTGAAACAGAAAGTTTCAGTCTAACCCAATTACTCTTTCTTGTTTACATTAGTGTGCTACGAGATTGCACTAATGCAATTCTCATGATGCTAATTTCACTACACTTCTATTAGTGGCCGAACTGATGTTCTAAAAACGTCATACTGAGTAAAATCTACTTACCGGAGGAGAAGGATTAGCATTCATAAGTTCAGGCTCTTGAGGCTGAGAGATTTTCAAGATAGACTGAACTTCAGGGCTGCAAGGATAAGAGCACACATGATTAGGAGTTACCAGGAGCAGCACAGGCAGATCTTTCCGCCAGAGGGCAAGCATGTATTGCTGAAGAGTTCTGGTCGAGCCTACTACAGAAGGCAACCAAAACAATCTATTTGATTTTTCTATGGGTAAATTTTCCTAATGACAGAAAGTTCCATCATGCAAAGAAATTTATATACTCTTAAGTACAGCACAAAATAGGGACAAGTCACTAGAAGTCTCTGACTTATTTGTTCCAAACCCAGCTCATGGAGATGGTTGCGAAGTGACTAACACCTCAACAAGACAAATAAACTCTTCCGTAACAGTAATGCCGGAGGAATTACAGTAAACAAACATTATTTTTAAACTAGATCTCCCAATATCTAATCATATTTGTGACTGAAACCCCCCGCTACGATTTCTGACACTTACTGCTTGCATGCATAGGAGTTGGTGGCTATCTTCTGAATGAAATCGTTTAGTCCCATTCTTCTCTGCTTCATGAAAGCTATAAAGTAAAAGGAAAGGAGAAACAAAATCGTTAAGCCACCCTGACAGAAAAATCACAGCCCCTTGAGCATCTTCGAAGAAGTCCCCACGCCGCTCACCGATGAGGATGGCCACCATGCCCCTCATCTTCGAGTAAGTTAAGGTAGGACCAGACGCCTCAGCTGCTTTCACGGTCATTTTGAAGCGAGAGGGGGCTCCACTGCCAGAGCACAGCACCACCAGCTCCCAGCACCGCACTAGCTCGGAGAGGCGCCCGACGGCGTTTAAGTGGCGGCGGTGATGGGCGGGACCGGGGCGGGGCGGCGACGATCGCGCCCCCCTCGACGTCCTTGGGGGGGCGGCCAGTGGCCGCCTCGGGGACGCCGAGGGTGGGAGGGGAAGGCAATCGTCGCTGTCTTTACTACCGCCCTACCTTGGGCGCAACCCTCAGGGGAGCCCCCACACAGTACCTTGCCTCAGGATGCCGAGCATCCACAGGCAAACGAATCAAATCCTTTTTTTTTTCCCCTTGACAGCAAACTCGCGTAACCCCGACTTTCTCTCTCCCCCTCCCCCCCTTTTTTCATCCGGCTCTACTTATTTTACGGTTATATAAAGTTGAAATCTGGCTCTGTCTTTAGGACGACCACCTTTTCCCGAAAGTGTGGGTGTCCCCCCACCACCCCGCAGCCTGCGTCCGCTCCCGGTCCCGCCGCACCGGCTGAGCGGCGATAAGGGACGCTGACGTCTCCCTCAAGGAGCCGCAGTGACTCAGAAGAACAAAATTTCCTGCCCGGTTTTCAATAAAACAAACAAATGTCCCTTCTGTGCACTGCCCTAATCCTGGCTGGGACATAACTAAAAGGAAAAAAAAAAAAGTATTTTTTAATGCCAAAAAGGGAAACAACGGGGAAAAAATACTCCGTTCTCTGAACTAGGAAGAGAGAGCAGAAATCTGCTTCTATAAAAGATGGGGAGATGACCCAGGGCTGGACAAGTGCAGTAACCGGGGGATGGGGGTGAGAAAAGGAAACAGTCCCGCTCTGCAGATTTTGTTTTTACTGTACACGGTCATTTGGGAACACCGTGTACCAGGGATTTAATGGCTCAGTCGCTTCCCTACGGGCGCGCCGGGGGCACACCGGGAGCTCTGGTGCATGCACGATGCCCAAGGTGAAAGGATGCATCCGGAGCCCTCCTCCCGGGGGACACGGGAAGGAGCACGGCCGCCCGCCAGGCTCCCCCGCCGGGGCACATCCCCACCCGCAGCCCTGGCACGGGTCAGGCGCGTCCGGGGCTGCCGAGCTCCTGCGCCCTACAGGCGGCTGGAAGTTTCCACCCGACGGGGTGTTATTCATGCGCGTGTTTCGCCTCGCTGTCTGAACGAAAGGCGCTGGGTTGCGGCCAGCGCCTCCAGCTGCAACCTGCCCCCGTCCTCCCCCCACCCGGAGATCGTCTTTTTACTCTTTATTTTCTTCTCTGTGCCCGATGCTGCTGCCTCCCCCCTCAAGCACTGCCGGCCGCTGGGTGGCATCCCTTGGCAGCCGCTGCACCCTCCGCCTCGGGGGGATGGCGAGCACGGCAGCCGGCAAAGGCAGCAGCGCACCCTGAACAGCAAGATGAGCTGTGCAAAGGTGAGCTGAAGAGCCGGAGAGAGAGACCCCTGCCACTTGGGCACGGGTCTTTCAAACGCGCTGCAAAGGCGTTATAGGGAAAAAGCAAAGAGGGAGGATTGCTGGCTCCGCTCCGAGCCTCCGGTGGCCTTCCCGGATCAAGGGGCCCTTGCCCGGCCCCGCCGTCCCGGCTCGGGGAAGTGGAAGGGAGCCGGCGCCAGGGAAGGAAGCGGCGACGGGAGAAGCAAGGAAATGCCGACTGCAGCTGGCGGGGCTCTAAGTTTTCCCACTTGTGGCTTTCCTCACTCTGTTACACATAGAAATTGCCACTCTCATTAATGTAAGTGGAGAACAACAACAAAAAAATTCCCACAATAAACTTTGGGATTTAAAACTATCCTCAAAAAATCCCCCTTGATAGATTGAAAGATGCAGACCGTTTTCTCTGCTCCTTCGTACTGTTTTCAGAGTACTGCTGTTAAAAACCACTCGAGATTCACAGTTTAGAGGGTCACCAGAATCCCCGTCCCCTGTCCCCTGGCATCTCCAGGCTACATGACGATGTCCCCCCGCCACGTTCCTGCCGACTCTGCAGAGAGGCAAGCGGCTCCCAGCCCCCGGGCAGCCTCGGGCACAACCCACCCGCAGTTCTGCACAGCTTGCCAGAGGCTGACACCCACTGCCGTGCTCCGGGCTTAGCCGCGGCCCCACACACCGCCCGCAAGCGCCCCCGCTCCAGCCGGCTACACCAGCGCCCTCGCCCCCGCTCTGCGTCGCTCTTTTTGCAAGGACTCCGCTGCTCTCGCCAAGTCACCTGGGCTCTGTTCGTGCCAAGCGCTGCCTCGGCTGTCCCCCGCACGCACCCGCCTGTATCCCCCGCTGCATCGCTGCGCGGGGACCCCGCTGCTGGGAGGGTTCTTTTCCCCGCGGAGAACAGTTCTCCTGGCAGGGCGGAGCGGTGAACCCACCTTTCAGCGACGACTTCTCCTCTTTGCCCCTCATCTTGCTGCCAGCCGGGACCCCGGGCGCGGCGCGGCGGCGCGGAGGCTGTGCCTGGGCTCCCGCTCCCGGCCGCTGCTGCGATCCCGAATAACTCCCCTTCCTGGCCGGGCGGCCCGCAGGCAGGAGGGAGGCGGCGAGGGCGGCGAGGCCGGCCGGCGCTCCCGCTGACCCCTTTATGGACGCACTATCGAGGGCGGCTGACATGCGGGAGCGTTATAAAGTTCAGCACGGGCCGCCCCGCACACTCTGCCCCGTTGCAACATCACCCTCAAAATTACTGTAATCAGCGCGCACACAAACACACGCACGGGCGGAGCGGGGCGGGGGGGCCGCTCCGGCCCTCCCTGACCTGCCGGCCGCGGCCGGCCCTGCCCCACGGAAGCTTGCGCTGCCCACGCTCCCCCGGCCGGGGCGCGGTGCGAGCACCCACGGCGCGGCCCTGCGCCCCCTCCCCTCTCCTCCGGCACGGGCAGGGGCGGGGCGGGGGCTGCTGCCCGCGGGGGGCGCGCCGCCCGCCGCCCGGCCCGGCGCCGCGCACCCCGGCCGCGCCCCGCCGCGGGAAGCCGCTGTCCCTGCCGCTGTCCCTGCGTGCGGCACACACCTGCTGCCTTCCGCGCAGGGCCCTCGTAGCAGCGATGTCCTTAACGTGGGAGGAATGCCACCCAAGGGACGAATTATTATCATTTTATTAGTTAAATTTAGTTCAGCGTTTTAAGCTGATGAACAGAGTTCTCCAAAGCCTGGGGTGTCCTAAAGTTGCGTTTTTAAACTTTTCCTAACCATGACGGCAGCAAGCCTCAAGAGTTAAAAGGCACGAGAGAACACGAGAAAGGAACAAGTAATCAAAGATCCCATTTCTCAGATGCCGAGTCTTACAGGAGAGCATCAGAATATCTCAATAAATTGCATCAAAAATTTGTAGAGACAATGTACAGCTAAAAAGTAAATACAAGAAAAGAATCAAAGAATCACAGTGATGTTCCACACTCATGTTACTCTTCTACCTCAGCCTAAAAAAATTGACAAACTGTCCTGAAATTCTAAATTAAGAGTCTTTCAAAGCAAAATGAATAATAATAAAGAATAAGATAGATGCTGAAAATAGAAGAGAAACTCCACAAACAGAATACTAAAAGTTGATAAAACTCTTTGCCCCAGGATATGCACACTCCAAAAGAATGGGTGAGTTCAAGAATGGATGGACAAATCAGTAGGAAAAAAACACCCAAGATTTAACTACACAGGCAGCATGTCTGACCTGAAATGTTCCTGTACCACAAATCCCTGTAAGCCAGGGATGGGTTGAAGCATATCCCTGAATAGTTGTCTGTTTTTTCCTTCTCATGTAATATTGCAGTATTAGATAATGATAAGTGACCAGCTAACCCAGTAACCCGGACTGACCTGCATGGACTTTGGGCACATACTCACCTTCTGACAATCTTGTACTGCACTTCTGGGTGGCATGATACTGTTTTATTTGTACCACAAAACTCCAGGAACTGCTGCTCACTGGCAAGAAGGAAGAGAACTGATTTGATTTTGTAACCTAATGTGAAGGATTTGGCTCTGCCAAGTATTTGTATTCTATGTACGAGTAGCACTAGGTAAACAGATGCTCATCAAGCTCTTCACCATGACAGCGTTCAGAACAGCCCCGCAGCCGGGCTGTGAGATGCAGAAAGACACAGACTCTGCTGGAACCATGGGACACTTAGGCAGAGGGCAGAGCAGACACAACATGCTGGCTTACTGGTATGGGGCACCCCAGGGTCCTGCTGACTCAGAGATTGGGACATACCTGAAATAAAGCCAGGAGGGACGGGAATTGATTTATCTGAAAGAACAAACAGCAGCTCATCACTAGCGTGGGCCTGTATTGCTCAAAGCACTTCAAAGCACATTCAGCAGTAGTTGAGCTGTGTAAATTCATCTTCCTAGAAAAGTCTCGCTGTTTGGAGGGCTTATTCATCTGTGGTGGGCAGGCAGGCGTTAGTCCTGCCTCATGCTGCTTTCAGGGCACAGAGAAACTTCTCCCTCTTGCCCTTCAGGAAGGTCAGAGGCTTTAGCAGCCCACATGGTAACTAGAACTTGTGAGCTCCCTTCTGATTCTGTACTGGTCCTCATTGTCTGATGTGGAACTCCTTCCTCATCAACTCAATCCTTCAGGAATTCAGTTCTCTGATAGCTTCTGAACTTCAGTTTGGCAATGAATTCAGTGCTAAATAAATGAATTCCTGCTTACTTATCTTGTTGAATCAAGACCTTAGGATGCAGCAGGTTCCTAGAATTACTTGGCTGACTCTGAAAGGAAATTTCTTCAAATTCTGCAAATACTTTCAGCAGTATTTGGCTTTGGGTTAATTAAGTTCAGAGTTTGAACTGCAGGAATGACACAGCCCCCAACTACAGAAGACTCCCTAACAGCATCTGTCTTCTGAAACAAAATTTCAGAAGCTTTTATTTTCCTCCTGTAAATCCTGAACAAAAAGAGCCTTGTAATTAAGTTTTATGTGCAACAGCCAAAACTTTCAGTCAAGACCTTCATGCTTCCCCCAAAAATGGTGTCTATGAGTAGCAGCAAATGGATAAGGAACTGAGTAACAGCTTTAATAACAACCCCAACAGAGATTTTAAATCTGGAGCTTTTGAATGCTGTCAATAGGTCTTCTAGACACTGTTGACAAGAGGTTTATTGACTGAAGCACCTATTGATCTGTAAACATCTAATTGATTTCAGTGTCATATTTTGTGAAATACAAATTTCGAACATCTTTTACTTCCCTTTTCTGATGCTTACAGAGCAGGTTTACTGCACTGTCAATAAGAGGCTTTAGTGCCAAGGGATTATGCTCACAGGATCACAGAGTGATGCAGGGCTGTGCTGAGAAAAAAAAAGTAATTCCCATCCTTGTAGAAACCAGTGGAAAATTACAGCATTCTTTAGATAAACTGACCTCTAGTTAAAATAGCTGATAAACAATGCCCTGACCTCCATTTTAGTTCCCATACATGGATTTGAGTCTAACGCAGTTGTTGTCACTGTGACTTCATGAGTAAATGTTGCAGGTATTTCATCCTGTAGCAGTCAGAGAGGGATGACTGCAGAAAAACCATGTTTGTATGCCTTCCTCTGAGCATGTCTTCCTGGGAGTGTGCCAGCCCAAGGTTAGTAAAAGTCTTTGCAGTATTGTGCAGTCTTTCTAGCTTAGAGTCCTCATAAAACTGCACTGGATGACGACACTTAAATTCATTATTGATATTATGAAATCTAATGTGCTGTGACTGCAGAGAATCTGGTCTTATCAGAACTGAATAGTACTATTATGGAAAAGGAGGTGAAAACATATGATGGAAAAGTGATGAAAAACGAGTCATGAGAAAAAGGAACATTCTTAGTGATGCTATGAGTTCAGTCTGCTGGTTTCCTGTGGTCACAAGGCAGCCTTATGTGAGGAGCTCCAGAATGAGCAGTGTAAGCCTACACTGTCAGCTGACTCCTGCACTCAGACGTTTTCTTCCAAAACTAGTTTTTAAAGGATAGTAGCAGAAGGGCATTCATGCATTTTCTGTCAAGGACATAGTCTGAACAAGTTTCCTTGCACATTTTGCATGAAATACAAATGTCAGTTGAAGTAACCTAGCTATGGGGTCATCTCTTTTTCTCATATCTCTTCATCTAATGTTCCACTATGTGTTGGCTACCATTATATCTCAATGCCCTTTATGTGTATATAAAACCCCTATCATCATGACTGTCATCATCATCAGTTCATTATCTTAAAATAAAAGATCTCTTTAAACCTGTAAGTCCTCCAGCAACATTGGAGATAAGGTATTAAATGATGTAAATAGTGAGACAATTTGTCAAAGAGAGGAATTTTTGCTGGAGAGAAGTTCAGCTGGGTCCTAACTCAAAACAAGTTCGATTCTTGCCAATGTGAAAACACAGGCCTGATAAAGGAAGACACACACTGCCACATGTCAATGTTTTTCCTCTTGGTGATACCATTGTGTCTCTTGCCATTACATTGAGTTTCAACATTCCTTATTATTTGTAGGACTTATTCTTTCAAGAAGTGTTAAAAGGTGTCCCGGAGAGAGGGATACAAAATATGCATGCTGAATAAGGTTTTATCTATAGTGATTAGTTTTTAGTGATTTATAATTTTAGGAGATATTTGGTCCCTTGCAGAACCCAGATAAATGTTGGGTTATTACAGTATTTCTGAGTGTAGATTAATTAGTCTAAGATAGAGAGCAAGGGAAGAAGTGTCAATTTTGCTCTAGGTAACTGGTCCAAAACAGAATAAAAATATTTATCCATTCATAATGTATTTACTTTCCTTAGGTTTTGGTACTCAAGTTAGGCACACCGTCACCAAATGTACCTTCCTTGGTCAAAAGAGCAAATAAGCACCCTGAAGGCAACTCAGTTAATCTGTGGCCTAAACCAGGCAGTGTCTACTCTTCATTTGAAGGAGTTTGGTCTTGAAACCCACAGATACGTAGAGGCTGATTTGAATTACGGATTTTTTTTTCTTATTTCTGAAGATTTACATGTAAAAAAAATATGGAATCACTTTAGAGAATAATTTTGTCAACATACTCTGAGAGAGCTCGTCATTTTATTCCTGACCTTTATATATTTACATAAAAGAAAAAATCCTGTGGCAAGTGCAAACACCATGTATGTTAGCCAGAGCCAGAGATTCCCAACCTTAGTCCAGTTTAGTTATGGACCTGAAAGAATACTTGTAACATTGTTATAACTCTCCATAGTTCTCCTCAAGGTTGAATTGCACATATTGTCTTCCAGCTAGCAGCCCTGTGTGGTTGTGTGTTGCAGTGGATATACAAGACATACCAGTTTTCTTGAAATTAATTGACATTATCTTGCCTTGCACTGTGCTTGATATCATCTCGGAGAGATGTGAAAATATTAGTTCTATTTTACAAAGGTGGGAATTGAACCACAGGGTAGACAATGTGTCTCATCTGAAGGAGATCTGTGGCAGAACCAAAAATTAAATGCAGAGCTAACTTTCTCCCATGCTAGTATCTGGATTAAGATTACTGTACAGCAATATATATTCCATATCTGCCAGCCTTATTTGTAAGGTTTACATGCATTGTAAACACACAGCTTTGGATGGGAAGAGACAGAGCAGGCACTGCAGGCATTTACTGTACCTTGGAGGAATGCCACTGAGATATCTGGTATTACTATAGCCCTGCTCCCTTCCCAGCAGGAGCCACCCATTACAGTGAAAAATGGGAGACTTGGAACACTGGCACCTAAAAGGCTGTTATTCCAGGAAGGACCTGAATCTAGATTTGTGAGGAAGGAAGGAAGTATAACCATAGTCACACTGAACTGGCAACTGGTAGCATCACCTGCCACCATCCAACATGTTGGAAATGCCAGGAAAGTGTTTTTCCCACAGCATATGACCACCACAAAGAATATTACAGTAAGACAAAAAAATCCCACAGCTGTTTCATAGTCAGACACAGAAAGAAAAAGTCACAAACATTCCCAGCATTATTTTCTCTTTTCATTTCCAGATGCCACTTTCAAACCTCACCATTTTCAGTCATTCACTGCACTGTGAATCTCTTCCTAGTGTTCCAATTAGTCCATTTTTTAACAACTTAAGCCCTAAAGTGAATTAGAAACCTTTGATATGGGTTTTATTTACTTTAGTAGAAGTTGCTTTAGTTTTTTTGTAATTGCTTTGTGTGACTCCACAAAGAACAGGTGTTTTGTCCATAGATTTACTAGGCTTCAAGACCAAGAGAAGATGCTGGAACATATAACCTGGCTGTCTGTGTAACAGCTCTTGCATTTGACTATGTATATCAGGTCCAACAACCTTTCCTCTGAGGTTTCTTGTCTCTTCCTCTTGACTCATATTTGACTATCTCCAAATTTTCATCCAATTCAAGGATAAGAATCAGGAGGTTTGACAAGCACAGACACCCACCCATGCACAGTCATGCAGTGGACCCCAGGCTGTGAGTATATGACCTTTCCAGCCTTCAGCAGAGGCATCTGCACCCCCGTGCATCTGCATCTGCTCATCAGCACCCACATGGTGGGTGTTGCCAACCCTTGGATCAGCTGGCAGATCTCCATGTGAGAGCTCCCACTGACTTGCCTTAGTCAGCCAGGTGATGAGCAGCTGGGCACAGCCTCTTCAGCCGGCACAGCTAAAGCTGGGCATGTCCCAGCTCACTTAGTGGGCAAGGCATAGTGTTATTGATCTTACACACCTTCACTGCATTGTTATTTTAAACTTGTTTAAAAAAAAAAAGAATACATATTTGCAAGTGTGCCATGCTCCAAGTAGTTGTGATTCTGTAATGATCCCATCAGAACCTTATAATATGAATTTCCTTCAGAAAATTCTTGCATGCAGGAAAGGGGAAGAGCAGGTCTATCTTATTGGATTGCTGGTGAATGCAGTGTGGCTGGTACATAATTCTCAGTGTGACACTAATCCCTATATCCTCAGTGAGATGACCACAACACCTCTCTGCCTAGCTGAATATAATGCCTCAATCTTTCACACAAGACAGGCTTAATAACACTATAGAATTTTATTTTCAGGATCTTTTATAAAAGAAAGAACATGAAGAAGAGAATAAACAGACTCTATATATTTTTAATAGGGCATCAGAAAAATTGAGTCCTGGAACTCTGACTTGTGAACGTGCCTTAGCTTGCTGCAATACGGGAAACATTACTAAGCAGGTTGTATTTTGTTGACAAGGGAGTTCTTTAGAAAAACAGATAAAGTGCCAGGTGAAGAAATTAAAACATAAAGAGATTAAGCAAAGTATTGTCCAATGAGATAGGAGGTTGAAAACAAGACTTTCTGCCTTTGGTGTTCAGCACTAGTGTAGACAGATGAACCACTGAGGGCAAATGTAAAGCTTGAATGCAGAAAGGCTAAGCATAATTTAGCTGCCAATGGCAGCATTTAGTCACTTGCAAAGCATAGCATTGTGGATTTCTCTATAGTTATAGGGAACTCTCTGACCAGTGTGGTTATTCATGATTTTCACTCAGCAAAGATTTTTACTTATGCATGCTTTTATCATGAGCCCTTTAAACCTTCAAACCGGCAAATATTTACAGTGACATTTTAAAGAATGAGAAGATGGGGAAGTTGGATGACTTGGTCACTGTCATATGATGAGCTTGAAATAGAATAAACAGTTTGTGAGGCTTGTGACTTTCAATCCCATGCTCAATTTATTGGACATATAGCCCACTCCTACAAAGCAAAACTAGACAGCAGTTCTGCTCCTTTGGTGACTGACCCGGACTGGCTGACTCAAAAGAGTGGTTTAAATCACAACTATTGGACTTGGGATCAAGGTCAAATTCTGTCATCTCCCAAGTTTCATGAGGTTTGAAAGTAGAACTCTGTTTTTTACCTGATGCACAGTTTTGAGTTCCTTAGTGCTTAATGGCAGACAAGGGCCACAGAAAGGAAAGACATTTCTCAGAAAGGAAGAAAAAGTGTTAGTGTTTGAGATATGAAAGTATGAAATACGCAATAATCTGCATATGCCAGATTCAGCTGAGTAGTAACTCTATATCTGCCTAATTCTATTTTGATTTCACTGTATCTGTTTCAAAATGGGTAGTACAGGGTAGTAAAGTATGCTCAGCTTTGTTTAGAGATAGCATTGTGAAGTACTTTTTACGGACTACAGTTTTCTCATATTTAGTATTATGTACAAAGCTGTGATTGTGCATTTAGTATAGCTGTGACTGTGCATTTAATTTAATACATATTTATTCCATCTTGTTTAACTCTGTTGAGCAGCATACACAGAACTTTCAACTTTTTCATTTAGTCTCAGGTCACACTGATGAAAGGTCTGTAAGTACTGAAACCCCAGAGCATTCACCTTGATTAGTTCAAGTATGTTTGTCTTTACGTGCTGCAACCACAGCAAGTGAACTTCCAAGCCAACTTCCAAGCTTTGGCTGTGTGAGTTGAATCATAGAATAATATAAAATGAATCCTATTCATGCATTTGTGCTCACTGAAACATACTTGTGTGTACAGTAGTGACTAATGAACTAGCGAACATATTTGTTAAAAACAGCTTAACAAGAAAATGTGTTTTGTTCTCGGAGTGGGGGAAAGTCTATTATTAGGTTAGAAACTGCAAGAACCAACATTATTTCATTAATGTAATGAGTGTTTTCTCTTTATACACATTTTTATTCTCAGATGTGGTTTTAAATACTGAAATATATTATTAGACTGATACATCAGATCTCACTTTGTTGTATAAGGCTATTTGTGGCTGCCAGGAAAGGGCATAAACTTCTCTGTGCATTTCTCAGTGTCTTGTCCCTTTAACAGTGTCTCTCAAGTCCTGTTAATTCAGGGAGTACTTAGTTTTTTGCAAAACTATCACTGGATCACCTTGTGCAGCACAGCTATAAGATTCAAATTCACAAAAAAAGGTATTATGAAGCTAAGCTTTGGGCATTCACTCACTTGCCTTTATCAAGAGTGTTTTGAGAATAATATTTATTTCCACGTTTCTTTTGCTTTACTGATTACTTAGAAAAAAAATTGCAGCTATTCTTTTAGCTCACCAACTGATGTTCTAGCACTGTCAAAGACTGAGACATTTCTGAATAGTACCTTACATGAGCCATTACTGGAGATCAGGTCCTGTACCATGAGAACCTTTGCTTGGAGCAAAGAGGCAATTCAAATGCTCTTTAAGCAATTTAAGAATGCTAAACTAATTAAAAACTATTTTATCAATATATTACAGCTATCGACTTGTAAAAAGTCCTGTTTCATAAGGACCATCCTTTTCACAGGAGATCTTGAAATAGATTTCAAAATCCCATTTTACTCTGAATTGGCTCCAGAGGAAGAAATGCAGGCTTCCAGGCTGTATGCCATCATCCAGAGCATGGCTCAGCATCCTGACACTTTTGTGGGGCCAGCTTACAAGAAATGTGGAACTGCTGAGATGCTGAATTCTTTTCACAACACGAAATGTTTAGACTGCTAAGAAAGGAAAAAAAAAAAAAAAGGGAACTAATGTGGGAGTGTGTGGGGAACTCCATATAGAAAGAGGAAGTATCGTGTGACTGATCAGGAAATGGGTACAAAGCATGTGTTTTGGTAGTATTTTCACTTGTTTTGGGGGCATTTCCATAGAGAGCTGGAATCTGGCCCTGTGTTTAGGTATTACTTCACTCCGGAGTGAAAGGCAGGCACTAATTTGGAGTGAAACACACCAGCTGTCAGCCTTTGCACATAGCAACACGGCACAACAGCTGAAGGCAGGTCGCACAAACACAACATCCCACGGAAATAGCAGTGCTGCAGAGCCATTCTGGGCTGCAAGAATCAACAAACAATGCTCTGACTTCTATAAAAAGATAAAGCTGTTTCCAGGCTGTATTTTCTGAGAGGATCTTGTTCTCTTTTACCTACAAAAACTCTGGGATACATCTGTGCTACAAAAACTCCAGGGAAATATGCACGGCAGCAAGGTGCGAACGCGATGAAAGCTCTTTCTGATCCTGCTTGCCAAGGCATTTCTTTACCATGCACAGATTTGACAGGATAGAAATTTAGCCCTCATCTTTTTGTAAACATTATCTAGTCCAGAGTACACTGCCAACCCTCGTGATGTCAGGGCTGTTCACTCCTTTGGTTTTGTCATGTGGTTTTTTTTCCAGAACTCAGGAAAAAGTCCAAAAATGTGACAGTTCTTCTTGTGTAAAGTTCTGCTTATTCATTTTCTCTTAAGCAAGTTGCTGTTAGTCAGATGTTTGCAGAGTTGTGGGGAGGGTAGTGTACTGTCCTCAGTGCAATGAAGTAATTTTTAGAGGAAGTCCTTGTATGGACAATTTGTTCATTGTTTTAGAAGACTTCAAATAGCATTTCCAGGAGGGCCAATTCAAATTCCAGATTTGATTCCCCTTATTAAGTCATTCCTCAGTCAACTGGCAGAGGCAAGTTTGGGTATGCTGGTACAAATGAGCAGCACAGAAAGCTTGAACAAAATCCCTAACAGGATATTTTGGACCTTCAACTCCAAAACAAGAATGCAATTCTCCTGCAGACTTATAAAGGGACTGAAATAAATGAAAGATATATTTCAAGTGCTGTCATCATAAAGCTCCTGAGCAGCAGGCTCAATGATGTAGAGCAAGACAATTGTTTGGAGGACTCTTTTTGCCATTGGCTTTCCCCTCTCTGGAGAATGAAACTTCTTAACTTAAATTATTTCAAACTTGGCCCATCCCAATTTGCTAAGTTGATCATATAGTCTGCATTTGTCTGGATCACAGTGTAACAAAAGTGTCATGGTGCAATTTTCTGTACTGCTCCCTTGGTCTTTGTCATGTCTTCTTTTTCAGCTTTGTTTTTGTCCTCTGTCTTCTTTCCAACATTTCCACTACTCCCTGGAGTGATATTTTTGCCTTAATCTCTTCTTCTTTTCTCTCTCAGGCCTTTCTTTCTTCCAGGCTGCTTCAAGTTGAAGCCAGCTCTCTGAAAGCAACATCATCAGCTACAGTCACCTTCAGTGGGACATCATGAGACGAAGTCATGTTCAAAATAATTTGAGATCATTTCTCATGTTATTATTTCATAGGGTGACGTCAAGTAGGATGTGGAAAGTGGGACAGTTTTGGCCACGCACTTCATGAAAGATGTTAAGAAACTGGAGGGAGCCAGAGTGGAGGGCTATCAAGGTTCTAGTGCTCAGGACCACTGAGGAGAGGCTGAAGAGCTGAGCTTGATGCATCTGATGAAGAGGAGCATCTGAGCATGCATCTGAGTATCTGATGAAGAGGAGGTCAAAGGCAGTTGAACAGCAGCCTATGATTTCATGGTTAAGAGCTACAATCACACCAGAACCAAACTCTTCCCAGTGGTGACAGAATGTGCAAGAGGGGGCAATGGCAAATACCCCAAGGGTACTGAGGGCAGCCAGGCTAGTTGCCTTTGCATCAGAAGAGACACTGGAGACATCGGGAAAGGATAAAAGGCCGACTCTCAGCAGGGGGACAGTCCAAGGTTTATTCGGAACTCCCCAGGGGAGCCCCACACCTCAGTGTTGCATCTTGCTCAGAGTAAAACAAAAGGAATCTCAAGGTTACATTTAAAGGGGGGGAGGAAACCGAAGGTAGATACATTTGGTGACCAATAAAGGCCCTCCAGGGATGCAACCTTAGGGAATGGACATTTGGGATAGGGTATATTATTTGGGGGGCTGACCCCTGGGCTCAGACTAATCACTCGATCACTTAGACCAAAAGTTTAGATAGAGAGGATGGAATGCTGAGTGACTGACAGAGAGCCATGGGAGGGGGCTTGGGGATGATCTCAACAAAGGAGGGGGAATACACAGGTAGAGGGAGGGGGTGCAGTCAGGGGTAAACCATTTGGGAAAAATAAGGGGATACAAAACCGAAACTATTACAAAGTATAAAAGCACACTACAACACCTGGTACAGGTTGCTTTGAGAGCTGGAGGAAATCCTATCCCTGGAGGTTTCCAAGCCTTGACCAGACAAAATCCAGATGGATCTGCTCCAGCACTGATCATAGTCTGGCCTTGGAGTGGGATGGGTGATCCACAGGGCCCCTCTAAACAACACTGTAACACCAAAACCATGTATTTGTTCCTTCAAAACACTTAATGGAAAGTTCTTTATGTTGTCCCTCATTTAGCCAATCCCTCATTTAGCCAATTCCCAATGGGAAGAGAAAGAATATATTTTTTTCTTTTTTTTAAGTGAAGGTTCATATAAACCAAATAGAACAGCTAAGGTAATTATGTTAATAAGGAGAATTCCTCTAACTCTTTCTTTAAATGAAATACATTTTATGCAAATATTGTGCCTTCAATTTTTACTCCCTTTCAAAACTACATTTGTGCAAGTGCTGGAAGATGTGCAGGCAGAGCACAATGCTGAGAGCCCAGGAAATGTGCCCAGCAGAGCAGAACCTGTACTTTCTGTTGTTAAAACTGTGTTGGAATTTGATACTTCTGTTATGTACTAACAAACCTAGGAAGAAAAAGTTTGTGTGCATGGAGAAATATCTCTGTCCCCCAGCCAGGCTGGTCTTGAGCTTAAAGGGTATTTATAGAGCCCAGGCCATGGCAGGTCACTCTGCATTAGAATGGATACTCTCAGTTCTGCAAACTGGTGCAGACACTGGTTTTTATTTTTAGTAGCCTTCTTAGTTTTAGTGGGATGATTCACATCCATATAGTGATGCATAGGTGTGCTTCTAGAATGAACCTTCATTATTTGTTGTTTCAAGATTTGTGACTTTTCTCTGAATTATTCTAATGAAATCTTTGTTTAATTATTTTTTTCTCCTAGGGCTGTCTACAGGCATCCAATGGTTTTTTATGGAGAGGTGTTTCTTTTAAAGTTTCTAATTCCTTGGTATGAATAAATTCACTCATTTTTACTGGGGTGCTGTAAATACTTTGTTTAGGACAGGTTGTAAGCCACAGTTTTGCATTTTCTTTTAACAGATTTGCAATCTTATTTTTTGTCCAGCCATATTAAAAGCACCATCAATTTTCCATCTGTTTTAATTTGCAGTAAATGAGTTTCTGCTGCTGTGTTTTACACAGATGAGAGCTTGTCTTCTTCAGTAATTATTTCAAGACAATGCTGTTGGAATGATGTGATAGACTAAATGAAAATGATAGCATATCTCAGGTAAACTAAGCAATTTTGCTAGGCCATATTAAATTCTGATTACAATAAAAGGTTTTTAATTCATTTCCCTCACCACTGAGCAGATTTACAAATCACCTTCTGAGAAGTACAGTGACAAAGCATATAAAAGTATCTGCTTGAGATTACAGAGGGTATCAGAGCATTGTGATTGCTGACACAATTTAAAATGAATGTATGCCAGTGACTGAGATCACGTCCCTTAGTCCACAAATTCCTGAGAAGCGGGAAGAATTCTGAGGTTTTCCAACAGTCTTAGACATCAGTCATTGCCAAAGTTTACATGGAAAAATTTAAAACATAGTTTCTTCTCCACATGAACAGAAGTCTCTCATCTCCTGTGCAGGAGCTGAAGAAGCAGAAGTTGTCCTTGAAGAGGCTTTCAGCTCCTTCCTGAGGCGATCTGGAGACAGCCTGCTCTCTGCCTAGAGCCTTCACAGGGAATCAGGGACTAGTGCTTAGCAAGCCTTAGTTAGCCCTTCTCTCTTCTGAAACACATTTACCTCAGAGCGTTTGCACTGGTGTAAAAGGATGAAAAGCCCCCTCAGTCAGGCTGCTCTGTTACTTGATCCAATTGTGCTGTGTGCTGCCAAGAGCTGATGGATTCCAGCATGCTGCTACGTTGTATTCTGCCTTGGTTAGGGACAAACCTTTCCTGGACACACCTCACTCACCCTTTGAGAAGTGCAGACACACTGATTTCTCTTGCAAAATGTATTGCAGAAAAATATAATACAGAGAAACTTTGGGCTACCACTACTGAAGAAAAAAATTGTATTTTTATCCCTGTAAGGAAGCAACATAAGCACATGCCCACTGTCAAGGTCACTTCTACAAGCAACATAAGAAAATACAGAAAATTATAACATCTTTTTCTGTGGCATCTTCATTCAGTATAACCTTTTAAATTAGCTTATTTCAATGTCTGTAAAATTCAAAGCAATAGTTCTCCTTGGGTAGGAGCCAATCAATAGAATGAACAACCAGGATACCCCTGACACTCGGCTTCTGTTCTGTGCCATATTTTCCTAGAGCTTTACCCTATTAATCTTGCAACAACATTTGTGTGATTCATTGTTTAGCTGTGTCCATATCACACAAAAAGCTTGTAGATGATGGTCCCTGTACTGCTTTTCAAACATAAGATAGTCTCCTATACAGCCTGAAGGTCTTTTCATTTAGTCAAAATGTAGATTCCTGCTGGGGAAACAGGACCTCAAACACAATAAAGACACAGTTTGCATACTGTCTGGAAGGAATACTGTGAAAGAAATGTTAGGGCAAGAGGAAAGGTCAGATCTGGATGTGGTATCTCCTCATCACCCTGCTATTTTCTCCAGTGATGTCTTTTTCATCCTCTTGCCTTCCCTTGCCTTCGTCCCCCACAACTGCAGCAATGTAGCAGATCCTCTGGAAACCTCACCTAATGCTGCACTCTGGAAGAAATCATCCAGGGCTCTGGTTTGGCCAATTTGGTGCTGACCTCCTTTACCATGTGGCATGGTAGGTCAGGTGTCAGATTTATAAATCAATGAGAAAAGATACAAATTAAAAACAAATAAAGTGTTAAACACATATATGTTAAACACAAATACTTAGTTCTGTGTTATATCTGCAAGGGCTTGGGCTGTCCAAGAAAATGGACGTTGAGGATTCCCCACTACTGAGTGTCTCCAAGAATAAGTGAAACCCAGCTCATCCAGCCTTCCTTCATAGTCAAAGGAGAGAAAAGGACACAGATAGGGACTGATTCTGAGTCGCCATGGAGTTCTGCTTCCTGCCTGACACCAGTGGCTGAAGGATCAGCTCAAGGTTGTCCTGCAGGTAAATCTGGAAGGACTTCCCATGTCTTCAATCCAGACTGTTACAATTCTTTTTTAGTGCAAGTTCAGTATGACACATAGAGAGACAGGTATATTAACTGCAATTAAGCTTTATTAGACCTTTGATCTGCTACCATGTTGTAGTGTATAAATTAATGCATTAAAAGAAAAATCAAATGTAAAATAATTCTCTCCTCTAAGTTGCAATGCTGAATTTCAAGCTGTGCCTTTAGAGCACTTTCATCACATTTTTAATTGAACTAGCTTTTGTGTCAGGAAATAGGGCTTTATTGGAAAAGATGAGGGAAAAGTAGAAAAAAAGCTGATGTTTCATTAAACTGAGAAATGCCATGGGCATGAAATCATAATCTTTACAACTGGCAGTTGTGTCCTGGCAGAAGAGCCCTTAAACTTCAAATGCTCTGGGACGAGGTCCCAGATTAGTAAGCCGTGAGCACTTTTTCTGCTTTAATTGAAACTAGCCTGAGTACCCAATTAACATGGGTAAGAAAAAGAGCAGCCAGCATCCCCATCTCATCACCACTGCCAAGAAGTGGTGCCTAAATATTGCATTTTTAACTGGGTCATTCCCCAGATGTGGTTTCACGTGTAGCCAGCTGTGGACTTAACTGCGAAGACAATAACTGGGTAGTGAAGAGAGCAGGAACGAGAAAAAGGACATTAAGAGCTCTCCCACTGCACACATAGCTCATAGTGGGGTAATCACTGTTTTAGTGCACTTCAGGCAGAAGAAAACACCACTCAAATTAGTTAAATCAGCTTCCCTGTGTGGACTCCTATATTTTTGAAAAGAAAATTATTATAGCTATAGCCTTACACTGCTTAGGATTCAGTGTAATTTGCAACATTCACACACTACCATGAGATCTCCTGGCTGACTGAGCATGTTTAGCTAATTAAATGTATTTCTAAACTTGTTTCATAAAAGTTTATCATCTAGATCAGGATTTAATGTCTGTGCATAGAAGCCAAGACTGGTTATAGGTCAGGGGAATTAACCAAGAGCATTAAGCATTCAGAATCAAAGCAAGGAAGTGAAAGATTTCCTCCTAATGGGGACAGAGGCTTCTGGGATTTTTCCCAGGGGACAGTTGCAAAAATGGCAAAGGAAGCAGGATGAAAATCCCTAAAAGTCCAAGTGAAATCTGCCCTAGGATCAGACATCTACTGTCATGTTAGGAGCAGTTTATGTTTACTGGGACATTTGCACTGTGTAGTCACAGCATTTTTAGGGGTAATTTTTTTCTTGGCTTAAATGCAGTTCTGACATGTCAGCTAACCACAGCACCAACAATCCAAGTTAATCTGGTATACTTTCCGTTTGTAAATAATATCTAAGCTTATGATTAGGCAAAGGGAAATAAAGACAAACAAAATACACTAAAAAAAATTCCCCATCCCTCCAAAAAACCAAAACTCCAAGACATAAAGGAGACAGAGTAAGAAGAATGCATGTGAGCTCAACATAATTTATTCTATCTATGACAAAACTACTGAGGCTTCTCTTTGTGCACAGCTCAGTTCTCCTGCATACAGACCAGGGGTCACTGAGTGGCCACTTTTGTCCTCAGATGCATTCACAGGACTCTTGCTGTAGCTAACGAGAGCTCTGCTCGCACCACGGGTCAATGCTGAAACGTGTCTGACAGCTCATTAAACAGATCTGCTGGAATTCTCTTGTTTCTCCCCACTGTGTTAGGGCATAATTCCTCTGGAGCCTGTGTGCTGCACATTGTGCGCTGTGGCCATGCACACAAGTGAGGTACTTGTTGTTTTCACCCAGCAAACGCTCGGTGGGTGAGAGCCCGTGTCTCATTTTGCCATGACAAGCATCCTTCAGTTAAGCTTGGCCTGGAGACAGAGCCCTTCAGCCCAGAATCAAGGTGCATCAGAAGCAGAGCTGCCCGCCCTGCGGCACACCACCCCTACCTGTGTCCTCACCACCCCACAGGGTCCTGGGCTCCGGCTTGGGCACCAAATCTCCTTTGCTCTGGGGCTCCTTCATCTGAAAAACACAGAGGGAATACATCAGGTCATGAGAGCTTTCTGTTGAGGTGGGTTTTGCTTTACAACACTTAAGACCAAATTGTTTTCTGTCTAAAGTGCATATTTCAGGTGACAGTGCAAGGCCCCTCTCCAGCTGTTTCTATAATCAGGGATAAAGTTATGAAGTGTGAGGTACTGTGATCTTTCAGAAAAGAAAAGGGCCCTCTGAGTCACTGTATTTTGAATTGCATTTTTCCGTTCAAAGTGTGTGTGTTTATTTTACACTGTGGACCAGATGGCCCAGCCCCATTCTCCTGCCTTGGCCCTGCAGAGGTAGAGGAAGGGAAAGGGAATGGTGAGCAGGGTCCCAGAGGGTCTGTCTCCTAGCATGGAACTGTTTGCAGAGAGTTACATTGCCCACTTTGTTTCACAGCAGGACAACCTTAAAAGGGGTGGGATTTGGTGTAGGGGATGCACAGGTGCAATCCCTTCACATATCCTTGGGATATTGCCAGTGTGGGAGCTGCAGACACCTGTTCTCCTTCCTGATTAACACTTCATCCTCATCCCTGCTATTGCAGTGCCTCTAAGTGCTTGTCCTCTAGACCTCTCTTACACATGAGATTTCAATCAGAGCTGTGGAAGAATTCTGAGAACTGGGAGTGTGACTATCCTCTGTCACCACTTTGATAAAAACTCTGAGCTCAGTGGTGCTGTTTCTGGGTGAGAACCTGAGTGTGAGGGTGAAGTCAGTCAGCAAGATTACACCATTGCTAGCCCTATTTGTCCCAAAGTACTTCCCAGGCTCTCCATCCTACTGAAATGCTGCATCCAGCATTAGCATGGGAAGCAGCAGTCAAACAGCAAATAAGGTGCTGCAGAAGAACAAGGTATAGAATTCCCACTGGAACTTTGGCTTTTGGTAAAGAGTTCTGGTGTCCAAAGACAGTAGTTTTCTTGGTAGCATCAAAACTCAAATACTTCTTCATATAAACACACTTTTCTCAAAGTCTGTAGTCCTGACAGATTGAGTAGTTTGTCAGCATGGGTCTGGAGCTCTGGTGGGTTGCTTATGTAGAGTTTTCAGTTGTGCTGTTTGTGTTGTTAGTTTTAGAAATACTTTCATTTAAAAGAATCCCAACTCAAATGGCACTTCACCCCCATTACACACACTCTAACCAGGCGTGAAACTGTCTGGAGGATGCACAGGATTGCAAAACATTGAAAAGGTGACTTGCTCTTCTGATTGCATATTTCTCATTAAAATAAGCTCAGAAAACATAGGGAAAAGCATTTAAGAAAAAGCAAACTCTAGACCTGGATCTACCCTAACAGAAAAGCACATCTTTTTGTATGTACAGACCAGTACATATGGGCAGAGCCACCATGTCAAAGACAGAAGTGTTGTGTCCACAATGTCCATGAGCAGTACTATTCAGACTTTGGATGCTGAAAGCTGCAAACCCTGAGCTCTGTTACTTAATGGAGTCCAATAAAAGTGGAAACACTTGGCTACCCTGCCATGAGACATGAGGCATCACTGTCAAAGTTTGCAAAAGTAAAACTGTGTAAAGTTGTACAGATGGGCACATGGAAAGACTGCCGTGCAAGCAAACTCAAGCTAACCTGATACTAAGAGGAGCAGAGCAGAAGGGAGCAGTGCACTAAAAGCAATGACCCCCTGGAGCATCACACAGGTCTCTCCCTCACCTCATGCAACACACAGTGTCCTGCATGTGCAAGCAGAGGCTACTGGGGCTTTTATCAGGGGACCTGAATCAACCATCAACCAGGAACAGCTCTGGGTGGGAGTGAAATCTGTTCGTGCTGACAGAAGGAGGGCTCACAGCAGACTCTGACACTGCAGCAGCATCACCCTTGTGTGGTCGTCATGGGCTAATGCCAGGAAGTCACAGAGCTGGCAACAACCTGATTGCACTCCAGAGTGTGCCAGTCTGCAGGGCCAGGGCCAGAGCCAGAAACATTTCTGTGTTCCATGGCCAGGATGGAAGGTAAGAGTATTACATCTTGTGAAACACAGAGAACACCAGGTGCATAAGTGACATAAATGTACCCATAGTTTGAAATAGCTTGTGGAACTCCTTTAGTACTAAGTGTGCCCACTTGAATTGTGTATGATATTGCTAACAAATGCATCCACTTCAATAATTTTGTTAATTTACTTTTTTTCTCCTTTAATTTCCTCAGAATTATCTGTATGTACAGGGACACTTTAATCACACCTTCCATTTTTATGTCCACGCTTCCATTTCAGTTGAGGTTCTTAAAAACTGTGGCTGCCTTGAGAAGAGCCCCTTTGTTATTGTATGCAGAATGTTTCTTTTGTATGCTTCCCTGGATTATGTTCACATGCTACCAATTCAGTAATTCTATTCTATAAAACAATATCCATACAATACATTATATAAACCAGCAATTTTTTTCATACCGCAAAGCACAACTTCTCCTTTCCCTCATTTCTTGTACTCCAACAGTGCGACCTTGAAAGACCAACTGTCCAGGTGAGAGGGACTGCTCCCACTAAGCCTTGTCCTTGGAATCAGCTGTGGAAAACTACATCCTTTGGTTTGCAAGAGGTAAACTATGTTGGAAGCTCTTTCTCTGAAGCAGAGTTTAACAATACTAGACTATGTTTTGAGTTTTCCCCAATCTCATTGTCATTGCAAGAAGATAAAGGGAAGTAGAAGTCAGAAGTTCATATGTCAGTGCAAGCAACACAACTTGATTTTGGCTAACACTCAGTGTTTTATATATTTTGGGCAAACATGCCATTAATTGCATGATTCTGCTTTTTCTTGTTTTAGGAAGTAAATAACAATCTTTATAAATGCTTAATAAAATAGCAACTGCATCACTTCCTTCTCTGCTCCTTTTGACCTAGGCACACAGTTCTTTTCAGCTGTGATGCCTGTCGGTGTGTCCTCAGCTTGGAGACCACCCCTAAAATAAAGGCTGGGAAAGAGACAGCGTAGGCAGACTGGCTACCCGTTCTTCATGTAGGAGAAGGAATGGGAAAGGCTGTTGAAATTCAAATGCTTCATGAGATACTCTAAAAATTCTCATCTTTGTCATGACAGCCAGTATGGGAAAGGCTGAGGGCATCCAGACATTCATACAAGCATCTCTGTGAGTAGACATAGTTGCTCATTCTGGAGAAGGAGGAAACCTTGCATCAGCTTTCTGGTGCATAAAGGGGCCCAAGAGGAAGGCTGGAGAGGGACTTTTCGCAAGGGCATATAGTAATAAGACAAGGGGGAATGGCTTTCTACTGAAAGAGGATAGATTCAATTGGATATTATCAAGAAATTCTTTACTGTGGGGCTGTTGAGACAAGGGATCTAGTTGCCTGGAGAAGCTGAGGATGCCCCATGCCTGGAAGAGTTCAAGGCCAGGTTGATCAAGCAACCAGGTCTAGTAGAAAGTGTCCCTGCCCAAGGCAGTTGGAATGAAATAATCTTTTCAGGTCCATTCAAGCCCAAAGCATCCTGTGATTCTGTGATTGTGGGAGCCCCAAAGAAGCTGAGACCTGGGGAAATTGCTTCTTCCTTTGTTGTGATATGAGCATTTCTTCACTGCATACAGCGAGGTGCCAGGGGTGGAGAACAACAAAAAAGGAAGAAAGAAGATGGTTTAAAGAAGACATGTTACTCTTTGAATAACAGTATTTGTATGGCAGGTAGCACTTTTGGTCTAGAAGTGACCTGAGACTGTAATGCATGTGCTTGTACAGGGATTGCGGCTGTTTAGCTTTCAGCCAGTCCTCACCTGCTCTGCTGAACCAAGAGCCAGAGAATTGTGGTTTGCAAAAGCAATTGAAACTCTGAAGCCTAATTTACACATCAACATTGTTAATTATTTCATTGCTGAACATCTTAACATCAAGAGCTCATTATTGGCTGCATATTCTGTTCACTTGAAAGGACATCAATACCAACAGTGGAAGCAGAATATATTATCTAGACTAAATGCAACAACCACTTTGTATTAGAAAGAAAAGATGTTGCTCATTGATACAAAATGATACTCATTTACTAAACTGTCTGCTTTCACTGCTGTTTTCTGGAGTCCTGTAGAGAATCTACCTTATTCAGCATGACACAGCCTCAGGATCCAGCATACTTTTACTGCTGGGATGACAGTGAATATCCTGGTTTTGCTTGAGGTTCCTAATTATACAAATAAGTCACTGAATTCATTATGACAGTTAATGTGTTTGGATTTACATCTTCGTTCCTGTAGACAATCTCTTCCAATGAGGACAACATCAGAACGTGATAGGGCCAACCATGCATTAGCTCTGTGGATTGTGTTTGTGAAATGCGCACCTAAACTTAAAAGAGTCATAAAGTTGGTGGCTAAAACTTCTGCAGTCAGTCATAACAGCCAGTTATCCATTGAAGTGAATGGGAACCATCCACACTTCTCTTGGCATGGCTGCTTCAGAGCTGCTGTAGTCTCAGTGGTGTTGTCTGAGTGAAAGTCCAAAACATCTGCCAAGGCCACCACCACTGGGCCTAGTGCCTAGGAAGGGCTTTCACCACTGCTGGTGACCACAGTCATCTGCAGCTTCTGAATGAGAATAGACCAGATGTCCCCATGCTGGTGTCCAAAGCAAGAACCCACGGTGAGTCTGGACTCTGAAGTTGCCTAGCCCAGAACATGGATGCAGGTGCTGCTTCTTACTGGCAGGTTCTCCCAGCCTGCCTATGAAAGAATATTCAGAGGTTTTCATAGCTGTTTGAAAAAATGTGAGAAGTCTAAGTTCTTCCCCTGGGTAGAGAAAGCAGTGATGCAGATTTCCATAAAACAGCCATGACTTGGACTGGGTTTGATAGTGCCATGTCACAGGACCATAATTAAGTGAGCTGCAAAGTTGAGAGAAAGCCATTTCATGTGCTGCAGTGATGTTTCTCCAAGCTCTGTCTTTCTCCACACTGTGATGCCTCCTTGCACAGCATCTCTGCAAAGGGTGCCAGTCCTGGGAACAGCGAGCTGCAGGTGCCCTTAGCTGCCAGCACAGCTCCCTGGGCTATTGCCACCATAAACACACAACACAGAGCAGCAAAGGCAGGAGGTATCTTTATTTATCTCTCATTTTCTATTTGTGCAAAATACTTTCTTTTTTTTGTGGGACAGCTTCAGTATAGATACCTCAGTGGGATATGAAGGATGGTCTTCCATGAAGAATCACCAAGACTGAAAACAATAATGTTCTTCAACTTGTTACTGATTTATTCAAATAAAATCCTATCATATCTTTGCTGTATAACAAAAAAGCATTGAGCGTTGCTGTTAGTTATTGGGGAAAGTGTCCTCACTTAATTAAAGCAATATTTTATTCAGACTCCAACTTTTATTTTCAATAAATATCATGCTTTTGCCTTGAGAAAATTGTGAGAAACCTTATTATTTGTGGCAATGTTTTGTTCAATTAAGATTGTCAGGGAAGGGAGAAACAGATATTGGTGGACTAAAAACTCAGTTAAAGCAGAGTACAAAGATCTAATGGCATTAGTAGATGCATAAGATATTGTAAATCTCACAGCTAATCTGTGAGCTATTTGGAGTAGCTCACATCTAACCAGCAAAAACATATAACCCTCTTCCAGAGGTTCCTTGATCGTTGCCAGGGGACAGAAGATGCATTTTTCTGCAGAAGAACAGACTGGGCTAACAGAATTTGGCACTGGGTTAACTGTGTTTTTGAATCAAAGACCTTTCCCCAGCCTAAAGCCAAGCTCAGGGTCATAACTAAACAGCATTCTGTGAATCAGAGCTTTTGTGATTCATTGCCTTCACCAGTGCAAACCAGAGCTGAATTTGAAGATGTTGGGAGCCAGATCAGTTTGAATGGGACTGGTTGATGTAACAGGAGGAAGGACTGTGTTGTGGCTCACAGGACAGGGTCCTGGGAACAATGAAACTGCAAACCTGCAGTGCAGTGTAAATGCTGCATCAGCCAGCAATTCATTATGAATGTACAGCATGCTGCAGCTATATCACCTGTTCAGTCAGTGAAAGAATCCTTCCTCTTGAGAAAACAAAGTCAAGGGACAAGCAGCAGTGAAAATCAGCACTTTTCTTACAGATACTTACATGAAATTTCACCAGTGCTTTTTCTGCAGTAGAACTACACTAGTCCAAATAATACTTATAAATGTTATTTGGACTGATCATTATAAAACAGCTAACATCTTTATTTATGTTAGATGGTGGAAATAAAAGCATTGGATAGAGCATTTTTTAAAAGAGACATTTATCTCTCTTAGTTTAAAAATTCTTTAAAGCTGAGATATGAGATCCAAGCTTTCTAGCCTCAGATTTTGAAAGAGTTTGACTTTAAGTTCAGATTTGTATCTGTGTTTTGTTCCATGGGACTGAATAGGAATCTTGAGACCAGACAATGCTGAATGGAGTGGAAATTCAGGTACCTAATTGTAGAGTCAGAAGTAGATGGTACAGCGATCTTGTCCAATATTCTGCATAATGTGGCTACAGAATCTTGTCAGGTTTATTGCTACCTCACCCCCTCACCTCTGGCATTTTATGCCTGGTTTGGACTTCAAGATTTCCAGTGATGTAAAATCCACTTTTCCTTATATGAGTTATTTGCTGAACCTTTTTTTTTCCCACTTTTTTTCTTATTGATTGCTTTTGCTTGATCTTCCAGTCACAGGATGCTTTTATATCTTTTCTTTGAAGAGCTTTGTGTTACAAGTAGCTGCTCCACCAGGAAGATATTTGTAGGCCACAGTCAAGTTGGCTCTCAAATTCATTTTTGATTAAGTCATCATGGCCCTCTCATCCAGGGTTAAACAGTGTTTTGTTTGACACAAGGGAGAAACACACACAGTTCCTACAAAGTAGCAAACAGAGCTATAAATTTGAGCCCTTCCAGCTGACTCACAATAATATGTACCTATATCCTAAATCAAGTTCAGAAAAAAAACCCCTCCCATTTAATTAATATTGGTTGTATTTTCCAAAATAAGACAAGGTGTAATATAAACAGAGATCGTGTCTAGACTATCCAAAAATGAGACTTATTGCCATTTTTCTCTTTTTATGTAGACTTAAGGAGGCCAAACTAAAGACTACAATTTAACTATCACAAAGAAACGAATGCTTTGTACCCTATAATAAAAATTATGAAATGTGTCAGAAATAATTTTGAGCGTGGAATTTAACTTTAAAGTAAACAGTGGCATAAAAATGTATCTGTATGTAGAGCTGACACAACACAATGAACAAGGTGTGTTGAGTGGGCAGAGCTCCCAGATGTTCATGTGTCTCTCAGAGCTGTGGATACTTCCAAGGCTATACTTTCTTTTTTCCCAGGAATCAGACTGAAAGTGTCATAGGACTGTATTTCTGGTCCTTCCCATATCTAACCCGAGCAAAGTCATTCACCTGCACATTATTCCACTCTCATTTACAAACACTTAATGCAGGAAAGTGAATGTTAACTGAATTCACTGCAGGTTTGGTTAAATATTTAGGCAAATGTTGGAGTCAGTTCCCACTCTGCCTGAACTAATTCTCTGCCATGGGTTGTAAACCCTCAAATAATCAATGAACCTTGCATGCTCCCAGCTTGCTTTCAACTGCTTCTGGCCTGAGCAAAGAGCATTTCTCCATGGATGAGCAAGTGAGATGTCTCAGCAGCAATCACATCTGCCCACAGTGATAATTGTTCTCTGGCTGTTCAGCCGCATAGCACCTATTGCCAGGGAGAAGATATGACTGGATTTTGCTTCAGATACCAAGAGTGCTTATTGTGTAGGCAGTTTGCAGACCTTCTAGACTATATCCTCACCTGTCCTAGGCACTAGTATAGAAAACTGGTTGCAGTATTGTTTTGTTCTGTATTTTTCAGTATGTGGGAAGAAATAAAACCAGAGACCATTCATGCAGTGATGTATGTCTTCCACGAGGCACGGAAAAT
This sequence comes from Passer montanus, assembly GCF_014805655.1. NCBI lineage: Eukaryota > Metazoa > Chordata > Aves > Passeriformes > Passeridae > Passer > Passer montanus. The sequence continues at coordinate 23,082,585 of NW_024366591.1, read as the reverse complement.
TGATAATATGTGGCATCTTGAAGTACTGAGCCTAAGGATTAATTGGATAATTATCTCAATTTTACAGATGGAAAATCTAAATAACAAAGAGTTTGAAGATTTGTTCAAACTCAAATCTCAGTTCAAAGAATGTGGAATAGGCTTTATTTTCCAATCCTCCAATTCATTTTCTTGATGAAGTGATATCCCCTAATACCTTCTTACATAAGTATGACAATCAGTTTATAAACAGTGGGGTTTATACCAACAGAGAAGCCTTTTTTTTCTGTGTATTTTCTTGGTGCTCATCAAGCACTCAGGGTTCCTTTCTCCAAGGCTTGTAGTTCTGCCATGTATTCAGATACACAGGGACTGAAACTTGGTTAAGTGAGACAGTGGATCTGAAATCCTGCCAATAGGATTAACAAGCCCTCAAAACTTCATATATATAGATTTGCTCAGAACAGGGGTGAATTACTCAGGAAAAGGGCTGAATTTCTTCCTGGATAATTAGTTTTGTTGTAGCACAGCTCCAGGTCTTGGCAGCTTGGTGAGAGGAGGTAAAGGATAATGGCTCTGATGAATGCAGGGTCCACACTGAGTCAGCTGAGATTTACAGCCATTGAGAAAATCAGAAGCAATTTCCCTGAGGGATTCTGTGAGACCTATAAATCTTTCTGGTATTCACCAGGTTTCTCTTTCCACCCCAAATGCCACCATAGCCTAAGCTCTCTTATGTCCCCTAGCCCTGTGCAGTGTCCATGCTGGCAGTGGTGGGGAGGTCCCTACAGTCATCTCTGTCCCTGTGTACAAGGATGCTGGCTGGCACATCCTTTAAACTTGTCTGGAACACAAACTTATTCATACAGGGCAGATCTGCTCAGCTGAAGAACAGAAGGTGAGGCAGCAGGAGGAGCTGAAACGTACCTGGACCCACCAGCAGCAAGTGCATGGTGCACTCACTAACTGCCCTGCTGCATTTCCATTGCCTCAGATGTACATATCCTGAGGAAGCCAAATGTCACTTGCTCTAGGGACAGCTTCAATGTCTTACTGACTGGGAAGTGTTGATACTTTCATAATGCTGCAGTTCAGTCCTGTGACACCAGGGTCAAGAACATATTATTACCAGAAAATGTTGTCTACTGTACTTTGGTTTGACCCTTTCTTTTTAAAGTGCCTGATCATTCTCCCTTTCTGATTCCCTGCTAAGGAATCATTTGATCTGAAAATGGAAAGGAAATGAGGCTGGTTAGAAGCAAAATGGTTTTGGAGAGTCATTGTCTACCTGTGCTATACTTGAAATCATATTTCCATTAATTTCTGACAACTCAGTGACATAGTGAAGAAATAGTCTTGTTCTCTATTTAAAACAATGAAAAGTCTCACTCTGCCTTCAGGAGTGAGACCTCTGTTACAAATATTTGCAGGGAAAGAAAGTAAATTAGCAAAATCTGTACCTTTTTACGTAGGTTCATTTATGGTTGTAATGGTTGTTGCATAAATGCTCAGAGGAAGACATGAAGTAAAGCTGTATAGGAGATGTAAATGGATGTCTAAATAATGCCACTGTTGTATGCTGTGTGAGTTCAAAACTTGAAATGGAATCCTTGTGAGTTCAAAACTTGAAATGCAACTATGACAAGCCCATGTTATTCTACACCCATATTTTGCAAGAGGTGGTGGAGGTGGAGTGATGCTGGCCTGATAACGAGAGCAGTGATTGTTATTCACCATTTAGAAACAGGTATAGACACTGAAATTATTTAAATGAATAGGCTACTGCTATGTCAGAGGTGTGATTAGCTCTTGTCAGTGGGTTTCTTCTGGCTTTCTTGACAGGAGACAAAAGTGGCTGGATCACTCATGCAGGTCATTGGGTTGAATGCAGCTCTAAAACTTCTTTCTATCCAAAAAATAAATGGAGGGACTTAAGCCATAAAGTTCTGTATGAACCTCATTCTTATCTGGATGGATGTTTTTTTACACTGCTCAGCCATGCAGCAATATCCAGTTAGGCCGAAACCTAATTTAAATCACATTTAAACCAAATTTTGCAATCTACAATGCAGGGTCTCAGGAAGGAATGGATGGGGCCTGCATGGTCCTTGCAGTCTGGCTTGCAATTGCAAACAGTGTTAGTTCTGAACATTTGACAGTTCGATATTTGATGCTGCCGTCATTAACAAGACTTGGTCTTGCGCAAAAGGGTTGCCCAAAATTTCTGTGTGAAACATCCAACTGCTTGCATGTCCACTGAGCATGTTGTTGGTTCTTAGCCCCTGCTGCTGTGAACTGTCTCTAGCCATGTGTTTTGAGGAGTAAGGAAAGAATAAGGTATATTTCATTGCTTATTTCAAATCATAAAAGCACCAAAACAGGACTTCTGGATATGTTAATACTTTCTCTTCCAATTCATTTAGCTCTAGTCATAGCATCAAGAAAAATGGGATTTGTTAAATAGGAAAATATTTAACACACCTATAAGTGTCAACAATCACAGCAACTCTGAAAAACAGTTGCTCCCTGCTTTCAAAGTACAAGTATTTTCTTGCATTCAGTTACCTAATCAGATGTGGGAATGCTGCTTCATAGCTACAGATCTCTCTGAAGAAAGTTCCCACTTGTGGTTAGCATCAGAGATTCAGTTTTTCCATTCCTCCAAAAGATTTATTAAGCATGTAGGTCTTTTCCTTTCCAGCTGTCTACAAAATTTTAAAGCAGATGTAACATAAGCAGTGGTCCATCCTTATCAATAAGGCCATCAGCAGGATTAATTGACTTATGAATTGTGGCTTTGGTCCAAGAAGAGCCAGCCTATGGTTCTCCCTCAAAGAAATTGAAGCAACATTCTTAGTGAAATGATAGCATATGATCCCAACCCCCCCCAAAACTGGCAACAATCATGTTAGAGCCAAACAGATTTTGGGCTTGTGACAGAATTGAGCAAGTTTGTCACTATCAGCCTCACCACAAGACTGCTGCCAAGACACTGAAAATTCAAAACTAAGCATACACAGCAGTTTCACCGAAAGAAAAATAATATTGACTAATGTTCTTTGAAGGCACCAGACCTTCCCCCCCCCAAAAAAAAACCTCTTTGCAAAACGTAAAGGAACAAAGTCCTCTGAAGATCTGCTGACAGTTCATAAAGAAAGCCGTATAGGCTTGTACATCCACAAATATTCCTACAGGTCTTATTTCCACTCTTCTCAATACTGCTGGAATGAAATGTAAGGAAGAATCAGGCTGCTAATGGCATCCATGGCAGTGATACAATCTGAGTTTTGCAGTAACAGGCTTGGAGAGTGTCCAAATTGCCTTTTTCCTGTGCTCCTGCAGTTACAGACTGGGGCAACCTTAGGTTCAGTACAGATTTCAGCATGTGCTAATGTGGTAAAAACACAGATTCACAAACTACAGTGACACAGGTTGACTGACTACTGCAGCAATTCCATAGCTGTAAGAGGACAAAGGGGCCAAAGATTGCAAACATTGCCACCACAGGCAAGCCTAAGAGGACAATGAGGAGCCAGATCTGTGATTAGATTGTCTTCTCAATTGGGTGCGAAATGCTCCACCAAATGCAGACAAAGCCTCGGACTGAAACGGTGGCAGTGGCTGTAGCTAGCGCAGGAAATGACAGATTTGCAGGTGAGTTTTGTCTTCCAGTTGTGCCTATAATGCACAGGACCCTAAAAGAGGCACATTTTGATGGAGGAACTACCTGAGCATAAAAATCTTTTATGGTGTATCTAAGCCTTCTAGGGATGAATTCCCAGATCCAGATCTTCAGCGTCCACCCCAAAACTATAGAGTGTAGGAAGTATTAAGCAGTGCTTTATCAGGATGGACTTCGGCAGTATCAATGTACAGAATCAATCCAAATATTGATATTAAATACTGTTTTAACACATTAGGAATATAATAAGCATAGTTAGCTGACATGCTGAATTTGAAAAACAAAAGCCACCCTCAGAGACAGCTGGAACTAAAACCTTATAACATTTCAGTGATGCATGTGAAAGCAAAACTAAACAGAAAAACCCTGGACTTCCAATTTTGACCAAAAAACCCCTGGTGATTGAAGTACACAGATGTCTGAAAATCTTCCAGTTATAGTAATAGGATTTTAAAGGTACTTTTCTTTTCAGATATATGATATTTATCTTGACAGAATTTACTCAACAGTTTCATTGTTCTGTGTGTTTCCCTTTGGTGCTTTGAAAAGAAAGCTAGTTTGTTCTTTTCATCTGTAGCCATTCCCTCAGTAGCTGTCATTTATTATGTAGAAAAAAGGATTGTGTTGCATTTCTGTGTGCATTTGGCTTTCCATGTAGCTATATTTTTCTTTCAGTAAGTGTATCTTGGGGCTTGGGGAATTGTTTTGATGAAAGGACAGCTTTTTAAGCCAAAATATCTTTATCTCACAAAGAGCTTAAATTCCTGAGGGCTAGATTAAAAAAAAATCCTTAAGAAACCAAACATCATCATCTTAATGAAAGCTAGCTTTTAGACATCACCCTTCTAGGGTATAATCTGTAACTCTAGGTGTATAGGATCCTCTGCAGGTACCTCTTCAGCAGCACTAGTGCTTCACAGTAACAACAGCCAGTGTCTTAACAATTGAGGGAGAAATAGTAGCATCAGCTATCTAACTCCTGCCTTTTAAGAGTGGCCTTTGAAAAGCTTCTCAAGAGCATCAATCCTTGTTTCTATCTAATAGACCAAGCCTGTCAACAAATGCTCCAGTTTTGAAAGGTCCTTCTAGCTTATAGAAATCAGATCTGTTTCTCCTCCCTTTCATGAGCCTGCTTGGAGTAGAGCTGAATCGCTGATGGTAAAACTTGGCCACTCTCAAGGACGGGACCTTAAGGAAGCAGGCAGGAATTGTAGCTTTCCTTCCCACCTGCACTTCACCCCACAACCCCTTAATACTCAAATAAGGGGTTTCAGGAAGGCTGCCCAGGGTTCAAGCAAGGTACAAGGTTTTGTGTGTGCTCTAACAGTGATGCAGCTGCAAAAGGTGGCATTCACAGCATCCTCCGTTTTCACGTGGACAAGCTTATTACCGACTAGTAGTTAGAAGATGCTTCGGGAGTAGAAAAGGTGTTTGTCTTCCCCACCTAACAGATTTGACAGTTATCTAAATCGTAGTCCTCAGATTTCCACTTCACACTTCCAGTAATAATATGTGGGAGGTACCCCCTCTCCATCAGCTTGTCTTATCTTTCAAGGGCAAGAGTGGATTCTATCACGTCCTCTTCAAGACCACTCTTAATCCTTCTTCATGTCTTAGAGAAATAAATCTAACCTCTTTTTGTCTTTTCTATTTGCTTGCTTAGCACTATTCTGAAGCACTTAGGTGTGTGCAAAATTTAATCATGTAACTATAGGCAATAGACTCTGCTCCAGAAGGCAGATGTTATCATGTGCTACCACACCTCTTGTCAAATGTTTATTGGAATTAATACATTTGTATGTTGTTTTGTTTTACTTCTGTCTGTAAATCCACTTATCTGCAAAAAAATTCTTAATTTCACGGGAAAGCAAACCCACATGGTTTCACATGACAGCTCACACTTAGGGATTTCTTAATTAAAAGGGTTAGATTCATTTTAAGTTTCTTTAAACTGGCATTCCTAATCTATGGAATTTCCATGGGCCAGACTCATATGACTTTTGTAGACATCAGATGAGATGACACCCACCCCACAACTCCCCTAAACTCTCAGGAAATTTATTTTTTTTTCCCTATGAAATTAATGCTCCAACTTATGTAAAACTACCACGGGATTTTAAAAACAATAATGTCTTTTATAGTAAAGCTGCAAAATAATTTTGAGAGAGTGTGACTGTTTTGAGCCTGAGCAGAGTTTCTATTTGTTTTAAACGTAAATGTTAATATGGTGTCATACAGTGTAGGCCAAACAAAGTCTTTGTGCAGCTACACTGCTGCTTTGGAAATAATTGTATTTCCATTAATGCAAATGGTCAAAAAAGTTGATTTATCATGCATTTGTCAAATCTAGAGAATGCATTACAGAAACTCTTTTAGAACATCCTGAACTAAGTATTCAGAAGGATGAAAAGACTTCACAAAATGGAAACTCTATAATTAGACATAGAGAAAGTACACTGTATTAAGAGAAGAGAGACTGAGGAGTCCTGGGCTGTGGATTCCATTAAATTACCTTAAATGAGCAGCAAGCACTGTATTGACTAATATAATAGGATTTACGGAATACCTGAGTTTACAATGGAATTATTTGCCAATTATAACCTCTTTGTGTGAAGAGGAAAATTGTACATAAGAGGTTATCTGGAACTTCTAGACAGAAATATAGTGATACCTATTTATAAACTGCAAAGGAATACAACATCTCCAGTGTTAAGATGAGAAGAAAAATTGTTCACTGTGTTACTAGCACTGACCAAGGCACTTCGGGCATCTCGTCTGGCCTGAGACTTCCCAGGGTAGACACACCAGGACACACAGAGTGGCCAGAGGAAGAAACTAAGTTTTCTTTAAGAAACATGTTTTGGGGTCAGGGATTAATTTCTTTGGAGGGAAAGGGCATACAAGAGCAGCCCTTGTCAATACTCAAAAGCACAGTCCAAGCAGGCCATGCAATGTCTCTTGGTAGGGAGGGGACACAAACTGCCCAGGGATGCACTCAGCTACTTTGCAGATCTAATCTTTAGCTCTCTGTATGTAGTCCTAACAACACATATATGAAAGAGTTTGTTTTATCTGTAGTGCTGTTACTCTTTAAGAGAGAAGTATCAATTGCCTGTCAGATTGTTTTTATGACCTTGTCAAACAACTCAACAGACTCCTTTGTTTATCTACTGTGAAGCATGGAATTATCTTCAAGATGAGCTGAAGCAATGATTACAAGATAGGCAATAAACAGATTAAAATCAAACTCTAGTTGAGGAGAGAAAATCCAGTTGCTCCTGCTAAATGGAACCTTTGTAGACCAAAGGAATCTAGCACAGCATTTGACTGACTGAGGGAAAAAAAATCTGTCAAACTAACTGCTTTTTTTACTGGTCTTGTTCACTCTATTCTTTGATATCAGATACTTAATATTACCAGAAGCTGGATTCTGGAGAAATGCAGAACATTCTTCAATTTTAGTGAGAAAATCTCTTGGTCTCATGTGTCTGACCAATTGATAATCAGAAATGTCTGTCTGTCTTGCATGACAGAACAAAATTAAACAGAAATTTGGTCGACTATGTTTGGCCCAGATTCCTCATACCCACTCTGCTGTGTATTTTTGGGTTACTACCACCAATGGAGGAAGGAACACTTTTCTCTCATCTCGTTGACTGTCAGCAAAGTTATTTGAATCTCTGACTCAAAAAGGTGCTAGATAAAAACCATATTAAAAGAAAAAATGACTTAAGAAAGTGAGAGAAAAGGATGTAATTTCCAGTTCAGGTATTATGGAAACCCCATGGAGAGAATAATAAATCATTTTCCAGCTGTAGCTATCCTCAGGGAAAACACTTGACAGTTTCTTTAAAATAAGAAATACTTTAATTATCTTCAGTTGTGTTGAACCAGCATTCAAAAAGAATGAGAACATGTTTTTAGATTTTGATATTGACTTGTCCAATTAATTTGCTAAGTCTGTGGCACTTGAACAGACCTGTGATGGATGTACAAATGACTGAGTGCCTCACTGCGTATTTGTAAAGAAGATGATTGATGTATCCCATAATTTCTTTGAGCCATGGAGCTGATTTATATGCTCTGTGCTGTATAGACATTCTCTTTGTCAGTTGGGACTGTAAAACCCCCCACAGGCAATTGTCTGCTATTCAGTCTTTCCCATTCACTGAAATTACACATAATTTTAGCCTGTGCATTTCTAAACTATGCTTTGCCATTTCCATTTGAAAATGCCTTTGTGTTAAACATTTTTGACTTGTCTAAATAAATATTATCCATAATAACCCTATATCAATCCATTACAAACCCATGTAACTACGTACTGCATTTAGATTTAATCCCTGAAACAAAGCCTGTTCCCACCTCTCTCATGTGTTGCTTTCACAGCTGATACTCACAGCTGCAGAAAAATCTGAGGAACAGAGAAATCTGTTTCATTTTGCTAAAGCTGTAGGATCTGCAATAAAATAATGTTTGAGTGCCTGGTCTTCATATATATAGACGATCAAATTCCAAAAGCACAGAGACCTCTTGGCAGGTAAATAAGCCTGTACTTATGGGTGGAGGGAAGTATTCAAACGAACTCAATTCCAAATTCCATCAAAACCTCATTAGTGACACATTTATATCATTAGCTGAAAGAGCATTAGTGTAGTCAGCTAGAAACAACCATTTAGGAAATAAGTATGAGCTCTGCTGGTGAAAAATGGCTTTTTTATTAGAGACTGTCAATTCACAGGATTAAGCTACAACTTTGAGTTTTGATCATCCAGAAAAGACAGACTTTCTACAAACAGAAACTGCAGAATGAGGAGAAGTGCAAAATACCTTCTTTACTGTTCTAATTGTTCATCTTGAACCACTTTCTTCTTTAAAACTCTCTTTAATCTTCAGACAGTGCTATAATACATTACTGGAGCAGTGTATCATGTCTGGATTTACTTGTAAATGACAAAATGGTGACAGAATCTGTGGAGTTCCAGTGGCTGTGGATTCTGAAGTTAAATTACATGTACTATAGAACTATTTCCTTTACTGGTTTTAACATTTTCTTCCTTAGGATTATGTGCAAGTATCCCTCTCAGTATAACATGGAGCATTGCAAAAGGGTTAGCTGATAGATTATCTCTCTGTAGGTCACTTTTATGAACACAAGGGGCAGTTTCCCAGCTCTGTGAGACAAGCCACCATCTTCTAGTCTTAGGGCCCATAGCAAAACATACCCTGGAATCTAGAGTAACCCACTGTAAGAGCAGGAATAATCTATGCATGAATATATCAAACTTCAGCCAGATGTCACTAAGTTTGACTCTTCTGTTTTGGAAAACAGGTGCATATCCCTGTAGCTCTTATATTTAAAGTCTGCTTGTAACGTTAAGTCTTTTATACCACAAATCTTTATATAAGATTTTCTTGTTGTTTCTCTGCTTAAATGGGAATTTTTCAGTTGTGTTTAATTTTCTCTTTCCAGACCTATTTCTGCTTTTCAATATTACCATGGAGCTGAAAAGCACCATAATTTTTCTGGAATTAAGTTAACAAATTTTTTTTTTTTTCTGCCAACTGCTTTTCCTGGAAGAAGAACAAGAAGGGACAAAAGAGAAACCAAAACTCATGGAGACAATCTTCATAAGTCTTTCCTAGACCACTGCATGAGTCATGCCATCAAGACAACAAAGCTCACACCAATGTCATTCTGAGCTATAGGCTCAGGGACCATTTCCTCCTTGTCTGTCCTTTGCTCCTTGACAAAGGATCCTACTTACCAGGGTCTCTGACATTCACTCCAAAGTGGATTTCATTATATAAATGAAGAAAAAAATAGATAAGTTGCTCTGCAAGGCCTTTCAGAGGCATGTGTTGCCCTGGTACTGCTGCTTTCACCCACAGTAGATATATCTATTTCACATCCTTCCCCATGTCACTCCATATGGGACAGAAGTAGACTCACTGGATGGAGGGCTGTACTCCTAAATGTAAGCATAGAGCATCTGCTTTGCTGAGTGTGGGACTGACCTGAACCAAGCTATTTTCTGTGGCATCCAGGCTGCCTTCTAGAATAATCACACTTAACTCAAGACCCTACAGGGTGTACTGAGTAGTTATAATTAGTCCATCAAAGTGCATTATTGTGTTTCTGCCTCTATCAGGTGTAATCTGCCATCCAGTTATTAATTTGCCTAGGTTTGCTAGAGCCTCTCACAGTTCTCTCCAGACTTGATTTCACTGAACAATTCTGTAATTCTGTTACCCAAACTTTTTAAAATCTACTTTTCTTTTCCAAATTGTCTTTTATTGCAGCACTTTTCACATATATTGGTGCCAGGAGTATTTTTGTCCCATACTGGGCTTTCAGAATTTTAATTTCCTCTGTTGTGTATGTGCATATGTTAGTGTATTAACTAGCACTTACCGGGGTGTAAATCACAGGGTGCCTCATTACCAAGGCGGATCATTAAATGTAGGAGGGTTATTTATCTAAAATGTGTGAGAAAACCATATTTCCCTAAAAATCTCACTCAGATCTGTCACCAAACTCTTTCTTTATGGAGAGCTAGTCAGATTTTTTTCATCTCCACATTTTCCTAGTCCATTAAAAGGCATTAATTTTTATGATGCCCCTTTATGCAAAATGTTTCATCTGAAATATATTCTTATCCCATCTAAAATGCAAGTTTCTAGAAACTGTATGTTATTTATGGGAGAGATTTGTAATTAGAACTATCTCAAATAATTGTCCAGCCTTTGGCTTGGGTACATTTCTTTCAGCATTCCTCATCTCTGAAGCAAGACTTGAAATACGGTAAAGTGCTGAAATCTGACTGAATTCAAGAGCTCTTCTGTACACAGGAGCCTTGAAAGGCTTTCAATAGCAAAATAAATTCCTGCTATGGATCTTATAACATGATCCAAAAGTGTCCATGAGAGTAATTAACTTCCACTAAGCTGCAAAGGACTTATCCAAAACGTTGGCAGCACTGAATTCCCTGCAGCCCTAATTAAGATTTTCCTGGTGCTCCTTCACAGAAGACAGTGGGCATGGATGGACTGCCATGGAAGAAGACAAGACAACTGCCTCAGGAGCCTCCCTCTCTTTCCCATCACCTGCCCCACAGATATGATAAGAGAGGGCCCCTGAAGTGGGGATGGGCTCCTCCTGGGGCTGTGGGGCCGAGCACCCCACTCAGCACCCCCGAGTGCCCCGTCACACAGCCGTGGCTGCGCTGGAAACGCCCCTGGCCAGCTGAAGTCACGCTGCCTAAATGGAGTAAAGGCTTTACTCCATTTCTCCATTCTTTACACCCTTTCCCTCCTCCCACCCTTTAGCTAGGGGTTGCACAGGGCTTTTGTTTAGCTGTGGAAAGGAAAGACAGCTCTAGACATTCAAGGCTTTGGTCTGCTAGATAGAGATGTGTCTCTGGTGCTTCAGGACAGACGCCAGCGGATGGATAGGGCAGCAGGAGTTTTTTTAGACAAAGAGGAAAGAACAGAACAAGCCTTGAACCTAGCTCTTGGCTCTGAGGAAAAAAATAAGAAAAAGAAGAAAGATATTTTGAGCTCACTAACAAGGTCCTATCTTTTGCTTATTTAGAGAAAAGTTTGAAACAAGGGCATAACAATACAGTGCAAGTAGAATACACAGGTCATGCAGAGCATAAAAGGATTGTATAAGTGTCTGTGTGTGCATGTGAGTATGATTTGCTTCTTATAACCCAGCTTGGTAAACCCTCACCTGAGAGATTTAAATCACACCCATTTTTCACCATGTTTGCCTCTCCCTATTTAGCAGACTGCAATGCAACTCTAAGAGATGGGTTGCCTGCTCTTTCAAAACCAGCTTACTCACACGAGGCATTCATTACACAGCATGGTAATTTATTTTGAAAGCAAATTTACCTTCCTCATCAAGCCACTGAGTTATGTGCAACCTGAACTATGCAGATAGACATGGAAAAGCAAGGTTTGGTTATTGTAAATCACTACCCTGGCAGTGGTCCAAGCTCTTAGGGCTTCAGCTGTTACACTAGTAGAGCACATATAAGCTCCCATATAACTAATCCACCTCAGTTACAAAAAACAATAATATACCTATGTAAGCCAGTCATGTGAAAATTACCATGATTTTCTGGCAATGCTTGATAATTATCTAGTCCACTATAAGCAAACCAGAAAAAAAAGGGCATAAAAATGCAGAGATCATACACTATCATACAAATAACAGAGGAGACTTAATAGAGGTTACATCATTAATAATTTTTATAAATTCCAGCTGGCACATGCCTTAATAGAAAAGCCTGGGGAAGTGGAAATGAGGGCATATATTAAGAAAAAAGCATCATTATTTAAAATACTTTCAGTTTCAAAATAATCTTATTTACGCTAAGTCAATTTTTAAAGACTCCACTACATAATTACAATCACAGTAAACAAGCAGTAATGATTTTTTTTTCCCTTGTTCTGTACTGGAAATAAGAATAGGAACACAGACACGTGTCCCCTTGGGTGATGTGTTTTAATCAGGTTGGGTTTTATAAGGCCTTTTTCAAACTGATCAGAATAGCCTGAAGCCTGTCAGAAAAAAAACATGTTGCCTAGAATAAGCCTTTAATAATATTTCACAGCTGATTTGTTTTTGAGTTAATTTGCCCTTGAGCAAAAGAACAGGGTCAGGAGGCCCCTTGTATGGGTTGGTGTTGAGCACAGCACAAAGGAACTAAAATCATGATAACAGTACCTGGTTGCAGTACTGAAAAACAGGGAAGGAAGAGCAGTGGAGAAAAAGAAACAAGAGTTATCCAGGAGAGATGACTGGCACAATGCAAGCTCCCTGCTGATTTAACAGAGATCACGTTCTCTTCTCCTTGAAATACAGAACTGTCTATTCAAGTTCATTGGTTTAAACTGAGGGGAGTTATTTCACACTTAATGCAGCTTGTGCCACATGTAACCCTCAAACAGAATCTCACCCAGAAACTCTCTTTAAACCTTGAAAAGGTCACACACAGAACTCCTTCAGCCTTTATTATTAAAAGCTTCCTGCCTGGTTCTACTGTAGAGAAAAAGGCAGTGACCTTACATTTAATCACATCAAGGACTCTGTGCTTTAACTTACTTAAAAGATTCCTTATGCAGGATAGCTTTATCCAAGAAGTCTTTTGCCAGATAATGATGTTTTTAAAGCAGTGTGCAAAATATCTCTTTTGCTGCAGACTCCAGCTGCTGAGTCAGCAGCCTCTCCACTGCCTGCAGAAAGGAGACAGTGAGAGAGGTCCAGGGGAATCTGCATTCAGCCAAATCTACCCCACATGCATGTGAAACCTAATGGAAATCAGTTGTGAGGCCCTACAGCTCTACAGGAGTACATGTGATTTACAGCAGGGCAAAGGATTTGCAGAATCCTGCGTCTTTGGTGCTTTCATTTATAAATGCTTCAGCCTGAGCAAAATTAATCTTCTTAATGAAGTAAAATGGAGGAGTAATTAGCTCCTTCCCTTGCACATGTTTAACCACAATGCCTTTGCTGGGTTTTAGAAGTGCACAGGACTTCCATTTTTACCTGCTGCTTGGATTTCCCTGTTTAAAAATGCAGCAAATGTAGCTTGAAAAAAATGTTTCTGCTGTGAGCTGTATGCTAAGGCTCTGATAAATGCCTTGTCACATTTGCTCTGCTTTGTACTTGGAAAGATTCTTATTTGTTTGCTTTTATGTTTCTACAACTCTCTTCTTTTTTTTGCACACCATTTTCAGGCAAGGGATAATTCTGTCAGGGATGACAGACTCTGTGGAAAACTTTCTATTCTGCATTTGGCTTTTCTCCACAGGGATTATGTGGAGCTGAACAAATAAAAAAAAGGTCCAAAGTCTGCCTCAGAAAAGCCCCTTCTTGATATTTCGTCTCAGCCCTCACAATTTTGCCATCTTCACGTCTGTGTGTAACTGCCCAGCACTAGATGAGGAATGGTGTCACCTATTACATACTAACATGACTTGAGGCAAAACAGGGTTTCCCTTCTGCTAGAAGACCCCTGAATAGTTCACTCCTGTTTGGGAACACTCTGTGAACCAAATTCTGATTTCTAAAAAGAAAGCTAGACAAGGTTTGGAGGGTAGAGGGGATGAAGGGTGAGCTTGTACTTGTTGGAGAGAAAGGAAAAAAATTTGCAGGTCTGGGTCCTTTTCATTATCTTGGAAAGATGATATCACCTATTCTCACCCCAGTTTCTGCAAAACAGGGAAATAATATTTTTTTATTACTGCTAATCTGTTCTGATGCTATGAGAGTACTTCACAGCACTTTAGTGAAGATTCTTTTGTTTTCCATGGGCACCAAATTTCAAGGTAGAAAGCAGAGCTCAGATGTGCGCAACAGCCTTGGTCAGTAGAGCTTCAGGATTTGGAACATCCCTTCTCTTCCAGGGGCACACAATCTTTTAAATACACGTCCATTATAAGTACAGACCTGTTTTCAGTACAAAACACGTAAAGAAAGTTCATGGGGAGGAAAGAGTGGCTTACTTTGCTGTTTCTCTGGCTCTCCCAGGAGCAGGACTCAGCCTCCTGAGGAGCAATCCCTCGCTGGAAAGGGTGGTCACTCAGGCAGGTCTGGCAGAAGGGAGGCTCGAGCTCTGAATCCCCCGCAGGTAAATTCATCACAGTGGACCCCGGGTATTTGAGGCTGGCATGTGGATGCTTCTCAACGTTGACCATTGGGCTCTTAATCCACCTTCGTACCTGCCAACACAGAAGCAGATTATGGACTCTCTTTGCTCTACAGCTGTTTGGATGGCACAAAAGGGTTTCCAATGAGGACAGTAGCACAGATTGGGGTAAATAATCAGATATGAGGATCAGGATCAATTTTCTGTAGGAAAAAGTACCAGGCGAAGTCAGGGAAAACACGCATCATCATAGCCAGGCTCTTAATGCTGAGAATTCTTTGCTGCTTTGTGCAAGTCTGCCATAAGTTTATCTACAAAATAAAGGCTTTGTAAATATATTTTTACAGTAGAAGTAGACAGTAGACTTCTAAGAAGAGAGCAATAACTACCCAAAACAAGTACTTCCAGCCTAAACAGCTCAATTTCCCCATGAGAAAAGGAGACTGGTTTTGCAGGAATAGAATTGTAAGACTTGCTTTCTGCAGTCCTTTCTTTCAACAGCAATATCTCCTGTATCATCTTGGACTTCATAAACTACCTCAGCCTTTTCTGTGCCTCCTATCACTCCATTCAAGAGTCAGTTTCTCTTGCTGACCTGCCCCAAATTTTGAACCTGACTCCTCTAATCTGCCTTCCCCTGCATTCTCCTCATCTCTGCAGCTTCCCAGCTAGGACCCAGCGCACTGCAGTAGGAAGGACACTGGTTATGAGCACAGTACACTGTGCTGGCAAGGCACTGTGTCAGCCTTGTGCACTTTGTTTGCTCATCCTTTCACTTCTGTGACTGTCTCTTTGATGTGAATCAACAGTATTGGATTTTCTGAGACATTAAGTGAGGAGCAAGAGACCTTTCTGAACTCTTTTTCCAAGTTATTTTGCACTGTGAAAGCAAAAAGACCACTATGTGAGCTGTGGTATGTTTGCACTGAATCTGATCAGAACTCTGTCCTTTGAATGCAAATCATGGATAGGGATGTCTCAGGACACGCTCTCCCAGCCTGGAGCGGGGGGGCTGAGACCGCCACGGCTGATAGCCCAACTGTCCTGCTATTGACAGGATGCAATCTCTTTCCTCTGTGATCTTGGTGTCCCTGGCCTCAGCAGCTCCATTCTTCATTAAGAGATGGTATTTGCCATTAGAGGATGCTTTACATCAGGAAAAAAAACATTTTATCTTACATTAGTCATGAGCAGGATAGCAAGTGCTTGATTAACAGTGGAAATCTATATCACAGCAACTGGTAACCAGGATCATGTATGATAAACAAACAGAATGAGACATCTATAACTGGCCTTCTGCTGGTGACTCCTCCATGAGCAAAGCGCCTGCTCTGCTGACCTGCCGGAAATCTCAAGATTAGGAAAATTTCTCTTTCCTCTCTATGGAAACCAAGCAAATAGATTTCCTTCTGTGGGCAAATGAGCCACTTTACAGTGTATTCCCCATTTGCATTTTTTTTGTGTCAGTTCATGTGGATAATATTACCCTCTACATCCATGTTCTGCAGCATCCGCACAAAATATCCAGACTGCTTTAGCTTCAGGTTGATGGATTTAAGTTGTAGGGGGAGGGATTATTTTTTTCAGATTTAATTTCAACAAATGTATATTGAAACTGATCTTTTAACTCAGGCAGATTTTTTTAAAATATATATTTTTGTCAAGCATAATTGATTCTGTGATTGTTAAGCACACCTTTAAATACATTATTCTCTCAAATAAATACATTGTGTCTTGATCTAATTTCAAATTTTGGTGTGTTGAAAATAATAATTATATTCATGGAAAAAAAAACCCCATGCTTGATTTCCCAGTGTAGTTTTATTACAGGAAACATTCAATAATGTGATTCTGGAAGAAGCAAATGTCTGTTGAATTTTTTCTTTTTAAGATATACCTGGTGGTCACTTAAGTATTTTCTGACCTGGTTCTGGCTTTCTTCCTCAACATCCTGCAGCTTCAGTCATTTCACTATGGATGTACACAGTGTGCAGAAATGTGCATGAATAAAGAACCAAACTGACAGCAGAAAAGGACCTTGGCTGCAATGAGCCCCAGCTTCAGTCTTCCTTAAAAATTCAGGAAATATAAGCTTGTCTTTTGCTTGAGACTTCTCAGTTGCATATGGAATTCACATGTAAATGTGGATCTAAGGTTTCATTAAGACCCTGTGATGTTTAGTTTTGTGATATCAAATTCATGACATTTGCAGTGATAGAGTTAAACAATAATTTCTATTGTAACTTCACCTGTTTTTTCACTTTCTTGTGTTTCCATTTACATATTTCTAACCTTCCTGTGTATGAAAAAACATTCCAAATATGACCTGGGTGCTTCTGATATATGAAAATCTGTTGGTATTGAATGATCTTGTAGCTGTACCTTTTAATGGCAATGAAATATACATTCTGCAGTATAATGGTCATGAATTAAAAATTAACCACTGGTGTTTTAATGATGAATGAAAGTAACACAGAGTGCATTTTATGAAGGTGCACACCCCAGAATGTAGATGGCATTTCTCTCTCTAGCATCAGGAAGTGGTTCCTGAGTTCATGCTGAATTCTGAAGAGTTTTTCTTTATTTATTATTTACTCAAAGCTGACTCCTGATTTTAAGCCAGATACACATCTTTTTTTATGGATTACTCATTTCTGTTTAAAAATGTTGGGCTAAATCGAAGTTTTCACATGATAGGTACATATTATTTATATATTATGGCCTGTACTGAGAGATGAAAAATAAGCATGATCATGAACACTGCTCTGGTCATATTGTTGTTCTGTTGAATGAAGCAGAGTTTTGGGGAAACTAAGACGAAAAAAAATTCAGGAGAATCAAGCTTTGAGATTGAACAAACCAGCATGATTGGGTTGTTTTTTCTTTTCATGGTTGGGAAAAGTTCCAGTAGGTTAGCACACCCACAAATGCACTGTCAGAGGTGAGCTTTAAAACTAGTTTTTCTTCATGAGGTCGGACAAAGTCCACGTTCATGTACATCCAGTCCAGGACACTGTGCTGACTCACCAAGACACACGTAACATTTCAATAAACTCAACTGAGTCACTCTGAAAAGTAATATATAATCAACAAACTTCAACAGAAACCCAAGGCCTGCACAGCTGAGCCCAGGGAAGTTGTTTTCCTTTCCTGGGCAGCCTTTGCCCTTGCGTGAGGCGCCGAGCCGGGCCCTGGGTGCCTGCCCCTGTGCCTAGACGTGCCTGCCAGCCGCCCGAGGGAGCCGTACTGGGGCTGGAATGCAGCGCCTGCCAAGGAGCTCTGCCAATGCCTGCCATGCCAGGCTGCTTCCTGGGCTTGCCTGCATGGAGGTGCTAAAGTCTGCTCTCCAGTCACAGGTTACGTAAATGCGCATGCAGCCCTTGTGTGGGCAGCTTGGTTCAGAGTTACGGCGGGTTTAAGTAGTTCTGCAGACATTTACTCCATTTATCTGAGTTGAAATTTCAGATTTTATTCTGAATTGGGAGGTTCGGGAGGACTTTAATGACATTCAACTCCTCTAATTTCACTTCTTCAGCTAATTCAGACTAATGCCCCTCGGTATCCCTTTGCAGACAAACCCTGCATTTGATTTTGAAATTCATAGATAACACTGAGTAAAATGCACAGAAGAGTGTAGAAAGTTCAGTGATTCACCACTGATTTTAACATATATCCATGTCCAAAGTAATTGAAAATACTGATTTGAAAGTAGGAACTGGCAGCAACTCCATAGCAGCAAGGTCAAGATCAGACTTTGGAAGAAAACCAATTTCCCTGACCATTGCTATCCAGGTCTTGGCTTTCTATTGATGCTTGTAGATTATATATTACTTTTCAGAGGGCCTCAGTTAAGTTTATTGAAATGTTATGTATATGTATTAGTCACCGAATTGTAAGTCTACACTATAGGCTTTTGTCTAGCTTTAACCTTAATAGACTTCAAAGATTTTTTGAGGTTTTAATATTTACATTTACATTAGACAAGTGCCTTAGATCTATAGCTCTGTTTGACTAGGGCTATCTTAAATGTCACTAAGGGATTCAAAGTGAAAAGGTTCATTTCTTTTTAATTCATTTCCACTAAAAACAATCCTACACTGGATTGCACAAAACTAAAAGGAATTTTAAAGGAATTTCTCAGTGTTTCTTCCCTGATTTGACAAATTAAGATTAATGACTAGCAGATGATAATTTGCTATTTAGGACATTAGGTGATCATAGAATCATGGAATTATTTGGGTTGGAAGGGACCTTAAAGATCATCTAGTTCCAATTGCCCTGCTGTGAGCAGGGACATCTTCCAGAAAACAAGGTTGCTCCCGGCCCCATTCAGCCTGGCCTTGAACACTTCCAGGGATGGGGCATTCATAACTTCTCTGGGCAATCTGTTCCAGAGCTTCATCACTGTCATACTGAAAATTTTCTTGCTAATACCTAATTTAAACCTGTTTCTGTTCGAATTCGCGCCTTCTCCTGTCACTACATGCCCTTGTAAAAAGTCTTTCTTTAGACTTCCTGTAAGGCCCCCTCAGGTACTTGAAGATGCTGTAAGGTCTCCCCAGAGCTCAAATACCAACGTCCTAGTTGCATAATTCTTTGTGGCGCTGTAAGGAGTATTTTATCATTCAAATATGTTGGTTTTTTTATTCTTATCAAGATATCCACTACCACTAAATAAACTAGAGCCTGCTCCTAATTGTGGGAAGCAATTCTCCTCTGAACTTCCTCTGACAACTTCTGTACTTTTGTTTCCAAGGCAAAGCTCCTAATTTTGCCCAGCAATTTCATCCACCATTATAGAGTATAAGCAGCAGACTCTAAATGTGTCTGAGATAACCAACTTTAATGTAACTGCTCATATGAATAATTTCTTAAAATTAAGAGTTTTGAGGTTGTCAAAGCAAATAATTTCAACTTTTCCAAAATCAAAAATTTCACAATTTCAAGTCAAATGACATTTTTTCTTTCATTTTATTATTGTTTATTATTGAGATAGAACAAATTATTTGGAACAAATGCAGAAAACTTCACACTTGCAGACTTTCATGACTGGGAGTAAACACTTCTCCACCCTGCCACTTTTTTTTTTTCTATTGGTGGTTTTGTTGGACCACCAAAGGAACTCTGGAACTAGTCAAAGTTGTTTGGTATTTCTCGCATTTCTTGCAATGACAACAAACAAAATTGATGAAAATTTTCAAGAAAAGTGAATTTTTTCAAGAAAAGTGTGTCCAAAGGAGTGTTCTGCACCCTTCTAATCTGTAGCCATGTTTCATTAATCCCAAACTAAATTGAAATGTGACTGTTAGAGAGCAGCTCTAAAGCCCTTTTCCCAAGCATGGCCTGTAGCATTGCTGAAAGGTGCACAAGTATTTTTTAAAAGCTCTTTATTTTCTGAGCCTTGTTTTCTCAAGTTTCTTTGTTTACTTTACTTTCTAAAAACATGATATCCAACAGTGATAATCTTAGACTTGAAAATTGCCAGATGTGATTAAATGAGATTTGCCAAGTTCCAGGGTTTTTTCACTCCTGGTTTTTCCTGTTATGTAATAGCAAACAGATAAAGCTTTTCATTTAATATGGCTCAGTTGTCAATGGCATCAGTCGACTCAGCACATTTCACACTTTAATCGGTTATCCATAAGCCAGTCCCCAGCACTGCAATCATGAGGAATATTTTCCATGAGAGAAACACCAGCCTGTTCTCTGGGCCTCTACCAATGCACATGTGCCTCTTGCTCAGAGGAAAAAAGATGCCAGTGGCACCAGTGACCATCTTGGAGCATCCTCCCTGTCACTGGAGGCTCTGAAAAACCTGGTGCTTCACAGGACTAGATGAGCTTCTTTGCTGGCTTCACAGCTGAACACTTGACCTTCAGAACTGATGAATATACAAGAAGAGAAAAGGCAGGTTATGCAGGGACATAATGTCTTGCAAGATTAGGCCCTTTGTAGATGTGGCAGTCACTTCACTGCACTAAGCCCCAGTGAGTGATATGGACCATGGACCGTGGATTTTAGTAGGAATATGCAATAAGGTGGGAAGATACACATTCTGGAGTAATATTTGTGTGAAAGAAAAATGGCATAAGATTGTAGACAAATTTGATAGGCCATTAGATGTTTAAAATTGAGAACATTTGCTGAAGATTGAGCATAAACTGGATGATGGAATGGCTTGAGGAAAACTGTGGAAAAAACTGCTTAGAGGTCCAATATTATCAGGCAGTTCTCAATGAAACATCACACCCATCAACACAATAGTATCGAATGTAATCTGACAGCCTGTGCAGCTCTGTGCTCTGCACAGCAACATTTTCTCCCTCTGAAACTTTGGACGGGCTTTTTTAAAATATTTTTTGTGGGAAATTGGAATAAACCACTCTGTGCCCTTGAATTTTTCTGTACTTAAATGCCATTCTTCATGAAAGTTTGTTTGCATCAGTTATGGGTTATTTTGGCTCTAAGTCAGCTCCTTTACTCTGCATGTTGAATTTCAAAGTCTCTGGATATGCTTTTCCCTATCGGCCAATACCGAACGCCTCGAGTGTGATCTAGGTCAGTGTATGTGCCTGTGTTTGAGTTGTGCCTCCCTCTGATATCAAATGTACATTCCTCCTTCTCCAGTTGCTGTTCATCTGATCCCTTCTTTCCTTTTCCTTTTCCTATCTAATTGCACCCTGGACAAGGATTTGAATTTTCATCCATTATGTAAACCCGAGGCGGACAGAGAGCTCTTGGAATCATCTCCCCCGAAGTCTCGAGGGCGACTGTCAGGAAATCTATTTAAATTACAATTAGGTAGATTAGGGAATGAAAAGCTCCGTTGTTCAAACTGCATACAGTCATCTACTTAAGTGGAAAGTGGTAAACGAGAGGCAGGCTGATTAATGCCCCGACTGAGATCTAGCACTACTCTCTAGCTGACTCTGACATTTAATTTGTCATGTCCCATGGGAAATGCGGCACAGCAAAAGAATCAGTTCGTCAAATCACCTCGAGCTATTTTTTTCCCCTGCAGATCCCTGAAACACAGCACTTTGTTGATTAATACTCACATTTTATTTTAAAAGGGAAAGTGAAGGGCAACTCGCTGCATAGTCATCATTTGCTGCTTTCCCTGCAAAGCCGAGAAGCCACTCGCTAAAAAGCAGACAGAGGCCAAATAGCACAGCACTTTGTTTCTGTCCAAGTCTGGATGTACATGCCCTGGATTCAAGGAGAGTTTAGTCCTCCAGCTGCGCCAGGAAAAAGGTTACCCACATGCAAGGGGGATCTGGGGAAGGACACATTTGCCACAGCTTAGGGTGGAGAATATTCTTCACTGGAGCCCCAGCACACTTCGCTATAGCAGGGGAATATAGAGCATCTGGCAGAAATCAGATCTATCCAAGGGAAGGCACAGCAAATATTTCAGTACTTGTTGTCATCGCTTGCAATGTTAACACATCAAGTAAATAAGGCAGATTTTTATGATCTTAAGTGTGAATGACATGTCTCCAGGCCACAGAAGAAAGTCAGCAAAGGCAAGATTCTTAAAAAAAAATATGTCAACACGTGACTGCATTCAGGCACTAATCCCAAAAGTTGATGGGTACCAAAATGACTCACGGAATCTGGAATCCTCTAAATATGGGTTTAAATATTTCTGCTGAACAAGTTGTAAATAATGTAAGTCAAGGCATGAAGAGGAGCAGAAAGTTTAGGCACACCAGTATTGCAAATAACTACTGTTAATGGGCACACAGCAAACTGCCTGGTTGATTTTACTGTTCCAGTAAATGGGAAAGCTCTTGCCAGATCCAGTAGTGCAGGAGAAAGTTTGTAAAACCTACATCTCACAGTAATACCTAAATTAACTTTTGCTGTGCCCTCACACTGATTTTTTTTGTAATGTGGCACCAAAAAAATTCTAAACAGCTGAATAGGCACCACATAGGATTTTCCTCTCTTGCTTCCTCCCATGTTGTCCTTGACAACAATTGTTAGTGTCATGGGATTCTTTTCTCTGTGAATAAATAAATAACTGATGTGTTGGAATCAGGTAAGAGCTCTTGGATCAATTGCAAGCCTTGATGGCACTTGTTACTACACAAGATGAGACAATAGATTCATTGTCCATTCTGGTGTATAAACACCCTCTGCGTATTATGTCAAAGAGCAAAACAAAACAAAATGGGGTTTATTGTGCATGTGCAAGTGTAATCTTTCCAGGCTACCAAGTTAAAAGTGCTTTTCATCTAGATCAAATAAAAACAACATGAACAATACAACCCGAAATCCTATCCAAATAGTTTGAGGCTGCTCGCTGGTACCTTCTCTTCTCTATTCTATGTTTTATGTGAGTAATGCCAATTGTCAGTAAGCCTAGGCAACATTTATTTTAACTCCTGCTTTGATAAACACCGCATCCCACATCTATTAGTCAAAGCCTCAAATCAGTCTGCAGGGTACTGTGAGCATCTGATCCGGGCACAGGAGCTAGGGAATGCATGCTTGGATGTGAATGGCAGCAAAGGTAGGTGAATGAAAAAATTCCAGGCAAAACAAAGATACTTCAGTGTACGTTTCCTCCACCTCAGTTTCCTGATGCAATGGTTATTTTGCATTGTTCAGTAATCTGGGCTGAAATAGCCCAGTATTATAAAGTTTAACTGCAGTGCAAGAATAATGACTGCAGTGGCAGAACATTATGGATGACTGGTTACAGCTCCAAGTCCCATTCAGTTGTCATTCTTAACTATTCAAAAGCTTCATACTGTCAGAGCAGGGAAGTATATTTTGTGTGTCCTGAAATTAATAACTTCCCTATTTCAAATTTGAGCTTAACTCTACACTTCACTAATCTCCTTTAGATTTGGCAGAAGATGACCCTTATAATTTGTTATATAACTTTGCACGGCATCCTAATTTTTTTGTCAATCTTTAAAGAAACCAGGACCACTAGCAAGCTGATTTAGGATGCCTGGTCCTTCTGGCCTGCGACAAAGACATGCCAAAATATTCACAGAGCTGTTAGGCGGACCATACACCTTAAAAAGCTGCAGTATTCCCAGAGGGGCTCCTGGTGAAAGATGACAGTAATTTTTTACAGATCAGCTCCTTTGACAGGAAAGGCTGGGCTGGGAGCTCCTGGCAGCAGGGACTTCAGCAGCCTGTGCAGGCCCATGTGTAGTGTGGCGTGGCAGTGCCATGGGGGAGGCTGCCACAGCCTGGGTCAAGCCCCACTTGAGCACTCTGGGGTGGTCCTGTCACCTGTCAGACTGGGTAACACAGACAAGGCAAAGGTCTTTGTTTTTCTGTTCCAAGTCAAAGGAGATATTGAGTAATAGAATCATAGAATAGGTTTGGGTTGGAACGAATCTTAAAGATCCTTTAGGTCTCAGCCCTCTGCCATGGGCAGGGACACCTTCCACTTGACTAGGTTACTTAAAGTCCCATGCCACTCAAATTAGCCATTTCTAAATGGCATCCCAGATGAGATGCAGTGTGCAAAACACCAATAAATTTCCATCACGAACTAAAAGATTGTTTTATTCCAAACCATACAAGAACTTATGACTTAAAAAACCATCATCAGCAGGGATTTAAGCTAAGAGGAGGATTTATAATTCAAGTGTTTTGACAAATTGATTCATTGCCAAATGTGACCAATTCTCATAAGATCATTTACTGATTTTCATCACTGATTTTTTCCCCACTAGGATGATAAAGTGAACTTATGGAAAGCAGACCACTTGATACATACTCTGTCACTGTAGGAGGACATATGGTCCTGAATAATTTGAAAATAAAATATACATTGTTGTCTTGCAATTGCACAGGCTGAAAGTAAACCTCCTTGATACAAGAGACTCTTTTGAAGTTAAAATTTATTGGTTAATGATTCAAAATTTTCTGTGCATGATATTCTTTAGAGATATGTAGTAAAATCTTAGCTCAGGCTATCTTAAAGATGGACCAAATGTTTATAACATTTCCTGCTTCAAAATCTGCCAGCAACATTTATTTATAATCCCATGAGGAGGAAACTATTATTTTCTAGTTACATTTCAATCTACTTTGAAATATGCTTGAATTTCACCAAGCTCCCCATCACTCTGTGGTGATTAGATGCCTCCTCCATTTGAGAAATAGGTCTTATGAGTCGAGTCCTCCTTGGAGAGGGGGAAATGACTCAGTGCTTCAAAAACAAAACAGCAAACACAAGATGAACTAACAAATCTGAAACCCCATCCCAATGCAATTTCATCACCTATAAAACTGCAGCTGTTTCAATTTGTGAAACTAAGCAGTTTCTCCTGCACCTGTCAAACCTGCCTGGCATTTCAATAAATTGCTCCATGTGTTGTTTTTGCTCCTGCTTAAAAATAGCTTGAGAAATATGGTTTTAAGAAGGGCTAAGTACAGACAAAAAGTACAGTTAATCAGAGTAAAACCACATTTTCAAACTGCCAGTCAAAACCAGTCATTCATATGTATTAAAGAAATAAGTGTTCTTAAGTGAAAAACACAGTAACAGATGCAAACCAGACACACTCAAGAAGTACGAAACAAGGGAGGCTTTATTTCTGCCCTTTACATTATTTCCTTTCTTAGCTTAGTATTTTTCCAGGGGCACACTCACACATGCAAGAAACATATTAGCCAGCATTTATTCCTTGTGGTCTTCACTTTATTTACAAGATGACGGCAATAAAGAGCTTTGGTTTAGAAACACAAGCTGAAGTGTAAGTCACCAAGGCTGACTTGTCAGCTTGTGGGTTGGTCTTCCACATGTGTAGGTTATTTGTTTTGGGAAGACTGTGACTGAAGCAGCTTGTTTTTTAGTCTCTTATTCCATCTGCTTTGTTATGTGTAGATTTTCTTTTGCTTAACTCTTGCAAATAAAAAATAAATATTCTGAAGTCATTTTGGGCAAAAGCTACTGAAAGCTAACACATTTTTCCTCTGAGAATGCCAACATTTTTGAGGCTTCAATGCCAAAACAGGTTAAATAAGAATTATGACATCAGAGAAAATATTAAAAATAGCCTGCAGGTAGGATAATTTACATGGTTTCAATTTGGTGTGCAAATCCTTTTACAGGACTGCTAGTCACCAATGTAAATTACTGTGTCAGAGGATAAGTGAAATGGAGAAAGCAAACAGAAATTGAAGAAGGCAAGTAGAAGGAGATAATACCTGACACAGATAGGTTTTTAAATGGACTGAATAGTTTTCCTAGTATTGTGACCATGAAATAAAGGAAATCAGATGACAGCCTAGCATTGTGGACTTGGCCGGTAATATCTTTACTAAAGACAACTTTTCAAAAAGCAGCAAATGCACCAAACTCAGCTCATCTCCATCCTTGCAAATAATTTCTCTCATTGGCAGAGCACCTGGGCGTGTGGTATACCTGCTCTTGATTCATCTGGTAGGGCAAGTGAACCAATTTTAGGTGGCATGCGTACACTGGAGAAACCCAGTGTGGTTGTCTGGATCCCATATAAACACACAAATGTGCAAAGATACTTGGGTGCAGAAGCTGCTGGAGTTTTCCAAGGCTCACACAAGTTACTCCAAGAGCTTTGTAAAGCACATTGCTAGGTTGGGCTCTCTAGCAGCTTGCAATGGAGAAGCAGCAATCTCTGCCTTCAGCTCTGTATGGGCCTATTCAGTATGCAGGATACTATATGGGAAAGGTCCAGGCTGGTTAGCCCTTGGAGAGAAAAAAGGGAAAAGTATGATGAACAGAAGAAATTTGTTGAGAAGAAGATGATTTATTTACATATTTAACTTCTGGATGACTGCCAGTGTGCTTGGAACTGCACAGAAAGAGAACCTCATGAGGCTTGTCTCATATCTAATTACGGCTCTTTCAAGCTTAGTATATACAGAATAATTGGGGAATGGAATGAACAATCTCAGAGTAGCTCTGACCTTTTTTCCCTTCAACATTTCTTAATTAATCTTAAATAGAGAAGGAAATAATTTATTTAGTCTAAGCAAGATATCCCAAAGCAGTCACCTTTGCTCTCTTATCACTGTACAAAAAGAAAAAAATGCAGCACAGAAGAAGAGACATAAAAAATAAAGGAACTTTTTAATCTGAAATGTGACCTCTTCCTCTCACAGGGAGCTGATGGAAGGTGCATGCATGGACACCATAGGCTTAGGAAAGAATGGACAGTAGTGAATGCTTCTTTCTGACAGGGTGAATCAAATCTCACAATCTCCGTATCAAAAATATACATCTCCCATCTCCACCACGTGCATCGTAGCTCCTGATGTTACTCATTGGGGAGACACTGTCAAATTAAAATGCAGGAGCTAAAAGAGAAGTGTCAGGGTAAAGATAATGAAGAGAGACTCCAAATTCCATCCTGATGACTGTGTTTCTTCTTGTGTCTCCACCTCTCTAAGGTCTTGGTAGTGTTAAAGATACCTCTGGATGATGGCTGCACCTTTAGGATGCCCATCTACAGAGCTGCTAAGCATTAAGCAGCATTTATGTTCATCTTTTTTTTTGGGAGTTCAGGACCATCCCTGACTAGTAGTGCTAAATAAAAAGGCTTGGTTATTAATTAACTTTTTCTACCAGTTTCTGAGATGAACAAGAAACCAGTCTGAAGGCCGTGATATTGCTGTATAAAGGGACAGGGTGTGCATGGAGCAGGGGAGAAGATGACATGGAGCCAGAATGCAAACTGAACACAAAACATGGAGGCACAGCAGCTGTAGTTTTAATCACACCTCTAGTCTGCTGGCATAAGAAGAAAAGGTCACACTACAGAAATAAAGGTTGCTTTGGTTTGTATTTCACAGGCTGTCCTCCTCCAACATTACCTTCCATTATCTTCTCTTCACATGAGTTTTCTTACAGTTATTTTTTATATCATAGCCTAACAGTCAGAAAGGTTTTACACAGAGGATTCCCACAGTCACTTTGTTCCCATAGCATAGAAGTTTAGTCCAACACTCCATCCAGAAAAGCTGATGTTACAACAGCTGTCCCTGCAAGGAGCCCTCCTTTGAGTTGACCCTTAAGGAATGTGGTATCCAAAGTTTTGCATGAATCAGAGTGTGTCAAACAATGTCAATATGCTTCAAAATGTCATTAATTTTAAAGCTAGAAATAAATTATCATTATTCAAATTCCAACCTACCTACAGTTTAGGCCATTAAAGCTTAACAGTCTTTCATTAAAATAATGCAGGGGTCTTTCCAGAAAACAGAAGACACTGAAAGGACTGTATATTTTTTCACTAATCTTAATTAATTAGCATGGAAGAAATTTCAAGCCATTTTATGAACCTATTATTGAGTAAATTTTTGCAATACATCTAAATTTGTATTGTTGACCTGCAGTTCAAGCATTTTTCTTAATAACCTTTTTTATTTATTTCTGCTACACAGTTGAAAACTTTTAACAGCCCCAGTAAAAAGCATACATATGAACTGGCCGAAGCAAGACAAATATCTAATGAAACAGAGCACAGAATAAAATGAAAGATAACTTTCTCACCTATAAGCCCGCAACTCTTCCCCAGTCATTCATATTAAAATAATTTTGATGGCAACAGTAGCCAGTGATTTTGAGTATCTTATTTGTGTCCATGAAGTCTCAATTGAGATTTGAATTTGAACTCTTTAGGTGCTGTCAGTGTCTTTTTCTCTACTCTGAAGAGCTTGCAATCTAGACAGCTGGCCAAGTGATGCTTCTTAGGATAGTTGAGGTGGATTCCCAGGGTCAAATGTTACACAGGAATCTGAGTTGCTATGAGTTTGCATGCTCTTTTAGCACCCAAAAAAACTTCCAAACCTCCTGAAAAGGTCCCAGCCCACAGGGATGCTGAAAGAGTGCTGATGTGGGCAACTGTGAATTGAGCCTTTCCAGAACAGGAACTCCAGGGTCATGTTCCATCCCCGTATCACATCTGTAATCAGCTGGCAGTGGGGCAGTGGATGCAAGGTTCCCCTTCCTCCTTTTGAATATTGAGTGTTTTAAGAAAAGTCCTAAAGTGTACTGCCTGACTGACAGGGATTTTTACCATCTGTAGTCCTCTGGAACTTTTCAGAAGTCAACTGTATGCCCATGGCATGGTTTGCACAGTGTACAAATATATGTGTAGCCCTGAAAAGCACAAGCAGACAGGTTGTTGGCATCTGAAAAAGCAACCCCTTGACTACTGAGCTGCAGCATCTGGCTATACACACAGCTCCTCCTTCACTGCAACTGGGACATTAAACAGTTTACTGCTGCTGGTGGTGGACGCCGAACCAATGTTTGTGCACACCTACAGCAAAAAGAGGCTGTCCTGTGCCTTGCACAGCTCATCATCCATGCTTCTGATGTTATGCAGAAACTTGGTTATTGGGCTTTTCTTGTGGGAGACACAAAAGCAGTGAAATAAGTGCTGGATTATGGAGCACAGCAGGCTCCAGTCTCAGGCTGTCCCCTCTTCAGCCATTTCCTGATGGGCCACAGTATGAGAACAGGCTTGGTCATGCTTGAAGACACTTAAAGACAAACATGCCCCTTGGCACTCTTGACTTTGCAGGGCAGGCAGAATCTCAACTTATGATGCTTTTTCCTTTTGCAATCTTTTAATGAGCTGAGTAGACTGGAAATAATAGCTTTTCAACTTAACACAGTATCTAGCATCTTCTGATGCCACTGCCATGTCAGCAAGACTGTATTAAACACTTCTGACCACTTGAAAAAAATTATTTTGGTGCTGCTGCTGTTAAGCTGCTTAAAATGCCAGCATAAATTTCAGCCACACAAACCCAAGCAGATGCTTGCTGCTGCTCTTTCAAGGAAAGGAAAATTTTATTTTAGTGGTGGAATCTTAGAGTAAAGGTCAGGAAAGAAAGAATAACTGTTGTCTTGTGTATAACTGTTGTCTTGTATATGAGTTTGCCTAATTGACTGAGTTACCTATTTTCACTTTGTGCATTTATCTGTGAAATTGCTGTGATTATTCTACCTTGTAAGAATATTTTGAATCTTGGCTAATTGCTTGTGAGCTGATCTGGAAATCTCTCAGTACAGTCTTCAATAAACATTAAGATTTATTGCTTTTAGAGCTATTGTTTTCTTACTCCTTATATGTAATAGTCTTGCTATAAAAGCAACTGTTGTAAATAACAACCACTAGCAATTATTTTGTGATAATGTGCTATTTAGAAAAAAACCTCATTCTTTGTTATTGATTTGATTTTGCAACACAGTTTTGTTGTTTTAGGTTTTGCTTGGCTTTCCACTGCTTTAGCATCTCCATTTATATGTTTTTCTGCAGAGATGGCTCCTGTCCTCCTGTTTACTTCTTCTTTACATCAGCCAATTTGTTAGAAAGATATAAGCTTTCCCCTTGCTTTCAATTCTCTGATTACTTTCTCTATGGACACAACCCTTGACCTCCCCTGAGCTTGTAACCCTCATCAAAGCCATGTCTTTAATTAGCAGCTAGGGTAGCATATACACAGAGTTGCTCCAAACTCATAGTCCTTCCCAGTCCCTGCAGGTCATATTTATCAATCTCCCCATTTGGCAGAGGAATCACATTGATTTTTCAGCAGACACAGCTGTCTCCTTTCTTAGTATCTCAGTTTGCATCACCAGCTACCACATAGCTAAGGGTGTCCAAAACCTTCTCTGCTGTTCTTCTTGCTGACATTTTCTTGCATCACAATGTTTTTCAGACAAGTTGGATGTTTAGACTAAGGGTAAATGATACTGAGGCTGCTGAGCTGAGTTATGAGAGCAGTGACAACATTGTGTCTGGGGTAGAATTGCTTTAAGAATTTGACTGCACACTCTGTGGTATTTAAAACACTGTTAATATGCATTTGGTAGAAGACTGGGAGATCTCACAGCCGGCCCTTCCCCAGACAGAAGCCATGCTCAGCTCTGAAGGCATGTAATGAAGGCAGACCAAAGCACTCTTCAGGCTCAAGCAGTATCTAATCTGATCTTGAAAGGAATGAGCCAGAGCAGGCTCTCAAAGGAACCTCCCCCCATTGCTATTTGATTTTAGTGATGGTGGATAATGAGGACCTGAAAGTGGTAAAAGAGCTGAGAGCATGTTTGGGAAAATCCCATCAGAATCTGAAATTTAAAAAAAAATTAGAGAAGTCCTTTCTCAGAAAGAGTGAGGTGAGATCTTTAAATTAATTCTGTGCTCTGAGTTTTCCAGGAGGACAATGATATACAGCATAGAAGAAAAAATCTTATGGGACTACGTGAACAGAAACAAAACTATCTCATCTGAAGGGAGAGCAAATTTTAAAGAGGTCAGTAGAAAATGAGATAGCATGCAACATGCATTTACCAGTATGCCAAACTTGCCTGATGTCTTCCTTTGATGAGGCAAATGTGGATAATCTAATCCATATGGTCTTTGGTAACTCAGTAACACAGCAATAACACAGGGGAAATAAGTTAAAATGGAGAATAAGAATAGTCTTAAAAATATAATAATGAGATATAGGAGCACACAAAAAGTGTATTGTCAAGAGGAACATTACTACTGGAGATGTGTTTGATACAGAACCTAGGCTTGTGCTCAGAGAATTTGCCAGTGACACACAGATCTGCTTAGCAAAAGACAATAGAGTGGGGGAGAAGAGTGGGGTGGAGGTTAGAAGTGTGTAGCAGACTCCATGAGAAAGAACTTTGAAAGAGGACTATATGGATGCTTTGGAAACCCCAAAGAGATCTCTTGGCCAGCAAATATGACAGCTGACTCTGTCTGCTAGAGTTACTGGGCAATGGAAAGTCTACCCTAAAGGAAGTGTCTAAAGGAAGTTGTCTTCTTTAGCCTAGACAAATACAGCTGAAAGAAGAAATGACTGCTCTCTATAAATACACCAGTGGTTGTATATATGAGGGAAGGGCATGATATTTAGAGGTTATTGCTTTGTGTTAGTAAAAGAGCAAATGGGAATAAATTGGTCATATGTAAAACTAGGCTGAAAAAGAAAGGAGGATTTCTAAATTTTCAAGCAGAGGGATTTTTCCAAAACTGGAAGAGAACTGGGCATCTTCAAGCATTAGCTTGACAAATTTGTGGTAGGAATTATGAGATTTGTTTAGGAAAGAAGATCAAGATTAAGTTTAAAGAATGTGGATGTGCTTTCTAGTATTACATATTTTATGAAAGAGAATTTAAGAGGTTAGAGGAAGGAGAAAGGAATAAGAAATAAGAAGACTTTCCTCTCTCTTGATCTTTTTTCTTTCCTTTTCTCTCATTCTGCTGTCCTTCCTCTATTCTTCCCTATTTCTTTTTTCCTTTTATTAATTTTATTCCAAGCTATTATACTTTAGTTTTAACAGCACTTTCATATTTTAGTTTTGAACAAGGGACTCACAGATACTTTCTTGTCTAGATGTTACCAGTTTTGTCTCATAAATATTTTCCTGTATGCTAGCTGAAAACCAAAATATTAGCAGTGATCCCAACCCAAAGCTCATCTTGGTTTAATGGGAAGGCAGAACAAAATAATTCTTTTTTAAATGAAAAACCAGTACTGGGGCTGTACACTGTTTCTCACCCATGCTCATATTTCATCCTATGTGTTTACTTAATGGCTTTATCAGGAAACAGTCAATAGGCAGAAGATGAGAAAACTATTGGCCAGCTCAGTGATTGCTTGCAGCATGTTTGAAGCCTGAGAGAGATATAAGGCCACCTTCATCTCAGTCACCTTAAAGCCCCATGGTAATTGTGGTCTGCAACGCCCAGGTTTTAGACTGATGAAGGCTTTTGGAGCTGTGTCGAGCAAGACTGGGAGCTTACAGTTTTGGCTGATGCTGAGAAAAGCTATGGATGCTCAGCACCTCTTTAAACAGAACAAGTGAGATGGGAAAAAATTCTCTGCTGCAAGTCTTTGCCTTACTTGCAGTCACCCAGGATCCTTGTCTCTGGAAATCAGCTTTAAAATTTATGTACTTTTGTGACATTGGCCCGAGCAGGTAAGAAAAACAGCAGTATAATCAGTCATCCCATATAAAGCTGAGCTTTTCCCATGGTATAGACATCTTATCTCTCATTTTCTTCTAGGTATGCTCCCAATTACCCTAAATAAAAAGTATCTCCAGCCCTTAAATGAATTTCTAGATTTGTAAAAGTGGCAGATCAGAGAGCAATCCCTCCACAGCACAAAACTCTGTAGGAACTGTAATCAGTAGGAACTCAGCTGGAAGTACTGCATTCAAAGGCTTTCTGTATCACTAAATTACTGTAGTCCTAAAAATGACATTCAGGTAATTCTGCAGTCCCTCAGCCATGTATTGCCTTGGGCTCTAATGCAGCCTGGGCTGTCATCATCACACATTATGATGTTTATGGGTTAGTATTTTCAGCTTGTATATGGAGAAAGCTGCTGGTATGTAGTGCCATAAAATATCAATATAGAAAGGAGAAGGACATGGCTTCCACAAACTGTTTGTTTGAAAAAACTGCATAGAAACAAAGGTTGCTATTTTCTCTTCATTCTTGCACGTTCACTTTGGCTTGACCTAAATTGCTAATTAATGTAAATTTTCTCAGTGAAAAAGGATTATGGATATTCTTTCCCTTATCAGGTTTCAGACTAGCAAATCCTTAATCCCTGCAATAAACTTCTTCTCTAAGACATGCCCTGTTTCTTCTTTTTTTTCCTTTTATGGAAGACAGCTATTTCATTTCCCATTTATCAGTCATTTATCTTCTTCACATTCTGAATAAATTTGTATTTGGTCTTGGTCCAGACATAAGAGGATAATGAATTTCCATATTCACTGAGGTTACCATATCATGAGCACAGTATTTAAGTGGCAGGGACAGTTCATCATCACTCACCCTGGTTTAACCATGTTGGTTTGTGTTGTGATATATGGCATGGCATGTTATTTTGATATGAAGGAGGTCATATATTGTAGAACACTATCCAACATCTTCCTAAAGTAGGCCAATGCAACAGAAGAGGCAGTGCAAATACCACAAACACTCACTTGCCAAAAAATGTGTGGCAGGGATGGCAGTAGGAGAAAATGAAAGGCCCCTCTGCCCTGGGATATCCATTGGCCAAAGAGGAATATCATATTTGTAGGTTTATCACATTCAATAATCTTTTGAATTGGGAGCTTCCTGCTGTGTGGGCAATCCTGCACAGCTCTGAAGGATGAGACCTGCAAGCTCCTCACAACAGAAGGATGTGACTTCTGACAATTAACAAACCATGTTTATTTAACTTTGGGAAAGTCAAACTGCTGCTGGTATATGAAAAAAAAAGAGGATTTCCCAGCCATTTATAGTCATAGCTGTTTAATGGGCTATTTATATCAGTATCCAGTACGCAATGTCAGTGGACAAGGAAAAGAATAGTAGTAAAAATTAAGGTAATTTTGTGCCATCAGATGACAATGTCTTTAAACCTCCCAACCTTGTCAGGAGGTAATCCTTGATGCCATGGCCCAATATTATTTGAACAATGGTGTTTATAATTTGTCTTCATTAGATTAACTTCAGATTTCCCCCTTGTACCTATATATGGTACCATATTTAACCCAATATTTAACCATTAAAACTTCTAATTCTAGGGACAATTACTTGTTACGTTTCTCACAATGAAAAAAAGACCGCCATTGTAAATCCATTGGTTTTCTCCAAGCTGCACCCATTTTAAGTGGATGAATTCCCTATTTTGTTGTTCCAACCCCACCAGAAGTGAGTGCTACAGGCTATTCTGCAAAACAAATAGTTTCTATTTCCACTTTTATTTTAATTAAGCATGCTGCCCTTTAATTTCAGCCTTTCCTTCCTGTTCTCTGACCTCTGGACATGATTATTAGCCCATACCCTGAATCATCTGACACAGCAGGCAGCATCCCAGAGGGGCAGTACTTCGTCATCAGAGAATAAGCCAGGCTTAAAAAAAAAAATCTGTTCCTCAAATTCAAGTCAATGTTTGAATGCACTTTCAGTCTAATCTAAATCCACAGAGCTCTGTCAGTCATTTCTGCACTCTTGTACACAGCAACAAACAGGACTGCAATTTAATGAGAGCATAAGGCTCAATGGGAGATGACAACTATGAAGCTACATCTGGTACTTTCTTCCAAAAAAAAATCTGAGTTCAAAAAATAGCAGCATTTCCCAAAATTTAGTGTGTTTTACTCTACATTGATTTGGATTTTCTAGAATTAGACTTGGAAAGCACCTTTACTAGAAATGTGTGCTTTTGAGGAGACAGACACAGTGATTTCAAGCTGGAAGGATCAGAGCCCCATCCCTTGTTTGACCATAGACCCTGGTGGAGATCTGGGAGAAGCCTGTGCAGTAGCCAGATAACAAATCTCTGGGTTTCAGGCATCTGTCAGTAAAGAGGGAGAGCAGTACCTCACCCAGCAGCCAGGACTGCCGGGCTCTGCAGTGCCAGACCTGCCTCCCACTCTGGGTGGATGGAGGATGCATCCACTGGGTTGCTGGTTATGGAGCTCTGGTGCTGTGGGGATGCAAGCTGTAAAACAGCTCTACCACACACTACACTCAGACCAAGAAACCTTGCAAGTGTGCTTCTGTACACACAGGATTCTGATGGTTGTTCAGGGGACCAAATCAACTCTTGAACCATCTCTTCCTGTTCTCCCAGTAGTTAACATGCAATGTATCACCAGTCCAGCAAATGCAAGATATATTTCTGGAAGCCAGAAACACATTATGAGCATGTAGCCTTTTTTTCTTTGTGTGTGTTTCAAACACTGACATTGGACAATGGGGATTTTCTGCGAGGAAGGTAAGAGAAACATCAATGAACACATGTGTCTATTAAGATAGAAAAGTATAGGGAGAGAATTCCCTTCTTTGTGTCTCTAAATTGGTTTTACTGATTTCATCTATGTTCATCACAATAGCAAAAAGGCAACATCTGTTAAAATGAAAACCTTCACAAACCAAAGACAGCTATTTGTCCTGTTCCACTGTCCAGGACTGTATCAGTTTCTTCAATTATGCCAGTTTCTTCAATTATGACTACAATTAACAATCTCTTTCAACAGAAAATTCACTGATTAGCAATGTAGGTCTGAAGAAAACCCCCACAAATCACAATTTTCTCTTCTTCTAGAACAAAATTGGGTAGAGGTTTCAGGTGATAACTTCTCAGTGGTTTAAACAGATAGAAGACAGTTGCCAATACAGGAACCTTATACAGGAACTGTAAGCCAGTTACTTTCCTCTTTAATAATACAATTATATTAAAACTTTCAAGCAGTTTAAAAAAAAAAACAACAGATAACCTTGCTGATAAGCTGAGTATCAGACATACATGTGCCAATAGTAATGTATTTAAATGAGAAGCATGTTGGGATAACAACCATTTTTAGGGGTTGAATTTATGTGTTGTTTGAGTTATCAGTCTGAGGCTTCTACAAACCACCCTGGAAATAACAATTGTTGGCTAACACTGCACTTTTTTCTTCTGAGTGACCCAGCTAGTATTTTCTACATCTGCCCTTGAATGTGGCATCTTGGTGCCTGAAAGGGTTTGACCCCAGCTTACAAATTAGTTGCTGGTGTAGGCTTAATTTTTTTTTGCCTGAAGGGTTAAAAGGACTGACCATATTCTTGGCATAATGGAGAGAGAGAGAATGAATGGGGATGAATGAATGAATGAACTAATGAGTGAATGGAGCAGCTTATCTGCTCCTACTCCAGTCTGTTTAAAGAGAGGGTTGTCGTTTTAATCACTCAGGAAATCCTTTCCATAGTGTAGTCCCTGCTAACAATCTCTTTCTGATGCTTTGCTTCTGCTGTCTGGGTCTACCCAGACTTATCCAGAATACCTGTCCTGCTGCCACATGGAAATGACTTTGTTTCTCAGGTTAAATAAAGAGTGTGCAGTATTGTCACTAGAAAAGAGTCAAAGAAACAGAAAGGACTTAGCTAGTGATGAGATAGAGTTACACCTGTATTTCTTTGTGGACAGCATCAAATAAAATGCATAGAAAACATTTTCTAAATCCTGATATGTCTAAGTTAATGAATATAAAAGAAAATAAAATCCACGTGTAGCTCAGTCTTACTCTTTTCTCCTGCATGAATTATCATTACAGGCAAATTACAAGCTGTGAAGTATTTTCCTGAGCTCACAAATGCTTCTTTGTTCTCTTTTTTTCCCTACTTTGTGAGATTATGTATGGATGAGGGTAATGCTATACTTCAGGAAAGTAAATGGAAGGTGTGGAGGGAATCATCACCCTAGGTGGATGTGGAGGAGTGAGTCAGAGACAAGCTGCAACATCCCTGCACTCTGCTTTGGAGTGCATTATCCCAGCCTGAATATCTGCCTGTATTGCGTCAAGCCCTGGGGTCAGCTGTGACAGAGATACACATTCCACAGCAAAGAGTGCTGATGTAATGCCTTTGGAGCCCCCAGCCTCGTCCCCCTACCCTGCTCCTCTTCACCTACACTGCTATTGCCCTTGGTGTTCAGCAGAACCCCCCATGCCATGGGCTCCGTAAAGTAGGAGACCAATGCACTTCTTCAATACTTTCTGCTCTGGCTAAGTAAGAAATGCAGCGATAATAATAAAAATTTTTAAAAAAAGGTATTAAAGGAAAATCTTACCCTCTTTTTAAAAAACTGAAAGGCTGAGCACTTCTTGACTGGAAATCCATTCATGTCTTTGTTGACCATTTTCCACAGTGAAGGGTACACAGTGATAGATCCAGTGTGCCAGTGTGGCACTTGCTTAGTGCATCTGTTTTCCTCTGTGTTCCTTCAGCTAATGAAGACAGAGCAGGGCAGGAGGCTCACCGGCACGGCTCAGGCAGCTGTCCTTTACACATTCATCCTGCTGCACCAGCTACTGCAGCAGCAGCAGCAGCAGTAGAAGCAGCAGCCTTTTCCAGCTTTCAGATGCAGCTCTCTATTAGCTTCTTAAAACCATCCCCTAAATACATATACTCCTGTAAAATCCCGTGACAGCTCTCAGATCAGAGGCAGCAGACCTCAGGCTAAGTGGGGCTCACATAAACCCAGGTCCATCCATCCTGTGAGAGTTACTGGTACCACATGCTGTATAAGCACAGAGGATACCGTGCTTGATTTGCTATTCTCCTTCTTCAGGTGGTGCGATTCGCTGCTGCTTGAGATGAGAGCTGGTTTTGATTGTGCAAATTTCAGTGGGAGCCGCAGTTCAGCAACAGCAGAGAGAGAGAGAGAGGGAGGGAGGGAGGGGAAGGGGGGGGAAGGAGAGAGAGAGAGAGAGGGAGGGAGAGATGCACAGGCAGAGCAGCTGAACACAAATAACCATACAAAGGATAGCAGGAAGGCTCTGGGAAAGAAGTGCTGAAAGGCAATATCTTTCCCCTGGGAGAGTGACAGGGGTAGCTGTCATTTTATATGTGAACAGTTTTTGAGTAAGACAAAAAGAAACACAGGTCAATTAAAAAAATGTTTTCCTATGTTGTTCTGATTTAAACAGTGGTACTTTGGAAAAAAGCCCATCCAGTGATCAATGCCACACTGGGTTATGTGACAGGACATGCTGTAGAGAGTTCAATGAGCTTAAAGGAAACCCACAGTTCCTATAAAGTACATTTTTTATATGTGGTGCAGATAAATGTGAACCAAGCAGACACTGACACATTTGTCCAGATATTTCCGTAGAAACATAGATATATAGCTTTTAAAACACAAAGGGTTTTTTCATTAGAAATAGGACTGAAAGAATCTTGAAAAGGCACCTTTTTAAACTTCCTTTTTATTAAATTCAATTGAGTTAAATGTCACCAAGTCCAGTGAATCCAATAATATGTGTTTAACTGAACTGTAAAGTATATTTTAATTAAGCTATATTTCCCATAAAGATTTGGAAAAAAAATAGGGTTTTCATGACCTCCTATCAGCCTATGTTCTAAGTTAATAAAAATCAGTTTCAAGAAATGGACCTAATTTCTAATATTGATCTGGCTTCTCGTTCGACCCATAACTTCCAAGATTGGTCAGCCCTAAAGAATGTTTTATATTTACATATATATATGAGGATATTGCTCTAATGTAAATCATCTCTATGTTTAGGTAAATAGCATTTATCATTTCACATTTTTCGATGGAAACCATTTTCAGTAGTCTTTGAAGATATTGTGTCACTCTTCCCTGTCCCTTTCATCCCCTCTTTTGAAGATCCTTTAATAATAAGAGCTGTATATCTTATCCCAGTGCAAGGTCCCCCTTATTGCATGTAGAGAGGTGAAACGATGAACAGACATCTACTACCACTGCTGTTCCCCAGAAAATCCCACAGGTCTTTGGACCTGTGCAACTCGCTGGAGACCCCAGGCTAAGCAGCTAGTAGCCTATGACCTTTTTACAAGTCAACAACATGTATTTCCCAGCTTTGTACCTTTAGCTCTCCATAACTGTTTATAAACAATTTGGCTGCACTCATCTTAGACTTGGAATTTCTTAAGGACATAGTACCACAGCATTCATTCAAAACCTCTTTTCCTCATACCTATTTCCCCATTTTTCTCTTTTCCTTTCCCATCCTTTTCCTGTCCTTTCCTGCCCTTTTCATGTCTTTAATTGCAGTAGTCACAGTGGTCACAATAATACTCTGAGAAATATTTCTTTGGCTCAGGTTAAAAATTCTGGTCAAAATTGGGGAGGGGAAGGTACAGCCTGATCCCAGGTCACAAATGAGAACACTCATTGGGAAGCTACAGTTCAAGGTCCAAGCAGCATAAAAGACATAATCTTGATTTTGGATGTTCTTATAGGACTGTCTGAAGCAAGGGACTGAAAAGCCAATATCTCATCAGAATTGTTTCACTTTATATAATTAATTGTCACTGGAGCAAGGACAGAGGGAATTTTCCACTCTGCTCCTCTGTCTGGGGCTAATGGATTTTGCCAAGGAGCAATTCAGCCCAGCCCTTGAAAACTGATCAGCAATTCAGAGTGCCCAGCTAGAGGGACATTGAGGAGATTTTTAGAAAATATGGAATTCTCAGTATGCCTCTGCCAGGCTTCCCTGAAGTGAGCACCACCCTCCTCCACCTTGCAGCCAATCCCTCAGTCTCACTGATCTCTCATTAATCCTCTGCTGTGCTTTAGAGCTGTCAGAACTATATTCTGGTGCTTAGAGATGTAGACAATGGCGAGTGCCCAATTTCTACTGGTGGTGTCTCTCACTATTCTGAGCACCATGTGCTTTGTTGGCTAATCTGAAATGCAAGAAAATGATTGTCAAAAGAATGACTTTCACTCAGGCAAACCAGGAAGCTTGCTATGCACGTACATTTATTTTTGAGATCTTTGATCTATTCAGCCACAGCTTTGATCTGTCTCTCAGCCTCAGATATTTCTCCTGCAGGCACTGCCTTCTCTTTCACAAAAGCATTTGTGTTGTCTCTACCTCCTCCATAAGATTTCCAGACTGCTGACTGAAACGCCATTCTCCTTCCAGCCTCCTAAACCCGGCACCCTGCGGGCTGCTGGGGGTGGTGACTGCCCCTGTGAAAATATCTCATGAGTCCTGGTGCCAGGGCTTTGACCTCCAGACCTTTTTTGCTGTTTGTTTGGTTTGGGTGTTTGCCTCCTTTCAGCTGAACAAACTACGCACTTAAGTTGATTTCCATTAGAGAGAAAAAATTCCATCTGCTTTTAAAGTAGTGTAGGAGTTATTTTTCAATGCAGGTGCATTGCTGCAAGGGGAATGACCTAGGACACTATCCCTGAATCACAGAGAGCCCTCCTTGCCTCTTCAGGATATCCATATTTTGATTAGATTTCTTAGTTGAAATCCCACTGGCTCTGTGTCCTCCCAAGGAGTTTATTTGCAAATATTTTTTTTTTACTACAGGCATCAGAGTCCAGCTCAGTGCCTGCAGAGCTTGTATCTAGCATAGGAATCAAAAATCTAAAAGAGGAGGGAGAAGGGAATACCACACATTTGTTTTTACACCAGAAGCCAAAGATTTAAAGCCAAAGATATTTTTACAAGAAAATAGTGTTTGACTTTTTTATGATGCCAAAAGCATGGCTTCATAATTAAACCTTAAATGAGCATAAAACTCCATGTTCACTGCATTTAACTTCAATAAAAAGGCATAAAAATTGAGTAGGAAAATAAGAATTTCAGCCAAGACAACCCACTCAGCTATGCTTTACTGTGATTGTCACGAAACATCAAGGGTTTTCATCAGCTTGGTGGACTGCCAGATATACCAAACACTAAACAAGTCCTACAGGTACTTAATGCTTTAACAGCCTTTAGCTGTTCCCATTAAATTGTCATATACTCCCCCAATGATAAAATAAGTTTTTTATTAGGGCAGTCAGGAGACAAATACACATATACTCAAGCTACAGAATTTTGGAGATCTGCAAAACACATGGTAGCATTTGAATCCCTGTGAGGCTGCCCTGCAGGGAGAGCATGAAGGTGCTTTTCTTGAAGATCTTCTTGAAGAAATAATATAACGTTTGACTGACATAGTATGCAGAGGGCACTAAGCCTGGGCCAGAATTCTCATTCTGTTGTTGTGACTCTTATGAAGACAGCATACTAATAATTTGCCTTGCTTTTAAGTGCTTACAAGTGTAATGTCACAGATAACAGGTGGTAAATCAATCCAGGGTTTATCATGGAACAAGTAGATTACATTGACGAGTTTAATTAGCTGCAACCTTAACAGACTAAATCTTTTTCTCCCACTGACTAATAAGAATGCTCAGTATGAAGTCACAGTTTTTAGCATCACAGCCCTTTTTTGTAGTTCCCTTTGCTGTGCTTTCAAAGTCACTTACATCTCTGGCAGGGACCAAAACCACATGTGGCAAATCATTTCTAGTATGGGTTCTTACACAGCTGTTCAGTCTGTGAGTGCTGCTTCCCTCACTTCCTTTGTGGGCAGGGAAAGGTGGATAGCTTCCAGCATGCGTGACTGATATTTTACCCTGGTATGATGAGAGGCACAGCTCGTTTACCAGAGTACCCAGAGACCAACTCAGAAAGTAACAACAATAACTGAAGGGAGTAGAATCGGTGTTTGAATATTTTCTGTGTCCAGAAATGTCTAGTTGAATGTCCATTTGGCTTTCATCTCAGCTCTGCCTTAGAGCAGTTCTTGATGCTTCTGTGGTTGCTCCTCTAGCTTTGGCCTTTTCACCATCTACCTTGGAATCCTGTTGTGTGGACACTACCCTCAGGCCAGCTCTCAAGTGTTCTTCATCTTGTATTGCTCACAAGCATCACTTGCTCCCCAGTTTCTACTTGTATTTGCCAACCCTGCCCCTGACCATATGCAGCTCAAGACCTCATGGACTGCGTGGTGCAGCTTGTCAACCAAATTTCCCCACAGTTCTTCCTCTGTGCTTGCTCTGTGCTCTCCCAGTCCTGTGAGGAATGGGGCACTGAGTGTCACAGCAACAACTCCAAAAAACAGCCACCACATTCACACACCAGAAGTTAAAGGTGGAGTTACAAGGCCTAGCAATAAAAGACTAACATTAATGAAATTGTCGGGAAGAAAGAAAAGCATTTTAGCACTTTGGAAGATTGCTCAAAACTAGCACTATTTTTTTAAGGGAAAAACTAAGGTTAGGATCCTAGGGAAGTTATGGTACTTCCTGCAGTAGGATAACACTCGCAGTATTCTAGGAAGACAGAAGAAAGTGGGTAGGGGTGTTTCCTTAGCTGGGAGAAAAGAAGGATGAGGATCCTTCTGTACGGTGCTGCCCAGAAATAATTTGGCACAGGTAGAGGTCCTGAGCTGGGCCCTGCCAGAGCTCGCTAGTCTTTCCTTCACCTGACCCAGTTGATTATACCCAGTCTTTCACAGCTTGTACTGGTTGAATAGAAAAGGAAATCTAGCTCATTCCTAGCACTTCAACTTTTTAAAAATGGCTTACAACACTTTCTATTCATACACAATATCAGAAGCAATTTGAAGATCTGATAGTCTGAAATCCTTCCAGGCCTGGAAGCAATATTTCATAGGGCAGCTGAAATCCCCTTCTGTCCAGCTGTATGTAGTTCCCATTTCTAGCCTACAGAGAGCAGGGGATAGAAAACCTATTCCACAGGAAGAAAACATCAATCTATATCCTATAGGCTGCAAAACA
Organism: Passer montanus; assembly: GCF_014805655.1. Taxonomy (NCBI): domain Eukaryota; kingdom Metazoa; phylum Chordata; class Aves; order Passeriformes; family Passeridae; genus Passer; species Passer montanus. The sequence goes on along the minus strand of NW_024366591.1, from coordinate 23,040,159 downwards.
ATCACGAGAAAATAATGAACTTTGCTTGCTGCTGACCTGAGCAGAATTCAAACTGTGAAAATTTCCATGTCCAAGATCAGTCAGCTTAGCTAAAGTGCCTAAGTGAGTTTAATTTTTGCATACTTGACTTTCACTGTTTGATTATTTCAGGCATCTCATTTCCTCGAGTATTGCTTAGAGGAGGAATGAAAATAAAATGATACATGAAACCATGAAATGAAATAAAACTGACATTCACAAAAGAGAGAGAGGAGATCTGGTTCCAAAGCAAGCAAAATTTCACTGGAATAGACAGAGATGCTTTGTTTGTGCCAGGACTCTGTTTTTTCCAGAGAAGTCCAATATAGAAAAAAAAAGAAAACAGGATAGAAGAAGGTCATCATTATTACTGTAGGCCCTAAATTAGATTTCCTAACTGTATCTTGATCGATCTGTAAGGTTTTTAGAGACAGGGAACCAAAAAGCATTAGGGGAAAAAACTGAATTTCATGGAAACCTTACTGAGTCAATAATCTTCCCTGGCTTCTTTTCTCACTCCTTGAAGCCATTCACAAAGCAAAACCTCCTTCCAAGCCCAGCAGTGCCTTCACAGCAGTGCCTGCCAGAGGTGGAGCCAGGGCTGAATGAGCTCTGTGTGCCCCCTGAGCTCTCCCTGCTTCACCCAGGGCACCCAGGTCACTGCTGGCCTCGGCACAGCACTCCTGTGCCACAGCCCTGGGATTTTCCCAGCTGCCTGCAGGCTGCTGCTGGGTGTGTTATCCCAGGCAACAGATAGAGCTTGTCAGGTAGAAGGAACCCTGCAAAATACCTTCACAAATGACAAATAAAAAAAAACAAACAAAAAAAAACTATTAAAACTGAAATAAAGGTCTTATCATGAGAATATTTCACTTGCACTTACTGCTCTTGCTATCCACCAGGATAGGGCTGCGTCATAACATTTACAGGGATGGGGATTTATGAACCATACAGCTTCTGAACAGACAGAAATTGGTAAAGGTCCAAGCTGGGACAGATTTAAACAAATCGATAGTGTTTTGAGAGTGGGTTAGCAGCTCCCCTGGACCAAAATCCAGGACTGAAAATCACTAATAATACCTAGCTACCTACAGAAGACTTTGACTCAGTCCTCCACCACTGACAACTGAAATGTAGAATCATTACTGGGTTTAGACGACATTACAAATAAGCATGCTTTGTATATACTTTTTTTTTGTAATTTTGTAAGGATTTGGTAGTCTAAGCTTCCTACTGCAGGTTCATTCAAATGTGTGCATTTTGTTTAAAAAAGAAAAAACAATCACATCTAGGACACACACTTCTCTAGGACATTTGCCACTGCTGTCAGGGTGGAGATACTGTTCATTTTCCTCAGCAGGCTCAGCATGCATGCTTGAGTTCTCACGCTGTGGAAATCTGCTCACTCTGACTAGCAGGTGGGGAAATGAATTACAGCTACCATCCCTCCAGGCAAAAAAAAAAAAAAATCTATTGGTTGTCACAGCAGTTAGGTGTGAGCTCTCCTGAATTGTCCTTCACTTTTGGAGGAATTCTTTTTGTCTGCAGATCAGCTACTATTACTATCTACTTAATTTCCAGGGTGTTGTTTTATCTCAGCTGCCTTTTCCAGTCATATCATAGAGCCATTAGAAACAAATTGTACTGGATTGCCTAACCAAACTCAGTGACTGCCATCCTCAGCTTTTGCTCCCTCTCCCTAGCCAGCTGGCCCTTGTGGGAGTACCTCTAGATGTCCCTTTTTTGAGTCCTCTTCATCGATTCTAGGTCAGGCTCTCCACACTCCCTAAACTATGGCAAATTCCCTCTGCTTCTTTAAAAAAACAATTCAGTAGAATGGAAGTTTTCCAGCTACTTGAGTCAAGTAAATAACTGCATTTAATTTGGCACCTGAAATTCCTTTGTTTCACTCTGCCTTGCCATGTAGTAGCAGAAGAAAGAAATGATGGTACCAAATCAACATTTTGTATTCAATAGTATATAGTCCATCTAAAATGGACTGGCTTATGAGTCTCTGGCACAGGGATGAGAAAAAGATTCTGATATTACCAACATCAACTTAGAAATATTCTGAAGAAACCTGATCTCTCAAAAGTATCAGATGAGTCACAATTACTCATTCTCTCCTTCAGTTGGTTGGGGAGAGGGACTCAGAGAAATAGCTTGTTAATGCTGGCTCATAATATCTAACAATTTCAACAACCCACGTGCGGTACAGTTACAGTAGCTGTCATGCAGGGGAGACAGAGCCAAGATCCACTCAGTCTCCATTGCTTCTCTCCCAAACTTGCAGCTCCACCATCTCCCGTCACAGTCAGACCCAAGGTATGAGCTGTCTGTGTAGGAGTGTTTGCAAGTGGTATTTCTCCAAGGCAGTGTAACACTGACACATTCTGATACGCCACATCATCATCCATCCCTGCAAAAGGGCGACTGAGGATAGCTAATTTCTGCATTACAGCTCCAGAGCTGCCAGCCAGCTCTGCCTGCTTGTAAGACCTGGGCAAAGCAGTGCTGGGGTCCAAAAGAGCATATGACACATTCTCAGGAGGAAAGGGGAATAAGTTGCCTGTCCAGAAGACTGTGCTTTTGGTGGTTTGAAGACAAAAGAGGCTTTTATCAGAAAATATTTGTGTACAGGCCATTTGAAAACGGTCAGGTAATGTTACGACTGAATTACTCTATTTTATTTTCATAGTAAACTCTGCTGTAGCAAAACTCCCTTTAGAGCAAGGCAAATTAAAGTCACTAATTGTTTCATATGTTCAATGTGGGAATTGCAGTTTCATTTATAATGAAACTTTGATTACACTGTAATTGTTCTAGCAGAAAATTTTTTCCATTTTCTGAGGCTTCTGCTGTGTTTTCAGACTCTGTATCTGCAGTAATTTTTATACTCCTCGACTAGCATTGTGTAATCACACGTCTTTAGACTTCCCCAGAACTGTGGTTCATATTGCCTGATTTTAAAATTCTGGACAAATGCAATGGAAACACTCTTCTTTAGTGGGAAAAACTAACGGAAATGCGGTGTTTTGGATAGCCTGACCAGGACCCCTGTGCAGAATCCCAGGGGAAATACCAGCTCATGCTTTTTACTTTACTTGAAAGTATTCTGCACTTGACATGTCCTCTAGTGCTTTTCCTGTAACAGAAAGCCACTCTTCCCTTCCAGAAGGTGCTTCTGTGACTTCCTACCAGAGTTTATTTACTAATTGCCTACAAAATGTGAGCATGCCTGCACTGAACATCTGGAATGAGAAGACGTCATTGAAAAGACTTTCACAAACTTGTTCCCAAGGTAATTAAATGCATGAATGACATTCCTCGTGACCTTCCCCCTACTGTAATATGTTTTGCTTTACGCTCATCCATGAAGATCACCTCCAGGTGGTTATTGGCATAACTTTGAATGTTACAGTTGTTGATATTTCTCCTATATGTTTGTACTGGTGAAAGAGCGGTTTAGGACTCTGAACTGTTTGCAGAAGGCATCCAGTTTTCTTGGATTTCTATGTCCAGTGCCTACAGGCCTGAGAGCTTCATAGAATAATACATAGTAATAAGCTGATGTTTATCACTTCTGCTTCCTTTACAGCTCTCCTATTACAAATGAATATTGTAGCTATCAGGTGGCACAGGAGGGGAACCCCTTTAGTTTCTTAGAAAGGCTAGGGTAATTACACATTTTACAGTGAAGGAAGAAGTCTTTGTAATTGATGTCAATAGCTATGAGCATAAAGTGACTGACAACAATGTGCAATTGTGGCCCAAAGCAGGGGGACTTGCAGCTGAGACCAAGGGTGTTGTTTCCATGTCACTGATATCAGGACTGAACTGTGAAGTGGATATTCACATCACTGGAGTGAGAAGTATTCAATTTCCTCAAGATAAACTCTCTGTAGTCTGCAAGTGTGAAGAAAATGTGTCAGGCCACTTTCTGGGCATCCTTTTCTGAAAATGAAACAGGTTTTGAAGATATGAGAAAATTAACACCCTAGATAAAGCTGTTTTGCCAGATGACTTCAGCCTTTTCATATTAAACACTCTTCCACAATAAGACTTGAATTCTTTTGAGTAACAGTTGTGGGCCTCAGAAGTAATATCCTTTAGCATTTAGCTGGCATTACTAATGAATTTTTATGTGTGACATACCTATGGGTAGGAAGTCTATTATAAGAACCATTGAAAAGTGGAATCATTTTAACCTGGGTTATGTAAAGGCTTTTCCTATGCTTCCATTTTATAGATACTAATGACATGTTGTACTACTCATGTTATAAATTGTCTATGTGACACAGACATTTACTTCTAAACATTTGAGTTCTGCACTGAACAAAATATGTCACTATTTTAGATTTCAGTGGTCTCAACTAGAGAAACTGGTATTTCTAAAAGTCTGTTCATCCCTACATAGGACTTGCAGTCTTCTGAAAATCTCAATTAAAATCTCTCCGATGCCATTAAAAATCTGTCTTCAAATTTCTTCTTGTGATTTGTGTTTTATTCTGAAGGTTCTTCATTAGTCTTATATTTATTTCCTTGAAATTTCAGTAATTCAGCATATGCAGAGGATGAATTTCGAGTAAATACATCTGCATTTTTCAGTATGTCTCGAAGTACCAGGTAGGTTAAAGAAATCCTTTGATCAGTTACAATAAATGTCTTGGTTCAGATAATGTCGAAAATATCCATTAACAAATAACATTAGTGCCAAGATACATACCATAATGGATTATGTCCAATTGTATTCTTGATCAAACATGGAGACATCTGATGATGCTGGAAAAATATAATTAGCAAATTTGATTTTAATATATCATAAACAAAATTAACATATGGAAAAATATTCAGATAATACTGTAGGAATGTAAAGAGAATTCTTATTATATTACAATGTCATATGTCAGATATTGCCTTGAAAAGAAAGAAAGGTAAAACTAATTAGAGCATTTCCAGTAAAAAGCACTTTTCGTTACAAAGTTCCATATGTCAAAACTGAAGCTATTCATAGAAGGCAGTTGGTTTTAGAAAGTCCCAGGATAATTTAAATTTGAAATTGTCAAAATACCTCTTTTTGGTTCTTTAAAGCAAGTCTTCTTTTCTGACATAAGATGTTTGGTTGTTTTTTTGTTTTTTTGTTTTTTTGTTTTTTTCTGTAGCAACTTTTATTACTGTATCATGAAAAAGTTTAAAAAATAAAAGTCAATTATCAGGAAAAAAAGAAGTAATATTTTGACTAAAACAGTCTTTTTTATTATTATAACATCACACAGAATTTCTTTTTCTTTTGTCCTGAGTGAGCTTTGAAATCTCAAAAATTCCTATAGATCTGCTTTGCATTCAGCTGTTGTACAGATGTCAGCATTTGATTATCTCAGCATACTGTACCATTGGTTTTAGTTAGGAGTGGTGAGACAATGTCCGTGTTGTGAAACCTATCCAAACTTAAAAATTCTTTATTTGAGGGCATATTTTTTTAGCATTTCTTTTCAGACAGATGTGAGTTTAAAATGGTTAAGATTTTGCCCTTTTTGTTCTGACTAGACCTTTTTACTTTACAAACACAGTCATTATGTGATGCTAGGCCTTTCTCTATCATCCAGCAATAGACAGTTGATCCATCAGTGTGTATTTCATGTGCAAATCCTTTGATTTTCTGTTATACAATGACGTTGCTGGTTCCATGATTTTTTTAGATGTCATTCCTTTGATCTTAAATAAATTAATTTGGAACCACAAGTAATTTACTGATTTTCCTACAAAAAAAAAAGCGTTTAATTTATTACTTTTTGACCTCTTCTCTCTCACATGCTAAGAAGAATGTTAAAATTCATATCACGTTTAGCAGAATAGCAAATCCCGGCTTCTCTACTTCTCACTGCTTAACTGGACGTTTTTAGTTCAGACTAACAGGTTGCCATGGCCAAAAAGAAACTGCCTCTTCAGTAACAGCTCTGAAATCAGTGCAGGAACTACATGATGAAAGCAAAACTTTGACCTTCACACAGATCCTTATCATGAACCAAACCTAAGCATAAAAGCACAGTGCACAACTGAGACTTGAATCAGAGGCAGCCATCTGCTGTATCAGCTTCAGTTTTGCAGGATTTTGTCATGAGCAGGAGAGCTGTCTGTTTCCAAAGTGACTGAGACTTTTGGTCAAGAGTGAGGGAACACCTGTGCTGTGTAGAGGCAAGACACATCCATGGCCAGGGTTCCTGGCTGGCAGGCGCCTGGAGGCCCTGAACCATCACTTTATCCAGTGCTACATCTTGGCTTTGAGCTTCATGAGTGGTGGCTGTTCTGCATTTGTTTTACTCAAAGCTTGACAAAGCAATCTCCTGGTATGCTATGCAGACCTATCCAAAGTGACTGCGAGGAAGGCTTGTGACTCTTTGCCAGCTGCAGATGGAAAGGTCCTCACAATTATAAGAGAACCAAATGCAAATGGCTGGTGCCTCTGGGCCAGTGGCACAGTGAAACTCTTGACAATAGTAAAGTAACTCATTCTTCATCTGTTTGTCAGCTAATTACTGCTGGCAGGACAGCCACTGAATCTGTGCAGGCACCGTGTCACTCGTTTTGGTGTGTGGCAAGACTCAGAGCAGATGGACATGCGGAGCCAGGATTCATTACCATACTGATGCATATCTATCACTAATTAACGAGCAAGGGTCTTATGCATGTTCAACAGGACACTTAAGAGGTCACACTGCCGCACTATAATGCTTTCAAGGCAAACTCTGATTCTCTTAGGCATCTAGCAAGGAAAGGAACAATAGCTTCAAATCATCAAAGAACCAATTAGGATCACCTTGTCAGTTGCTGACAGATTCTGCTGATTTCTACACTTACCTGAATTAATCTAACTTTGACTTGGGCCAAGGTCTCCATGTCTGTGACCCATATAGGAAACCTCGGACTTTATATCCAAGTAAGCAAATTGACAAAGTTTTCTGCAGGATCTGGGCAGGCTTGAGTCGGGGCTACATAGGAAATACTCCCCTATACTAAATAACCTTTCAAATCTCCCTGCAAGGCTCTTCTGAGGGAGAGAAATGCTCTCTTGGCACTGTGAGAGCTGATGAGAACTATTAGCAAAATCAGTTAGTGGTGACCTTCATGTCTTCTGAGTGTGGATGGACAAGTGAAGGGCAGGGAGGACATGGGATGAGGTGCAATTGTGGGGGATGTTCATGTCCAAGTTAATGTAGGTGTTCAGGCTCTGGCAGCCAGCACACAGGATAAACCAAAACCCAGTCAGTTCCTATCTTGCTTCACTTTTCTGAGAAATAAACTAGAAATAAGTCAGCTACAACCCATATATTGTGCAGCATGTGCAAAAAGGAAATTGAAGTTGCTTAACCTGTCATTAAAAGAATAACTATCCACTTCATTATCTGATAGCCTGTAGAGGGACCCTGAAGTGTCCTGAATACCACCTGGACTCCTAATTCACCATATTCTTAACTTAATTTCTCAGAAAAGGAATGGCTGTCTCTAAAAGACTCATATTTTCAGTCTAATGTTTCCTAGAGAGGGGCACCAAACAGCCTCCTTCAGACTGCATGCATCCAGTCTGTGGCTAAAAACATTCTAATGCCTTCCTCATCTTCACAATTGCTGCTTTTAATATTCCCTGTCTGACCAGCTGGGAAATCAGGCAAAAAATAAAATCAAAATACATTGATATTTACCTTATTGGAACATCTTAATGGTATGGAACTACACACAAACAAGAACACACAGTCACAAAGGCATCTTCATGACAGAGTTAAAGACAACAATAATTTAGCAGCTCAGTCAGCAGCAACACATTAGCAGCCAAATCCAAAGGCAGATGTGTCTTCAGCTTTGTAGCTTTAGTGTATACCGTGGCTCACCTCCAGCCAGCCACCCTGCTATTACAGGAGACGAGATTTTGCACCTTACACTCAGCACAGATGTCTCTCTTACACAGGTTTTGCCATGCCCTTGAGGTTATGTTAAATATGAGAAAATTGTATCAACCATGTAGCATAACAGGCAGCGTAGCATGTTAGAGGCTCAGCATGCACATCCGTGACCAAGACTGTCCATTTGAAACGTTGAAGCAGAGACAGTGAATTCTGATTGGAAGTGGTCATCCACCTTCTAGCCCTGAATTTTGACACAGCTGGTCTGGCCTTTTCTCAGTACTGCCTCCTCTGAGATACAGAGTCAAGAGGTAAGAAGGTTTGGTGTATTTGGGGTTAAAGCTGTATGACCCTCTAGCATTAGACAGTGCTCACTGTTAAAAGGTGAAATGTTATCACACCAGCCTCAGCACCATGCATGCAAATTTTGGATCAATTAAAGCCAGATCAACTCTGAAATTAAAAAGGAGTTTTCCACCTGATACAGATCTAGATGTGAGGACATGCAGAAACCATAGATCAGAAAAGCAATAGCAGAAAATATCTTCAGGCTTCAGCCAGAACAGATATTATGTTATGCTGTGTTATGTTTAATAGAATCCAAAATCTATCTGTGACTGGGTGATATGTGCTGAAGTTTGACTGCTTCCTGTCATTATGCATAGAGATTACACTTAGTGATGATAAATACTGAGCCATAAACCTCCTCAGAGTTCAGAAGAGATTTCTTGTTTTCAGAATGTTCTTCTGATGATACAACAATGTGACTCGGGACTTATTAAGTACAGCTGTTTCTTTTAATCTAGTGTACTTAGCTTCAATGTCAATTTTAGGCACTCCCCCTGGAGCTACATGAAAAATAAAGTTCTTCATCATTGCTCAGCTTTATGGAAATTCAATGCAAGCAGTCGTGAGCTGAACCTTGAGAAGGTCACACTTACAAGAGTGAATGAAGGAGCTTAGTGAGAATGACTGCTCAGAGCACTGAGCAGCACAGCCAAAATTAAGTGTAGGTGTGCTCAGAGTGCTCGCTGCTCTGTGGTGCCCGCTGGCCTGATACCAACAAACCAACACACCAACCAACCATCCCCTTATCTCCAGGATCCCCTCCCCTCACCACTGCCGAGCTTTTGAAAGGTTTGGGGCAGGGTTACCTTTTCTGAGGGATCTTTGGTTGCAATTTTAAAAAATCCTATTTTCAGTGTTTATGTCATGATGAATTATTTTGTCAGGAAAGAACTTCATGCCTCTCTTCCTTCTATTTTATGTTATCTATATTTAACACCAAGTGAAATAAAAAAGTACAGATTAAAAAAAAAAGCTTGTTTGTATTTTATTGCATTTTCTTTTTGGCTTTCTACACCATAAGTTTAATTTTTTCCACTGTTGTTTGAAAAGTTGCCTAATGATAACAAGTGAAACAGGATATTGCAGTGCTGCAGTAATTGATTCATTTCAAATGAATACTTTTGTGATGGAATGTTTTTCAAAGAAATCCTTTTTCATTCTGCCAGCCCCACTATTCAATTTGTAGACCTTGAAATTAAATAGATGTATAGTGTTCTATCAGTCCTGAGTGACTTCTGAAGAATTAGGATTACTTATATTTTTTTAAATTTTATTTCACAACTCTTTAAGGAATATTTTGGGAACTGTTAAGTGCCAGTAATTTATTACAAGAAAGAGCTGTTGAAGAGTGAGCAGAGGTATCATTTATCTCTTCTAGCCTACAGCAGAATTGCTGTATTACTATACTGTAAACATACTGAGATAATTGCTAATGGTAAGTGACAGAATACTCAACAGTTTGCCTATGGACAGGCTCACTCTGGGTATCACTGACACTGAGGGGTTCTCATGTACCACAGAGAAATCAAAGAAATTATTGTTTCTTTATGGTCTTACAACATAAAGTTGAGTTTTTATATAAACTGTAAATGTAGTAAAGGTCTTAGATAGTATTTAAGGTGTTCAGTTCACAGCGTTTGTTTTGGGGGGTTTTTTTGGTCCTTATGGCTTTGTATTTGAGCTAATAGAGATGTAAATTGCTACTGTTCTGCTCTCATTGTGTTTCAGATACTAGCTACTAAAACCAAGCAATTATGCAGCTTGTATTTGTGAGGTGATTGGCAAAAGTGCTGCAAAAGCTGGGGCAGTATAGGCTGGGAGTCCCAGCATGTTTACAAGGCACATGTCTTTGTAAAAATTATGTCATGTATTTTCTAGTTATATTCCATAAATATTTATTCTATAGATCTGCTAACTTACTACAAACAATATATCAGCCTGACACTCCTCATTCTTTTTTGCTGGCACATAAAATTTCTACAGTTCCTATATATTTTGGCAATCACAGGGATGATATTGAAAAACAGGGGAAAGTATCTTTTCATATGCACACTGCTCTAAGCCAGGACACTTGCCATCTAATATTAGACATTTGATTTCATACTTGACACAAATTAGTAGTGCCTTAGTCCTAGCATCTCTAGACCTATATTTGTCCATTAAATATCTTTGAATCTTTTGCAATGCAAACTAGCTGGATGATAGTTTCCCAGGCATACAGAATTGCTCATTATGTCAGAATCAGTGTCTGTTTTGTGCTTTTGGATCTGGCAGCAAATGGACCTGCAATTCCCATTTGTGCTGGATGAGTCTTCCTCGAAGGAAGAGAAGAAAATGGAAGGAGTTGGTTTTTTTTTTGTCTTACTTCCTTTAGTCTTTATTTTTGTTATCATTAAATAGTAGCTTCTACCACCAGATAATAACATGGAAATGCAGGTAATTAAATCAAAGGATTGTAAAATATCCAGTGCTGAAAAGAAAGCTGCCACAAAATCCATTTGCACAGCATATGGAAAGAAAACAAAAAAGTACAACTGGAAGAATTAATAAAACTTGACCACTGGAATCTCTGAGAAGACTCTTGAGAAGTGGGTGCACATGGACCTCATGAGGCTCAACAAAGCCAAGTAAGGGCCCTGAAAAGGGATCAGGACAACCCCCAGTATCAGCACAGGTGAGGGGTGAAGAGATGAGAGCAGCCCTGGTGAAAAGGATTAGAGGTACTGGTAGTTGAAAAGCTACATATGAACTGGCAATGTGCACTTGCAGTCCAGAAGGGCAGCCCTGTCCTGGGCTGTTTTGAAATCAGCATGGCCAGCAGGATGAGGAAGGGGATTCTGCACCTCTGCTCCACAATGGTGAGACTCCACACGGAGTGCTCTGTACAGCACTGGAGCCACCAATATAAGAAGAACACAGATTTGTTGAAGCCAGACCAAAGGAGGGCCCTGAAGATCACTGGGGGATGGAGTAGCTCTCCTTTGAGGAAAGGAGAGAGATGGGTTTGTTCAGCCTGGAGAGGAGAAGGCTCGAACAAGACCTCATTGTGTCCTTCTGGTACCTAAAGAGAGCCTACAAGAAGCTTGAGAGGGACTTTTCACAAGGACAAGGACATGTGAAGAGCTAGGGGAAATGGCTTTAAACTCCAAGAGAGTAAGTTTAGGTTAGAGAGTAGGAACAAATTTTTCACTAGGAGAGGGCAGTGGTACACTGGAACATGTTGCCCAGAGAAGATGTGGATGACTCACCCCTGGTTCAAAGCCAGACTGGATGGGGCATGGAACAACCTGATCCAGCTGAAGATGTCCCTGCACATTGCAGGGGGGTAACTTACCTGGAACTAGGTAACCTTTAAAAGTCTCTACCAACCCAAGGTGTTCTATGATTCAAGATGCCATGGAAATTCTCTAGGATCAGATGTACTGAACAAAGTAAAGTTCTTAAGTTACGGTTTAGCCCTAAATGCATAGGATTTTTAAAATTATGATAATATTATTCAACATGATTAATTTAATTTGAAACAGAACCCGTTCATAAGCACTGTGAAGTGAGAGCTGCTGGATGTGATTTGATAAGCTGGAGCTCAGTGATTTTTGTGTTTCTTTTCATCTGCTCAGACGTTCACCCTGGGTGTGCAGGATGGATTCAAGCCAGATTGCACAGATAACAGTGGGCAGCCAGGAGATCTGCCTCAGTGCACACCTGCAACTGCCGACTCTGTGCCAAAGCTGCAGGCATGTTCAGCAGATGGCTGGGAGCTTCTAGGCACCACAGAACACATGGAGCCATTGTCCACATCTAGACACAGGCAAGCAAGAGAGATTTTTCTCTCTCTCTCACACACACACACACACGGTCTATTTGGCGAAATAAAATGCACTTTAAAAAAAATCCAACCCAAATTTGATAGAAAAAATAGGACACTGACACAAGAAATGAAGCTACCACAGGAGTTTATATCAAAGGTTACCCCTAAATAGCCCCAAGGTGCATTAATATTTTCAAATTTGTATTCATAGTCCTCTAAAAGTCTTATTGCTTCTTTTTCTTCTTTAGCTTCAGACCATCACATGACTGTGAAATATTTTGCTTGACTTGGGAGGGAAGTACACTCTTCTGCTCTTCTATGCTAGAATATGTTAAAGGCTTTTCTGCCTACTAATGAGAGACAGAGAGGATGAGCTTTCACTGAGAACTTTTCTTTGAAGTTGAAAATCTTTGGTAGAGCCCTCTCATTTCTAAGGACACTATAATCATCTTGATGGGAGAAAAAAAAAATAAAGAATTCTGGCTCTGTACAGATCTTCCTCCCACTCTCCCCCTCATTTTCTTTCTCCCTTTTCTTCATGCACACGCACACGTCCACACACACACACACAATCTCTCTCTGTGGGGTACAGAAACAGCAACCTACAATGCATGTATTTTTTTAACTGCACATTTACATCTACACAGGTATGGATATTTTGTTTAAAATGGCTTTTACCTGTAGCACATGCATACCAACACTCACACACCATACTTTAAGGACTTTACTTTTATCCTTTTCAGTACACTTTTATGGTTTTGACCTTTATTTTCTGTACACATCCACACATCCTGTCAAATCTTTTGCAAATGAATTTTATAGACGCAAATATTTGCTCTGAAGGAATCTGGAATTATAAACACCCACACTCAAGGAGACTTCACTTTAAACATTAATACTTTGCTATGGAAATACTTGCATTCTTCACTTAGGGAATAAAATCTACATCCTGTGTGACCGCTTCCAACCAGACAGCACAGCTTCAGTTACAATTATGCAGCATAATTCCCTGCAATAGAAGGATAGTGACAATAATCAATTCAAATGCCTTCGGATAAATAATTTTAAAGTAAATGCATATTGCTGTAGAATGTTCAGCAAGCAGAAAAAAAAAACCCCAGTAGCCTAATATGTTATTTCTTGGGAATAGTTCTTTCTGCCCTTAGGCTGATATATTCTTTGGGAACACGTTAATGCAGTTCCTATAATTAGCGAGTACTTCACAATCACCTTCTAGAGAATTAAATCTCTCTGTGACACTCCTGTGCGCTTTGAAAGCGTCGAAGCATACATGGTTCTTGTATCAGCAGAAGAAAGGTTGCAGGGCAGAACCGGGGGAGGGGGCTTTAAAACGTTGCCAGGAGGCATCAACAGGAGAGATGACATCTCTCCTCTTGGAGAAATACTAGTGAGTGCTGGTCTCACTGAAGCCGCTGGGCATTCTGACAGCTGCTCCCGCAGCAATCCAGCTCGGGGAATGGCTTCATTTGCATTGTGCAGGGGTGGGGGAGAGGTAAATCAGAGTCAGGTGCTCCTTTCCTCACCTGGATAAGGAGGTCACACGTGGGCTGGGTCCCTGGGGAGCAGCTGGCAGCTCTCTCCCAGCCATTTCCCTTGTGCCCTTCGGCCACTCCTGTTCTGCCCCCTCACCCCTCTCCTGCTCACACCCCGGGGCTATGATGTCTACAGGCAAAATGTGTTCCTTCAAGTGAGATTAACTGCCTGCGATAGCATGGAAATACCACCGTGTGGTTTTTAACTCTTTGAGTGTCCTGGGACAAACTCTGTCATGGGAGCTCCTGCTCTGGCTGCCACTGCATCTTCTGTTGGATTGGCATGCCAAGAGATGTAAAAGTCACGTCTGAATATCAAGCTGATATACTGTCATGCTTGGTAATTATTCTGTCAAGTGTCTTATGGGAGGCAAGAGCAGAAACAGCTGTGGAAAAGCAGGCAAGGACTGTTGTTCTTGCAAATATCTTGAGCTTGTTGTTCAGTAATTGCAGAGCTGTAGAAAGGACCAGAGTTGATATGACATATTTCATTTTGAGTGTAAAACTGGCCTGGTGAAGGAAATGACTAGAAAAAAAATGTGCAAAAATTTTACTTCTGATACTGTTTGCCAGGTATCTGAGAACTTCAAAAGAATAGAGTAAAAAAAATCCCCAAACTCTTAATGTCTTTTTTTTTTTTTTTTTTTTTTTTTCTTTTAAAATTTTATAAAAAGAATAGAGTAAAAAAAAAAATCCCAAAACTCTTAATGTCTTTTTTTTTTTTTTTACTCTGTAAACTTGAATTTAATAAGAGGGGGTTGCACATTTACATAATGCATTAGTTGATTGCAGATCCATCCCTGGACCCCATGGATCCCTGTACCTCCTCATGTCAGTAAGCACACCTAAAAAATTCCCTATTTCTCATTTTGAACCAAAGAAGGCTTTTATGACATGTAATGTTAAAATGTATTTAGCTAAAATAATTTTTCAGAGGTGATCTACAGGATTAGAATTTAGACTGCTTGGGAGTATTCTGTATGATTTAGACAGTGATAATGCTCTATGTCTCAAAAAAAAAGAAAACAGCAAAAAATTTGTAACTAAATGTCTCTGTGGTAATCTGATTAGACCTTCTCTTTATGTGTAATATTACACAGCTCTTTAATTTCCTGTAGAATTTCTAATGCACTCATATTACTGTGGTTCCACAACTGCTGGAATAGTTGGAGCAAAAAGTTGAAGACAACTGATCAAACACTAGGCAGTATTTTTGAGATGTTCAATTAAAATGTTTAAGGGGTCTGTGAAAACCTGAAAGCAGCTACTTAATAGGGCGATTTATTCATTGTTGGAAGTTGAGGGGAAGTTGAGCATTTGTAAGACTAACCTCTCTTGCAAGGATAAATTAGATTAATGGTTTACAAAATGTTCTGGGTAATGTAGCTCTTGTACCTGCAGGGTTTTAGGTAGGCAGGCACGTGAGAAGTCTGCAGTACTGCAGGGCTGGCATGCACTGCTTATTCACATTCATACCTGCAAAGCCGGTAGTGATCTCATGCCATCAGAATGAGTTTGGAACAGAATTCATTGCTTATTCCAAGAGATATCACTTTTGAGAAGCCCTCCTGGTGCAGGTTAGACTTGTTCTTTCTTTGACCTTCACACCTTTTAAACCATATGCCTCTGAGGAGGATGATATAAGGACATTGAAGGACTTTGGTCAAAGACCAGATTCCTAAGTCCTAGATTCTTTGTAAACAGTACAGACATCCTGTGGGGCCTGGAGCTTATAATCTCATTTTTTATGTGCCTTAAATTAATTTTCTCTGAAATTGTGAAATTTGTCCATCTCCCAAATATGTAGCTGATATTAAAACTTATTTTTACTCTAGGACATGACATATAGTATGGACAAGAGGTAGCTGGGAGTTTCACTTCATCTCTGCTTCTATCACACTTTCAAATTATCAGTTTCTAAGGTGTAAGTTGAGATGGACACAGCCCTGGGAGCTGCCAAGCCACATATTCCAGTAACTGAGGTGCCAGTAGAGAGAGCTGAAAATCTCCCATGAAAGCCCAGAGAATTAAATCATACTGTAGAGCAGAGTCGGTGTAGATGCACATGCACACATACATATATACATATCTATGCACAGATATCAGTCAATTAGCCTGATAAACCCAAATCATTCTGTGATTCTACAAAATAAAATTAGGGCAGAATGTTTTAGCTATGAGTTTTAGCTATGAGTTCAAACAGCTATATAAATCAGCCGTTTCCCTTTGCAACCCCAGCCACTGTCAGAGAAGGTATATGGAGTTTATCCTCTTAAGTACAGCAGGAGTAAAAAGCAGCCAGCCCTTCCCCTGCCCTCCATTTCCAGGACAGCTTTTCCAGAGCTCTTGCAATAAGAAGGTCTGACTTTCCACCCTAGTTGAAGGTGACTGTGCTTTTCTTACTATCTCTTTACTTCTTTCACAGCTTTCAAGAGGTGCAAGGACCATGAACCTTTGTTGTGGACAGTGTTTGCCATGTGATAAATTGCCTGGGGCAGGAAGTTCTAGACAGTCCCATTTTCTCTTCCTACAAAGGGCTGTCATTGTCTCTTCCATAAATGTGTCTTGCACATGTGGCAGGGAGGAACACAGTCTCTAGTTGTATGGCAAGGAAATTGTCTTCAGAGGGGAACTTGCCCATACTTAATAGACTATAATACCTTGTCGTGTTCTGTAACAATAAGCTTGATGCAAGCATCAAAAATCCATTAAAATTTCCATAACCCTTTCAAAAAGAAGGCTCAAACAGGATGGGTAGCCATTAAAGAGGAAGCCTGTAGGAACATTGTAGGATCAGACTCTAAATATATGTAATCTGAATTCATTAAATTCCACACAACTTTGTAAAACTTCCCCTTTTAACTAAGGAAGAGACATGTTCCCTCTTTTTTGTCATACTAGAATAATTGCAGTATATTAAGACACACCAGGTAAGCCAGAGCAAAGCTTGTTTGGAGTTCTCATTTCAACTGCACATTATGCACTTGCATTGTAATATATTCAAACTGACAGCTTCATTATGGAGAATTAATCTAAATTATGTCTAGACATATATTTGCAAGAACAAGCATCACAGAGACTGTTTGGTGGCTGACTGTTCAGAGGAATTTAACAAGAAAATCACAGGCTTAAACCTTAAAAAATAAACAGCTAAATTGATAAACAAAGGAATAAACAAGCTTAGATCCTGCTTCAAGAACAATACCTAAACCTTCACCCTAGAATTTTAATAGTTTACACACTCCTTCACCAGTTTACCATTTTAATTATCATCCCCTCTGCTGTAGGAATGCAACCCTGCTATAATGCTGCCACAGAAACCTACACAGCAAGAGTGTAGGGAAGTCACAGCAAGCCATAGGAAGCATTACATGATTCCTGTTTCTGTGCAGTAAAAGTGCCTGGCTATGCCCCATACTTTGAAAGAATATTGTGAATCTCATATGGCTAATTTATATCACGTGTGTCAAGAGGGCTAGCTCTCATTTTAACATTTGTGAAGTTGCAGACATAAATTTAGAACTGCTCCACCATTAACGGTGATAAGAAAAAAGGAGACTTGTAGCTCACTATAAAATTATTTATTATTTTTATTAAAGAAAAAGGCTTTAGGATTTTCCATCTGGCGATAATAATTTTATTACCCACCTCTAAAGAATCCACAACACTACCAATGGATCATACAATTAACAGTAAGTTTAAAGTCTCAGTCTATACAGTACTTCAGATTAAACTCACTGCAAGCTAAAAGCTTGCAACTGCAGGGCAGGGGATGGCATATGAGAGTTTTGGTGTTTCACTGTGGCTGGGACAAAATCAGATGCTGGACAGGAGAAATGTGAGACTTGAGAGTGCTTCAGCACCAGGACTCTGTATTTACAGCAGTCAATTCAATTCCTTGACATGCCTCTTTTCTCCATGGGGAAGCAGGAAAAACTAGCATGGGCAGAGCCCTCAGTAACACGTCCTAACAGCTTCCAGCCTGGGGAAGGCTTTCACTCGTCTGGCTCAGGGGGAGGGCAGAGCTACCTCAGCAGATGTGCCTGCAGATAGATACACCACGTGGGAAAGGTGCATTGCAAGAATTGTACATGTCCTACAGAAATGGGAATGAGGTAACAATGACGGCAGCGCAGGAAGGTCAAATTAATTTCTTAAGGTTGCCCAAAGGGCCTGTGCCAAACACAGTGTTTCAGCCCTCCTGAATTCTGAGTGAGTAACTGGGAGTGCAGTGGAGTTTTACCTTCAGGAACACTATTGCTGCTACCTTTAGTAAGTGCTTTAAGTGCTCTGTCAAAAGTGTTTAACAGCTACATAGGAAGCAGAAGCAGGGGAGTATGGCATTAGTTAGCCACCGCTGTGTGCTGGGTTGCCCTTCTGGTCTCTGCTGCCATGGGAGGCTGAGGCAGAGGTTTCAAAGGGGAGCCACAAAGCTGGATTGTGGGCTGCCAAGCAGACTGTAAGGAGGGGAGACATAAAGACCACAATTTATTCCAAAAAAAGAAACGTGAAGTGGTTTGGGTGTTTTGTACAAGTGTTAGCACACAGGATGAATATCTGAGAGTAGAGAGCTTTTAAACTTATACTGACAAAGACGTGACAAGATCCAATCACTGATAAATGTCCTTTGGTGGAAGAAACTCCAAATCACAGCCTGCAATCAGTAGTGAGTACCTTCATGATTGCCTTCAGGCTATGAAAGCGGTCCTTCTCCCTGCCTCCAAGATATATTTTGATTATTTCCGTATCAATCTACCACTTCCTGAAGTGTCAGAACCTAGTCACCAGTTAGAAGCAGGACAATGACAGGGTAGACCACTGGCAGAAGGTGCTAAACACTCTCAGCAATCTGCTTTGTGTATCTTCCCCTGGTGCTCAGAATCACAGCAATAACCAGATTTGGGGTGGGAAAAGTTTTTCTCAGTCAAACAGGATCTTGAGGTTTGGAGGTTTTTTTTGTTTGTTTTGTTTGGGGTTTTTTTGTTTGTTTGGTTCCTCAGGATCGCAGCAATAACCAGATTTGGTGTGGGAAAAATTTTTCTCCTAAAGACAGTCAAACAGGATCTTGAGGTGTTTTTTTTTTTCGTTTGTTTGTTTTTTGGGTTTTGTTTGTTTGTTTGTTTGTTTGTTTTTTCCTTTATCTTCAGCAAAGATTGGAGTTTGCAGGTTGGAATTCCTCATTGTCAGGGATCTTCAGGGTTCAGTACTTGGTGGGGTTTTTTTTCTGTACCTGGTACAGAGCTTTTTCTCCAAAAATCTGAAACACTTATTATAACCAACACTTAGTATAAGTGACATCTTTGGGTCATGCAGGAATTCAAACAATTCTTTTGGCTATTAAGAGAACATCACTACCCAAGTAAACTTTTAAAACAAAGACATACAAAGTCCTTCTCAGCCATTAGTCCACCCTGACAATGCCCAGACTCCTCATGCTAGCCGCCTGGCAGAGATTAACAACTTGAAGCCCATCTCATTTCTGTTCCCTATCAGAATCAAGAAAATGGAACTCTTTCTGCTCATCTCCCTTTAACAACTTAATCCAGCTGGAATTCCAAGAATATCCCAATGTGACCACACTGCATTCAAAATGTAATTTAAAACATAGCTGGATGAGAAAAACATATTTATGTTTCTTGTAAAGGGTTGAAATGACCAACTGAGTTGTGGTCAGTTGACACAGGTTCAACTGTCCTTTCTTTGCTCGGGGGAATTTAAACCTCAGAGGAAGAAATCTTTGCTTCAGGCACTCCTCTGAGCACTAGTTAAAAAAAGATTTTACAACCAGATAAATGCCAACATCAGTCATGGAACTAAAGAAAAGTTTAACGTCCACTCAGTGTGTTTGAAGGAAGAGCACTGACACAGCCTTTCTAGTGTAAATTAAAGCCCGGGAACACTGAGTGAAAGTACTCAGATACCTGTCTGTAAATAGATTTGGAATACAGGAGTTCTGGCCTGGCTGTGATAGCGCTCCATCTGTTTCTCTTCCCTTCTGCTGTTGTCCACTGCTGCTTACAGGGCTCCCCACTGCACCCTGTGAGGGGCCTATCCCAGGACTAGCAAACTATGAGTTTGTGCACGGTAGCCCTGCACAAAAGTTTTCAAAAATTTACAGCTGGATAAGACAGAAACAGAAAGGACATGCCAGAAGAAGAAACCTAAAATTATGTTTGGTATATGGTCACTTCTATAAGCTGCCCATGAAAAAATATCTAGGTTCTGACAAAATTGCAAATGAAATTATTCAGTGAGAAGAAAAAAAGCCAACCCAAACCCTTGAGAGTTATCAAAGAATTACTGGCGTGTCCATCACATTTTTAGCTTTTTCACATCTCAGCTGTATGCATATACTCTGTTTCTCCTTACCTTTGAACCTACTCTGATTGGATTCTGTCCATCACATTTTTAGCTTTTTTACATCTGAGCTGTATGCATATACTCTGTTTCTCCTTACCTTTGAACCTACTCTGATTGGAAGTGAATTCAAGATATGACTGAAACCCTCAAAGGTTTTTACTGGTAGAACATTATTCTAGAGGGGAACTGAAAGGTGAAAAAGTACAAGGAGAGGGGACAGAAAATCTTAATATTATTCTGTCAAATCAGCCAAGAGAATAATCTCTATAAGAAGACTGACTTGATGTTCTGTACTCATTACTTTTATCTGGCTTTCTCTTCCTTCTGCAGGTAATACTCAGAGCTTTTGAAGGTCTGAGCCTCACTCATAGGCCCCTCCACTGGCTGTCTGGTTTTGTGACCCTTGCAGGAACTTTGCAGCAACAATATACCCAAAGGCTGTCAAATTTCATTCAAATCAGCCAACAAGTTCTGTGACTACTGAAGGGGAAAATATATTCAGGGTGCAGTTCAGGCAGAAATAGAAAAGCTTGTCAGCCCTGAAGCCATGAACAAACCACCTGATACCAGCCAGGGTTAATGAAAGGAGAAGGAGGGCTCAAGCTACTTTACCCACTCCTACATATTCCCCTTAAAACTGCAGGTTGAAATGCAGGCTAGTAGAAACTGGTTTATTGGTTTTAAGTGCTTCAACTTCTGCTTGTGATTCATCAATAGAAGAGCGGGCTGCAGCATGCAGGGAGGTTTGTTTGGCCAGCTGTGAGCCAGAGCAAGTCCAGACTCATGGAACCAGTCATCACTTTATCACTGTTAATATCGCCATGCAGAGCTCTCTGTTGATTTTCTTGGAGGGAGTGGGTAAGGATGGAGGGAAGATGTGGATGAAATCTAGTTCCAGGACAGCAAAGATCATTTGATTAACATGTGGAAAGACATGGGAGAGGATCATCTGTACTGTGCTGTCATACATACACATCACTGTATCCTGGCTGTCTGAATATTACAGACATATTTAAGAGGCTGCAAATTGATAACTAACTTTCATGTCCAACATTACAGGGTAAGAATCTTACTGAGCATTCATGATGGTCAATGTGCATTCATTTAAAAACGCAAAATTCTTCTTTTTATGCATTTTTTTCTGTGCCCTTATGTATTTCAAAAAGACATAGAAGAAGAAAGAATTAAAACATCATTTTCTAGGCAATGAAATCTAAATAATTATAGGAATAATTATGTTTGGTGTCTGCTTCTCTGGTGTAAATATAACCCATCCTACCATGTAATAGAAGTTAATTTTAAACAGTGCACATTTACACAGCTCATGTGAGGTTTGATTCTATTTTCAGTTATTAGCCATGAAAGCTACCACTGTACAATCCCTCAGTTCAGTGACAATCATTTGGAGGGTAATTGCATGCCTTGCATTAGCTCACTGCCACATGTCAGCTAAGGCATGAAGCCATTGCTCAGGAGTAGCTCTGTGTCTGATTGAAGTGTTCTATTAGACTTCTGCTGAGGAAATTTCTGCTGGCCTGGTTTGTGTTCACACTAATGACTTTATACACTGTCAAAGAAGAGAAAAGGAGCCTTAAACCACATACCATTTTCTCATATTTCTCCCCTGCATCCCTTCATACTTCATGGGCTATGTGATTATTATAACCTGCTGATCTGGATATGAAGGAGGATGCAGGGACCTTTTCACAAGAGCAGCATGTAGTTACAGGATGAGGGGAAGTGGATTCAAACTAAAAGAGAGTAGGTTTAGATTAGATATTAGGAAATAATACTTTACAGTTAAGGTGATGTGGCACCAGAACCGGTTTCCCAGCAAAGTTGCAGGCCCATCCCTGGAAATGTTGAAGGCCAGGCTGGAGAACTGGACCTCAAAGCAACCAGGTCTAGTGGAAAGGGGTTGGGACTAGGTGATCTTTAATTCCCTTCCAACCCAAACCATTCTATGATTCTATACAGAGCAAGTAAGCAAACCCAGCAGATGGATCAGGCTCTGCACAGAGGCTTTGCAAAGCTGTATTCCTCTCTGGGAAGTCACTGACCTCACCCAGTGCTGCAGCAAGAGGTAAGGACTGGGACCAAGTATCAGGAAAGGTAGTATAAGTGGCAGTACGGCACCTTCACAATTCAATATAATTTAAATCGATTTAATATTTCCCTCCAAACTGATGAAATATTACCTTTGGCACAATGTATCCACACTTCCCTCTGTCTTTGCAGCCAGCCTGCATTCCCAGCGATATTGAATTGACTGCATGTTTGACAGCCATGTCACCTTCTCTGACATCTAAGTAGGCATTTCCTTTGCTCCCTGACCGGCAACTTGACAAGCAGTGCATCAAGAAGATGAAAAGGCAGTGTTTTTATGAATAAAGGACAAAGAAATGCAATAAAAGCTGTCCCTTTTACTGATCACCAGCCTCTCTGGCAGACTCAGCTTATAATGTTGCAATGCTGAAAGGCTGGAAATTATCAAAAGTGAGGAGCCATGCTGCTGATCAGCTGCAAACAGCCTGGGAAGTCAGTGGGTTCCTGCTGGACTGGCTGGTGGGGCTCCTGGGGCTGCTGTGCTGATCAGGTGTTTGTGGTGCTGGAGAGGGATGGACCCAGAGAAATGGGAGGGGAGAGAGAAGGGAAACCCCCATGGCAGCACCAGCATGCTCCAATAAAACCCCAAGCTGTGACGCCTGGACAGAGGTTTGTTTTTCAGAGAGTGTGGCACATGGCAAGGCTGTTGACGGTGCTGCCTGGCCAAGCACAAAGAGCTCCTTGTAGGGCTGCTGGTGACTTGTCCTGGAGTGCTGCCACTCCAGCTGTGTTTCTGGTCTCAGTCACTTGGTCACTTGCTCCTGAGTTCGCCCCTGCCTCTGGCCACTGTGATTTTAGCTAGAATCCCATTTCACCAGCTATTAAAATGAAGTGTTTGGGTGAGGGATGTGAGCAGTGGCTTGTGGCTGCTAGGGCCCCCTGCCTCCCAAGGGGTCTGGGATGCTCTGCTGAGCTCTCAGAAAGGTCACAGGGCTGCGTTCCACATGGGAAGCCCAGCTGGGTGTCAGGTCTCTTCCAGTGCCAGTGCCAGCTGCCCTGGTGATAGCATTCTGGTGCCCCCAGTATCCCCATGGCAGGGACAGGGGGGAGTATGGGATCTGCCAGTGATAGGTGGTGGTGGGAAGAAAACAGGAAGGCAAATGAGCTGCGCCCCATGAACCAGCTTGGGAACTGGTGCCCATCCTAAAACCCTGGTCTCTGCTGCTACTATTATACAGTTAGTGGCTAGAGTATTTCAAGGGGCTGAACTCATGTGCTCCTGCTGCCCTGCCAGGGCCTCTGCAAGGGTGGGATAGGATACCTGAGCAGCTGCTGTCAACTCCTCATCCCACTACAGCCTTTTGCTTGGGGCCAAGTGAGGTCACGTCCTGGAAGCACCTCTTTCTTGGCCTTACAGATGAGTTACAACAACTCTGAAGGGCTATCTTGGATGCAAGACCAGAGAGCAAAGCTGCAGGGATCCAGGCTCTAATTTTCATCTCTGTTCACTTAGCTGAGTCTTCCCAGAAAAATTATTTATAGAACTTTAAAACTGGTACTCCCAAAGTGGAATGATTTGCTTTAGTATGGAACACTCCGAGCTCCCAATTAACTCATCAAGTCTTGACCAAGGGCAGCACTCCTGGAAACAGGTGGCTTGTAAGAAGTTGCCTGACTGTCAGCATCGTGTCAGGAAACACTGTCCTGTGTGTAGGTCACCTCCACAGGCACAGCTGCTCTGGGTGGGCATGATGGCCATGGCCCTGGGCCAGGCTTTACAGTACACAGCACCACCCCTTTGTGTATGCTTAATCTGTGAAGCTGTCATCAGGAACGATGGACAGGGCAAACAGAAGGCTCAAGGGCATGGAGCAGCCTGCTTTTCTGTCGTGCCATATTCTTTTTCCTTGACCCCTCTGCCCATGACGGCACAAGCTGTCCTGGTTTGCACGCCCCCCTGCATACCAAATTTGAAGCCAGTCACACCAGTGTCAAATTCCCAGGTGTTCAAGCCTCTCCTACACATCCCAGCTCCCTAAACTTTAGGCAGCTGATCACCTTAATCTGTGCCCCACTGAGCAGCTGCAACTGGCGATAGAGATCTCAGCAGCAGGGTGTGGCTCTGCAGGTGTTTGTGATACTGGACATTTGGGAGAAGGGAAGAGAGGGGAAGGGGGAGAAAAAGCAAGACATCTGTCATCTACTTCCCAAGTCCTATGATCAGCCTGGTTGCTGTTGGCAGCATGACTATATAGGGATGAGTATGATGACAGAAGTACTGCAGGAAGAATCAAGAGTCATGAATCTCCCTTCACCCTGTGTATGTGGCCTGTTTTACTGGGAGTAGCTTTGGCATTTAATGAAATCAGGTGGTGAAAGCAGACTACAGGGATTTAGAAATGTGTAGCTAAATTGAACAATTTCTCCCTCTTTTATTAAAAATACTTTTTCTATGCTGATTTAAAGGCTAGTTTTTGTTCAGCAGATCATTTAATCAGACCTATAGTCCACAGGATGATTAAACTTTAAAAGTTAATTAAACCAGCAATTATCTAAGAATAAGTCTATAAGGAAGGCAGGGAATTCAGATACCTTATATTTCCTCTTAGATGTCATGACTTCTATCACATATAATTACTCTCCCCTGTGGTGTGCATGGGAAAGATCTGTTTCTAAATGAGGACATTTTCTATTAAAAACAGCAGGAGAAAAGTTCAGACACCAACGGCTTAATCTGTAAGGCTGATTTTTGAATGAAATCAGCCCCATTCTGGCCAAGCAGTGGCACAAATGTTTATTTATGACAGTGTGAATAGCTCTGTTGCCTTTAATGCCATCACTTCTCCTAACTCAGGCAAGTTCCTCAATCCTTTGTTCATGCAGCCCCAGAACACTCACTGGAGATGTGTTTAATTTGCAACACACAAACCAAACACCTAGGAATCATGATTTTCAAAAATGTGCCATCAGTATACAGATCCCAAGAACCCAGCACCTAGCTGTTGTTCCAGCAATGACACCACTGGCAAGCAGGCTGTGTAGGAGGTGGGACTTGGGGAGCAGAGCTCTGTAGAGAGTTGAGCACACATTGAAGGGAAAATATGCTGAGGATGAATTCCATGGGTAAGAGACGACCTGTAGGATTGTTCAAGGAACTGGGACAAAACGGGCTGCAGATCTGTGTGGAAAAGGGATGAATTCATCAGAAGTGGGCTGTGGACTATGCCTGGTGTTGGGAGAAAGGTGGTGTAAGGTTGCATGAAAGTCTGTGGAGCTACTCAAATATGAAAGTCCATGGCAAGCTTTGGGGAAGTAAACTGAGGACTGTATAGAAAATTCCCCAGCTATCAGTGATAGCTGTAGACAAATGTCTGGGTATTGTTTCTCTTTCCATAAACACTGCAAATTTTTCTTTCTGTTCTCTGCAAGGTGAGATTCTGCACATATTACAAACTGACCTAGGTCATTTCAGTAGCATGGATTAATAATGCATAATCCCACTGTACATGCAGGTAGTTTCTACAGCCTTTTGAGTTTTGTAAATGTAGCTGACATAGTGATCAGAGAATGAGATTGTTGTGGAAAGTGCTTCAAGGAACTCTTACACTTGAGATGAGGCAATGACCTAAATGCTCTTAAAGGGTACAGGGAGCGGCTTGTGCTGTAAACAAGTCTGTCGGTGAAACTGCACTGGAAAACAGACCTAAGGAACCAATACACATTTTTTCTTAAGTAGTCATTGTTTGATTTTTAATAAATTAATAAATGGCATTTCCTCTTTCTTACAATTGTCAGTTTCTCATACTTCAGTTTTCCTCCAGCCCACTTGGCAACAAGGAATGAGAGTCGCTATTTGATTCCTCATGTCTCAAGGTAGAGGATGTCTTTGTTGTCTAATTCTGGATTTGAGAAAGCAAGCAGAAGATTGCATAGGAAAATGGCTTCAATGAGCATCAGTTTAAACCATTCTCTGCCTTCCCCACTCAAGCATTTTCTCCTTCTGCAGACAACCTTACTGTCTGGAGTCTTGGCAATTTGTCTGCCTCTCTTTTTGATTCAGAGGATGATTGGAAAGCTTGTCCAAGCAGCGCCAAGGTAGTAGCACAATTTCATTGTAGATTACACATCATTTGTTGAAATACTGAAGAATCTGGGAAACATGGCAAAGGCATTAATAGGTAAGCAGTGTACAGAAGATGACAATAATACTCACTGAAAAGCCCTTAGTGCAAGTGATTTGCTGTGCTCTGTTTGCAGACCTTAGATAGATGTTTAGATAGATGTACATACATATGTGTGCGTATATCAACAATAAGGTCTGAAGAGGTGTGTGCCTGTTCATGTGGTGTGTCAGCCTATCCAGAGAGTAGCAGCAAGAATATTGCATGAATTTCATGTCACTGAACTAGTATCTTTGGGCACACTTGATCTCTTGCTAATTCCTGCCTGTAGCAGAAACACATTTCAGAGGTCTAAGTACTTCAGGCTCTTTCTGTCTTCTTTTGCTGACTTAGAAGGGCAAGAGTAAGTGCTGCCAGGACACCTGCTTGGGATCACTTAGCTGAAAGCAATCAGCCAGCATCATCTGAACTTTTTCAGTCCTGTTGTTGCATGCAGGTGCACTTTGCTTTCAGGCTGTGAGAAGCCAGGTTCATCGGGCAGACCTTCACAATCATGTTGGTATCTATCCCCAGAAAGAACTGCCTGCCCATGGACTATAGCTGGAGTTAGCAGAAATCAGCTAAACCCCGAGCTTGTATGAAAAGTCATTGAAGCTGACAATGACAGATGATCTCCCTATTCTCTTGAGAGAGAGACTGACCTGAGCTCTGCAGGGCCCCCGTTTTATATTATTGTATAATTGAGCTGGTTTGTGACCACCACTGTAGCTCCACTTGCATTTTTTTCAGCCTTCATAGAGGTTACAGGGACGGGTGAAACCTGAGTGTGGATGTGGGGGAGAAGAAAGGCTCTGCAGTCACAAGACTGCAGCATCATATGACAGGGAATGTGTGTGAGGAGCAGGGAGGGCGGTGGCAGGAAAGGGCAAGAGCCCTCATGTTTGTGTTACAGATCTGCATCACTGTACTGTTCAGCATCACAATGACCCCAGCTTTCTTGGGGAAAGCCCCTCCTTCAAAGCAGTTGGCAGTGACCCTCATTTTCCAGCAATGACTGTATTTCAAATAACCCTGTTGAGCTACTGGAATTAACTTCTCACCAGGTAGAGGTCACAAATGTTTGTCTTCTTGTTGAAATACTGGGTCTCTTATATGTGCTTATTCAATTCATAGGCATATACACACAGCTACATCCAGAAACCAAGCAGTGTTTCAGTTTTGTGAGAAAAAGAATTGCAGAGGTTTGGTGAGCAGGAACAAGGCCCCATGGTGTGGGAGTTGTGACTGGACCCTCCCAGGATCCTGACATTGGCAGATAGCTTGAAGAATCATTCTTCCCTGTCTATCCACCTCTGCCCTTTGATTGCATACTACTAGCTCCCATTATATGCCAGGAAAACCCCTATGGATCCATGCCCAACTAGATAGAAAGATGGAGTGGGGAGGGGGAGATTGGCTCCCTGTCTGATTCTGCAAGTAAGCTTTAGTCCATATCACCCGTGGGACCTGGTTTAGTGCATGTTGCATGCAGGCAGGTGCAGTAAAAGAGAACAAATGTGGTAACAAGAAATTGAATGTGAGAGCGGACAGGATTTATTTTCTCATATACATGTCAGGTTTGCTTATGAGTTCCAGATAAGTAGACAGAGAATAGCATGGGTCTGTGAATTTTATTTCTCCGCTGTTGTGTTCTTAATGTAGAAAAACAAAGGTAGTGATAATAAGGGATGCTGAGCCCAGCATTTCAACAATGCCCTTGAATTCGTGTTTTACTGGTTCATCTGTAATTGTAGCTTATCAGAAGCACATCACAAGCCTCAGGTAGAAATAGACAGATCACTGGGCTTGAAAAAAATGAAGCCATTGGCTCCCAAGGAGCACAAGGCAAGAACCAATGTCATGCTTTCTTGAGAACGTAATGAAGTGCATGAAAGTGAAATAAATCCTTAAGTTATGCAGAGGAATGTCTTAGAAGCTTCCAGTGTGCTTCTCTCCTCAACTCAAATATTTTATTTATTATATTTTATTTCTAAACATGGAAAAGAAAGTCGCTCTCTGTTTTCATCCACTTCTCTGGCTTATGGCTAAAACGCTTGCCAGGATAAGCCCCTAGACCCTAATCCTCAGTTTCATGATGGTAAGCATCATTGCTCTTGGGGTCTGGGCTTCAGCATGAACTTGGAAAGTGCACTTGCAAGTAGAGTATCTTCTCATCATACAGGAGTACCACTAAAATTACTTCAGTGATTTCTGCGTAATGAGATGCATTGAGATGAGCACATTCAACTCTGTCAGTGTTGGGAAATCCAGTCATAAGGTCAAAATGAGCACTAGTTTTATTTAATCTGGAAAAATCATAAAGGATATGAGTATCAGAAATTCAGGAAAATTCTCATAAAGCATTCAGTGTCTCCTCTTAGAGTAGTGGAAGGGAAAATACATGACAGAAAACAGTACATTTACTACAAATGGACTTTCAAACTTCTTGTAAACCTGACGTGATTCAGAACTGCAGATTTGAGCCTTCTCAACAGCAAAAATATGCAGACAATCTCCAAAACTTCTGGAACTCTCTCATACAATCCTCACTTCTCCATCAAGTGTTTACTCACAGAGATATTGCTCCAGAGATAGATACAGGAAAACAAATTAGAAAAAAAAAGGAAGTCTTTCACCTGACAAAAAAGTAGTCTTATGATTTCTCACACTTGCTTATCTTGCAGAGTTTTTAACTAATAATCAGTATGTGAAAGACAGAGGCTTCACATTTTTTGTGCTGTAGATCTCAGCATGCCAAGGCAATAGTGCTCAGCAATATAAATCATTATTACACTAAGAACTTGTCCCCATGTCTTTAGTGGTATGTATTATTCAAACCATGAAAGGTACATGACTACACTTGGTCCATCTGAGGACACAATCTTGCTAAACTACTTTTCTTATCAGACTGGAAATAAGAATAAATGATCCATATGAATGCCACAAAGCCATACAAAACACTATATAAATTAATCCTGATTCAGTCTTAATTAATATAGAATTCTGTATGATATCCTGAAAGGGATTCAGATAAGAACTGTGATCTGATATTCCCCTCTTTCCATAACTGTTCTGTAATACTCAGGTTGAAAGCAGAGACTGTGAATAAGTGGAAACAGATGTCCTTTTGGAAAGGCCTGCAACCATAGAGTACGACATTCCTTTCCAAAATCTTAAAATTCAGATATGAAATGAGAACTTTACTGGAATATTACTGCATTCAATAATGTTTAGAAAGTATCATATCACCACCACCACACTGCAGATTTTTGGGCTGCACTTCAGTGTATCACAGAGATGCTGTTCCAGATTTAGAGGCTTTGTATGTTCAACCCAAACATTTCTAGCTTTAAAGAAGTGCATCCCATACCTTGGGATACCATCCTCATACTTTGCTGAGATAACCTGGGAAAATGCATATTGTCATGATACTGCCTAACCTATTTGTCTGCAAACTGAGTTTTGCAAAAATGCTGGTTGTCACAGGGTAGCAAAGCTCAGGTTTGAGAAAATCAAAATAGAATATAATTTTTATCCTGCCTAGAATGACAAAAAAATTGTAGATTTACCAGGAAGGTTTAGAGACAACAGAAATGGTGGCTCATCTCCAAGTGGCATTGCCTGGGGCAACAAATGTGTCTCTCATGGGGTCAGAGGGGACTTCGTGCAGGTCCCCACCCCCTCCTTCAGGTCAGTGTCCTGCTCTGCTCAAAGCTCTGATAAGCAGCAGATTATTTCCAGACCTTTAGATGCCAGGGATATCACCTGGGTGTGGTACTATAGCACTTCTTATTTAATAATGTCATGACCTTGTACACAGTAACTGAACTAAGATAATTGGTTACACAGACACAAAGTCCAACCTGTAGATGCTCCAAGAAATGTTTCCTCTGATTCCTGATAAATGAATGTCTGTCATTCACTCAGATTGTCTTTTTTCCCCCTCTCTCCTGTCCTCTAAGACTTTTAGTTCATGGCCAATGCTTGCAACATGGTGGTTGCCTGGAGAATTATAATTCCTTGTGGATAAGTTTATTTAGAGTGAAGCCTCCAAGGCTGAAATGAAATGGGAAGGGCCTTTCAGTTTTAGCAAATGTACATATGTTCCTACTGCAGGGTTTTTGCCTAGCTGATATTCTAACAAACTGGATGTTTTGTTATGAGCACAAAGAATCTAATCCAATTTCCACAAAAGGCAATGAAAAAAATTTCTTTTGTTTTTCATGGGGCTCAGATTCTGCACTAATTTTGTTTCCTCTCTCAGCCTAGCAGATATCTGAATAAAAAGCTGCAGATGTGGTTTTGAGTGTCATTAGATGTTCTTTAGATCATGTTATTCCTCTAATGAGCCCAGTTATATTATTAGAACTTCTGTTTATTCCAGATTTTTTCATTCTGAATACCTTTTCATCTCTATTTTGAAAAACTAAAAGTTTTTCTCCTGGAGAAAAAGGAAGAAGCCTAATTTTTAACACTGTAGAGATACAACAGAGAAAAAAAAAAAAGAAAAAGAAAAGCAGCACGGTGTCAGGGATAAAATATTATTGCTTCTGAAACATGGAAGGAAACTGGTTTTTTTTTCAAGACACCATGCCTCTCTCTTCTATTTAAAATTTAAGTGTCTAACGTCTTAGCTATTGTGTCCTCTCTTGTTTCTTGACTGGTCTCCCTGTCTTTCCCTTTTCAGTCAATGCAGGAAAGGAGCCCTTTCCTTTCATGTTCCCAAGGACAAGCTTCTGGCTTCTTTTAAAAATCTGGGTATGGATGAAGGTCTTGGCATTGCCTATTCCTCACCATTCATTCCAAGTACAGTTAAAACAGCAGAACCAGATGCAGAAGACAGCATTTGTAGATACCTTGAATGAATCTGTACATAATTTGTTCATTTTCTCCAACTCTTTTTCACCTTCATGTGCATTTTGTACTAAAAACTTCAGTATTCTGAAAGTGGATGGGCAGAAGTGTGTGCATACCTCTGATAAGTTAGAGTGTTATATGTACACCTCAAGCAGCAATTCTGAAAGGTCATGAGGGAAGTGTGGAGCTTGGGCAGCATCAATATCTTTTTGTCACTTTATTGGACTCCTCTCATGCAAAGAATATTGGAAAAATGAGTTAAAATTCCTGCAGAAATCAAAATAGTTTTTAGTTCTGTTTGCCCTCTTTCTGTGGCAAGCACAGCCAGAGCCAAGCATCTTCTCCAGGCCCATATTTGAAAAGAAGCATTTGCCATGGAGCCTCCCTGATCAGACTGTGCAAGGAACCCGCGCTGGATGTGGTTCAGGAATGTACGGGTGGTTGGATGACTACTGCATAGTGGTTTCCACTATGATCTTCTTCATTGTTCCCTCTTGGTTTGCCAAAAAAAAAAGAAGCCATTTTTTATTCAAACCTCTCTTCCCTTTAAACCCTTCATTGGTTTCCTAATGAACTACATATCACACTCACACTCTTTCTGCTGGCATGAAAGACTTCCTGTAGCTCTCCAGACTGCAACCGTGAGTGCCTCTTGTGCTTGTTCAATGTTATGTCACATTCTTCACCTGGGCCTGCGTGACTTCTTTTACCCTAAGCTGTCTGTCATGGAAGGGCCCCTGAAGACTTACTCACAGAGGTGTTGTGCCCTCTTTTCCTTCCACGTGTCAGTAAGGTTTGCTTCTATTGTGACGAAGCCCAAGTTTATTCAACAATACCTTTAAAATGAATGGGAGCATCAACAAAACATTACTTGCATCATACCCAAGCAATCACCTTTTGAGGTGAAGGCTGTGATTTTCATATTCCCTCAGTCCATCATGACCATAATGGTTGTTCTCACAGTGGCAACACATCTAAATTTAGTGTGCAAATTCTTTGCCCGATAGATTGCTTATTTGCTGTGCCAAGTGCAGAGCACAGTTTAGGCCCTGCATAGTTTGGCTGTGGGTTGGGATGGCTTACAGATGGGGTGGCATGCTGTTGCTGGCTTGTTGTCCAGGCTTTTTTAAAGGATGCGCTCAGTGCTAAGCTCTGCTTCCATTTCATTCCTGGGTGCAAATTGGGGTGCTGTCTTTCACCATTAAACTTACACCAAATCTGGAAATGGCTCCTTCAAGGCTGCTCCTTGCTTGTGGGAGACCATGGAAGTGGAGGACTCTGAGAAGTTTCATAGACACCTCTCATTTTCTATGCAAAAACTGTTCTGGAAAGTTAATTTCCACAAATGGAGATGAATCTCAGAGTTGCTTTTCCTTTCACCTTCTGCTAACCTGCAGAATAACATGTAGCCAGTTCTGTTTTCTCCAGTGTTTGAGTGGAAAGGTCTAGTGTCTGAAAAGCTGAAAGTAAGCTCTGTTTTGTTTAGAGAGCAGGGTGATGAGCAAGCAGAATTTTCTGGATCAACTAATCAGGTGTACATTTATCTAGATTGCCCTAAAAAAGAAAGAAAGAGAAGAGCAGTGTAGTATATAAAACATTTGTTAATGATAGCATTAATGATAAATTCTGACTGCTTTACTTAGTACAGCCACAAACTTGTCATTGCATTCTAAAAAGTATTTGATATCAAATAACACTAGGCCTCTGTTGCATTTAGGACACTATTTAGTGACTTTTCTGGATTAGTCAGTATTTAAAAAAACACGTTTAAAGCCCAATAAAATGAAGGTACAGTTTAATCCAACTAATTTAAAAACAAATCCATGTCATATTTGTTGAAAATTTTCTAAGTAAAACATTAAACTTAAATAAGCATATTCCTTTACTTTTTCCCCTCGCTGAAACAATTTCAGGAACTTGCTAGGGATTTCCATGCAGTTTTTCCTGATCCAACATCCCCTTTTTTTGCAGAATAAGATACACAAACTGAAATGTTTCCAGTTCTTTCCATATTTAGAAACGCGCAAGTGAAAAATTATATCTGTCAGTAGGTCTGGGAAGTCTTGTCTTTCCAGTAGTGTGGCCTGCAGGGACATGGCTGGTCATTTGTGCCAAGAGCCACAGAAAACATGAGATGAGCCTCACAGACACTGATAATATTTGCTACAGCTTTGACTTGTCTGGTGCCAAGCAGCTGCTTGCTGAGATGCACAAGCCTTATCCAAGGCTCTTCACCTCCAGTCTCCCCTGGACCTGCCTCTGATGATTCCACTGTCTGTCCTGCCTGCTCTGCTCTCTCTTCTTCCTATGCTTTGTCTTCTTCCACTTATCACACTCCTGTCCCTGCCCCAGTGAAACCTCGGGTACCATCGTGCTTGCTGGTGTGGATCTCTGTTTTGTCACCATGTTCTAGTTTCTGTTTGTCTTGTCTGTTTTGACTGTAAGCAATTCAGGGTGAGACTGTCCTTTTCTCCTCACCTACATGATGTCTAGGACAGCAGACCTCCACTCCCAGTTTAATCTTAACAGCATGAAAAATTACAATGTAAATACAACCGACAACAGAATTTTACCTACCTAGATAGAAACAGTAAAAACCATGATCCTTGCCCCAAAAATTCTCCTAATATGAAGCAAAATAATTCTCTCTTCCTATACTGATTTGCTTACATGCCAACTTTACTTTGTGTGTTTTGTCTTTTTATCTTCAGCTGTCAGTCTTATGTGGCTCTGCATAGCAATCTTTCTAGCAAAATAATTTCTCACTCATATTTTTCTCCCCTTTCTCCTGCAGACCAGATTTTAATTCCTCAATCTCCATATCCAGAGCCTTCTATAAATTCTCTATTCTATCGTGCTCTGCAAACCTAATTAGCAGCTGAGTCCTGCAAGTAGTCAGCACATGGAAAAGCTGGGGTAGACTCCTGCACTGCAATTTCATTCTAAGTAGTGAGGAAACCAAGGTAATAGAGGTATTCAGTGTTCCCTTATCTCCTGTGAGGTAGTTTCTCACACAGCTGCTTGCCAGACTTTCTCTGACGCAAAGCTGGATTGGAACAAAATGAAGGGAGCACAGTTTCCAAACTTTAGGCCTAATATCCCACACCTAGTTCCAAACCTCCACTTAAAAGGATTGCTTACATCCTTCCTCCTCAATCCACAAAGTCTCTTACATAAAATGTTTTCTTAGGACACTCAAAAATCATTTCATGATGACTCCATAATCTTTAATGAGCTCTTGGCAGTTGTCAGTGACTGCTCGGAAATTTCATGAGTGCAAGTTGCACTGCTTAAGCGTGTGAGGGAAAATACTTCTTCAGTGCTCATCATTTATAGCTCAGCAAAGATCAAGCATGAAAATAGTACATTCTCAATTAGTTGCTGGTCTGGATGGTGCTGGGAAGCTGTAAATAAAACCCGTCTGTGTTTTGCCCGACTGTGAATAGGCTGCTTTGAGGAATGCCCTGAGTTGGCTGGCTGTGACAGGCTGCTGCCCTGCTCAGCTGTTGGCAGCTACCTCAGGGTAGGTTTGGGTTTGGTTTCTTCTTTTAAATCAACTTGTCAGAAAATTTAAGTTCACCTTAAACTGAGGTCTAGTCTGAGGATAGGTGGGTAATATATATGTGCCTCATGCTAAAAGTATCTAAAGGGTTCTGATTACTTTAACTCCTGTCAGTCTAGTTACAGACCTTAATATAAGATAGAAAGTATTCTGGTCCCACAAATCTCTAGTCTTCCTAGCAATAGGATAAGAATAGGCCTCTTGGCTATTTTTTTAGATCCTGGATTTTTTTTTTTTTTTTTAGTATTGGTGATCAACACATGGTGTTCTTTTCCCTCCTAAAGTGGAACAACCAGAGCTGAATGCAAACATAAATGAAGCATTTTGCTGTAGATTGAAAACTCCTGGACAAGGAAATTTTCTGCCCTTACAGGAAAAAAAAAAAGAAAAAGGAAGGAGAGAAGGGGAGAAATGAAGATTGTCTGTCTTTCCTACATGTTTCTAAGGTCCACTTTTACAGAAGAGCCAAAAACCACCTGCAAGATTTTGGGTGATGTAAACTGCCTCAGTGAGGACTGTGATATAACTGATTTTCTCAAAACTTTGTCAAAACTTAGTGTCATAGGATTTGTTAGAGCAGGGATGTTCTGATGAGAAATCTTTTACTGAACATTAAAAAAAGTAGATATCAAAATTACTCATGAGTGTCAGTTGATGTAATTAAACTTCTGCTTTGGAAAAGCATTAGAAGAATGTTTTTAAACTACTCAAGTGTGAAAATATTTTTCTGGTTTAAAAAATTAACTTGGTTTACAACAAAAATATTTGGTCTTTATAAAATGGTTAGAAATAAAGTTTGTTTAAAAATTGCATTCATGGAATATTTAGATTTACCAAATCAAAACTTTTTTCAAACCTCACAAAAATAGTTACATATTCCACTTTTCTCTGAGCAAAGTTATTCAAATCAGGAATGTTCTTGTAGAAGCACTGAGGGTGAAATAATGGCTTTTTAGGTGACATCATTTCATTTTACAGATCTGCCAAACCTATTCTTCTATCCCTGTGAAGTGGTCAGGTGTTAATCAGCATTACCCTATTAACTGTGGAGTTCTCTGTTGTAATTGCCTGGGGATGGTATTGTTTGCACAGGTGCCCTAGCTGAGGAGCTGAATTAATATCCATTTTCCTTGGCTGAAAGGCTTGTTTTTCATGTCTTGTCTGTCTTCTTGCAAACATAAATGTGGAATCTCTTATGGACTTGCATTTACAATTAGCTGTTTCCACACTACAGGCTTTCTCTCCTGCTGCTTCATTTGCATGTAGATACATTTTCATGCCTTCATCTAAGGGCCTGATCCTTTCCTCTGAAATGATTAATTTTATGCTGAAATAATTAAATATATTGTCATTAATATCAGTGGAAGCAGTGTGCGGCCACACATCAGTACTCTTGTTTACCTGAAGAGGTTGTGGGCTTTCCCAAAATTAGTGGTTAGAAGTAGATCACTCTTCATTAAACACAACATTGAGGTGTGCAGCTTCTCCTAGTTGCTGGAGTTTTCAATTGAGTGTGCTCTCTCAGCTGACAGTACTCAGTCTTAGTCCCCATATGTCCCGTTCACTTGAATTTGGATACACACTTCCAAAGTGGAAATGTTTCCTGTCAGATTACCTGGCTATCTAACAGTCTGCCACTGCTTAATACACTAGTTTATTTAGCTTTCATACAAGCTAAGAGTTTTCAAAAACAAATCCTATTTTTCTTATTTGGAGTCTTTGTTTCTAGTTTGTATTTCTAGAACTCTTTATGAAACAGCAAATCGAGAGAAGTCAACCTTGTATTCAGCTTTGAAGGTGGAAAGGCTGATTTGTTCTATAGGACACATCCAGACTCTATGACTTATCCTCTCCCCAGTAAACTTAGGAGGGATTCCTAAGCAAGCTATGTCTTTTATTAGAAAATTATGCCCATTTTCCCTGACACAGAGCCCAATTAAACCAAGTGTGAGAGTTCCTGGGGTTTCAGTGAGATTTGGCTCAAACTGTGAAAGGGGCCCTGTTCTACAAAGCAAATATGGGTTGTCTTTTCCAGGATATTTGGTCTTGCTTCCAAACAAAATGAAGCTAATTTGAGTCTATTACCAGGTATCCAGTTCTGTGCAGGGTAATTTTTGTTATTTATTTTTAATTCCTAGCAGTCTTACAGATTATTCAAAGCAGTGAAGTGAAAATAATGTTATGGCAATAAAATGACTCAGTGCTCTGTTCAAGCATACCTTTTCCAAAGAAATGGCTGCTTTCTGCTGCAGCAGACAGAGCCTCCATCCAAGAACACCATGCAAATGCAGGAAGCCTTACATGCAAGGGCATTTTGGTGTACAAATGACTCTTCTGACCACACCTGCTTAATTTTACCTCCAGTTTTGAATAGCTTCCTTCTGTGAAAGTGATTAAAAAAATGCATCTGAGAAGGAAAGAAGCTGGTAGTTTCTTATTTTGCATCATCAGTACCAGACATAAGGCCAGGCTTAGTCCATAACTCCTCTAAAAATCCACATTATAATGGCAGCTAGAAGACTGAGTATTATGTGTGGAAAACTAGGCGTGAAGAGATGAGCATGGTCTACCCTAACCAGGCTACATATCCATAGGTGGTGAAGTCTGTGAAGATAAAGGCAGAGTGATGGTCTTGTGTATTTCATTACCATGTTGGAGTGCACTTGTCCCACTACTGGGGATGCCTGAGTTTTGGGAGAGAGGGAAGTAGTGGTGGAAGGAAAGAAGCATGTGAGAAGCTTGGAATATCTGACTTCCATTAGTTTCCAGTCTTTCTGCTTGCATGGATGCCATACAGTAATTCCTGAATCAAGTGAAACTTTCCTTCATTAGGAAGGGAAGGGAACAAAATGGCTGATCTATGTCTTTCCTATCCCTTGCAAAAGTGAATATGGAAATGGGGGTAGGACGCAGCAGACTGGACAGATGTGCAGTGGTTGGAGAAGCTGATTTCTGGAGGCAGAAATTAAGATAGCCAGTGTTTCCTTATCTCTGATTTTTGAAATATTATTGTGTGCATGCTAACTCCTTCATAAGCTGGTATTTGTAACTGCCTTAAGATACTGCTGTAAGCAATTTTTGAAATTGCTTCCAAGGTTTTCTGAGATGTTACCAGATACGAAGTAAATGACGCAGAGCTGAATTCCTTGCCTGCTTCTTCACTGCACCATCTTGGTGACACAAGAAGCCACAGGCATGCACAACTCATCGGTCCTGCACCTCAGCTGCCACTCCCTCGGCACTCGCCTGCTTCTCCCTCCTTCTCTCCCATCCCCCAGCTGCTCAATCCCTCCTGCCTCATTTTACTTCATAAACTCTTACCTCTCAGTTGTCAACAAAGTGGTTCTTACCTCTCACCTGAACCCCGTAATCATAAATCAATAGTTGCAAGATGACCCCTGCACGAATAGAAGTCTGGTGAAGATGCTTATTATTTAGATGACATAGAGAGTGTTTCCTGTTTATCTTCTTCTGGTTTATGAAGGATCCTGCTACAAATAAGTGCCTTGGCTGAAACATCAGCTTTCAGCCTGATTTTACTGGGTGGGTCCGTGTCCTGAAACCTGCAATTATATTTTAATACTCTGGAAACTCTTTTTCTTGTTAACAAGATTTTATTTGCATTGTTATGGTGTAGGCATGTAATGCCATTGCCACAAGCTGCTCTGTTGTGATGTCACAGCGTAGCAAAGTGACACACTGGCATTTGCAAAGCAATAAAAATTACCACCAAAAAAAAAAAAGAGATTTGGGAGGATTTAATTTGTTTTTAGCCAAGACTGGTAAGTCAAAAATAAATCAGCAGTTTAAAACATATCACAAAATTATCTAAACAGAATTTCAACAAAATGTTGTTTATTAGTCATTCTTCTATTACTAAGCTGCATCATAATTATGGTTTATACATAGGAAGCTTGCTAATTGCTTTTATATTGAAATCTCTAATTAAATATTTGGCTTAACTAAATCATAGATTAAAAATGACGTGAGAGGACATGATGTGAATACCTGACTTTTCTGGTAATGGGGAAGATGCCTTGGGAGAGAGGTGTGTAATAGCAAACAGCCTCTCTGCAGTGAGTGTGCAAGGAACTCATCTATTTCAATATAATTCCCCCCTAAAATCCTTCACAGATTGTTGATGCAACTTTTATTTAGCTAGTTTTTACTCTTAAATTGCTTGCTGTTTTTCAGCAGTCAAGCTGCACTCCATAGGTCTCCTTTTCAGCCTGTGTGTAGGGAATGCCTCTGTCATGCCAGCTACAGCATGTGCCTCGGGGGTTCCCACTTTCTTTGCAATACCTTGATTTGTCTGCTCTCAATGCAAACACCTTTATTTTTAAGCACTAGTTACATCAGGTCTGGGCTATTTCTAGAGCCTCACAAGCAAGGATGAGCCATTTCCTCTCTGGTAATCTAAATGGGGTACTAAATCTAAGATTAGCAGTCTTCCTGACTTAAATGATCTTAGTGTCTCTGTCTATAAAATCTTCTATGTTAAAATAAGAATCTACCTGGGAATACAAATACAAATAACTGAATTTCAATTATTTTGTTGATCATCTTAAAGGAAACACTGTATAAACTGCTAGGATTTCTTCATTTGTTCAATGAAACAATTCCTTCTACTTGTACACAATTATTTCAAATTAAAAATGAATATATTGCAAGGTGAATTCTCTTGCATAAGGGCTGGCACATTAAAAGGATTTCCCTTTAAAACATCTCATATGTGTCAGATGTTAGAGCCAGAGCTTCACAGCTCAGTGGCCAAGCTGCTTGAAACAAATGAATTGGATCACTTCATTGATTCAGAGACAGGCATCAAGACAAAGTGTTTTCAGGTTGCTATTTTCAGGATTGGCATGGACTCTGTCAGAGATCAAAATGCTGTATTAGCCATCCAGCTATTGAATTACTGTTCATAAAGATCACCTTGCAATGACAGTGCTCAGAAGATTTAAGCCAAAGTGCACAGGTGCACGGAAACAGAGTGCTGTATTGAAAACAGCTTTGAAATTTGTATAAGGTATATTTCCAGGCAGTTCATGGCTTTTGAAAGAAGAATTGTGACACAATTACCTTGGTCTTTGCCTTTATCACCTGTAGTTTGTGCACATCCCTGATGTACTCCAGCAGCACCTTCTCCCAACAGCAGAATACTATGGGAAGTGAAACCTTGGTGCACAACATCACAGGATTGTCATCAGAGTTGGTTTTGCCATTGCATCAAATGGGAGTAGAATCTTGAGACAGAAGGCATGGACACAACAGAAATGGATATGTCAGGGATTGGTTTTGATTTTTTTATTTTGCCCTGTGTTGGACAGTCCTTTCAAATGTCAACGTCCCTGATCAATAAAGGCATATCACGACAATTAAAAGTAGACAATATCTTCTAAGATACTAGATTTTAATATTTTGCAGGAAAAGGTAGAAGAAGACTATAATTTTTAGATGAGTGAGTCAGCATAATTTCCTGGCCCAACGCTATTTGTTATTAGTTTCCTTTTGTCTTTGTATTCCTCCACATTTTTAGAGACACTGTAGTATACATTCAAACAGAGCACTCTGGCATGCTGTTAAAATTCTGTTTCTCCACTGCACAGGTGATTATGCTGAGGTTGTGGGAAGAGCAATTCCTAATTGTTAAGTCATAGCACTCTGCATTCTAGGGCTAGTCTTTAGCTTAAATGTTGCTGTATAAATATAGATTTCAATGGAAATGTATTATCCTTTTTTGAATTTATTATTATATGTTTAATTACTCCTATTAGGAATGTATACTTTGAAATATTTTGTAATGTAAAATATCTCTTAATTCTGGCTCTGAACACTAACTAAACTCAGTGATATCCAGCAAGATCTCAGCTGTGAGCTTTGATCTAAATCTAAGTATTTCAGATCTTTCAAGCAGTGTTGACATGACTAAAGGTAGAACTGCTGAAGTACTTCCAAGTAGTAAGCCCTGTAGAGTCATATTGTATTGGCAAAATAATAGTATTATTAGTAGTATATAATAGGCCATTAAATTAGGGGTGGTAGCATGACTTTGTGTAAACATATCCTAGAACTTCAATCAAAAGTCTGACAAACAGGAACATGCTAATTGGTAATAAAACCAATTACATTTAAAAAGAAAAACCTCAGCCTCTCTTTACCTATAAAGTGTAAGGAGATTGTCTTCATGATCTGATGACAGACTGCCCTTGAATTACTACACCATAAACTAAAAATGGCAACTGATAAACCTCCAAAGGGATGAGCCCCTCTTCTCAAAT
Source organism: Passer montanus (assembly GCF_014805655.1). Classification (NCBI taxonomy): domain Eukaryota; kingdom Metazoa; phylum Chordata; class Aves; order Passeriformes; family Passeridae; genus Passer; species Passer montanus. The sequence goes on along the minus strand of NW_024366591.1, from coordinate 22,999,268 downwards.
GCGCTGAATATACACCAGCTATGTTTGAGTCACTCAGTGAAGTACTTATGGAGTCTTAACACATTGCTACAGAATGCTTCAGACACTAATAGCAGGGCAGAGAGATAGAGCTAATCTCACCTTCATGCAGTCAAGGCATAGTCCCTGCTTACAGAAATAGTACCATGGTGTTGTTAGATCTTTTCTGAGACTTCTGCCCCACAGCACCCCACCAATGGGTGGGATGGTGGGGCTGAGGGGTGTCCCTGAATCAGCACATCCTTTGGCAGTCCTGAAAGAGCCCTGCTCTGTGGATTGTTGCCAGGGAAGATGGTGCCTGCCACCCTGCAGGTCTTCTCCAGGCAGGCTCTCCTCCAGGGTTTCTTGACAGATTGGCAGAAGTCAGCATGAACCCTGTGTATATTTGTTTACAGGCTGCAGGTTGCTTTGGTAACGTGGTTAAATCCCAGTCTGGGTCTGTTTGATTTCATCTGTGTGGTCATCTTTATTAGATGACCAGGGTTTCTTTTCCCCTCACACTCATCTGTTATTTATGTGGGACTGAGGTCAGGCAGCTCAGGCAGACTAAGACTCTCACAGCATTGTTATTGACAGGACCTATGCCACAGCTTCATCTGTTTTATTTTTCTCAGCAATGCAGCCAAGCTAGCATGTTTCCATTCTCCCACAGCCAGCGGATGTCAGCCACACACCCCCTGCTTGGGATGAGGGGACAGTGCTGCGTTTCCAGAGATAACTCAGCTCTGACTATGCCCTGCAGGGCCCAGCCCCGTTCCTCTGTAAACCTCATGGTCACATTTTCCATGTGTGGTGGAAATATGATTTTACTTCAGCCACCTCAGCTGATCAATATGCCAACATTAGTTATTAAGATGCAGGATCATGTGGTGAGACGAATTGTCTCATCAGACACATCTGGAACAAATTGAAGAGTTACTATTCCCTGCTGTGCTTAACCACAGTCACGATCTTATTTAGAATATAAGACCAGTAACAAGGTCAGTGAGGCACAGACAAGAAAGACTCATCCCTTTTATTTCGAAAAAGGATCATGTCATTGTCATTTAGACTTGATCCTCATTGTGAACGGAAATATTAAAGGATTAGTGAGTCATTTATACCCAGTTATGCCCCCAAACATTGGGATGGCTTTCATTGCAGGTCAGGGTCACTGCTCCCATGTGTGTGCAGAAAAGAGGATTGCCCAGTGTGACCACCACACCGAGAGAAGACTTGGCTAATGCTTTATTTTCGATGACTTAACAGGCTAAGGGAATCCTGTTTCTGAAGAGCTTCCTAAAATAACACTGCTTACTTGTTGTGACAGTAAATCCTAGATTAATGCTCTCCTTTCTACCTTTCCTTCTATTTCTTTCTCTTACAAAAATAAAAACATTCTCCTACACCACAGATAGGGTATTGAACATAACTGTCCAGAAATGTATCTTTCCTCTTGGAATACAAGACATGCAAGAGAAGGGCAAAATCCTAAATTTCATGGAAGGTGATAGGAGCAGCGCCTGAATACTATGTAAGATTTTTAAAAATTGTTCTGAAGCTAGACATGGTGTAATTTTTTAGAACATCAGAATCTGAGATGGAGTAACATCACAAAATCAATTGTTTGTCTACTCTCTTGAAAGCAGTCTAGTGTCAGACATCTGGGGAAGTTTTATGTACTCTTTTGATTGCTGAGCACTGAGACATGGCAGACTGCCATTCCAATCCACCAGTTTCAGAAGCAGGAGCAGTGCAGGCCATGTCACACAGCTTGTGAGCTGTGTAAGGCACTTTCTTCAGATACAGTAAGATTTGGATGGCTACAACTCCCTGTTTACAAATTATTAAGTAAAAGTGCTGCTTTTGGCAAGAATGTGACTTAAATTTTGCATCTGACATAGCATGCCTAAGTAGCTAGCTGTGTATCCAAGCCCTACTCAACAGCATATGTACACAAAGTTATTCTATCATAACTACACTCTGGGAACCTCAGCAGCTCATGAGGGGAAGACAATTGCACCTCATACTCACACTTTCCAGTTCATCTGTAAATAAGCTGTGACTCCCTAATTTCCTCCCTTATTAAACTGCAGAGGAGAGGCCTCACCCCATGATCCTGCTGTTCCTGGCAGGTGCTTTTAGGTGTTTCATGGGGTCTGTAAGCCCTAGTGTTGTCAGATCACTGAAGTGAAGCAGCTGTTGGGGAAAATGTATCACTATGGACATTGCCAGGAGGAATCTGAGCATCCTGGAGGAGTCCAGCCAGGAGAAGAAAGCAAGGTTGATAATGGAGTTAATGAGATAAAGCACTTTTGGCTGGTATACAGACAAAGTTCTCTTTTATCTTTCAATGATGTTTTTTAAAAGAGAAATTCAGGTTTTGAATACAGGTTTTAAATTTACTTGCAGTCTTCTTTCAGCTGTATAATATGTAAATAAAGATTCATTTAGGGTCTTGATGACCAAAATCTTTTGAAAAACAAAAAAGCATGTGCTCCAGTTGTGGCTGGAAAAAAATCTCTCCTCTTTATTTCTGCCTCTAAGTTTCATGCTTGTCTGCTTCCAGGTTTTATTCATTGCAGTATCAGTAGCAAATGCTGCTTCTGGATGGACTACACAGCAGGAAGAAATAAAAAGCAACGAGATGTCCATCATGGTTTGAAGACCAGATCAGTGCAAGACTTTAAGAAAATTCTCATTGCTGGGACAGGGAGATATCCAAGCATACTCAAGCACTTGCTGGTCTTGCTGTCCATGATGAATTTTGTACTTCATCCTTCTGCCAGTGGACAGCAAGGTGGTGTGACTACGTTGTGCAGGAGCCTGGTTCTGGCTGCTTTTGGCAGAAAAGTGCACCAAAATCGATGCCAGTTACTCAACAAGATTTTGGTGTCACAAGCACCAAAGTGTTTAGCAGGGGTTCGAAGTCCTTGTTTAGGTACTCAGACTCTCTGTATGGAGAAGGTCAAGTAACTCAGGAAAAAAGGTGCAGAAGGGAAGGGATGCAAGGTGGGAATTTGGGACTATGGAAGTCAGGGTGTATCTCAATGTTCCCAACTTCTTTCCCTGACTGCCCTTCCATCTCATTCCCTTTTTGCCAGACCAGAGAATGGTGGGGTCTGCATCATGCCAGAAGGAGAATTTTCACCCCCTGCCTCTTTGAGGTGCGGCTGGAGACTGAAGGTGGCTGCCTCCAGAGTGCTGTGGCTGCACAGCATCCTGCTTTCAACAGGCAGGGCAGGACCTTCCTCTGAACTGCTTTTTTAAAGGAGCTAACTGAAGATTATGAGCTATGCTCTGATTATGTATCTTTTGGTTCAGAGAGGATTAATCTCCACCTGGGTGGAGGTCAGCAAACGGTCAGGTCTGTGCTGTATTCAATGTTCTCTGAGCAAGCAGGTCAGGATGACTCCCTTAGGCGACAGAGGCAAGAATGGGAGTACAGGCATATCCCTTGAATTCCCAGCAGTGTCCCTCTGAACACAAAGCAGGAATGAGTGTCCACCTGGTCAAAGGTCAGGTGAATCCCAGGCACAAATCAAGGCATGGTTGAGGGGTGCTTTTGGTGTTAAATTGCAGCAGGGGAAATCTCCTCTCCTGCTGTGTGACCTTGGATATAAAACATGTTGGATGCTGAAGGAACAGCAGTGAGGACAGGGAGGCAGATGGAAAGGAAAGGAAAGGAAAGGAAAGGAAAGGAAAGGAAAGGAAAGGAAAGGAAAGGAAAGGAAAGGAAAGGAAAGGAAAGGAAAGGAAAGGAAAGGAAAGGAAAGGAAAGGAAAGGAAAGGAAAGGAAAGGAAAGGAAAGGAAAGGAAAGGAAAGGAAAGGAAAGGAAAGGAAAGGAAAGGAAAGGAAAGGAAAGGAAAGGAAAGGAAAGGTCTGCATAGGTGTGGGTGGACTTCCAACCAGGCATTAAGTCCAAACTGCTTCATTGGAAGCATCAAGGCTTTTAGAGATTTTCTCCTTTCAGGAAATGTAATTTCTGATACTTCAAGAACTTTAATGTTAGAACACAAAAAGTGCCTCTGGATATCTTTGAGATCTAGTCACAGCCATGCAGCTGTGACTGCCGTTACATCTCTATCAGTGGAATTAGGAGAAATTCAGGAACCTCCATCACCCCATAACCTTTTTATACCATTCTGAAGTTTTAATGTCCTATGGGAGTAATAAAAGGTGACGCAAGAATCAGACTTTAATTCCCTGACTTTAGTGTTCATGCCATCACTGAAACACCAGAGGAAGACAGATAAAGATCTCATATGAACCCTTCAGAGATAAAAAGCAGTACTTAAAATTGTGGCATGTAAAGTCACACTGCCATTCACATTTGCTTGAACTTGACAGGTCTTTTATTATTATTTTATGTATTTTCCATTTTTTCTTTTATATTTACTTCTGTGTTATCTCATGGCATTTTTTATATTGCTGTTATGGCAAGTTTTGTATTCAGCATATTATTCTGTGGCAAGAGGATATGAATGAACTCTGATTCAGCAAGTCAGCACTACTGCGAGAAAGACTTCAGGATCAAAGCAATTGGCTGCCATAGACATAAAAGCAGTACACTAAAATAGCATTGCAGCATTCACAGAAGGCACAAAAAATCAATTTCTCTTTAGAGACTACAGAAATAATTATTATCTATTTTTACAGTACAAGTAGACTACAATTTTTTGATGATGTCAGGTCCTTTAGGTACTCAGTGATGTCATTCCCATAAATGATGTAGATAGAATAAGAACAATCAGCATTACAGTTCTCATCAGTAGTGGCTGGATTTGCAGTTTCATTTCAAATAGATGCAAGTCTAAAGTCTGGATTTTTAGTGAAATGTCACCTAACCACAAAGACCATGCTGACCTGAAGAACTGAAAAAAATCTTCCAAGGGAAGTCAGTGTCTTGTTCATTTTATTTTGGTTTTTTTTTGTTCTGTTCTTCCTTAAAATGAAACAAAGAAAATCCAAAAGTCATTTGTCATTTTGGTTCAGAAAACACTGAGGCAGAGGAAAAGAGACTGCCCAGCATAATTTTTTTTCTCCCCTAAGTGGCATATTTTGAAGTATTTTCCAAGAAATTTGGCTCAGACTTGAGACGAAGGCTCTGCTTGGTTTCTCACACATCTGACCTCATGTGTTCACCTCTACTGGGGAGTTGATTGCTGCTGAGCCCATCACAGCCCACTCCCACAGGGCAGGGCAGAAGTGCCCTCTGGATCAGAGCCTGCAGAGGATGCTGGGTTTGCCTTTTCTCAGTGACTTCAGCTCTGAGGATAGGGGTGCAGGGGACTATCAAAAGAGGCAACTCCTTTTCTCAAGAGCCATTTTTTCTGGGAGTCAAGTAGGCCAGGAGGGGCCCCAGGGTTTCCAGTGAGCTGTCCTTTGAGAGATGGCATGTCACTCCTGGCAGCACAGTCAGTGCAGGAGCACTGCATACCTGCAAACTAAGCCTGGCAAGGCGTTCAGCTCAGGGGCTGGGCAAGATGTATCTCCTGCTGTGTTTACTTGTTTGCAGGTGAAATAAAACACAGCCAGTCAGTGGGGAATATAATGCTCTAATGCACATTATCACTTCCCTTCTGAGTTTATATCACCAACACCATTAAATCATCTCCTTATTATATACAGCCAGGTGCATGCACTTTCTTTAAATCTATTTAATCATAAGACTACCTCCAAAAAGTTTAGGATACAAAAGGCATTTGACCATGCAGAGAATAGGAAAAGATGCAAAAGAACACTTGCATCCCAAGGTGGTATTTTAAAATGATTACTATAAAAAAATAAAGTCCAGCTAGAGATGTAATAAAAAAATGCAAATGAAATGGAAACAATTAAAAAACCCCAAAGCTTTTCCATTGTAAAATTGCCAAAGCACATTTAAGTAACTAAAAAAGGGGTTTTTAGAACAAAAAAAAAAGTTTTGTAAATTTTTAAGTATTTTTTTTCTACTTTTCCATTTTGTAGAAATTCTCAATGACTTAGTAAGATGTGACATTTCTGAATTATGGAACTCCTTTAAAATAATGCTCAAAAGATGATGATTGCAATTTAGCCTGTTAACAAGCGGCTGTTTGACTATTAATGATGCAGTGAATTAATATATGCATTGGTTTGTATTTTTGGTCTATGTGAACATTTGGTCCTGATTTGCATATCTGCATGCACAAGCAAAACCCCCACTGGTATAAAATAGGTTATTAAAGCCTTGCACAAAAATACATGCAGATGCCCTTCACTTTCTCATTAAGAGATTGTTTCACATCCTAGGTCACCATTTTTGCACCATTTCTGAAGTTATCAGTTACCATTAAAGACTTTTTCTGAAGAGGAGAAGTGGCCTCTGCCTCAGCCTGTCCTCATCCAGAAGTGTTCATTGCTTGGGCTGACCTGCATGGCTCCTGTGGTCAAAGCTGAGCTCTCTGAATGGGATGGAAAGTCTCTTCTACAGGGGGACAATGACAGGAAAATGGGAGGTGCTCTGGGTGGGATTTTCAGGGCTGTTTTCAGGCAGCTAGAACATGCAGCTAGGAGTTACATTGAAAAGACTCGGTTTTTGGCCAGTCCCAGCACTTCAGAGAAGGAAGCAACTGCCAGGATGAACACTATTGTCTGATTATAATAGAGGCACACATGGAAAGAAAAGATTCCCCATAGCAGCCCATTTGAAGAATAGCTCAATCTTCACTTGGGAGTTGTCCAGCTGGTGGCCAGGAGCCTGGAGCTCACGAGCTCTTGGTGGCAAACACAGCTGAGGGACTGTGTCCTGCTGGTTTTCTCAGCTGTAGCTTTTGAGTGGCTGGAATGTGCAGTTCCATGTAGATGTAATTTGACCTCTGGGTGACAAAGATCAATAAACATACCAAGATGCCTAGCAGGAGATCAAAGATAAAGCCTGCCAAACACCTAGCACAAAGAGGCTGGCAAATCTCTGAAGTTCATTATATTTAGGAGCTCACTATATTGGATTTGCTGTGCATGTTGCAAACAGGGATTGAGGGTTTCTTTCTGAAGAATCCTCTAATGATTTCAAGGGCATGGTGGTTATGGATCAGACTAATATATTTCAGGGTTGCTCATCATAAAGAAAGAAATAGAAAAAGCCAAACAAAATGTCTTGATTTTTTTCCAGAATGTTGTATGACTATTCAGAATTATGAATTTGCTTCTCCATGTCTATAATGTTCAGAATGAAAATGTTTAGAAAACTAGACAACATGTTACAATTTTTCAAAAAGTGTTTATAGTTGTCTTTCTTTTAAGCATAAGAAATAGCTTTTTGTACTGTGAAGGGTGGTCTTTTGACAGATTTTTAGTTCTGCTACTTAAAAATAGACAATGTTTTTTTTTTAAATTTTCTAAATATTTTTATGTTCTGAGAATATATGCTATACTTCTCAAACCTGTGAAGCGATGAATACATTCTTATCTGAGCCTTGGGGATGTTTGAGAAGGGCCTGGGGAGATTTACCTTTCTTGTGAGGTCATGGCTGTTCATTTTCTATTAATACAAGTCACTTCCCAGCTGTTGATGAAAAGCAAAAGCTCTAATATTCCGTTGCATTGATTACTTTTAAGAAGTGCTGCTAGAAAAACAGCTTCACTGGACTAAGTTTTTACTTCTTTCGTTATTTTAACCCTTTATTTTGTTTAACATGAAACAATTGAATGTTCCTAATGACAGAGATAGCAGGAGACAGATCATTTTGGGTATCTGGTGGATGGAGCAGAGTGCAGGAATCCCAATGCTCTATTAAGAGATATCGCATAACTTTGTACCAAATGCTTGCAGGTAGAGAGGCTGGATGACAATCCTATCTTTCCAAGGTTCTGATTCATCAAACACCAAAGTGATTCCAGTAAGTTTAATGTGGAGCAAAGAAATGGTGTATAGTAGGCTCGTGCAGGCCCTTGACATTTAGCTTATTCTATTATTGTATTTCCCCTGAAATTTAGCTTATTCTGTGTGGTTGTGTCTTTAATCAAAACTCTTTATTTGCTGACTCCATAGGAGGTCATACTGCTTGCAGGACAAAGAATGCTCATGCTCAGAGAAGTGGCCAGGATGCTGTACTTTCAGTATTCCTACTAGATGTCATGAGCATGGGGCATGAGATGACATGAGCACACAGTCTTACATTATATTTGAGAATATCAAATGAACATTATCCACAATCAGTAGGTTCTTTATGGATAATTTGCCACCTACACATGCACTATTAAAGCTCTTGATGCAGCTGAGTGCTCATCTCTAAGTTGCAGCAGTAATATGAAATCCCACCAAGTTATAATTACACATTTTTTCTTGCAAATATGATATTTTACTGTTGTAATGACTTCCATTTAGGGTACCCCAGAAGAAGGTTTCATCTCCATTATTGGTGTTTTATAGAATCAAGTTTGTCCACATCTTGAGCTTTCCTGTGACCTGCTCAAGCACAATTAATGGAAGCTATAACAAGGAAAGTTGACTTCCGTCTCCCTACTAAAGAGGAAACTTTGAAAATGGGGTGTATTCGGAAGTTTCATACAAAGTAAATGTCAGCAAGTCCCTGCTCTGTTAGGGAAGGAAACAGGAAGGGGGGAAAAATCTATTCCAGCAAGAGGAAAATGTAGAAAAACGGGAACATATTACAATAAGAACAGTTGTGGGGAACCTGACTACAATGGAGTAGAGAGGTGGAGAGAGAAGAATTACGATAAAATAAAAATACTTATGCTTCTCAGTAAACCCCTTCTGGCAAGGATTGTTTTTACACAGAGAATGCTATTGGCTTTGTTTTTAAAATCTCAATGCCCCATACATTAATGGAAGAAAAAGCCTGAGATTTTATTCTTGTTGAAAACTATATAAGCCAAACGCTGGCAAAAAAGACAATGCCCTCTACACAGAAGAGGCTTGCTGCACCATTACTCTGAAGACAGAGTTCAAAATCTACTTGTCTTGAGGGATTCTTTGGCCAAAGTCTCTCCTGATGAGATTAGGTCTGGAAATAACACCATGCTCTTTAAGGCCAGGGAATATAGAGTGGAATTCAATAAAGATTCCTCTGAGTGTGGTATTTTCCTTCATTTCCTCTTCCACTCTGCTGTAGTGCAGTGTCTCTCCTCCTGGCTACAAACTGCAACAAAGCCTGTCTGGGGAGAATAAGGTTTATGTACAATGCCTGATTGCTATAAAGCTGGCTGGGCTAGAGAATGAAGCCTCACATAAAGCTGCTCACTTACTTTTAAGATTTGTCTTTGTTACTTCAAGCCTGTTGCACCAAAGGGGTTTGTACTTCTCTAATTCTGCAGCATGGGAAAGCTGCAAAACTCCCATGTGGCATACGATGAGATGTAAAACATTATTACTTTTTAAGTGAAGTCTAGTGTTATAATTATTCACAGCAAGAAGTATGCTCTTGGCTGCAGTTAAATCTTTTCTGGAGCAGATTTCCTCTATGACAGTAAGCTTACCAGTTATGGAAAAGCGATGCTTTCCTTTATAACCTTCATAATGTCCTTGCTTTACTCTTGTTTAGCAGAAAGAACATTTAACAATAGTCTTCCGACTGTTTTTTTTTTTTTTTTAGCAGGTCCCAGGAGCTCAAAATTTACAGATTTGCTTTTGCCCTTGGAAATATATCTGCACGTTCACACTTTCAGATTGAAGTACAAATATTTTGGCTGTTTTATAAAAAAGCCCTAACTTAGCTTTCCTGCTGGGATTTTGCAGCCAGAAAAGATATATCTGTTTTCTTTTTACTTTAGAAATATTTTGTGTACTTGAGTTGTACTATCTTTTGTTTAGAATTAAGTTTTCTGTTGTTTTGTCTTGAAGTAGTTCAAGGACTGAGTAGGGAGGGTCAGTGTTAGACTTTAAAGAATACATGAAGCAAATGCTTGCAGAAATAAGATCTTAAGGTGAGACAGTTACGAGATTTGCAGAGAATGTATTATTGCATTTTGTGAGGGTACTGAATTGCAATTAATAATGCAGAGTTCTTATGATGAAGTAGAAGATAAATCTATGTTCCAGAAAAAGTCATCATTTGCAGGTGAGGTTATGGTATTATTTGAAAGCATAATTTTACACAGCCTCATTTATATGTCTGTTAGTTACTTGCTCCCACGCAGAGGACTTTATTTAGGTACCTTGTACATGTGGGATGTGTAACTTGTTTGTAAGTACCATCTTTGTTTTGGCTTGGTTTTAGTTTTGACTTGTTTCTTCCACTACTTTTAGCTTCAAATTTAATGTAAGGTAAGCACAAGCATGTACTGTTGTCACACTGGGTGCTTAAATACCATACTAATGTATGTACATATCATGCATAAATATACTGTTCCTTAAAAATTACCAATTTGCCCACCACATCACAAAACTAGAGGTCCTACCTGTGTAAAATAAATGCACATACCATTACCATAGTAACGAGTGAAATTAATATAGTGAAGGTGTGATATTTAGTGATAGACTATTAATATGAAAAACCTTTATCCTGTAAGTCCTTCTCAAGGTCACAAGTTGTATCTCCTTCACCTCCTGATTATTACATGATTAAAACTAAGAGTCTAAACACTAAATAAGAAAGAAGGAGGGAGAGAATTTGGGAAATAAAAACATTTATGAGGGAATAAATTAGTTACTGACTAAAAATTTGCAGCATTTTGATAAGATGTTTCTTGTGTGCCAAGAGACATTGCTGAGTAGGTGTCAAAAGTCCAAGCAGATTCAATCTAAAGATAACCTCAAAGAACATTCCCTGCTAGCACTTTGTTTATTTTAGCAGTTCAATATGTTTCACAACATGAGATGAATTTTCATTATGTATTGCTGGTAGTGTATCACTCTGCAAGAACCTACAATGACCTCACTTAAAATTTTCACCCACCCAGGAGCGATTTCTCCATTAGCCGAGCTGCATGGGGGCTGAGGGTGGAAAGTTCCTGCCGCTCTGAGGGTGAGGACAGTATGTTATAGTATACAAAAGCAGTCAGACTAAGAAAATGCAATGCTTTAATCTAATTTTCACCTAAGGGCTGTCTGTTAAAGCACAAACACCATCTAAAATCTGCAGCAATCTTTTCTATATCTTCATTAAAACACCTTTTTTTTCCCCCAAACAGGACAAAATATCTGACACAGGCACAGTAAAATTATTCAAGCATTGCTTCTATACTGCCTTTACAACTATCAGTCTTTGTTTTTAGCAAGAGAAGCACACCAAATTTACAGAAGAGACTACACCACTCCCTGGTCTTTAGACCACAAGACAAAAAACTGCAATCATGGAATCACAGAGTGGGCTGGATTGGAAGAGACATTAAGGATCATCTAGTTCCAGTCTCCCTGCTGTGGACTGGGACACTTTTCAATAGACCAAATTACTCAGAGCTCCATCCAATGTGGGCTTGAGCACTTCCAGGGATGAGGCATGTGCAACTTTTCTGGGCAAAGTGTTCCAGTGCCTCACCACCCTCACAGTAAAGAATTTCTTCATAGTATCTAATCTAAACCTTTCTGAAACCATTGCTTCTTGTCCAATTACTACATGCCTTTGTATAAGGAGAGTCGAGGATAAGTTCCACTTGAAAAAAGGGTACACGATTTTTTGTTCACACACAAGCACAACATGATTCAATCTCTTTTTAAAGTGTGAAGTTTGAAATGCCAGAGAGCAGGGAAGAGAATTTCAAACTTACAAGTAGGATTTCAAGTAAGGTTTTAATCAAAATAAGGAATAATACACCAAAGAACTTCTCTGTGTACACGCTGCAGGCAATCCGTAGCTACTTGGCTAAGTAGCTCACATAGCTACTAAGGAAAAAAATCATTAATGCATAGGATTAAATCTGAAATGGCTCTTGTTCCCCACTTGTATTTTGTCATTTGGTTGCCCAAGCATCTCTTTTGCTAAGATTAAATAGTGTCCAACAGAACAGAGTCCTCAGCCAAAGGCAGGGTGTCTGGGTCCTACTGGAGTAATATGGAAAATGATACTTTAATATTGCTCTTTAGAGACCTGGAATTAAGTCTTCTGTTTAGCTGCTATTGTTTTGTCATCACAGTTTCAGACACAGTTTGACAACACAGTTTAAGGTTATGAATGTTGCTCTTATGGTTAATGTGGCTCTAGAGATCCAGGTTCAGCTCTTGGCTCAAGCACAGGCTTCAGCTGTTCAATAAATCTGTGTGCCTTAGCCTCTAATCTGCAAAAGTCAGATAATATATTTTTCCCTAAACTCTGTGACAGACCCTGCCATCTGAATGTGCCATCAGAATGCTACAGTCTATTGATCAAGGGAAAGATCATAATTTAGTGTTACGCATTCAATTAAAAAGATAAGAAAAAGAAAGGCATAGAGAATGTTTTCCAAGGTCATCATTGCCTGTCTTGCTTTCCTTTTTTTATTGCTGCAGAGTGAATGCCCCCTTTTTCTGCATTTTTTTTTCAGTGAGCAGTCAGAAACAAAACCATTTTTGAAGGAATGGTACCTCTGTAAGAGAATTGCAGTGTGTTGACAGAATATCCAAATGAACTGACTCCAGATCCAGAGAGGAGCTTGTACTATGCCATTAAGTGTGCATGAGTACTCCCCTAAGCCTTGTTTTCTTATCCTCATCAAAAGAAATTTCTTCCTCATAACAATGCAAATGACTATAAAGTTATTAAATCCCAAAGACTGTAAACACATTCTCGCAAAGTAGAGCATGGTGTTTGTACCTCTTTGCAGACTTTTTTTATCTGTGTTAGGCAGTAGGTGCAACACAATGCCAGCAAAATATATTCCTAACATTTATTAAAATAAGTATTCCTTTTTCATTTTCTGCAGGTTCTTGACTACTTTGATTCCACAGCCCAATTATACTTGGTGAGAAAATAACATGTCCTTTGCCAGTTTTGAATTTGCTGCCTCTCCACCAACTGAATGTTTCCTTGCTAATGAATGAGCAGAGATGTTTCCTATCTATCTCTAGGTCTTTCATTTTTCTATAGACCTGTGTTATATCCCTTCTTATTATTCACTGTTCTAGGGCTAATTAATGAAATCTTTTCAATTTCTCTGACATATGAAAGATTTTCTGAGTCTTTGCTCAGTCCCATTACCCAAGTAAGAACTCTTTCAGTTCTGTCACAGCCTCTCAGAGATCACATGGCCCGTACCACATACTGGATTCTGGATAAGTCCTGAGCATTGCTTTACAGACAGGCATCATAAAGGAATCTATGTTTTTTCTCTATATTATTCTTCATTTCATTTCAGCTGGCTTTAAATTGTTTTTATGGTGTACGAGTTCTTCTGCAATGATGCAGAGGAATTTCTGAAGCTGGTGCAAGAGTGGGTTTCTTGCTAGAATGTTAGAGAACATTTTGCTCCCTGGTATTGGAGAACTTTTATCAGGAGCATGCATACCTACACCAGTTACAATGAGATTGCCTCCCAGAAAAGAAATCCTTAATGATGTTTGAAGTGTTTACAGGCAGTTGACATGTTTCTCTTGCTGTACCCCAAACGAATTTTACAAAGACCAATTAGACTGAAGAGGTCTTGGCATGACAAGCAAAAGTTAAAAAAGAAAATAGAAGAAAAATCCTGGACTTCTTGAAAGTATGTCATGGACTTGAAATTTTTAGGTGAAGGTCTCTCCTCTCTGCAGAAAAGATATTCCTCTCTGCATAAAAAACTCGTGAGATAATATTCTGTCTGCAGAATATGCTTTTTCCTGATTACTTATCAACTACATTTCAAAGTGAACTGTGTGCCACTAAAAGATGCTAATTCAACAGTCAAGAGGACTGAAGGTCCTTCAGAAGGGCAGAGAAACAAACATGCACCCACGAGTTGTTCCCGCTCCAGCAAACTGGCAACGTGGCTCAGTCCAAAGGGAACGTTCTCATCTAGAAAGAATTCATCTTCTGCCTAGTTACTGGGTGCCTGGTTCTAATTACTGTGCTATCTAAATTATTTGTAATCTAGAACTGTATCACTGTAGAGTAATCAGCCGTTTTGCAGATACAGATACACGCGACACACTGGAGCCTCACAGCAGCAGCCCCTTCTCCAGCCATGGCTGCTGCCGTGGCAGCTTACCAGGGAAGGCACATGGGAATGCATGGTTTTGCTGTGGGAGACCTGCAGCAGTTGTTGAGCATGTGCTTGGCAAGTATTTGTCCATGGTCTTCTTTGTCCTGCCCAGCTGCTGAACTTTACCCAGGCTGCCATTCGAATTGCAGCACACCCGTTATCTGTCTGGCTTGTCTGCTGCTCTTGCCAAGCAATGCACATTAGTGTGGCCTTTGCTGTTTTTTTCAGTATATGAATGTGCTTTCTTAAACAAGGGAGAAGCCATGATCTCATTTCATAAAATCCATCAGGTTTTTTAAGCATCAAACTTAACGATATGTTGGCTCACACTGATGGAGAGTCCTTATCTTTCAGTCCATTTAATTCTCAATACATTCTCTACTTCCCCTGCAGCCTTCTAAATCTTTGCTTCCTTTTAATTTCTTTTGGAAAATAAGGCCAGAATTACATACCATGCTGAGAGTAAAAGCCCTGCTTCAGGAGAAACAGTCTGACAATGCCTGAATTTCATTTCAGTGCCCTGTTCCTTCTTCTGGAGCAGCAAGTATGACACAGGTTCAACCATCCATTTAACAAATGTTTGTGTACCACCCCCAGATCCTCTCAGCCCTCCTAATGGAGCACTCCAGGCAGTTTGGCTGGAGCCAAGCTTTGTCCAAGCTGTGTGAGGCTGCTGTGAAGGGCAGCTTTTCCCCAGCCCTATTCACAGGACAGGGCAGTCAGGAACAGCCCTGACAGCAAAGCTGCCAAGCACTGAACAAGGTAGGGTACATGCCAAAAGCAGAAAGGATGACCATGGGCTCATCCAGTCAGATGTAGATATGTTAGTCTGAACAGTGTCCTGGCAGACAACCTGCAGCTCCAAGGTTTCAGGCAGATGGGCACACCAGGCAACAGGAAGGCATGGAGTTTGCCCAAGGCTGAGGATGTGTTTTTGCAACACAGCCGGGTAACTGCTGTCAAGGGACCACCGAGTGAGGCCCTCAGCCATGAGCAGCTGTGACATCCGCCATGTCCCTGAGCAGCTGCCCACCTGCAGGTCACACCAGGGATGGCAGAGAGTGTTGTGCTTTCAGCCTGCAGCTGCTCCAGTTCTTAGAGCACAAGGCCATGCTTCTGCACTTAACATGACTGACCATGCACTGCCATCACTTGGGACACAGGCACAATTTGTTATCCCCACTTTATTTCATGTCACCTTTCTGTGGGACACTGAGGGATAGAGCAAGCAAATAAAGCTCAGTATACATGTGTTGTAATGCTCAATCCAACCCAAGCCAGATGCACAGAACAGAGAAACAAAACACACAGGAAATATTTCCTGTTGGACAGAGGAGTCTGGCTGCTCAGGTTTATCCTTTTTTTAATGGTGATCTGTAAGTCTCCAGCTGCCGTGCTGTGAACATCTCTCAAGAAATACTGCCAGACATCACATTCACGGCTTCATTCACTGCCAGCTCTTATATCACCTGTTGTTGGCAGACTCCAAAAATGAGGACGGTTTTCTGGCAATGAGGTCAGCCAACCTTCTTCTTTATATGGCTGTGTTGTTCTGCATTTGTTATCAGTTGTTGTGGTTTGTGAACTGTTTTCTTGACAAATTTCCATTGATATATTTGCCTGTAGATTCCAATGTTAATCCACCTTGACTGCAGGTGCAATGCTGTCTTTTGGACATGTTCTGCTTTTGGTTTAGGTTTGGGGTTTTTTTGGTTTTTTTAATTTTTTTTTTTTAAGTGAACTGTCAAACAATTAAAGGAAAAGCTAAAGAGCCTCTTTGGGGAAACAGCAGCCAGAATCCCTCTAAAATGTTCAGAAAGATATAGGAGGCGGTTCCTGCAAACCTATCAGTCAGCTTCCAAACTCCCCAGTGAGGGCTTGGAGGCTGGGGATGGTTGGCTGGGGATTAGGTGGAAGCTGTTATCATGAGCTGGCTAGGTTATGCATTTCCTCCAATTCAATCCCCACTGTGCAGAGAGTCTCAATGTACCTAAGAGAGGCATGTTCTCTGCTTCCCTTTTGGGCCCTGCTCTGGCCAAAAAAGCCTTTATCAGAGAACACATTTCAGAACCGTTGTTCATTAATGATAACTGAAATGGAACGCAACCTCTTTTTCATCTCCATTGCCTCTGCTGTAATTCCTCATGGAATAAAATCTCCTGGGACTTTGCAGCACTACAAGTTGATTCCTAAAGTGGATTTAAATAAACATTGCTGAAGTTTGATAAAAGTAATCAGTTGGGTTTTTTCCCTTTGATGTCTACAGCCTGTAGTTGCAGAAAGTCTTAATCTCCTAACTTAAGAGAAAGAGAGCGAATCATCACTGCAATTTTGTGCTTTTTTTTATTGAGCACTTGCCTGCTTGTCTTTCATTTATTCATTAAAATGACCAGAGGATTGCAGCCAGTCATCGGTATAGGAGGGAGCCTGAGTGCTACTCTTGTGGGAATTCCACATTCCCTGCAAGTCTTGCATAATGCAGACTTTCCCTCAGACTCAGTCAAGGATTCCTTCCTGCTAGACACTCTTTTCCTTTAGGAATATGAGGAAAAAAGTATCCTTAATTCCTTAGTAGGAAACCTCATTCTTCCTCCTAAAACCTGAGATATGTTAAAACTCTCATTGTCTAAACACAAAGCATCACTTTAATGAAATTGTCAGTGTTTTTTATGATGTCACAATATTCTGGTTTGACAGGTTTATAAAGCAAGTGTGGACTTTGCCAGTCTCCTTAAAGACCTTCCCTCTGCCAGTTAATGACATTACTTAAGTAGTCTGTGTTATGACACTGAAGGTCAAAGGTTCAAATTCTGCTGATCAGTTAAAGCAAATGTCATCTCAAAAGCCGTGGCTTCTTTTCTTACCCATTTTTTATCCAAGAATTGCTGCTGATGAGCAGTGCACACCCCCCTGGCATGGATGTCTCAGCAGGTGCCATTCTTGTTTCTGTACTGGAAAAACAACCTCTTATGTAATTTCTCACACTGCCAAAAATCCACACCACAGATGAACCATCAAAATACCAGCTGAATTTACTACATGGTCAGATGAGCAGCCAGAAAACAAATACTTACCTACCACAGCAAAAAAAAAATTTTTAAACCCCTAAAAAATAAAGGCCCAGAGTTCATAGAGGCTAGTTACAGCAAAGTTGTGCAATATTTTATCAAAATTGTGTTCTAAGCACAGATTTTGTGACCAGGAATATATTGAAAAGATTTAGTTATCTTTTATACCATAAACTCTGGAGTAGACAAGTAATGAGAGAAAATCATATGGAATGGAACACCAATTGTCTTGTTTGTAACTGCTTGCTTTTAATTTGCTTTGTTTCTGCTTGAGAACAGCTGTGAATTAGACTGTGTGCCTAGTACAAGTGTGAAGCAATAGTATGTTGCATAGTTTTAGGTCAGCTGAAAGCTAAAGCATTCTTCACATCACTGAGTTTTTCCAGAAAAATTGCAACATTAGCTTGTGAGCATTATTAATAGGGAACTGTCTTACCCAGGAAAATATATAGCTGAGATTATATAGCATAATTCACTGAAATATGTAGAATTACAGTCCAGGTGGGCTTTGGCCAATGGGGAGCCAATGTCCCAGAGGAAAAGAGGTTTTTGGCATTTCCAGGCTGCAGTGAGTGCCAGACTGTAGTGGCTGGAAGTCCTCAAGGACAGTAGCTGCTCAAGTGGGAGGTGTTCCCACTTCTCTCTTGTTTTCTCTTTTTTTTAATCTGCTCACTCCCTACCACTCTGGCCTTGCCCTGACAGATGCCAGGGGGATAATAAACCTCTTTGGTGTGGTAACATTAGCCTTTACAATTCAGTTTTTCCAAGGATAAAGCAGGGCAGTACTCCCATTTATGCTTTTCAAGGTAGAGAAAAAAGCCAGGAAGCACAGTGGAAGGAAAAACATAAAAAGAGAGAAAGATTACCAATAATACACCTGTGATGTGGCACCTCTGCAACAAAGAAAAAAGCTGCTGTATAAAAGAAGTTGTCTGTTTGTGTGAGGAAGCTGACACACAAAACCAGAATGGATGACCACTCCCCTTCTAGAAAATAGCCTAACTCATTCTCCCTCTCTGACTCTCCTGCAAAAAGGAGGAGGATTCCTGGGCTCTGTGATATAAGCAGTTTTCCTGTGAATAAGTGAGACAAATGAACCCTGTCTCCCCTCCATATGTTTTTTGAACTTTGTGGCTAATTGTGGCTGGGGTCAGCACAGGTGATACCTGTGAGACACTTAAACAATTCCAACTATTTTGTGGTTGAATTTGTGTTGAACACATTTCTGCCATGACACAGATTTCATCAATGCATGGAATGTCCACAAGTTCAACAAGCAAAATATTCCTTAGATTAATTAGAAAATTAGAGTGTATCAGTTCCTTGAACTTAGCATTGGAAATGGACTTATGCCTTGTTTGTTCCACAAGCTGTGAACCAAAGTGCAGTGGAGTACACGAGAAGTTGACGTGATGCATATATCATTACTTTAACATGGCAAACCACAGCAGGAAATCTTGACTATCATTTTGACCAAGAGTCCTTTTATAGAACTGATGTTCTCATGACTAGAGCAGGTTCAACTGATGACACATTTTTTTAAAGTCAATTCACACGTGACAAAGTTGTCAGATTTTTAAGCATTGCAGCTGCTTTTCTTTCTTCTCCTTTTCCACTTTTTTTCTATGTACAGTTATATGTTATGACCATAAATGCTGAGCAGCAGTATAAAAGTAGCATAGAGGGAGGTGGCAAAGAAGAGAAATTGCAGTAACAGAGCAATTGCAGTGACAATTTGACTGATCAGAGGAGTCTATGCTCAAAAAAAAATCCCAGAAAATGGCTGTGACCTTGCCTCTTCCTTTTGATAGCTATAATCCTCCCTGCATATCAGTGACTGAAAACATTAAAAATAATATGGTATAAAACAGTCAGAACAGTGAACAACTTATGGAGATTGACAAAATAAAGCTGTTGCAGTGGCTAAACAGGGGACAGGAGCCAATGTGCCTAATGGGCCATGCCTCTACCAGCCTTGATTGCCTGCAGAGCCAGGCAGAGTGTTTTTAATGCACTCCTTGGTCACCTTGCGTGCACTCTCATGGAATGGTTTTAACCATTGTAAGCCTGGACTGTTGTATGTGTTCTTTATGGCAGGGTGTTTTACAATGATGTTGTGCTTTGGCCTGCTGCTGATAACAAAGCCTCGAATCTGCAGATCTGTGTCATGGTGCAAACTGGCCAAAGGTTGGGGCTGGTGACATGCAAGCAATGCCAGCTGTTTACAGTATGAATATTACTCATTGTCATGTCCTGATGCAAAAAATATCCAGCTGTTTTAAATGTGAAACTTGCCATTCCCCACCTTTTAGAGAGGTGACTTTTTTTGCTATGAGGGACCAGAGGAATCAGACAACCCTGAGGGACAGGAAGATATATTAAGCCTCTCTGCTGTGTGACTCCGTTTAAAAGAATGAAGAGCATTTCATTTTGCCTTGAATCAGATGCCTAGGGTGGGATTTATCTTTCCTAGATTTATATGTCTGTCAAGTCAATCATCTTTATCTGAGCTAAGCAACTTCAGCTGCCTGCACAGTCAAGTGAGGAGAACAGGAGCTTCCAGAGGGCAAATCACTCAGTCTTATTTTAGACTCACATAGCAGTCAAAAGTAGGACCAAACATCTGCAAGTTTTTCACTAGATGCTGTCTCTGGTTTGGTCCCAGGGACAGGTCATCCATAGGCAGCCAGGGCACATCTCCAGGAGACCAGTTTATGCAACCCAAGATGATTTGCAATGTGATAGCATGCAGAATGTGGGGATGTCTGTGGGACACTTATTCCAAACACGCACTCCCGAGGTAGGCGAAGATTGAAATAGAGACATGCACAGTCTCATCTTTACAGAAGACAAGCCTTTGGATAAGCATCAAGTACAGGTTGTACCAGCCAGGATGTTCTCACTGGGTCCTTATGTACCACTGCCAAATGTAGGTGGTCCACTTGCTTAGCACACGCACTGATGAAGTATTTCTCTTATGCTTTAAGGACTAGACATGAAAGGTCTTTGAGGAAAGAGTATTTCTTCTTTTGCCTTCAATAAACTACTTCTCTGTGGACATAGGGAAATGACATGATTTGGCATCCATGAACATATTGTTCCATATTTTAATCAGTGTTATTGTTGGTATAAATACATATTATTGCTATTTACACTCTGTTTACAGTAGGTGTAGCCAGGACAAGAGAATGAGAAGTGGGAAGTGCAGTGCACATATTCATTCCCCATTTATTTTGATTTTGTTTCTGCCATAATTAAATAATTTTGAAGGTTCTCCAGACGTAGTAGACATATAATTGTAAAGATCATTGTCTTTGCTGATCTAACAGCTACACAGATAGTCCAATACACCAGACAGGGCAGAAGGCAGAGCATGATGGCAAATACTTTTGTCTCTGAAAGCTATTTCCACATACTCAGTTTTTCTGAGTTTTCCACATACATACATACACACACACACAAACACACATCCCTAAATGGCTATTGCTCTGTGGGTGTGTTTAGGGGAGCTCTTTTTGCTCTTACTGTGCTTGGTGAATCAGGCTCAAGGCGATGATATCCTTGGAGGAGAGGTACTTAGCATGGGCCTCAAGTCAACAAAAACTATTCTAGGCATGGCTCCCCTTTCACATAAACTAATGCCAGGCTGATTTTTAGTAGTTCTGCAATCTCTGTTCTTCCACTTAGCCCAAACTTCCCCTGTGATAATGCAGAGAGTCACCTTGCAGCAGTGGGCACTGTCTGTGTCAGCACACAAGCCACCTATGCAGGCAAGAACAGAGTGCTAATAGAATGCACTGGGACTCGGAACAGTGCTCTGGATTAGGCATTTAAAAATGCCAGTTAAACTCAGTGAAAAGGAATGAAGACTTTACGCACATTGATTTGAAGTGGCACTTTGGTACCTCATTCTGAGAACTGCCATCAGGACATTTGCAGGGTGCACAGTGTCTCCGAGCAGAGAGTGCAGAGTTACTTAGTGTCACATGCTCCATGCCAGAACAGTTGGAATCTCTTGGGAAGTCTTTTGTTCTAACATTATAAAGACATGGGTTCAATAATGCCCTTAATGAGAATACCTAAAATGTACAAAGGGTCAATCACCCTATAAAGGAAGAGGAAATAGTTGCAAAATGCACAGGGAGGGGCTAATGTTAGAAGTCCAAGGAAATGTGTTGCCTTAAGAAACTGCTGATGTCTTCTGTGACTAATGTATTATTGTTCATAGAACAACACAGGTTATAGACTTACACATGCTGAGGGTAATAAATGCCATAAATGAGGCATTGAACCAAACACTTCCGTACCCTAAAGAAATCTGTTATTTTTCTTCTAAAACTTACACGTAAGAACCAGATTCAAGGAAAAACTTCTCATCTCTGAACTCCTGTAATGTCCGAGAAAACAGGAACATATGAAACAGTGAATCAAGGGGAAGAAAGTCTTGTGTTTCAGCAGCAAATATGTTTCCTTAGTCCAGGAAAGAAGAGTTGTAACTGTGCAACTTTGAATTTGCAACAGTGTTCTCTTGCACGCAAAACTGCCTGAAGGCATTTGCAAACTAATTCAGATGAGTGCAAAGACGAGAGTAGCAGTTTCACTACAAATAATTTAAGTGTTTCATGGCATCCATGTATGTGTGTGTGTGTGTGTGTGTGTTTGTGTATATGTGTAATAAAAATTATTAAAAAATTTGAAAAGTAAAACGAAAGAGGCTTACTTCACAAGAAAGTGGAAGGAAGCACCCACAATGAGAAAATGAATGGTGAACCAGTCAGGAGAACCAAGATCCTAAGCAAGCAGTCTTACTGGAGCTATGAAAATACATGATGCAAAGTACCTAGAAATGTAGTTGGAGAGGAAAATGCATTTTAGGTCTGCTGTGGAGGAAAAAGTAGAATATTTTGGTTCTGTTATTGGACATCTGCAGTTAATTTTGCTTGACAATGAGAAATATGAGACTGGGCAGTAGGCAAAAGGTCAGAAGTGAAGAGAGTCATCATCTGTGAGTCATCATTCAGGTAACACCTGTAAGAACTGGAGCACAAGAGGTCATGAAGAATCATACACATGGAAACCTGTAACAGATTCTCCTCTCCTTCAGTCCAGTTCTGGGCCCCTTTCCTCCAGGACATTGAGGTTCTGGAGGATATCCAGAGAAGGGAAACAAAGATGATGAAGGATGTAGAGAGGAACTGCTGAAGGAGTGTTTATTCTCAAGAAAAGAAGGTTTGGTTCAGGGGAGACTTTATCACTCTTTACAGCTACCTGAAAGGTAGTGTAACAAGGTGGGGGTTGGCCTCTTCTCCACAGCCTCAAGCTGTGCAAGGGTAGGTTTGGGTTGGACATCAGGAAGAATTTCCTCATGGAAAGGAAGGGTTGTTAAGTACTGGAACAGTCTGCCCAGGGTAGTGGTGGATTCACCGTCCCTGGAGGTGTTTAAGAAGTGGCAGGATGTGGTACTTAATGCTATGGTCTAGTTGACCAGGTGATCATCAGTCAAAGGTTGGACTTTAAGTTCTTATAGGTATTTTCCAAGCTAAATGATTCTATGTGATTCACCTTTCAGTTAGTTGGCCTTATTCCATCTCAAAGCCAGGTATTCTTTAAGGTCCTGGTTGTCTTCTACCTACCTTAAGCACCTTATATCCCCTTCTTTTTTCACTTTTACACCATAGCCATGCTGAAAGCAAAGCACAGCCATGCTAAAACTCCAGAAAGTGCCTAAAGCTACCGTGTTTACATACAGAAATATCAGGTGTAACATCTGAAACACCTTCTCCTGTCAGAAAGCAAGACACTGAAGTCAAAGCTTTGGAATCCCAGTGGTGCTGTGTATATGTAGCATGTACTGGCACAAACAGGAACACCTCCCAGTCACAGTTCACTACTGTGAAAGGAGGGCAGGTAAGTGACAGCGGTCTTTCTGTTTCTCACATGTAGGATATTGATTGTTCACCTGTAACACAGCAACTAGATGCAGGTTTTGCAGAAATGCTCAGAATAGCTTATTAAGTCTTGTCATATCATCAAAACTGGCAAATTTATTTTCTAAAGTAATCAGGATTTATGAATTTGTAAAAAAAACCATTACATACAAATTATGTCCTTAATCCTTGATTGCCTCAGATGCAAGATTGTTTTCTGCTTCTCTACATAGACTGCAAAATTGGCACCTTTATTTTCTCTGTACTTGTTAGTGCTGAGAACATTGCTGCTGTGGTCCAGATTTCAGGCTACAAGAGCCTGGAAATTAAGTGAATCCCATTCCACATTAGTTTACAAAGAGACTCCTTAGATGATCCTTTATTGAAAAGAAAAGAAAAATCTCCTATCCTCTCTCTTTCTTGGAATAGGTTTCACATACATACACAGTCTAAAAGAAAACAAATTCTACATGAGCAAGTTTATGGAAGAAGGTCATGACATTTCCACCAAAAGAACATGGTCTTGTTCCTGTTGAGATTACTAGTTAAATTCCCATCAGTTTCACTCACTATTAAAGTGGAATGTGAACAAAATCCAGAATGGCTCCCTAAGCTACCTAATAAATTTTACACAGTGTTGTCATCTTTAAGTATTTGGGTTTTAGACAAATGATAGAGATACGCAAAGTGGAGAAACTAGACGAGAAACAGAGAGAACTGTTTTGTCTGGACTGAAGGAATGCTGTTACAACATGTCCTTTAAATAATAAATTGACATTTTGAGCTGAAATGAAAATGTTTTTCTTTTTGAATTTCACTTTGAAACAACCACAATTTTGCTTCTTTCTTCCTATGAAATGGAACATTTTCATTGGCATTGTAATGTTCTTGTGCAAAAAATGCTGTGCTCCCACACTCCATGTTAAGCAAGCAAACCTTTTCACAGAATTGAAAAGTTTTGTTTGTTCACCATTTCAGATTTCCAATCATATGTCAGGTACATCATCAAAGAGCAGAGACAGTTGTTTCTGCTCCATTGACTATAAAGAGCAAATATAAAGACAATGTTGCAATATCCAAGTAGGTAAAAAGGGTTTTGTGGTGAATATGAGAATAATCCTTGTGTCTGGCTAGGTTTATATTTTGGAAGAACACAGATAGGAGATGAAGGCCAGTGAGAAAGACAATTCTGCCCCTTTGGGGCAATCACAACACCAAGAAGAGCAATTCAGGTGTCCAGACCTGAAATTACCAAGGAGACATCTATGACTCATGTCCAGCAGCAGATCCTTCTGAAGCAGAAGCAGAAGGTGAAGTGGCATGGTCGCAGATGACCTCAGATACCTGTGCATAGCCGTTTGGATTGCTCCTGGGGTGTTTTGGCTTCCCCACTTCCTGCCTACTGACGCAGCTCCAGTGAAGCAGCTCTAGAGTGTGAAGCCACAAACTGTTTTTCCAGGGAATCATCCTCTGCTGGAGAAAAACAGCTTCCCAGTCACCGTGGGCTGGAGGGTATTGAACTGCCAACCATGTTCAAGTGCAGGTTGTTACCTGCTCTTGGCAGAAAAGTAATTAGTACAAAGCCAAGCAAGCAACAAGCAAGCTCTTTTTACTCATGCTTTATTCTTTTGATAGTGCCTGCTAATTGAGTTGTTAGCAGGGCTGTGGTCACATCAAACCTAAAATCAGATTTGCCGCTGGCTCTCTGATTAACCCTATGGTGCCCAAAGGAAGCCTAAGTGCTAAAAGGAGAAGCCAGTTTCAAGAGGGCACAGTCCTAACAAGGCAGAAAACAAGACAAAAGCTCATCTTTTTTTTTTACTATTAATATAGACACTATTTTTAGGTGTTTTTTACTCCTGATATGTTCTACCTGCAACTGAATGCCTCCATCTGGATGTTCTCAGCTCATGTGCCTCTCACATAACTGGGCTCACCATAGAAATCTGAAAAGGGCCCACAACATTTGGGGTCTCCAATACAATTACTGCAAGTACTGAAAGATCCACGGGGCTGTGTAGCTTGACCATTAAATTGTATTAAGTGCAGACTACAAAGGGTGAAAGTCATAAGGGGAAATGAGACAATGCATCAGCTTCTATAGCGTTGAACTGTGTAGTAGCAACCCAGAAAAATTAGGCAATTACATGGGAAAATTCAACATCATCTTGTTAAGAGCTTGTTTTCAATACAGTTCCTAGAGTGCAATAGGACCCAGACAAATAGGTGCTCTTTAGTTGTTAACACTCATTGGATTGCACGCTGTGAGAACTTCTCTAGTTATTTTGATTTGCTCTAACTCAGCCCCAGGGAGAAAAAAATGACGGCATAATCAACTTCAGGAAGTTAGTTATGGGTATGAAAACATGAGGCATGAAACATTATGAAGACACAATAAATCTATTATAAACTGATAATTAAAAATATTTATGGCTTGAATCTCTTCGTCAATGTGCTTTTGCTATTATTTTCCAGTGCTGTGTGGCATAAGTAACTCTGAAACTATCAAATTATAAGCTGGGTTTGTTTTGGTAACATGATTGCTTCCTGTGTCTGTGACTACCTCCTTCTCATCAGTGTGGGAACTCTTGAGGAAGTGTGGGGTCAAACACATGGAATGACTTCAACTGACTAATTAAGCAAGTTGAGGATGACATTCCAGCCTGAGGTGTTCCTCAGACATGGTACTTAAATGTATTTGTATCTTAGAAGCACAAAATGACCAGATCAGGAAGCTGTGTCATACCTCCACTTGGCATAATTTGCTCTTAGAGTTTCAGCTGTTTGTGACACCACCACAGATGAAGGAATTAGAATGCAAACTTCCTTTAATTATGCAAAGCAAAACCAGCATGGCACTGCTTCCAGAAGTATTTAACATCTAGCAATTGTGGGCAATTTGAAAGGTCAAGGGGTTCATGCTAGCTCTGTTTATACTGAGATAGGTATTTGGCCCTTCCACATATTTCACCATTCTAGTAATCTCCCCATCCTTCAGCTCTCTCCTTCCCAGGTCCTCTTAGCAGTCACATGTCACTTGAATAATCCTTAAAGCACTATAGCACTTTCATGAATCTCCTACAACAGCAAAAATGGATCCCAAATACATCATCTGATATCAAATTCAGCGACTATTGTCAGAACCTTCCCTTTACTCATCCCCTTTTGATTACATTAACTGTGTTCTGATACTTTAAATCAGAGCCTGTCTGCTGACTGGCATGTATCTGCTAGGGACATTTGGTTTAGGTGACTGTGCCTTATCTAGTTTTCCCCTATATCACACGGTGAGGAAAATCCCACCCATAGCAAATATTTAGAAGATATTATTATCTGCCTATCTTTTTATATGCATTGAGCATCCTTTGTTTGGGACTTGGAGGAGCTGCATTATTCAGGAACAGGAAGAGCCGGGACAGACAGACTGGGACTATACAAGGTACCGAGGAAATTCTAAAGAAGAACAATGTGTCCAGTGTTGTGTCCTGGTTTGGCTTCAGGGTAGTAAGTGCTCAATTATTCTCTAACCCCTGGACAGGAACTGCATGTATGTCAGCCAAGAGAGTTTGGAATATCTGGGCAATACCTGCGGACTGATTTGCTTTCTAGATATGCTGGTTTCCAGCCATTAACCCAGCTCTGAAAGAACTGCAGACCCTATTACTGTGATTACAAGTCACAGAAGGACTTTTATGGTATTGTGGGACCAATGTTTCACTTTCAATTTTATAATTCTCTTAAAGGCTTATTGGAATATGTATATTTTGCAAATGTTTAGAGTATGGTTTACGTTTCAACTAAACTGACTTTGTGGTGAACCACTGGAATAAAATAATCTTCAGATGATCCTAAAGTGTATTATACACTATAGATCTATCATCCCAGAGCTGTATGGTCACACACACACACATTCTGAGCACTTACTATTAAAACTGGAGGAATTTTATTTTAATAAATAAAAATATGCATTGCAAGAAACTTTCTGAACTTCTGAAGAAAGTTTTAAAAATAGTAGTGATGGTTTCTTCACTAGTAGCCAGGTAATTACTTGAGAGCTAGGGGAGAGAACACACACCCTACAGGGTCAGGCTGGCAATGGCCTGCAATTATTAGTTAATGAAGCAATCCATCAGGACAGGGCACTTGGTACTTGAGTGATGTTTATTATGGCAATAGTCATTGAAGTCAGTGTGAATAACTGCGACAATGGCCCTTTGGAATTCCAGCCTAATTTCCATATCAAATCATTTTCAGTGACAGGTGAAAGGGTAAGGTTTCTGCTTGCCAGGTACACAAAGTCACAATGGGCAATTGAGGTTATGTTGATGCTTTCTCTTTAATATGTCACCTATTATCAAGATATTGAAAGTCAGATTCTGCATTCAGATAAAAGCATGTGAATTGTCATCTTAAAACTTTGTACCTGGGAATACAGCAGTCACTGTGCTCAGATTGTATCTTCAGTAGCAGCTTGGGCAATATCCACAGCAACTTGCACAAGACTAAAGAGACTTTAGTCAAGAGCTCTCCCAGTCAGTTATGCATAGGATGAAGTGAGGGATATCTACATCTGTAGCCAACCTGGCTATGCTAATGTAGCTCTTTTGCATGTCTTTTCCTTATTCCTATTAGTAGCATCACAATCGGCAGTAAATGCCATTTTGTCTGTTTTGATAAGAGAGAAAAAAGGTGTCCATTTTCCCCCCCACACCCAGTCAAATCTACCTCTGAGCAATGTATTCACAAAGTAAAGATGCAGAGAAAGTTGGTGACTCAAAGAATGATGGTGAAATCATAGGCTTAGGAAATACGCACAGAGTTTCCATAGACAGTGGAAAATAAGATTTTTGAATGGAGAACCTATATAAATGATTAAGACAAGGCTGGTCTGAGATCTGTCATTAAATATCATGTCCTGCTAGTGCAAGGTGCTCCATCTCATATAAATGCACCCATGAGTTCTGAAGAGGGAAACTTTCTAATGAACAGTCTGATGGATCACAAGGCTAAACTTGCTGCTTTGGGGATTTGAGGTGTGCTTGAGCATAATAAATTCACATTGGATAAGATCTGTCTACAGTTTGTCTTTTGAGAATCATTCAAAGATTTGCCCTGGAGCACCAAGCCACCTAAGAACACTGAGTTTAGAAGAAGCTCATGTCTAGGATGAGAGCCGTCAGACAAGTCTCAGATTTACAAACTTGGCATGTTGCTACTTACAGGACTACACTTACTTTGTAGGCGTCTGTTCTCAATAACCAACTTCCTAATCTGATCACTCATAATGGATCTTCAGGCTCCATGTGTGCTCCAAGGCCTCATCTGGGATGTGGCTTGTGAATTGTGTCCAAAGCCTCCCTCTCCCTGACTCCAAAACTAGTAATGGTATCCACTTTATCCACATGCTTTCTTCCTACAAAAATGCAAGGCCTTGGATTCTGGAATTGAAATTCCATTTCCATCATCTCCAGGAGGTGGCCTAGCCGCAAGATTTCACATGTGTTGGGGGATTACACCTCCCCACCTTCCCTCTGAATCTATGCCATGGAAGACACAGAAATGCAGGATCTCAGGGCCTGGGCTGCAGCCCACATCTGTGCCTAATGGTTATAACCTCTTGGCACACAAGGTAGAGTGGATGACAGACCCACCTCCTTCTGCTCCAGCCTTCATGACTGAGGAAAAATACAAATTCCAGGAAGCACAGCACCTCTACTTCTGTGAATCACTGAGGGTAAACTGTGCACACTGTGTATGTGCCTGCGGTCTCCTTTCTTTGCTTCCTTTTGTTGTGAGTTTTGGGCTGATCCAGTATCCAGTAATGCAATGGGAATCTTGCCATAACCTTGGACAGACATAATATCAGGCACCATCTGACTGGAAAAAGTGACATAAAGCTTCTAATAACACAGATATTATGGATAGCTTGGCTTTATGCTGTGCTTTTTCATCAGACAACATCATGTAGTTTTAACCTCTGTGTATGTGATTTGCTTTTATGAACCACCAAAAAACAACCACATGTAGGGAGAAATGTGGCTGTGATGAAACAGGTCACAGCAGAGTTTTGTTATGATAGCAGTTCTCACCAGTTCATGAAGCTCCAGGCAGCAGATGATGCACTGAAACCACAGTGGTGATATGCAGTGCAAAGACAGGCAAAAAGTACGATCAAAATTGTTTTTGAAATCTGAATTTCTTGCCCAGGTTGGTGCTTTGAATAGAAAAGTTTATTAAAAATTCTTTGTGGTGCTTTTCCTTCTTGTCTCTCTTTCATGAACTTTGATTTCTGAGCAAGTTCAGTTTCAACTGTCCTGTTAACTGGACTCATACTTCTCATTTCATCCCCTTTTGCCTTTGCAAAGGACTAGTAAGTGAAATGGATGATCAGTCTGTGTGCATAGTGTCACATTTTTCAATAGGATACCATTGAAAAATACTTTATATTGTACAGTTGGAGAATGAAGAAAGCTTTACAAACTTCAAGTTTTGAAACACATTCTGAATCATTTGCAGATGATCTCAAAATGCAAAAGGCATATATTTGCCCCAAAGAGACTATGCCTGTTCCTTGAGATATTCTAATACTGGAATTTAAAAGACAAAACCCCTGCTCTTTCCTCTCTCTTTCAGCCAATTCTGTTCCAGCACAGTGACACTAAACTTTTGGATTACATGCACCAGTCAACTTTTGCTTGTTTGTTTCATTCCCTTAACAATTATAAGTGTTTTTCCCGAAGATGATGTGTTGTGATGAAGAGGTGCTGATTCAAACGCGCCCTGATACAACCGAGCAGAAAACGAAGAGCTGTTTCTAAAGAGCTGAAGCGGGACAGATGAAAGGATTGAGCGGGTGTTAACTGTCCAGGTCATCCACGTGTTTGAACAGCTGAGCCGAAAAGCACGGGGACTGTGTTACCATAGGGCTGTAGCCGCAGGGTACCTATAAAGGGCACTCGGAGGCTGGAAAGAATTTCTAGGAGGGATTTTCACTTCTGGAATGAAAGCGCTGGGATTTAATTTCAGAGAAAATGTTACCCTTCTCTAAACACACGTAATCGAAGTGATATGCTGAAGCACTGGATAAAAACAAAAGACATTGGCAAAGTCAAAGCACTGAGAGATAGGAGGGTTTTGTCAGCAGATTAGTTTGCTGCAGGCTACTTGCCATATGCCTCCCGATGCTGCCTCTATTGGACTGAAATTTACTTCCATAGGATAATGAATTAATGTTATTAATGATGTTATTATGGATCTGACATAAGGGATCAAACCCACGCAGCTAGGATGTAAGACAGATGCAGAGAAGGGGCCTGAAAAATGTCTGTCCTTAGGCAGTAACGAAACACAGTAGGAATGGCATTTTCCATCAGATCTGAGCTGAAAGCTTTGTGAAAGGTGAGGCAGGACACCAATTCCATTGCTCTCCATCTTTTTTTAATATGGACTTTTGTCCTTAAATGTCTCTTATTACAGTTGACATTCAGACTTCTGGTTTGTGTAAACTGTCTTTCAGGAGCAAATGTGAGCATCCCATCCCACTTTTCAGCTCTCAAATGAGCATGACCTAGACTTATTTAATTCTGTGGTTCATCTACTAGATGTAGTCTGTGTCAAAGTTTCCTTCACTGCAGTGACTGTATAATATGTAAGAGCACAGTAAGCTTGTGCTCCTCACAAATATAATTAAAACATGGACATGGAGATATTAGGTTAATGGCTGGACTTGATGATCTTGGAGACCTTTTCCAACCTTATTGGTTCTGAGATTCTAATGATTCCAAAACACTCAAAGCAAAATCCTCCTTTCCTTTCTGCACTACAAACCTGAAGTTACTCTTACATTTCCTAACAATGCCGGTGTTATATTTATTCCCTTTCCAGGACTGTTAGGCTAGGTAAGCCAAGTGCCTGTCCTAGGCTCCCTTAAAAGACTGGACCACTTGGTTATGCTGGAGAAAATTATGGATTAAACTGGACTGAAACTATCACCACTAGTGGCTTTTATTTTAAGGTGAGAAATGCACACATATAGAATGCAAAAGAACATAATGTTCCTTAGTTTTCACATAAAGTGTATGGTGTTATGCATTAATGTTAATATTTGAAGGAGATTTGCTAATTTATATACCATTAGCATATAAATGATTCCTGCTATAAGAGTAAAAAAAAATCACTATACCTCTGGAAAAATTATAAATTTTTTTCACTTTTTTCATTAAGGCAGTTAAATATAAAATGCCACAGGAACCTAAAGTTTTTCATCATTAACATGAGTTTCATTTGACTATGTTAAGTACTTTTAAGAACTACTCTGAGGACAAAAAAAAAAAAAAATCATCCACTAAATTTTGTTTTACATTTATTCTGTTGGAAAATGTACAAGGGTTCTTATAGGATGTGACAAACCTGGACTGGACTTTTCAAGTACAGTGGTGCAGATTTGCTGTCATTCACTGCAGTTTCTAAACCATTTCCTTTGCTATGAGTGTCCAGGACATATTCCACATATTTTGTCTCATCACTTTAAGCCAATATTTTAGAAATAAATGCTTGGGAAAATGTGACCTTTGTGATTAGGCACTGAGCAAGGGTCACCAGCTGTGAACTCTGCAAAAGAAAGCAGCGGATGGTGTTGTCATGATCACCTGTTGGACCTTGTCTGCTGATACTGGCACAGCTTTAGGTCAGTCAATGTCTACCTGACTATGGCCAGAATTGGGATTAAAAACATGCTAATGCTACCCTGGGTAACAGAGGTAACATTTCACCCTGTTGAAGAATATGATTATAAGCTGGCATTTTTAATGTAGTTTATATTTTCCTTTCCTCTTTTCCTTCATATTTGCCAACACTGATTTCTAGTCTAGTTGAAAATGGTACATCCAGACAGTCTTTCTAGCAGGAATGTGATGGTTTCAATGACATTGTGCCAGAAAGTCTGGGGGTTCTATAACGTGAGAGGAGACAGAATCACTGGGATGTATTGACAGTCATGATTTACACCTAAAAAAGAAACTGTAGGTTGAAAAGTAACAATTATTTCTTACAGTCTGTTAGACTGTGAACAGCATACCAAGAAAAGTGTGTGGAAACCTGTAAAGTTATGGTGTTTAAAATCAGGCTAGGTTGTATAATATCTGCATTGCATAAATTGCTGTGTAGGGAACACTCTTGCATTGTTACAAGAAGGAAACAAATGGGCAAACCATCTCCAGCTTCTCTGAGACTATGTCTTGACCAGTTTTTAGCTTGTACAATTAGAATAATTGTTCTGTTAGCCACTAGAAATTCCTTTATGCTGAAGGGACTGTTCTTGGTTAACAGCTCCAGGCAAGATCCACCCCTGGTATGACAGGAGTGTCACACTCCAACGAGCAGACCAAGTGTGCTCACTTGTGCCACACATAGTTGCCCATGCAATAATTTGTGTTCAGTAAATCAAGTCACTCTGTTGAGTATCTTTACCTTAAAAAAGCAGCAAGAAAGGAAAAAAATCATTAGAAATTTGTCAAACAAATATCACAGGTTCTTGTGTTAGTCCTGCCTTTGGTGTCTTGTACAGAGGAATTCTTCATAAGACATAGTATGGCTCACTGTGAGTAATAAAATCCTCTTCATTTTTGCAACATGATTGATGTCCCAGACAAGAGTTCCTACTGGCTGAAAGATGGAAATAAAAAGCCATTTACATAGAAACATGATTTTTAGCTTGTTCAAATGTATTTACTGATGTTTGCAAGTTTGTAACTGATGAGCTTTAAGTGAAAAACTTTAGACAATGAGAAGATGGAAAATTCTTGGCTTAGTTTTTTTAAGTACAACTGTTTATAACAGTGGCTTTAGACAGTGATCATGCACCATTTAATAAACTGCTGATATAGAGA
The DNA here is from genome assembly GCF_014805655.1 of Passer montanus. Lineage (NCBI taxonomy): Eukaryota > Metazoa > Chordata > Aves > Passeriformes > Passeridae > Passer > Passer montanus. The sequence goes on along the minus strand of NW_024366591.1, from coordinate 22,966,312 downwards.
GTATCACTAACATTTTTCTGACTGAGGAAAACTTGAGTAGTCTGAGGTATTTTTGAAGACTAATCTCCCAGTGCCTCCTACAAGCTTCCTACAGACAGACAAGATATTAGCATGTAAGAAATAGCATTTTTTCTACATTCTGTGACTGGTTTCTCTACAGCATGAGCAAAGGTAACTTTTTTAGCTAAAACTAGCTGCAAAACATTAGTTGGGATTGGGTTTTGCAGAAGCACACTCAGGTTTTCACATCTTTTGCCAGTGACAATAACTCCAGCTCCACTGAGATCTGCATTGTCTAAAGCCTGTGAAAAGTGAAAAGAGTCTGGTGATCTGGGCAGCCTCAAGGGAGTGTGAACAAAGACAAGAAGGCTATGGCAGAAGGGATGCACTCTATACTTTTGACTGCAAATGGACTAGTTACAACAGGCAACATAAATTACGAAAAGGTTTGATGATACAAGAATGTGAAAACAGATTATTGTATCTGATTAACCGTGTGAAAACAAAATTTGTAAAAAAATAGGAGAACCAAATCTAATTCTGGCTGCTTTCAACAGCTGAAGTAGGGAATATTTTGGGGAAGAAAAAAAAGGTACTAATTCAGTCTGCTGTAAAAAAATGGCAGCAAACATTTTCCCTAACATTCTTTGGAGCCTCAGAGCTGAGATGAGCTACAGAGCAGAGATGCTGTGGGATTTTCCTGGAAGACTGCCTTTGGTACAACATGCAAAGAGTGGTGGACAATCTCTTCTCAGTGCAGTTCCAAGGCAATGACAACTACTGAAGTCAAAAGCACTAATGACTAGTTGAAACAACAGATGACCTAAGGCCAAGGGCTCAGCCAGCCAGTAAAAATGTGGAAATGTCCTTTGCCAAGGTCCATAAAGGAATCATTTTATTTCCTTTTTTAGAGGGAGCACAATATTCACTTTTTCTTCTGTAGTTATCAAAGTGTCTAAAAAATGTGTGTTAAGTACCTCAATCAGTCAGAAAGACATAGTTTTAACACTCTTTTTATAATATAAGCTGAGCAATTGTAGTTGTTTTGCTTTTGGGTTTTTTTAGGAAAAAGATTAGAAACTGAGCCTTGACCTCTAATGCCAATTTCAAACATCCTGCTTGTTTTGATGGAGCCAGAGTGTCACGTAGGTATCCTAATATTTCTTATTTGCTTATGTCCTGCGTCAGCTAAACCATTGATTGTTTGTTGGTGGCTTTTACATGAATTCAAATAAGTCTCATTCTGTTAAGTGGGTTGGTCCTTCCTTCTTCCTGTGCTGGGTTAGCCCTTGTCATCACAGGCATACAATAAGAAGACTTCTCTGCCGCAGATGTTTACAATACAGTCTGTAAATAATGGATTCCATTGTTTACTCAAAAAAATACTTTTTTTTCATGCAAAGCTACAAGGTTTGCATAGCCGGCGTCAGCCTCCCCACACACAGAGTCTTCTATTTTCCAGGAAGAAGCCTGGGGCATCCTCCCCAGTTGTAAAACGTTTCTGCCAGAAGCAATTTAAAAACGTTTGACAATGAGGAACGTGCAAAATGAAGCATCTCAAAGGAGAAGGAAGCAAGAGAAAGGGGGGTGAAAAATGGAACCTGCAGGAAAACCCTTCAATATTTGCAGTGATGCCAGCTGATAAAGTGTTCAAGGTCCATTCTGTAAATAGTGGCTCCCATACATAGGATTTGTCTTCAGAAGCAGTAAACATTTATATTAAATTCAAACTCTACATTTTAAAATTCTGTTCTGCTGGCTTTGTACCAAAGTATCAGAAGAAATAACTCATGTGAGAAAAATTTTACAGCTTAGAAGATGTGAAAAGATGAACAGCACAATTTTTCCTTTGAATTTTCTTCATTTCTGATTCTGGAAGAGAAATTTATTCTTAGGAGTAGATAGTCTGGGTATGGGGTCTCAGGATTATTTCTAGGGTTATGGTGAGTTTACAAGTGACTTCCATTTAGAACTCTGCCCAAACATTTGTAGTATTTTTGTCTTAATTGAAATGATAGTTTGAGATGTACTGGCCAGCAGGGAAAAAATTTGTTACCATTCCCACACCTGTTTTATGATAGCATTTGTTTCCAGAGGCTATTTTTCTACTTCCATGAACTAAAGATTATATAGGTGTGATGTTTCCACAGGTGTTGGCTGTGAGAGCAGAATTCATAGCCTTGTAAGCACCGCTTGTTTTCCCAGTGCTGTGAACAGAGGGTTCAGTGGTGGGGATATAGGACACACAACACCAGAGAGTGGGATTTGTCAGAAGCACTATCACACACATGGGCTGAGATGTTTCTCTCCATCTCACTCCAAACAGTACATCAAGGAGAAAGAGAAAACTGTTCTTTCCAAAACTTTAGGCACCTGAGCCACCCTCTCGAGCACAGACAGCCACCTCTTTCTTTTTTTCATAGGCCCTACCAGCTGCTGATCCTGCATGAGATGTTATTGCTGCTATTTGTGCTAAATGCTTGTGATTAAAGCACTTATCTAGAATGCAAAGACCTGGGTGTTCTCAGGTTTCTCCAGCCTGAGGAGAATATGGTGTCACCTGCTATATCCTCAGAAGATGGTTCATGGAAGGAGGCTTGATAACTGTGAGGTGTCTCCTGGCCAAGATTAGGTACTCTCAGGCCATGAGGAAGATCACAAGTCTGGAGAGTGGTGGCAGACTGGAAGAACATACCTGTATCTCAGTGAGATCTCTTGAAAGAGATGCCCTACCTTTATGTGTTTTGTTCATTGACATTTTAATGCAAAATACATAAGCACATTCCAAAAGGCTTTAAGTATCAGACAGATACAAAGATGCTCACTTTATTCACTATGCCTAAATCCACTCTTGGATTTGTTTTTAGCCTTTAATTACTTTTATATCCTACATGGAATGAAAATGTTAGGTGCCTCCATTCATGCTTGGATAAGTTTAACTGAGAGGTCTGCCACAACCTTGAGCTAGTCTCAGTTCTTCCTTCTTTTAAATATTGTTGACATCAGTGTGGGGGTCCATCCTACTTGACACCATAATAGTACCTCCATGCTACAAAAAAGGCCAAGCATCTTTGCTCTCTTTTTAAGACAATTTATCAAACACAAGGTACAAACAGCATGAGGCTCACCATGAGACATTGTGCATGAAAACATGAAATCTGGTACCCTGCAGCAGAAGGAGTGGAAGCTCACGTATCTCAATTGTTTCCTAAACCCCTTTTATCACTAATTTACACAAAATGTACCTGTCAAGTGGTCTGAGCAGTCTCCTAAGGTTTTGGGCACTCTCATAAGATTTAACCATGATTCAGAAAGCAAGCAGTGCTAATGCCCCAGAATCACTTCCCAAAATCAACTTCTTTAGCCATGCCTTATACATTTCTTCCCCAAAGTCCAATGGAACTGACAAACCTACTGGCATTTCCGGAAAGACAGCCAGTCTGGATGCCACCAGAGAGAAACCATCGTGACATTTCTATTTTCTTCTCTTACCACTAGGCCATGGAATGTTTTCACTTGTAAAAGGCATGTCCAAGTCCTCTCATTGCAACCATCTTTCTTGTCTATCTCAAGGAGAGGCAAGCACTCTCTGGCGTGATAGAGGCCCATGCTGTTAAAACCATGGAGTAAGGAAATCATATTCGAAGCACAAAACAAAATCTAATTAGGGAAGAGTCCATGTTAATGCTGAATGCTGGCCTAATAAGTTTTTCCTGAAGCAAGGTCTGAAGTCAGGCATATTCTGCACTTAGTGTGTGAATATATATCTTGACAGAACAGCTCCAATTTTTTTTTTTTTTTTAATGCCAACATTGACAGCAGTGGGAAAAGGAAAAGCAGCAGAACTGCTGCTAGTCAAGGCAAGGGGATGTGGACAAGTCAGTGGGTCAGTGCTCACACAGATCCTTCAAACAGCCAGGACATGGACAACTCTAGGAAAACCTTCTGGGTGGGGATTTGGTAGAATATTGCAGCTGGGAGCTTTAAAAATCTGTTACAGAGCTCAACTGAGGAGTCCAGCAGAAGACTGTCAGCCACCATCATGTACCCAGAAACAGTCCCAGAAACTACTAGAAAAGGAAGGATACATGGCTGAAGGGAAGCTAGAACTCTTGCACTAAGAAGCAGGGTAAGACACCCTATTTAGCTAAACCAGGGCACCATCTGATTATTAAAACCAGCCAAAGATTTTGGACAGAAGACAGAAAAGTATCTCTTGTCAGAAATAGGATGCCACAAAAATATGTTAAATACCACTACATTTTCAAAACCAGATTCAAACCCACTGTCCCTGTTTTCCCAAATATGTTTGATGCATTCAAAATATTTTGAATCCCTCATTTACATATATTTTCACATTTCATTGTGAAGTCTATATATCTAAATGCATCACTAAATGAAACATATTAATATTTCATAAATTTTTCTCCAACATTGTACTTCAACTTTTCTGCATTACTGAAGGCAAATACTGTTACCTTATCAAATGCTGCAGTGTTATGGATAAAAAAAGATTTTTCTTGAGGCAGCACTAAGAATTTCAATGACAGGGAAAGTCTGAGTGTATTAAGTTTTCATTCCAGTTCAGAATGAAAATAAATGTCAAATTGCTGTGAATTCTTATGGAATAGAAATGTTATCCCTGACTGCATCATCAGACTACAATCACAGATGGCCCTTTAGCTGAGAATATTTTGAAGGTCAGCACAGAAATGACAGAGCATAACTGCTGCTGCTGCTGCCTTTGATTTCAAAACCAGCAATGTAACCAAGTTGCCAACAAACAAGCAATAAACAGTTGCTTCCTGAAAGGGGAGAAAGTATTAGAGGAAAGGGACATGAGATCATGGCCTTGAAGCATCCTGAGTCAGCAAGTGAGGTGAGAAAGTTTTCTCTGGTCCCAAGACCATCTGCCTCCAGAAATGCTGACTGGGCTCATGCTGAGGTTTGAGCAAACACCCACTGGGGGAGGGATGGGGGGACTGCAGCTGTGCCCCAGCACCCAGGCAGCATGTGGGCTCTGTAGTCACACTTGAACCTAGACTACCCCTGCTGATGTAGGGCACTTTTAGATAAGAGTTGTACCGAACTGGTGTCTGGAAAGCATGATACGGCTTGCAACAGCATGTCCCCAGCTGAACTGCTCATTTCTCAGTCACCTGCCTGCAGGAGCAGCCAGAAAATGGCACTGGTGTCTAGCAGGTGCCACTGCTGGCACCTGCACAGCCAGCAGTGACAGTCCCTGCCCTTGTGGGGATCTGTCTGACCTGCAGAGAAGAGTTTGGAAACCAAGTCTTGGTGTAACAGCTACAGTAAAACTAATTGGGTTGTTAAAATAGCAAGGCAATGTCTTCCTAGGATCTAAATCAGAGTTTTTAATAGTGATGGGAGTTACAGGGATTGACTCTGTGTGTAGTGTGGCCAGACCAAACCAAGATGTGTTTCTTGCTGGCTGCCTGGTGAAGAATTGTCCTGGGGTGTTGCTACCATCAACAGAAGGTAAAACACTGCACTTTGCTGGCCACTGCCTGACAGTGAGGGCAGGGAGCTGTGTGGTCTCTGCTCCCTTGTGAAAGGTCACAGATGTGAGGAAAGGCTTCTTTTCATCTCTGATATTCTCAGAAATTATCTGTAGGCCAGCACACACATACTTTGGCTCCTAATCCTAAAAAAACCATAGCTTTATTTATTATTTCCCATCAAAAATAATGGCTAATATAAGTACACATCAATTTTTTCCTTCTATTTTCCTAAACATTAACAAGTTTTGATTTTGAAAAAAGCAGGAAAAGAGATTTTTATCTCAGACCTACTGCCTTGTTTGCTTCACAGGCAAACTAAAATACTTTCCAAACAGAAGGAGAGGACACAGTTGCCCCATGTCTATCAAAATTTCCTACTCATTTCTCCTTCTCCTTTATTCTCCTTCTCCTTTAGCTTGTATCTGCACTGCAGTTTTAATCAAGTTCTCTTAGTTCTGTCACTCAGAAGCTGCAGTTACATGGAGTCCTACAGAGCCTTGTATCTGACATGGACTTGTATCTGACAAAGGACTTGTATCTGAGCACAAGAAAAAGCTTTTATTAATTTTTGAGGTTGGGGTTTTTTGTCTCTTCATAGAGTTTGGGCTACTGGTGACTCATTTCTTCTTGTTTACTTAGTGATGAACCCCAAGACATTAAGAACTTCTGGCCTGGATTATTATCCTGACCTTAATGACAAATTTTAGTACCCTTTCTTCCTGTTACACAGAAACAACCTCTTTCTCAGAGAAGTCCTGACTGTTGTGGTAGCAGAAGTTTCTCAGGAAAGCCCAAAACAGTTGTGTTTTTCTATTACTGTGGTCAAGGAAGCCACTCTTGAGTCACTGAGTAGGCTTTTATCATTCCACAGTACATATTCAAGGGAGGAACCCTTTCCCACCTCGCATCCACAGCATTTCTAATCTTCTGTGTGTGGTGCAATCAGTAAATAAAATCAGAAAAAAATCCATCCTACTTTGAATTTGGGAGACTGAAGTTACAGAAAAAGCCATGCTGTGTCCCCGAGGCTCATGAGAAGGAAACAAAGCTGCAGCAAGCTTGGATTCTCACTACATCTTGAAAGTGGTAGAAAGTTCCAGAAGGAGGGGGGAGAATGAGAGATGACAAAAGACATATTTCAGATGGTGGTCTCTGGATATTTTTTCTTCTCTGAGTTACAGTAGTGACCTGTGCAGACACCTCAATGCCAGCCTCTGTTGCTCTCAGAGTTGTCACAGTAGGGTGATACTCAGATTATCTCAAGGATGTTCCATGCTCAGTGGCTCCCCCGTGACCTTTCAAAGGATGAATATGTCCCTCTAAGTCCATGGTAAACCTACTAGGGAGGAATAAGAGACACAGAGGTGTCAGTCCCATTGGGTATGTGGCACTGCAAGCGACCTTGTGGACTCCCTGCTGTATGTTGTTTCAGATGCCAGAACACCTGATGCTGTGCTGCAGACAACTTTGAGGCAGGTTCAGGTGGTCACATTGAAACAAGAAGTGAACCTCTCCCAGAATGCTCTCTTATCCCTAACGCAAGGATTTTGCCACCCAGATGAGGTGACGCAGACTCGGGTGACACCATTTCTTCAGCACCCAGTTTGTCTGGTGCGTGTCTGGCTGGCAGGTGTCTGGCTGGCTGGCAGGTGTCTGTCTGTCTGGCTGGCTGGGGTGCCGACATTGGGTGCAGTGGGCACGTGTATCCCATGCTGCCAAGAGCCTTGGAGCAAGGCTCGAAGCCGCTGCCATCCCCAGCAGTGCTCCCTGACGACACCGGCCATCTGCATGGGCTCAGAAAAGCCACCAATTACAGCGCACCACTGCCCTCAAACACTGCCAAGGTGGTGAGCCAGGGCCTGGGGAAAGATCACTGGATGGCGGCCAGCGTTTGGGAATTTTCACTTGGCTTGTAGGAATGCAAAGTAACACTTGCAAAAACCAGTCAGGGTGCCAGGTGAGGCCTCTTCTTTCCCTTTTATATTTATGACTGTAATATGAACTGTCATGGAGTTCATATATGGCTTGTAGCAGGCTGCTTACAGTTTAGCTCTGCCATAGGAATCTATGTTTTTGTAAGACCTTACTCTGAAATCTATGTTCTTTCCCTCAATGTAAGGCAAACAGCACCATAAACCAGGCAATTTCTGTGTACAGCAGTGTACATTGAACCACTGCAGTAAAGAAATTTGGTCTGATTTGTCTGCTGTTACCTTAATAGGAATAATTTTGTTTCTTGTTTTGAGGGGCAGGAAGAGAAAATAAGGAAGGGATAAAAGGAATTGCCTCTGTAATTTACCTATCCTGACAAAGCTAGAAGTGTCTGGCTACTCCTTAGAAAAAAAAAATGAAATCTACAGGGAAGAGGAAAAGACTTTATCCTTTTGACTGAATAATATGACCAATTGCAACTTTCAGTAAGCAAGAAAGGAAAATAAGTTCACCTGCTGGCTAGACAGTAAGCCCAGAGAAATCTGATTTATATAGCTTGATTGAAATATGTATTTGAAGACCTAAGAAAAAGTCTGAAGCTGACAGCCCCTACAAGTGATTAGTACCTAAACCTGCCTTCACCATAGAACAGCAATGCTGCAGGGAGGAACCAAGGGGCAGATATTCCACTTCAGATGCTGTAACTGCCCTGGTTATAGTGTTATATATACAGTATATATATATATATATATACATACAGGATAATGCACAAAAAACAGAGAGAGATAACTTATTAGTGGATGGAGGGAAAAAATCAGTGAGGTATGAAGCAGCCAGCAGAAGCCAAATGGACTTAATCATCCCTTCAGCTATTGGTGCTTGAGTTCCTTTCTCCTGGGGCACTGGGATGGCATTAGCTGACTCTGTGTGTCCTGTTCAATCCATGTTTTCAGCTGTGACAACTGGCAGCCAAGAATCCTTGGGACTTTTAAAAACCACTTATAGCTCTACTTACTCCCTAATGACTGTTCACCTTCCATGTTAATCACTCACAGCTATATTTCACTGCTTTTATTCCTGTTCTATCTGACTTGTTCTGGAGAGGTTTCTCAGTTAACAAGCAACAGTGTGTCAGCAGTGAGTCAGTATTGCATTGTATTGTATTGCATTATATTATTGTTATATTTTGTTACTTCTATTCTATTCTATTCTATTCTATTCTATTCTATTCTATTCTATTCCATCATGTAGTATAATGTTGTGGTGGACAATGATAATTTTCATGTGGAAGGATACAGAATATTCCTCACATTACATAATTATATCCAACTTCAAACCCTTTGACAGCAATAAAATTAAAAATCATCCAAAATATTATACACACACACACTATACAATATACAGCACATTTTTGCATTAAACATACAACTAGGATTATAAAAAGTAAGAGAAAAAGACATCAGATGTTTTATTTGTTTACTGCACCCTTTGCAAAGAAGATATCCATGCCATCTACTCATAAATATTGGAAATATTGCTTCCCACTGTGTCTCATTTTCTTAAGGAGGTTAAAGAGGAGTATGAACCCATGACCCACAGCTGCTGCTGAGCCAGTCACCAGAAGTGAAGGATAGCAAGCAAAAACTATTGGTTGTATTTGGTTTGGATGTGCAAGTTGTGAAGTAGACACTTATAGTATGGGAGATATAGAAACATCCAAGTTCATATCTCCTCTGCGTAGTCAACAGCCAGAAGTGCCAAGCCTTTTACTATGCAGAAAACAAGCTTAAAAGTCATGTCAGCCAAGTGCTGGCACAGAATATCCTCCAGCAAATGAATTCTGGGCTGCACAATGCTGGATGTGCAAGTTGTGAAGTAGACACATAGTATGGGAGATACAGAAACATCCAAGTTCATATCTCCTCTGCGTAGTCAACAGCCAGAAGTGCCAAGCCTTTTACTATGCAGAAAACAAGCTTAAAAGTCAGCCAAGTGCTGGCACAGAATATCCTCCAGCAAATGAATTCTGGGCTGCACAATGTGTGGAACTTACTGGTTTGGGTCTCTTCACCACACCTAATTTCCTGAGATGAGCACACCCTGAGTAGATGGCTGTAACAACTACTGGCTCAAGGATACATTTAAGATTATAATATTCGTCTAGACAATATCATTGGCTAACATCTGAACCCATTTTAATTGGAATATAGTCTGTGCTTTTACAAAATAATGTTATTTATTCTGGTTTCTCTAGCTTGTTTTTTATTTTAATTAGCAATACAGAAAAAACCCTGGACATATATATCTTTTCATTTCAGTATATATATGTTTTAATTTTTTGTGGAGTAAATTTTTATGTCGGCTACTCCACACTCATACCACTACAGCTGGGAGCAGAACTTTGCTCTAATTTAGGCTGGATCTCTAGGGCATTCATATGTTGTAACCAGTTCTGCTGACTTCAGAGTCAGCCTTACAATTCATTATTCCTAAAGGCTTCCTCAGAAATTTAATGAGTACTGAGACATCTCAACTTTCATTTAAGTCAAAGCTAAGAGATTTTAGACACACCACTATAAAGTCCAAAGTGTAAGAACCCTCAATTAATTAAAAAATAAAAAGTAAGAAGAACTCAGCATGGCTGTTCTTTAAAATGATGTGGTTTTAAATCACATAACTTTGTGCATGATGTTGGTGTGGTTTCAGTTCTTGATTTGGCACCAACGTACTCTGCATTCCTCTTTGTCTAGCATTAATCAAGCATTCAGACATGGTAATAAACCACAAAGGAGTCATGGCAGAATTTAAAAACAGAGGATATTGTCCTCTCTCCTCAATGATGTTCATCTGTCCCAGCTCACCCAAAAGCCTGATGGTATTAAGTGGAGACTTATAAAATGACCTCTGAAGGGGGAAGAAGATGAAAGAAAAGCTCCATGTATGTAGAGCATCGGTTTGTACAAATGGCTTCCCAAAACAGCTGAATGAATGGGTAGCCTCAGGTCAGGGTTTATCTCAGAAAACTGTCATCTCCTTCCTCAGTCTCAGACAAGACATGCCAGACTAAATAAGAGCAGAGAAGATTCAGTTGTCTGCTGATCTTCAAAGGGGTCCTCTCTGGTGAAGTTTGTGATGTATCGGTTTACAGCTGTAGTGAGATCTTGCCATGCTCTCACACTTCTCCAGGGTTCCAAAAGAGCAGCAGTTTTGAGCATACTCCACCAGCAGCACATTTGATGACTAAATTCTCTGTCTGAAAACATGAATGCACAGTGACTTGATTTTGTTTTCTTGGATTTTTGTTTTCTTCCTTGCCATATCATTTTTGGACAAGGGTAGATCTGCATATTAAGGGTGTTCATTTGCATTCCATTTTTGTGGCTACATTTTGCCTATAATGAGCCAAAACCAAACTCTGGAAAAAATGCAGATGTAAATCTGCCCATTCAACTTTTTCCTCTTCTCTGGCTTGGCTTTTCTGATGCCTGGAGAATTGTTTGTTTGTTTTAGAAAGCAAAAACCATATATAAATTTACCATTCCGAGAAATCTCTTTAAAATTCCAAATGGCACAAATTCATACAATGGGAAATGCTCCACTAGGAGCATTTAGGAGGTGCATGCAATTAGGAGGTGGGAATCTGTCTTTCACTGGTGCAGTACTAAAATAGGATAAGTCTACTCATGCTAGTTGATTTCATGCAGAGGAAAACTGGAGCTGTGTAGTGATCAGTCAGGTGCAGCAGTTTGGTTCATATGCAAATATGAAATTCTTAGGAGTTATTGTGCCAGTTGCCCCTGTATTTGTCAGGAAAGATATTTTTTGAGCACCATTCAATATAATACTACTGTACCAAACAAAAGCCTATTTCTTTCATAGACACAGCCTCTGAATTACCAAGTATCTGGAGAAACAGCAAGGACTGGATAAACTAATGCCATTTCCTTGTTTGAAATATTTTTCTTAGTCATGCACATCCTCTTCACACACAAAATGTCAATATTTTACCAGCAAAATAAGATGAGGAACACTGCAATTTTATCTGGGTCATTCTTATAAATAGAGAATTCCTATAAAAAGGAAATTGCTGCAGTTGCAGAATGCTCTATCAGATTTCTCAGATCCATTCACTCAAGAATTTTCAGCATGTTCCCCTTTCTTTCCTAACTGCCATTTATCATTCTCATTATACACAATACAGTTCCCAGCATTTATTTCTTCTCTCATTTCCCTCTTTTCTCTGCCCCTCTCCTTTCCCCTTTGTCATCATGCTTCTGTGGCTGATTGTGTTTTACCCTTTCCAATTCAATCACTCCCTCTCTCGCATCAAGCTAAATGCAAATTCCATACCCCTGTCACCCAGCTTGTCCTGGCCTGTCCCTTCTTCACCTTGCTACCAGCCCTGGCTTCTCTCCAGCCTCACACTCATACATCTGGTGCCCTTAACACCTTCATCATCTCATCCCTGTATTACTCTCCTGTATTGTTTCCTGAGACCCAGCTTCTATTCTACAGTGATCGGGCGCTGTTGAACTCAATGTGACCTGACACCTTCAGCTTCTGACTATGCTACACACAGAGCCTTCCTGATAGTCCTTCCTGCTGCTCTTTTCTTCTCCCATACTTTCCAGGCCATAACAATCAGCCTCTCCTCTTCCATTTCATCTCTCTCCAGTTTTCCCCACTAGAGAGAGTGACTGACTCCTTATCTTCCCTTCTCAATGTCTGTCATCACTGACTAACCAGGTCCTTCCTCTGTGGTTTGCCTTGGAGTAGAAATGAGAACTTTCATGTTTTGTTTCATGCTAACCTTCGCATTAGGTATTTACCACTAGGAAATTCTCTATTACCAATCACAAAAATCTGTTTTTCAGATTCCCATGTTACAATTACTTTTTTCAGAAAACTTGGCAAGAGCTAAGCTGCTGATGTGCTGAGGAAGTTGTCCAAGATATGCTGGTCAGTACAGGGTTACCAGACCTATTATTTTGGATGTACCCATTTTTTGCCTCTCAGTTTTCATTTACTTTGTAAACCCACACAGACACTTTTTTTTCTTCTCAGTTATATTGCTTGACACTAAGGAGACTTGATCTTGTTCTTGGGTTTTCAAATTTCATGGCAATGCAAATGATGATGAATCTATTTCAAAACATGATAGCAACAAGTAGCAACAATAAATAAAATTAAAAGGAAAACAAACAAACGCACAAAAACAAAACAAAACAAAAGCCCTCAACTTCATCTTGTAAATATTCAGCAACACTGTTCCTTTCTATTTGGGAAAATATATCTGAGAGGATGAATGTATAGTTTTCTGGCTATGGGAAACATCACTTTTGAAGATAATACTGAACTATGTCTTGGCAGCTTAACAGCAATTTAACTGTTTCTGCACTAGTTTTGTGACCACCCCTAAAACCAGAACCAAGGTGAAATTTATCAGATCCTTTGTTCAGCTCCCTAGGTCAAAGCCAGCAATCCAGTAGAATTCCTGCAGCACAGGAATTCTGCTATTTTTTCAAATTATGGCCTCCTGCAGGCAGAGAGTGCAGAGAAGATAAGCCATGTGGTTTTAAGTGGAAGAGTCTGAGTACTGGGAGTCATTCTGTTGTCTTAGTATGCAGCAGTTTTTGGTTCAATTTAACATGAGATGGGCAACCTGCCGTGTTGGTACAGCCACAGCAGCAGAGTGAGAATGAAAAAGTACTTGTCTCTGATGTAATATAGCCTCAGAATCATTCATTTTCTATTGCCAGAATAGCTCTAATAACTGCCCCAGATTTAGATAGATAATAGCTTTAGTGTTAGTGAGCCTCAGGCAGACTTCCATAACATTTGGCAACCAGCAGGAGACACAGAGGAACAAGAAACTCGATTTCTTCTGAGACATTTGCATCTATGCTTAGGACTGGAAAAGCATCTAATATTAAGAAACACCCTTTACACTTACTTCTGGTATCCCAAACTGTCACTATTTCACTTCATTTAGTTCTACTGTTTATGTTTTTAACTAAGAACAGATGTAGAACTGGAATTGAAAGGACTTTAGTGTCCTCCACACATTTTAAGAGAGTCAGGAGGGATATGAGTTTCTTCACCATCTGACAGTGTAAAATCCTCTTCTGTCTTTGTTCTGTCCTTTGCCTCGGGGTTGGAGCTACCTCTGTTTCACAAAATTTGCCAAAAAAATAGCTTTTACCAAGCTGAAAATCAAATATTTAGCTCTTGCCTTGAAGACTGCATGCAAAAGGCATATCTATAAATTAAAATTCCTGAGAGGCAGGCAATGCAGAAAGATCAAGATCCAACACATACCAGAGGATCATGGAAGAGTTTGGGTTGGGAGGTACATTAAAGACCATCTAGTTCCAACCCACCTGCCATGGGCAGGACACCTGTCTAGACTGGCTGCTCACAGCCCCATCCAACCTGGCCTTGAATGCTTTCAGAGACAGTGCATCCACAACTTCTCTGGGCAACCTGTTCCACCTGTTTACTACCCTCTGGGTAAAGAATTTCTTTATAACATCAAATCTCAATGTACTCTTGTTCAGTTTGTAGCCACTCTTCCAGTCCTGTCACACACACCCTCGTACAAAGTCCCTTTCCTGATCTCTTGTAGCACCCACAATAGGAACCCATCAAAATACGAGGCAGCTAGCCCTAACTGAGGTATGATGGACCTCTGTTGGGAGGTTCTTCCACTTATAGGATGTGATAAGAAGATCTTTGTCACATCTTGGGTTGTGGTAAGAGGCTACTTTATTTTCTGTGCCTATACGCTACAAACTAGTCCTAACACTGAGTCTGAAGAAATCACAACATGAATTGTTAGAATAGGAAAAAAAAGCCCCTGTAGTGCTCCTCTGGCCCATTTTGCAGTAGCAGTAAGCTCCATCAAATGTTTTGGAGATATGGATGTAGGAGGATACTAGAAAGTAGCAATTAATTTTGACAGCTAAGCCTCAGCAAAAGAGTAGCTCCCAGCCCACAACATTTTAAATTTTCTGAACAGCTTTGTAAAGATCTTGTTCAAAAAGGCTGGAGGCTAAGGCAAATTACAGATTCTGATCTTCCCCAGCCATTTTATTTTTTCTGGGAGATGTCTACTCCCAGTCAACTAACTGGTGGTTTTTTGGTGGGTTTTTTTTTTTTGTTCGTTTGGGGTTTTTTTGTTTGTTGTTTTGTTTGTTTGTTTGTTTTTGTTTTGTTTTGTTTTGTTTTTTTGAGAAGGGAATGCCTCAGCATAATGCACAAGGAAATCTCTGTGTTGGCCTCTCCTGTACGTTTTCTGTGAGTAAACAAAGGACTAATCTTCTGGACCACCAACCAGTGATTTCTGGAAACTCCATTCACTTCATGTATCAGGCAAACTGAAGCTCCATAGCTCAGCTGCATTCAGATTCAGGACTGAATCACCACACAACACAGTATCTCTCAGTCCAACTGTTTGCCTGCTATAAAAATTCAAATTCATTATTGAGTATTGACCTGGCTGAACTCCCATGCAATTGAAATTTCGATTCACTGCTCTCTTGTGACCAGTCTCTGGTAGAAAGCACACATGCCCCTACACTGGCTCTTGCCTTACTCAGGGCTTGAAATATGTGATAATCTAATGGTACATTTTTTCTTTCTCACCTAGTAGTCCTCATTCAACAAGCCAAATATCCTTCCAAGTGCACTATTATTTATTAGCTCATGATCTATTAAATAATCTCAGCAAGTCACCATCAGTAGATCTCAGACTCTGTACAGTTAGCAGTGTGATTTGTTCTCCTATTGGGAGGGGAAGAGCAGGGAAGCTGGAAGGAAACCACCTGAACTTTCATGTTTCAGTGCCCAGTAGCAGATACCTAGAACATGTATTCAGAACACATCCCATAGAGAAATACTGTGACCAAAGACAATCTGTAGTAAAATCAATTTTCTCAGAATCACTGAGCCCACTTGACAAAAGAAACACCCCTGTTGTTTCATGTGCTAGAAGTACTTATTTGCAGTTTCCCCTGATCAGAGAGTTTATTACTCTAGATCAGAAGTCCAACTGAGGTTAAGAGTCTTTTGATTAACCATTTTGCTGACATTTTTGGAACGATGTGTTGGATTATACTGGGGCAAGAAAACAGCACAGGAGCTTTAACAAAACAAAGTAACAAGCAGCTGACTTTAATTACAGCTGGTTCCCTTGCTTTTCATGTACGTGCATACCAAGCCCCCAACACTCCACATGCTGATTTTCCCCCCAGTACTACATCTCCAGTTCTCAGTAATTTCATCTGGAGTTTCAGGTGCCTCTGAAAAGTCCTGCTGCCCCTCTTTTGCTGCCACTTCTGCTGGTGCTGGGGACCACAGACATGTGATGTGCTGCCCCCTTAGCTGTGCATACTCGACAGGGTTATAATTCCAGCCTCCAACCAGAACTGCCACCTGTGAGCACTGGATGACTTAAGACAGAAAGTTCTTGGCAGGAGCTAAGCCTTAATGAGCTTAAAATGCATTGAGGAGCTTGGCAGATACAAAGCCAGGCCACAGAATAAGTAGTTGCAGAAAGTTTCCAGTGCGAAATACTTACAAGACAATTGTTTACATTATCTGGATGGTTTTAATTACAGGGGAGTTCAGACCAGTTGCTTAAGTTTTCCCAAGGGGTAATTAGTCACTCTGTGAATTTGCATATTTTCCACTGCTCTATTGAGGCAAATCAGCCATACTTATCAGAAGACTGACCTGGCAACCTCTATTCTTGGCAGATTATAGTCTGAGTTTCATCATGACAGTATCAAATGTATCAGCAAATGTTCTACTTCAGGGTCGCAGCAACCAAACTTTGGGGAGATGACAGGGTTCCTTGTTTTAAATGTAAGAAATTTCAAGCACAAACAGAATGAAGAGGACATTTTTTTTACAATTTCTACTCATGACAGATGCTGTATTTGTCAACATTTTACAAATATATTAATATTCTACCCTCTGCCACATGTTATACAGACTTTAGTTATGCTGAGATTTACAAAACTGAATGGAAGTAGATACATTCCCAAAAGGATTATTCCTTTCAGATAGCTCATTTTATGGTATTTTATCAGCTGTGTTGTTTTGCTTGGTCATAGGAGGCATGGCCATACTGACAGCTGAGATTAGCAGCCATTTTTATTTAAAAATCAAAACTATAATAGACCTACAAAAAACACCAAATACTATCAATCTGTAAGAAATTGCTTATTTACCTACTCTTACAGATTTCACAGCAGAAATAACTGGGATTTTTTCAATTCAGTTTGTTTGTAAATGGCAGCATTTTAAAAGATTTTCATAGTGTTACATTTTACTCACATCTCCCACTGGTTTTATATCTATTATCAGAGGAAGGGTTGCTTCCACTAGAGAAAAAGGGATAATGACCATAAATCACACTAAAAGTAAACTGAAATAGATATTTAAATAAATAAATTACTTTTTTTTTTTTCAAAAGCACCTAAAATTATATTCACCAAAGTAGAAAATTGTAACCTGACAACTACCATTATTCAAGTGCCCTCTAGCTTGGTTAGCTAGGTTATTCTTGAGGTTGTGTATACTTGTATTATGAAGTGAAATGCAAGCTAAACAAAGTAGAACATTTTGGATCTTTTAAGTTACTTTTGTTAATATTGAAGTTGAAATCTCTGAATATTCAGAACAAGCCAGTCCTACATTTTTAGATACATAAGGAAAAGGGCAAATAATGAGCAGCAGACATATTTTCAGATATCCTTGTTTTATGAAGCAGGCCAGAATCTAATATAATAGCTTACACATGTATATACATACAGACACACATATATAAACACAGAATGCCTCCAATAAAAACCATATGGCAAGCTTAGGCAGATTGTTTTCCATTGTTTTCCATGTGAATATAAAATGATAAATATTTCTTTTCTTGACATCTGTGCCTTTGCTTTACCATGAAGCTAACCATTTCAATCAGTTACTATTTTCCCTGGCCCATTTTTAGGCGGCCCCTGTTATCTAGAAGTTCAGGTGTCACTACCAGAATAGTTTCTTTACTCTCAAATTTAGGGAAAAGTGTTGATTCTTAGAGAAAAGAACACATGACCAGATTCTCCTATGCTGATATCCTGCAGCAGGCAGACAGGTATCTTTAGGATGCTGATGTCTGCTGACATCTTGGAGCGGCCCATTTGTCTTGTGCAAGGGACAGAACTGAGGAGGAGCTCATGTTGCACACACCATGTTTGTGATAAAGATATCCTCTCTGTAGAGTGCAGTAGTTGTTAACTACTGCCCTCCAAATGCTTCACATGCTCACACTGTCTCCTACAATACAGTTTGCTCCAAGGAGCAGGACAGAGAGCTGGCCTGGAGCAAGAGCCACTTCTCCATACTCTTCAGCTGATCTTGCAGGAATGCCTGGCTGAGCCAGGCTTTTTCTCCTTCAGACCATCTGAGCGCTGCCAAGACCCTGACTCTTTTCCTGCCTGCCACATTGCTTATCAGAGTGCTTATGAAGCATGCGTCTCACTTGTGGTCTTTTGCTGTTTCTCATATTTCACAGTGATTGATGTAATCAGTCAGCTGCAAAACCTGGTGAAGAATGGCAAGAAAGCCAAGGTGGACTCACTTCTTTTCTCAGTTGGGATAGAAGCATCTGAATATGCACCTTAACTGGACAATGAAGGGAAATGAGCAAAGTTCAGTAAGTTGTGAATACAGATGTGTATAAATTCCTTTTTATATTCAGTTATTCCTTGTTTTCTGAAATAATATCTACATATTTTAGATTAAAATAATATAGAACAAGAAGAAAGATCTTGCCATTTTCTGGGGTTAGCATGTAAAGGCTAATGATGGTGAAAGTTTGTTTTCTGGAGTGACAAGGGTAGGGATGAGGCAATTCAGAAGTAGAACTTCATCTTCATCACATTGATGTGATGCTGTAGATGCAGAACCTTCGTTGTAACTACAAGGTGTCACTAACGGCTAGATACTTAAATAGATGATCTAATTTTTACATTCAATTTAAACTTTTTATTACATACCAATTTCACAAAAAGAACCATTGTTTACTGTAGGTATCCATTTGTGAATCATTTCTCTATGGGTCTGCAGGCCTCTGCCAGAGCCCTGCTCCAGCACAGGCCTCCCATGGGTTCACAGCCTCCTCTCAGGCATTCACCTGCTCCAGCATGGGCTCCTCCAGGGGCTGCAGGTGGATCTCTGCATCCCTGTGATCCTCCATGGGCTGCAGGGGCACAGCTGCCTCACCATGGTCTGCACCACAGACTACACAGGAATCTCAGCTCCCCTTTCTTCTCTCACTGGCCTGGGGTATGAATAGCTGTTCTTCTCTCATATTCTCACACTTCACTGGCAGCAATTACATCTGCCAACCTTGTCTTACTTCTTTTTCTTAGATCTGTTATCCCAGAGGCGTTCCCACAATTTCTGATTGGCCCAGCCTTGGCCAGCAGCTTGTCTGTCTTGGAGCTGTCTGGCACTGGCTCTGCTGCACATGGAGGAGGAAGCTTCTGGTGGCTTCTCACAGAAGCCACCCCTGTAGCCCCCCCTGCTACCAAAGCTTGTCCATGCAGACCTAACACAACAGGCTGTAAATTCATTGTCCTTCTATTCTGCTTGTACAGCAGCAAACACAGCAAACATCCACATTTGTAGATACAATAACTACAGCCTAAACAATGGCAATTCCATCCAAATAAAAGTTTAGATGTTCTGCAGGAATGTTGATAGCAGAAAAAAAAAATAGTGATAGATCACATTAAGCCGAGAAATTATTCCATTTTCATAGAGCATGTGGAGAATGATTTTTCCACAAGGCATCCAGCTCTACTCACAAATAAAATTTGTTCAAGTGGCAGTCAAACTGCACGTGGTTGCAGTTCACTGTTTTCTGGTGACTGAATGTGATGGGGGTGTCTCCATCTGCACAATACAGAACTTCACTGGTATTTAACTCAACACAAAACCATCCCTCCACAGAATTCTCAATACCTGGTTGGGAACATCGACATAAATATAATCTTTAGCAAACACAAGAGAGTCAGAAAACTTTAGCAAAGATTCCTTCCTATTAAAAAAATCTACCTGCCACTAGGACAGAGAAGGGCTTGTGTGTGTAGTTCTGTTGGTTAATCCATGCCAACAAACAATTTGAAACATGGTAACAGCCCAAGACTTAGGAGAACAGTTTATTTGTGAACACATTTCCACTGAACATGATGTAAAGAATTATTCTTCTGGCCTAATGTTACCAAATTAAAGGAAGAGCATTTTGGCCCTTTGTTTAAACCATGAATAAATATAGAATAATAATAAAATTATGCATAATCCAAGAGCTGCAAAAGGCACTTCAAAAAAATTATAGTGGCTTCTCCCCCTCCCCCTTCTTGAGTCACTGTCACCTGCCTCAAAACTGCATCTGGAAAAAGGATGGAAGTGCAGCCTCCTGAAAGAGCTTGTTTTGCCAAAGTTGGCATGGGAGCCCTGGGCAAGAGTTCAATCCCAGGCATCAGTTTAGGATTACGTAAGGTCAATTCTCTTCATTGTTTCTGCTGATCTTTAAGCTGTTAGAAAAGAGTCAGTGTGACTTGATTCCTTTGAATGGAAAATAGCACAATGGTTCCATGATGGAAATGGTTGTGCTGATTAGGAAAGCAGTTTTCCGTCACGAAAGCAAACATGTGGCCACACTTCCATGCAAGTATGGAATGCCATGTGGTTACTTTTTCTTTTTATGCAGCCAAAACAATACCCTCAACTCTTGCTTGACACGGAGGATTTTATGTACCATGTGGACTCCAAAGCTGTTTGAAGACCAGGGTTCTGGGAAAGTCATCAAAAGCTGTCTGCTTTCCTCTGGATTTTGTCTTGAAGATGACTGACATTTTAAAATATTTCTATTAATTTCTGTCTTTTCACCAACTCATACAAGCAAATCATCCTTTCCTTCCAAGATGAACCAGATTGTCTTGAAATAAGAAAATCTAACCAAGGAAGTACAGTAAATGAATTTGGGAGCATCAGTACAGGGGAATCTAGGATCTATCTCAGCTTCTGTTCCTAATGGCATGCTTTCCATCATCTGTAAATTGTAATACTCCATGGAGTGATATTCACAGGTTGTGCTGGAGGAAGAAAAGCACATTGTTTGGTATCTTGTACCAAAAGCAGGTGAGGAGCATGCAGAGGGTATAGACAGTATTAATGCATGGATGCCACGTTGCAGCAGGAGGCATGGCAGCTCATGAAGGGCAGGTCTTACAGCTCTCATCTTTGCTGCCTTATTAAATCTGTGCAGCTGCCCAAAATGGGGATTCAATTCAGGGCATCATGATGCTTACTCCTCCTTTCTGACCCATCTTATGTTGTAATGAGCCTAACTCTCTTTCTCATCTCCCATTATTTATAAAATTTGCAGAAAGTTAAGTATCTTTGCAGCATACCTGCACTCCAGACAAGACAGCTTCAAGTCAGACAGTGATCAGAAAAAAAAGTTGATGGTGCTTAGTCTAGGGACACACAGTTATACACAGCACTCATGTAAGCTTGTATTTCTCCAGGAAGCCAAGCTAAGGCTGAAAAATTCCAAGTGGTTCAGGCTGTTCACACTGGACTTTTTTTTTAAATGATGTAGCTGCCTAATATAATTCTCTGCTAAGTTAAAACTGATCAATTGAAAATGAAATATTTAAGGGATTTTTTTGCGGGAGATACTTTAACCAGTAAAATTAGATCTGTTTCAAAACCAGAAGCTGAAGTTCTTGGAAAAAGTACCCACAAACATGTTTCAATTTTTTTTGTGTGTAACACAACTCTTTGACTTCAGCTGATTGATTCAAATGCAAACTGCTTGCATTAGATCCAACTTCACTAATAGTTTCCATTCTCCCTGAACGCACATTCTGCCAAAACAATTCCTTGCAGCTCTGTCGGCTCCAAACATTTCAGTGTCATCACTCTCAAAAGCCAAGTGTATGAGAACATAACATAAATGATAGCTAAACACAAAGCTGCATAAAGTTGTGGAGGAGGTAAGGAATCTTGAATTAGTTTTATTCTAAATTCATTCAGATTGGAAAACTTAGGAAGGGTCATTCTTATGTGCCTTCATGAGTGGGACAACAAATTATTTATTCGAGGGCTGAGAGAGGCTTTTCCTCCCTGCTCTTGCCACAGTTGTATTCTGCCCAGAAGTAACTGGCATTGAAAAATTCCCATGTGTTTCATTTGTGACAGCAACCATAGTGAGTAACTCCTGTCTCCTTGTGTCCTGCTGCAGCTGATGAAGCACCAGGAGCTTCTCACTGGTCCCGTGCAGCCAGCACAGGAGGCCACAGGGAAAGCTCAGTGCCCTGTGGAAGGTGAGCCTGCTACCCTCCAGACCCACCCCTTACTTTCCAGCTCTATGTGGTGTTGTGCCAGAGGAAAATGGGCCACTTCAGGGCTGAAATTCAGCAACATGTAAGGAGGAAAGTCCTCACAGGGAATGCCAGAGCCACACTGTATGCCTGTTTTGGGGGGGAGGGGTTACAGCAATGCAAGTTTTATCTCTGTCACGCTTGCACAGACAATTCAACATCTCTGAGAACCTGCTAGACCCAAAGATCAGCTGAAGCATGCAAATCTTCTTCATGTGACTGCTGTTTGGCAAACCTTCCTTCAATTCAATTACAAATTACAGTGCAGGAGCAGGAAACAAAAAAACAAACTCCAAACTATTTAGCAAAGAGCCAAGTCTGGTCTTTACATAATAACCGTGAATTGTTTTTGGAAAATACTTGAAAGCAAAGGCTGGACAAATGAAAGACCACAGAACAGCAGGAGTATACTTTCTTTTGCCCTGTTCACTCTAATATGCAACCTTCTGAACAAATATTGCTAGAACTGGCTCTTTTGGTATCAGCAGGTAATTAACTGACAAGTATAGGCACTTATGAGATGAATTTCTAATCCTTCAAAAAAAACCAGCACTATTGCCTTGCTTCCAAACAAAGGATGAGAGAGGTTTAGAGAAAGAAAGTGCAGTGCACTCATTAACTAAGAGGATTAGAAATCTTAAGGTACAGGCAAGCTTGAATAACATTTTTTTACAATATTTGATTAAATTTGATTTGATAAGCCATGTCAACTAGAAAAACATCCTAAATCATAACCAAGAACTAGCTAAAGAAAAAATAATGTAATTTCCAAGGAAGTATGTAGTAAAAAGTTCAGCAGACATGGATAAAAAAAGTTTGGGAACCAAGATTAAAAGTTGTTGAAAACTTTCTGTTAGAAAACGACTGTGTTAGGAAGTAGTCATTTAAGGAAATCAAAACATTTCACAAGAATGTAAATAACTGTTGGACCCTTTCTCTAAGATTTCATAAACATACTTGTGCAGCATCTGATGAACTTCTGTGTGAACAAGGAGTCAAAATGAAATATTCAGAGTAATTTTGCAAGGCACTTTTCTGTGGGCCTTATTTTGCTATAGTGGGGCTAAAAAATAAAATAAGAAATGTTTGGGTTTTTTCACAGAATAAACATAATCCTTTGCAAACCAATAAATAGATGAATAGGTTTGTTAGCAGTCACTGCCACCCCAAATACTCATGAGAGACTTCTGGAAAATTATTCACAGACAGAGAGGCAGTGAAGAGAATTCCAAATTTTCAGAGTTTACCATGGCAAATGGGGAGATTTCTTCAATATGAGGCTGGTGAGGCACTGGGAAGTGTTCAAGGATGGGACTTTGAACAACATGGTCTAGTGGCAGGGGGTTTGGAACTAGATGGTCTTTAAGGTCCCTTCCAAGCCAAATCATTGCATGATTCTGTGATACCTTAGTCAACTGCAAAAAGAATACCCATGATTATATGGTCAAGCAACCAATGAGAAACAGCACGAAACAAAAATACCACGAATTTTACAACATCAACACATCAGATCACCAGATTATGCAAACAGACAGTCTCTAAGGTCAACCATATAATATTGTTACTGTGGCTCCAGAACAATTAAGAGTTATTGAAACTAGGTTGTGCTGAGACTACAACTAATTTTACATGTCCTACTTTGTAATTTCCCAGGTCATAAGAACGGCTGAATCAAATGACAGTGTGACAATTGTGTTCACATTTCTGTATAGTATATACAGATGAGAAAATTTAATCTTGAATGTGTGGAGAACTATGCCTCACTGGTGCATGACAGCCTCTTGGGAAACTGTGCAAAGTTCAAATATGGATAGGCAGCATGCATACAGCATAATTAAAAAAAATTATTTTCCCATGTCAAGTTTTTTATTTAATTGCACACATTTAATGTAATCTTCATGTATTGCTGTGACATGATATCTGCTTTCAACTCTAAGCCATAGCCTCAGTTCTGCTCCATTTAGGACCAAAATCTGGACTGTACGTGGGGTTGTGCTGACAGCACAGATAATGACACGATCAAAAGATTTTGGAGTGAGCTTTGCATGGAAGTTCTTTAACCTACAAAACAACTGAAAAGCACTCACGGTAGCACAGAGTTCAGACAGGCTGGTTTATCAGGCTCCTAAGGTGACTAGCCATGCATCTGCAGCCTTTCTGTGTCTCCTGCTCCAGCAATGTAGACATATCTTACTATGTCAGAGGGAATTCAGAAGTACAAGAATAGCAAAATAGCACCAAAAAATACAGACTTCAAGTCATGCTTCACAGGTTTCAGTTCTGTTGAGACAGCATTTATCTCCATTACACCCTTTGCAAATACACTATTTGTCTTAAGCAATACTTAATCCTTTTTCAGTGTATCTGGGGTGGGCACCTGCTTACATAAGTAAGTGTAACACCAGTGTGTGCAGGAGGGCCTTTCCAGGGTGTTACACAGGTCATTGCATTACAGCAGTTATAATCAAACTATTGTTCATGCTGTAATTGAGTTCCTGGAAAAGGAGATTTGAAAAAGAGGGTTAAGAGTAGGTTTATAAAACTTAAGCATACACTTAATCTGTCTGGGAAAATTCTTAATGTACTTTGCACATTTTTGAAGCTGTCTGTGACCTTAATGTCAGAGTAACAGACAGAGTCTGGAGATATGTAATTAATGTTTTGATTTATAAAAAATCCCACAGAAACATTTATATTTAAAGCTGTCTGTTTCTATGCTAAATATATGTCTATATAAAGGTATAATGTATGTTGTGTGTCTGTGTAATAATGCAACAGCTAATAAAACAATATTGGTTAGTAATGAGGTTGCTGCTTGCCAGAACATCACTGTAAAAATTTCAAGGCCAGGCTTCAAGAGTTCTGCCTGACCTTTCTACCAATAATATTAAAAGAAATGGGCATTGACCACTTCTACATCACCAAGAACCTTCTCTTCAGTTGACATTAAGCCATAGAAACAGTGGGACTATGATAATCAGCTGAGATGCTGCTTTCTGGCACTCACTTTTAGTGACTCCAGCTTTATATTATTTGATCTATCTGTTTTTGTATCACTCTTGGTCTCTGACAAATGGCTGCTTCCAAATGGCCTTCACAGCTGTCAGCAGAGCGAGGAGTTTCCTACAGTCTCCTAGGAGTTAGTTTCACTGACCTTTGCTCAGTGAACTGCCACTTAAAACCAACTAATAGGAAAGTCTGGAAGACAAACCACTTCCTAAGATGCATCCTTGCTTATCCATCACTTGCTGGGCAAAGGTGGGAATACTAAGCTAGTGTGATTGATTAAAAGTGGGCTATGGCACCAGTCCCCATTTGGCCATACTTCTTGATAAACATCACAGCTGTCCTAGAAAGGAGTTTGTTAATCTGTTGACGTGCAAGGTATACTATGAAAAAATTTGGATGCTGGATCATCGCCAGAGGATGTGGTGGAAGAACATAAAGGGTGGGATTTAGCTGAGCAGGGACTGCAGTGTAGAGTTGGGGTTCCCACATGAACTGATGATAACTACCAAATAATCTCAGATGTTTTGAATATCTAAGCCTCTTGCCTCTGACTTCCAACTAGGATTGAGTGTTACATTGTCTTCAACTTTTCCCAAAACCCATAGGAAGAAAACTATCTTTGGTGCTCCAGTCGTCTTCCAAGCATTATGTGAATTCTCCCAAGGGTTCAAAAGTTATGATGAGGTGATATCATAGTCAAAATTCAGCCTCGTTGACTTTTTCCATAGAAAACCAGACTAGCAAGCCTGTCCAGAAGCTTAGGTACTTTCAGGATTTGACGGGAGGTAAGCAGGAGTTCTGAACTTTATTTAAATATTTATCCAAGTACTTCCTCTTCTAGTGTGTACTTGGCTGCTACGTAAGTCCCTTCTTCAGTCTTATTCTTGAATATCTTGGCTTTTATTTGTCCATTGCAGAAACATGCAAGCTCATGACACAAAGCCTGGCCCACAGGCAGTAAGCAGACAAGGTTCTGCTCACTGCAAGGTAAACCTTTTATCTCAGCCCACTGCTGAGCCAGGAGGGCTGGAGCAGAACAGTGGTAGAGTGCGGAGGGGGAAATGGCTGAAGAAAGCACAGGGGATGCAAAAAACCCTTCTCTTATGCTCAATCCACCACAAGAAAGACAGCTCAGAGTGAGCTCTTCTTCTTCCTGACAAGCTAGAAACTGAAGAACAGTTACCAAATTGTTTAATTGTTCCATTCCAAATTGTACCAAATCTTATAGTTTTGTGTCTGCTGAAGCAGAATGCTGCACATTAGAAACACTCTCTTTCCCCATTTCTTTCCCCCACTTCCTCCCCTTGCAAGCTTTTGGCTGTTCCAAACCTTCTGAGGTTTGACCTGAGAGTTCAGAGGGAGTTTCAGGACAGCCCAGTAAAACAGCTTTCTGCATCATAGCAGATCCAGAGTAGCATAAAAATTCCTTTAAAGTGTGAAGTCAAAAGTTAAGCCAGTCCAAGATGAGAAAGAAGGCACTGATGTGCTGTCTGCTTTTTAGTTGTTTTCAGCTATTATTTCAGTCTAATTCATTGTGTAAGAGGAGGGACTATGGCAACAATTCATGTTTCATACAGATCACCATTGCAGAAGTGGTTCCCATGCAATTTTGTATTCTCAGCGCATCTGGATGCGTTGCAAATGAAATCAGTAATTTTGAAAAATGACTACAATTTTCATTAATTTTGAAGTAATTTTTGAGCCATCCAGTTAGCACAAAGAGTAAAAGTAACAGACTTTCAGTGAACTGAACAGCCGTCTTGCTTGGTTTTTATCCAGTTGTTTTATGAAAGTCCTAAAAATTTCAAGCAACTCATTAAATATTCCCATAGCACCATGAAACCTGACATTATTATGCTTTTATGGAGAGAAGTGACTGTCCTGGCCTGAAAGAGTCCCAGACTAGGCATGACTCAGGTGTCAGCCCCTGTGGACACACCAGGACTGAGCCTGGGCTCCATGCAAGGCTTCTCAGGCATTTTCCCAGTGGAGAACAGCGTTGTGTAAAATGTCGCTATACACTTGGCACACAGAAGGAGAAAACAAACAGATGCAAACATTCAACAAGGAAGTCAAAGTGTAACAGACAAAGTCACAGTAGTCTAAGTGGGGAAGATAAGCACTGGCTCCCCTTCAATCGCCTGTCAACAGGACTGCTCATATCTCCAGCACTTGGCCTGAGAAGCGGATTTTCCCCTTGCAGTATCTGTCCCCCATGCATGTGCTGCTTCTCACACATGCTGGGCACACTGGTCTTGTTCCCTGGCTTGGGGACATGCTCCCTTTGCTTGACTCCTTCTGAAATCCTCCTGTTGGCCCTTTTCTTTTCTCCTACCTGTCTCTGCCTTTATAGTTATTTCTTTTTGTTTTGAGTTATTTATTTTTGTTTGTGAGTTAAAACCAGAAATTTATAATTTCTGTCACACAATCCTGTATCTTCTAGATTAGTTTTCACACTATGTGGGGCTTCTGCAGGTTAAGACCTCTCCACCCACTTCTGCCACAGTCCTCTGCCTTTCCCCATCTTTTCTTACTTTCATTCAAACTATGGAGACAAGAGGGTCAGATTATAATTCTTACTTTTCTTTCCACTGGATTTAAACTGCTTACACATCTTTCTTGCACCAATAACTTATGTATATGAAACTTATGTATATATATATATATATATATATATATATATATGTATATTTACATATTAACTAAAGCTCAAAGGTGACTTCAATCAGGCTGTTGTTCACTCTCCAGCTTCTACCACGCCCCCAGGTTTCCATTCTCGGAGTTTGGAAGGGGGTGATACTCTGTGGATGGGGAGACTCTCTGGAGTCTCAGTGGCTGGTGATGGTTGCTCATGTTGTGTGTTTTTATTGCCTCAGGGAAGTCTTGATGTTCCCAGCCTGTCACTTGCCCACTCTGACACTTGCAGCCCTCACACAGTGCTGGCATCCCAGCATGACTGCCGGGGGGCTCAGGCACAGCTCCCATAAAGGAGAGACAGGAGGGAACTGCTTCTTCCCAGTGCGATCATGCCTCCATGCCAGACCCTCTAGATCAGGGAGTGCATCCTGGATCACATCCTGGGGCCAGGGGAAGACAGAGGCTTTCCCCACTGCTGCAATTGAAGCCACTGGAAAGAAGGTGCAGTGCTGCCCTGGAGTGGGGAGGGAGATGCGAGTTGGCTTCTGATGCTCAGCTGAGTTGCAGCAGAGATAATGGAGGGGGTTTTAAAGCTTTCCTCAAATCCTCTCCTTGGGGAAATCTAAATGTGAGGGTAGTTCATCTGTGCCTACACATTCAGACTTCACAGCAGCAGGAACCAAGTCCTGAGAGCTAATTGTATATAGCTATCTCTGTTGATTAGCTAGGCTGCTCTCCGAATTTGAAAGGTGACCATTCAAGCAAATGGTTGGATGCACTACAGAGGCTCCTGCTCACGTGCCAGCAGTTTTCTTGAGGGCTTTGTGCTGCTCTGAAGGTATGCAAAAGAGAAATGCAGCAGATCAGCATATTCTTAATTTACCTTTTTTTCCCTTTTCACCTTTACTATTTCCTTTTTAACATTTTATGATCAAGTAATTAGTGTTGACTTAGTTGCAGTGGATTCTTTAGCTGCAGTTTGTTTGCTTAACTGACTCTATTTAATCTCAAAGCCGATCCAGAGAAATGCGCTAACAATCCAGAGATGAGAATGCATGTGGTTTTATTTACCCTCTAATACTACTTCACTTTTCATATATTGTTTCATGCATCAGGTTTGGTAACTAAAATGTGTTTCTATTAGTCTATCTGAACAGTAGAGCAACCTGGAGAAAAAAAATTTGTATTTTCTTTTATGTGGCAGCTAGTTCTGAAAGCAATAAAAACCACATATTGATAAAAAGTAGGAGGAGCAGATAACATTTTTAATATTTCCGAAGTCTCCCAGGCTCCCTGCCCTGCAGAGGTAGTGACTTGCATCAGGGGCACACTAAAGGAGGATCTGTTCAGAGCAGCACCCCCACAGAGCTGTGTACCAGTCACTTCTTCTGGAAGTTTTAGTAGTTTTTTCAGCTTTAATAACCAACAGATTAAAAAAACAGAGAGAGGCAGACTTGTGGAATGAAGCAGTGTCATTATATGTAGGCAGTAAAAACCTCAGTGGCTTCTGATCCCTTTTTTCACTTCTTCTTCTATTGTCTTTTTCTATTTCTGAATATTGCCTGTCTTGACGATATGAAAATATTTGTTATTCCAGACATAGGGTTTCCTCCTTCAAAATGGGGTTCATGCAGTCTTTTGTTTTTCAGATAATATGATCTTAGAAACATATTTCTCAAGAGAGTAGAGAAGGTCTTACGGTATCACAAAGTAGCTTAAGAAAGATAGCAGCTATTTCCAAACAAGCAGCAAATTATAATGGTAGTACTGGATTGAAAAATTTCTTTCATATTTCATTAAACACCACAGGACTGAATCAGCTGAGTCACCTCAAGTGACTCTTCTCAGAAAAGATAAGTGGCCACTTCTTTCCTATTACCACATAAAGTGTTTCTCAAATGTACCTGAAAGTTATAAATAAAGACAAAGCACAATGAAAAGTTTTCTTCTTTTTTTTTTTCTTCAGATGGGACAAAGTTGCAATTGTTAGTGCTGTAAAACAAACTGAAAGTGAGCATCTAAAATAAAAATGGCTTTCAAGAAAAATTAAAGCTTTTGTGAGAATTCCTACAATATTTTCCAGATGCAACATCCAGCCAATCTGTCAAACCTGATATAAGGCAGCTTTGGTCTTTCTGTTTCTAGAGAATATTTCCCCCCTTGGAGACCTTCTGACTGTTTCTCTAGTTTTTACTGTTTCTAGGCTTCTTCCATCCCCTTTGCCAAAGGCACCTTTCCAATCACATTCCCTCAAGAGACAGATTCCAAAACCTCCTTTCCCACTTCTCAGGACAAAGATCTCTTGTCCCTTCGAAAGGCGTCTGCTGTGCAACTGGTCCTAGTAATCTCACTGGATCATTTCTCATCAGAGATTTAGGGTAGATGCAGGGTAGTGTTTTGCCTTGTCAGTGATCTTGCTGTGTCACGTAGGTAAGAAGTGCTTGGAGTAAGTGAGAGAATGCATCTCTTGTAGAACACAAAGGCAGCTGTTATCATTCCTACTCATTCTGTAGATATGACCATCAAGCACCCAGGATAAGGATCAGGTCTTTGTTTATCTGAGGATTAATCTAAGGAAGAGCAAGGTGCTCTTTACTTAACGATGTCAAAATGTTGTTGCCCTTGACTCCCACCACTAGAACATTTCAAGATGGAAAACAACTCCTTTGCAGATGTTGGGTAGAGTCTAGAATGTCATATTATATCTTCAAAGTTAATTTGGCAAGGAACTGAAGCAGAAAGCTCAGTGAAGATTAAGGCAAGATGCTTGACAGAAGCGCCTGCAGATTACATCACTGCTCTGCTCCCACTTGTGATGCAGATGGCAATGAATTGATCACCTACAAGGGCAAGCTGGAAGGGACTGACAAGGATCATTGAGTCCAACCCCCAGCCCTGGACAGGAACATCCCCAAGAGTCACACCACGAGCCCAAGAGTATTGCCCAAATGCTTCTTGAACTCTGTCAGGCTGGGCTGTGACCACCTCCCTGGGGAGCCTGTTCCAGTGCCCAGCCACCCTCTGGATGAAAAACCCTTTTGTAATATCCAACCTAAACCTCTCCTGACTCAGCTTCAGGCCATTCCCTTGGGCCCTGTCACTGGTTACCCCAGAAAAGAGATCAGTGCCTGCCCCTCCTCTTCCCCTCACTAGTTGTAATTGCAATGAGGTCTCCCCTCAGTCTCCTCTTTTCCTAGCTGAACAGAACAAATGACCTCAGCTGCTCCTCATATAGCTTCCCCTCAAGGCCCTTTACTGTCTTGGTTGCCCTCCTTTGGATGTTCTTTAATAGCTTAATGTCTTTCTTACGTTGCTCTTTCAGAAGCAAAAGATGAGAGGTCAGAAGAGGTCACAGTAGCTCTTTATGGTTTTATTTTTCCCCATGTTTCTTTCTCCTGAGGAGGATAACAAGCAGTTTTAACAAGCCCTGAAGCTTTACAATCACTTCGATTTCTCAACATCTTAATTGCTTTCTGTGGTATGTATCCATGAGAGCATGATAAGGCTAAAATTCCATCTGAAATCCCATAAGTGTTTACAGATGTAGGAATCTGATCTCGATGCAGGACGCAGCTGTACCCTTTCCGCTGGGTTCTGCCAACACCATAAGCCAAACACCCCGAGTTTTGGAGAGGTCGTAATCAGTCAAGATCTGCATCAAAAATGTGCAGCTCAGATCCTCTTTTGGTCTAAAATATGACAGGCCGTGTGCCAGAGGACACATACCTAATTACCAGGCTGTGTTGATTATTCCTCCTTCTGTACTTTTCTCAGTAATTTTAGAATAAATTATATCTTTTGCAAATTACACAAGGAGATGATTATACACTTAATTAGATGTTTACCTCTCGTTTTCTTCATGCAATAGTATCTAGTACAGATTACAGGAACTTAGAATAATTTTTCTAAGTTGTATGGTCACATTTTCCCAGGGTTAGATTTCAATGAAAAAAAAACAACCCCAAACTGAAACAACAAAACCAACAGTAAGGCTTTTGGTTAGGGGTATATTTACACCCTATTCAGCTTTTTTTCTTCCTTTAATATGAAAATGAATAGTATCAAGTATCAAGTGTCTCAGCTACTTGCAATCCATTGGAAAATGCATATTTGAAGGGAAAATACATAATTTATTAAATGTGTTGCTTAAAGTGAGAAACTTGAAATTGAGTTTAGTAAGTCTGGGGAATTTGAGGTTATACTTGGCATAGGCTACTCAGTCTGCTGAATTATTCAATGCTAAGACTGCCAGTGGGAATAACAAGAAAACAGACATAGATTTCAAAATATGTTTTCATTTGATTGGGAAGAAAAAGTTTAAAAATTAAATAGCTACACTCAAAGATTTATTCCATCCTGATTGAAAAACTGTTGATGGATGACTGCAGTTCTGGCTCTGAAAGGAGTACCCGTGTGTATTCACTTAGTGGCACTTAAGAGTAAGAGACTTACTGTCCATTAAACTGACACAAATTTTAAATATAATTAAAAATTGCTTCCCTTTGAAACCATTTTTTTCAAACTAACTGAAAAGTACATATATATTAGAAGATAAGTACAAAAGGCAGTCACAATGTTCATGTCTTTTACACCTGTTTGAAGAAATCAGCTTAAAACAAAACCCCCTCTTTAAGGATTGACCTTTTGCCACAAGATCGGTTCCTTATGTTAGGAAAACACTCTGATTTTCTCTAGAAATTGAAAGAGTTGTGCAAATAGAAGTAATTATTCCTTAGTTTTAAATGTTGTCAGAGGAAAGTCTGTTTTAATCAAAGCTACATCTGGTTTTTTGTTATGTATCAGATGACCTAGAGAATGAAAGATTTCTTACATA
Organism: Passer montanus; assembly: GCF_014805655.1. NCBI lineage: Eukaryota > Metazoa > Chordata > Aves > Passeriformes > Passeridae > Passer > Passer montanus. The sequence goes on along the minus strand of NW_024366591.1, from coordinate 22,933,934 downwards.
TATATAAAGAAAAACAATTTCTTGGCAACACATATCTTCAACCACCACAAAGAAAGAGTTGTTTCAGGAACTGAAGCAAAACCCCTCATTCTGAAAATTCTATTTTTTTTTCATCATTAGTAGGGAGTAACTCTCCTTGATAACATCAGGCCCTTCTCCTCACCTCAAGGTTGTGTAAGACTTCAGGAGATAGGAGAGATCAAAGTCACTGAGAGCACAGTCCATCTTACCTAAGCCGAGTCACACTGTTTGGTTGGAACCAGGAGCTGCTAGCAGGGAACAAAAACATCCATCTGAATCTTGAAGCCTTTCATTCCTGTCAGTCTCATTTTTCCAACGCCATACAACATTCTACCCACTGCTGTCCTGTGCCCTACAACCAACACTCCAAACAATCCCATTGAGAAGGGGTGAAGGCAGTATCTCTGCACATGCTTTCAGCCTCACACCTCTGCTTCTGCACTTGCTCAGCAAAATAAAATTCCCCAAAACTGAATTACTGCTCTGGACATTTCACTTAATATGTCAAAAATTTGTACTACAATTGATTGGCATACATCATGTTACCACTAATCTTTTAACAATATACTATTTTATCTGCTCTTCATCATGTTTTAGTAAAATGGCTAATGAATTGTGTTTTCTTTTATTCATTTTTTCTATAAGGGAACATTTCTCAGGCCTAGAAACAGCATATCTGCAAATTAAAAGGCTGTGGAAATTTTCTAGGTTTGTCCAAGGAAACACATTATAGATGACAAAGAAACCACTGGAATGATTTGAAGAAAATGCAGAAATATCCATTTAATCAGCATGTAAAAGTCCCTAGGAAGAAAATGTTCTGAATTTTTAATACAAGCAAACACCAAGCTAGCTTTTTTCATGTTCAAGTGGTCCATGAAACAGTGACTAACAAACTGCAATGCTTTATGAATATATTTTTATTTAGCAATATAAGGCAAATATTTCAGCTTGATGACAATAGATCAAAAGTATGGAACAACAAATACAAATTGGAATTTTTTTTTCACCATAGGACTTGAGAAATATCTCCAAAGTGACTAATAACTCTAGTAACTTCTCCTTTGTCTCACTCTTGTCCAGTCTGTGAAGGACTCTTAAGCAGGCAAAAGCAAACAAGAAATAAGAAATAGGAAAGGAAGTGCTGTATACAGAAAAGTGGACATCTAAAAATTTTACAAAAAAAAAAAAAAGAAAAAAAAGAGGAAGGAGAGCAAAGTATTAATTACAGCCTCTTCTAGGGCTATTAAATTTATCTAGAGCTCTTCCATCAGCTTTAATGACCTTTGGATCAGACCTGCCACTGCTTCAGAAGAGCAGAGTTCTCATCTCTCGCAGAAATTGTCTATTCAAGCCAAAAGCCACTCTCTGTGCTGAAGCCCTCCCACTCCAGGTGGGGCTGAATTCAGACTAAGCTTCAGTCAGGCCACCTGAGCTAAAATCTAGCCTATTTAGCAAACAGAGAGCATTGTTTATTGAAGCAGATATCCTGCTTAAAATGCAAGCATCATGTGGATGGACTCTGTCCAACTCTCCTTGGAGTCCAACGGACTGGAATCAAATTGATCTATCTGCTGCTGCTGCTCTGTGGCAGTCTGGCTGTACAAACTAGTTGTGATTTAAGGGACTATTTGAAATGTATTTGACCCAGCTATAAATGACTGCAGAGGGGAATGGGGAGGGTAGCATGATCTACCCAGCACAGTTTTTTTAAGGCAGGGTCATGACCTTTAAAGCTTTTCTGTAGGTGAGCCCCTTGCTCTGGGCAGCAGTGAGAACAAGGGACTGGACAGTGGACAGCAGCTTGCATATGCCATAGGAATTTTTCCAGTGTGTTTCATGCTCTGTAGGTGAAATAATTCACTTGGATTTCCCCAGCTCCTTTGCAACTCTATAAAATGCAAAACTGATATATAAATAAAGTGCTTATAGGCAAGATGAAAACAGGGTGATGTACTTGTGTAATCCTTCCCAAATACAATAAATTAGTTGAGTGGTTTGATGGCTTTTTTTTTTAAGTAAAAAGCCCTTGAAAATTTCTGATAATTCAGAAATTACTTAAATCTTTCCCAATTTGAAATATTTTAACAACTTAAAAGATGTAATCTTTTCAGCAGGAATCTTTTCTGAGCAATTCCTAAAATTATTGTTTTCTGAAATGCTTTTGTATTTTTTATTTCTCTAAGTAAATCTACTCAAACTAGAAACAAATTTTAGCTATTCTGAACAACCTGTATGTTCTTTTACTGTGTAATGAAGTAACCCCTTGGGCTAAACAAGAACTGAATGAACTTACATGAAAAATAATATGAGCTGCTCCAGTCGCTTCAGCTTAACTGAAAAAAAGGTGAAGGGTTTTTGGTAAGTATTCATCCATTTGGAAACACAGTTCAGTAGGCAAGTGAGTAAATGAATCCTCATATAACATCACTCTCCATAACTCCTGTAATTAACAAATTTCCTGCAATTTCCCTACACAACTCTCCATGCTGTTTTCATCTTCTTCCCACAGCCCTGGAAATCATGCCTGTTCCATTTGTAGCTGGTTCTTACCAGCGTGCAAGAATCTCAGCACTGCACTGGGCCACATTTCTTCTTGCTGACAGTTATACACTTCCCAGCACAAACGACAGGATCAAAGCAGACTTCTATCTTCTGTGCAACAACTCAACAATTTTGGAACAATTGGAAAACCTAGAGGCTTTCAGAAGTCATTCACCTCTCCCTTTGTGTTGCATCACCACATTTGCTGGTTTTTCATAAAGATAAGATAGGTTGGGGTCTTTCCATAGTTTGGTCTCTTCATATATTTTTATATATAAAATTTCTCATGTTTTGGCACCACATTTTTAGCTATTTGAAATGCTAGTATATTTAGTCTTGGGAAGACTATTCAAAACCCTAAATTAGAAATATTATATCACATCTGGTTCCTGACCCGAAGACAGCATAATAATTTTGGTATAGAAAATTAAGGCCAGGTTTCTGGGTGTTAATTGTATTTATGAATGTCAGTGTATTGACAGCTTTAATCATGATATTGCATCTGATTATATCACTTGAATCAAAATGAGTTGTGGTATATGGAGGCAAATTGTCATCTTGGCAATTCTGTGAGAATAAAATCTCTGGCAGTTATTCCTCATGGATGGTTGCACCAGCAGCAAAACGAGCTCTGGAGGGCTGGTATGTATATCATGTCACCCTCTGCCAGCTCTAAAAGTTAGGGCCCTTCTGGTGCGATGTGCAGATGGCAAAGGACCCTTACTGACCAGCACAGAGTAGAAAAGTCTTCAAGGTGCACTGATTCTTTTTGAGTGTTGGGACTCATAGATGTCATAGATGTTAGAGTCATAGATGACCCTGTTGTGTTTTCATGTCAACAACGACAGTAGAAACAGAATATAAACTTGTGTAAGTATATGTACACATTTATATTTGCATGTATTTTCTGTCAGGAGCTAGATTTTCCTCCTCTGTGTACTAACTTTCTCTCTTTGTATGTCTCTGTCTGTGTCTGTCTCAGTCACACACAGGGGTTCAGTCCCCATACGGGCCATTCACTTAAGAGTGGGACTTGTTGATCCTTGTGGGTCCCTTCCAACTCAGAATATACCGTGATTCTGTGATTCTTTAGAGTGAAATTTATCAATACTTGGAGGAGCGTAAAGTTTGTTGTCTTTCCACATGGCCTACAATTAAAGCAAATATGCAGAGCTTCCATTGCATTTATTAAATGTAAAAAACCAGCTTTTACACTAAGAGTAATAAATACGGGATATAAACTACAAATTAATGCTGGAAGCCACAGCTGAAATTTCTTTTAAAATCAATTTTATTAAAAAAAACAAAACTAATTATACTCTCCTGAGATAACCCTTCACATTGGTAACTTTACTAGACATTTCAGGTCTGACATAACTCATTAAACACATTAAAGAAGACAGGTTTGGGGTAGTTTTTCTGATAGTTGCTTTTTTCCCCCAATAAATGTACTATAGGAGCACCATTCATGATCCGTGCACACTCAGCCACATGCCTCTGGTACAGAGTAATTGGTGCTCCTGGTATTGTGTGGCTCTTCATAACCCAGCTCAGAGTTCTTTGAGCAGCTCCTGTGACAGCAGGGTGCCTGGCCCTTCGCAGCCGTGACTTTGAGCCACAATAAAAGTCCAAAGGAGGGAATGGAGCATGCATCCCACCACAGACCCGCACAGAGAGCTGCGGCTTCCCGGCTCATAGGAAGTGCCCACTTGGTGACCTGCAGCTTCTGCTGTCTGAACGGCTGTCTCTGAGCTTCCTGCAGCAAAACAAAGCAGCACTGAAAGTGTCTGTCTCTTCCTTTTGTTTCACTATTTTCCTTCCACGGCGGCTCTCTGAACTTATGTGCCCAGCTGGAATTAATAGACCCAGAGTCTCCGCAGAGAAGACTGGGGAAGTGGAGGAGGCCCGAGGGGGTGGTGTGAGTATTTGCTGTTGATTTACACATAAATCAGAGCCAGCATATCACTCCATTGGATGTCTGAGCCAAATCAAGGACAAAGGAACCTCAGGTTTTGATCCTCTGCTCCAACCTTTTATGTGCCTGGTCCCCAGACTTGTACCAACAGCCCATGGCGTAAATAGTAGCAAATGCCAAGGAGAGCAGGGCAAATCTTTCTGCAGTTCATCATAAGCCAGGACATATTATAGGCAGGCTGGAAGGACTGCATATCTACCTAGCTGAGCTTCAGAGCTGGCAGATCTTTGTGGAACAGTCTGAGGCAAAGGTGAGATAAGCAGGGAGGGAGACAGGGAAGGGAACAGCAGAAGTATTGAGCACTATTCTCAAGTTAGTTTTTTGATGCCACTGTGGTAGGAGCAGCTTGGCATCAGTGGGGACATAACCCAGCAGAATAGTGTCCAGGTCAGCACCACCCCACTGCAGTGTCTGTGTCACAGGCAAGCATCTGGCTTCTGGTGTTCCCCTCTGCAGAGCAAGGCACGTATCAAGAGAAATGGGGAAGGAGACATGCCAGGGTTTTCTCTAGACATTCTTCTGAGAAAATCTACCTTCTTGTGCAAACAGAGAGATACTTCAAAGGTGAGTGGGGTTTTGAGGGTTTTTCCTGCCATTTCACTGTGACTGTAAGGCTGGAGAGGCTCCTGCTGTAAGCATTTTCTTTATCTTTAGATCCTTGGCACACTGGCGTCTGTGAGAGATCTATGCTGAATGGAGGAGGTCCAGCTGAGCACTACACATACAAGTGTCTACATCACTTAAGTGTTACCTCAGAAGAGTTTGGATCTCTGCAATAAGACTTCTTAGAGTAGTTTGAGTGAGAGGTCACTCAGAAGGCCACTCCCAAAAGTTTTAATGGATGCTCTTGTGTTGTCTCCCCTGGATTACATAGTTATGCAGTAGGCTTTGTTCTCTGCAGTAGTTCATGGCCTCTAGCCTCAAGCCATAGCATGCATGTCCTCAGTGTCAAAACACAAAAAACACCAGTTGGGTGGGATGCAAAGCAATCCTGTCATTATTTAGATCACTTTGAACTCAAAAAAATTGCCTCACTAAAAATTTAACTGTTGTGTCTTGATGCCTGAGACATAACTCATGAGACCTAAACAAACTCAGGGCCAACTGCTACAACATATGCACGTAGCCAGACTGCTCTGGAAGCACTGGGCTGGAGCAGTGGGTGGGTGGAGGACATTCTGCTGCCTTTGTATCCAGGAGGCACTTTTTTCGATCTCTAGTATAGTCACAGCCACACAGACTTGATGATCTCGAAGATCCTTTCCAACCTAGTTAATTCTGTGATTATGTGTGATTCTGTGTGATTCTGTGACCCCAGCCTTGAACTCATACTGTAGTAGGTGGTTCTTACTGTTCTCTGATCATTACTAACTCTAAGAACCTTTGCCAGTTTCATTTACAAATTATGGAAATGAGGCAGAAACTAGGTGATGGGCTGGCTTAGAAACAAGACCAGGACTTTTGCATTCAATGCTCAGCTAAGCTGCTCTCTTCTGTTGCCTAGAACCTTGAATGAAGATACAGTCTTTAGAAGGGGAATTAACAGAGAAGAGCAAGATCAGCTCCAAGAGGGAGTCCTGGTGTTAGATGGTGCTAGAAATAGCAAGTTTGTGTTACAGAAAGACAAGGTGATGAGATCTTAAGTTTTTATAGTGAACAAAGAAGAAGAAGAAGAAGAAGAAGAAGAAGAAGAAGAAGAAGAAGAAGAAAAGAAGAAGAAGAAGAAGAAGAAGAAGAAGAAGAAGAAGAAGAAGAAGAAGAAGAAGAAGAAGAAGAAGAAGAAGAAGAAGAAGAAGAAGAAGAAGAAGAAGAAGAAGAAGAAGAAGAAGAAGAAGAAGAAGAAGAAGAAGAAGAAGAAGAAGATAGGAGTTTTATGGCAAATTTATTCTAGAAATAAAAAAGTTGAGATGGTTTTCAGAGGTAATGAGTAGAGTCATAAGTAAAAAAATAATTTCAGAGCATAGATTTGGCCCAGTGGGTGAAGTTATTAGTCAACCCTATCTGGTATTCAGCCTGTGTAGTAACAAGTAGCACGTGGTGATGAAATGGAATTACAGACAAAGTGTGCTGTCCTTACCCAATCAGACATTGCTACACGTGGCATGAAGCATTTCTTTCCAGCTCTCACTGCTGATGACCTTGTGCCTTCAAGTATCAGGCTGAATTATCCTTATCTCTGAAAAGCTATATATAGTACTTTGCTGTTGTAAAATCTGGCACTGAGAGGGGTGTTTTTTACACATTAACCTTAGGCTAATTGTAGTGGTTGGGACTACTGGACTTTCCAACACCACAACATTCTAAAAATACCACTGAAAACCTTGACCGTTCACGTGGGAAACAACAGACACTCAAACTCTTGGAACAAGGTGTAAAGCTTACTCTCAGGTAAATTATGGTGTCATGATTGCAGCAAGTCATCTGGGAGCAAAGCTGAGCAAATAGAACTGGTGGGAGATTTATTGATCAAATGAGAAGAATGATTGTGTGCCAGATCTCTTGCTCATCTATACTGACAGGTCTTGACATGTCCATTGCATGTGGCCAAGAGAGTCATTGGCCAGGGTCATAGATTAGAGGTAGCCAAGGTATATCAGCTGAGAAGCAGTTTCCTTTTCCTTCTGGTGTTAATAGCTTTCTATCAGAGCAGAAAAGCCAGGCTCATGCATTCCTGAACCTGTGTTTGTCTTAAGGGACGTCAATGACAAATGTTTCTTCCATATTTTCTCCTGACTGCAAAAACTGCCTGGAAATTATGTGAAGATGCAGCTTACAGGATGGCATTAACTAAGGGGAGTCACCTCCTTAGAGTGTTCCTTGGACCTGATGCATCTCTTTAAGACCACAATTGTTTTTAATGCTCAACGTGTTTAAATAGCCTCAGCGGTAGATGTCAACTGCTCACTGAAGTGACATCTAGGCAAGGACAATCCATGCAATATCACAGCTACTGTATTATTTGGAACATACATCTCCAAAAAATGGAACAGCCAGGAAAGAGGTAGGTAGTCAGATAAAAGTTCCCACCTTTTTCTTTTTTTTTTTTAATTTAACACCAGAAATACTGAATGAGAACAGTCTAAGAAATGTTCATGTTGTCAGTGACATAGTTTTGGGTGGGGAGAAAAGGACTACACAGCCAAGAAAAGAGTATCTATCATGCTAACTGGTTTTAGTATTTGTTTTCCAATTCTGCTAATGACTTGTGCCAAGTCTGTCTGTTTCTATTGTCAGACCTGCTCAATCTGGAATTGCCTTGAAGTCACTTTCAATTTGCAGATTAGGAAAGTGACAAAAGAACATAAATTTTCTCAGCAAGTCACTTTCACTGGCAGCCCTCTAGCCCAGTCCAGTCCAGAAGCTATCTGTATTTATCACCATCTCATGGAAGAGTTGTACTGCTTCCAGAGGAACTCTTTGCTTTTGTGCAGAAGAGCTGTCGCTCCCTCAATATCAGTGAGTCTAAAGTGAGCATCTAATATCCCCTGGCAGTGCTTCCAGGATGCCTAGGTGCTACACAATAAAGATCATGTTTTTCCAAAAGATGAAGGGCTTTCTATTCTGGTTAACTGGGGAGACCCCTTCCTGACACTCCTTCCAAGCATGTTTGTTTTATTTTTAACTCCCTTTGCTTTAGTCTCATCTTTGACACCAGGGATAAAGCTTTTTTCCATTGCCAGCTAAAGGTGCCAATGCCTGAACACACAGATAGGCACTGATCGAGAGTCTCCAAAGCACATCACTCTGCAGTTCACAAATTGGTGGGAGTTAGGCAGTGCCAGGCATGCAAAGTTTAGATATTTCATTTTTATCCAACTTCTATTTTGGGGCACTTAAATACAATTCTGTAAGTCTCCAGCCAGCTACCACCTATAGCAGTGAGCAGCAATTCCCATCCCTGAGAGACATCCAGAATATTAGGTTGGAAGGGACCTCAAGGATCATCTGATCCAAGTTTTCTTGGCACAAGCACAAGAAAAACCACAATCTATACAAAATGGTCCAGCACCCTCTCCAGCCAAATCCTAAAAGTGACCAATGCTGGGGAATTCACAGCTTCCCTAGGGACATTATTCCAATGGCTGTTTGCTCTTGTTGTGAAAAATTTTACCTCATGTCCAGTTGGAATCTCCCCAGAAGCAACTTGTACTAAATACTTGTCTTTTCTGTATGACTCCTTGTAAAATGGGAGTCTCTGTCTTTGGAAATGCTCAGAAACAGCTCTATAGTTGCACAGCTGAGCAGAGTATGTTGTTGGACTTTTATGTCTATCTCACAGTGTATCCAACTACTTCTGGGTACACACAGCCTTGCCTTGAGCCCTGTAGAACCTTAACTACTGAATTGACCCATCACGTCCCAAGGAAACAGTGCTCATTGACATTCTACAGCCTGCTCTGACATGCATTAGGAATTACCCACCACAAATTGATCTGTAACATGGAAAAACAGTTATGGATTTATTATTTTCTCTTTTGTTAAACTGTGCCAAATATTTACAGCTCAGGCTGTAAGTGAACTGGGGATTTCATGCAGGGATACCTTGAATTTCACAGTTCCATGCATATGTAATGTAATGGTACTTACTAACTATAACCAATGTAATTTATTTTTTATTCATCTTTCCGCCATCATGTCAGCTGCTGAGAGTTATCATTCTCTCTCTCCATGAGCTCTACAGCGTACTCCAGGAGCCACACGGGTTGTACCTGCACTGATTACTGTGCTCATGGGCTCTGTCCTGCCTCCAGAGAAACAGCACAGCATCCTTGAGAAAGTGGTTTAAACACAGCCACATGCCAAATCCACTCCTGTGGTAACCACTAAACTAAAAAGTTATTCCAGGCATACATTTAGCCTTATTTGTCAGCAGCTCTTTCAAAACCTCTCGGATTCAATCTGGAGGAAACTGGTGGCAATATGCCATCAGCAGCTGACTAGCATGACACTTGGTCCAGAAATGGGGCGAGTGAGGTTATCAGAAGGTAATTCAACATCATTGTCACCATTCAGTCACCATTTTCCCTGCCTCCGTTGCCATGGAGTTGTAGCATATGCTACACAAAATAACAATGTTATTTTAGGAAAACTATGCAATGAACTCCTGTCCTTAGTCCACCAGGCTCCCTACATGCTGACTGCTGGGATGCAAACTGGAGCTTGCAGGTTTGCCATTGATGGAAAACTCAAAAGTTCATATTTTACCAAACAATATGATACACCTCTATGGCATGGGTAAAAGGCATAGTTATGCATACCAATATTAGCTGAATGTTCTTACACTGTATCTGTGGAAAATTAACATTTCCCCCTGATGTGCTTGACTGGCTTCATGTCATTCCTCTGACGAGAGAGACAGAATTACAAAAGCTTTTTTTTTCTTTTTTTCCATGTGCCATAGCCAACAATGTTGTACATTATTAGCCTGTAGCACAATTTCTAAAATTGGAATTTCCATTGCTTGCAAGGCAGACTAAAAGTTTTCTTTCTGGAAAGGCTATATCTCTTTCTCTCTGCTGCCTCTCCTGTGCCTCTCCAAAACATATGTTTTCAATCTCTTTCATTTATATGTAAGAAATCACTACCAACAGATATTTTTTCTTTGCAGTTTATCTTCTACTGACCTCCTAAAAAAACAAAAGAGATAAGGAGGAGAAACCAGAAATGGATTTACTGGTATGACAGGAGAGAGATGAGAAAATAAAAAGAGTAAATTCCTCAGTTCAAATGTGAGCCTGCCAGACTGCAAATCAAAAATTTGCTAAATTCTGGAAATGTTAAGGTCATTTTTCCTTTTCCTCTTTTGTGCTTTGAGGTGCAGTCTGGAAGACAAAGCCAAATCATTGTGAGAAAAGTGGTTGTTCCCAGTATCTTTGGTTGGCACCAGAAGCACCAGTTCTAGGAAGTCTTCCAGGGAAGTTGCTTTTTATACCTTTACTCTAATTTTAGAGACAAGACATTAAGATAATGTGAGCATGTATCCACCTTGCAAGAGGCTTCTGCAAACTGAACCCAATTAGAGCCTTTCAAGGGTCATGTGTGTCTCACAGATGCCCTGGATTTCAAGTGATGGTCTTTAAAAGCATGGATGGCTCCTTATTTCCTCATTTAAGGGGTCTGTGGCATAACTGAGCTCCAAGCTGACAACTGACTACTAAATCAATAGTGCCTGAGAAAAAAAATAGTACATGAGAAAAAAAAAAAAAAGGACAAAGACATCCTAGTTTTTAAAGCTCAGCCCAGGAGCCAAGGCTTACATCTGATTGCTCTAAATGGTACTTGCCAACTATAACCAACAAAATGGGATGCATTTCATGAATCAGTACCCACTTCTCTGATCGCTATGGACTTTGTTAGCTTGGTCCCCCAGTGTAACTCCCCCATAGCCAGAGATCTTTGTCATGAGCCTGGCTGGCCTCCCAGCAACACCTACTTCCATCTGAACTGGATGCCATGAGATCCCACCCAGAGGAGTCAAGCCTCCCCGGGAACAATGAGTAATTCTTGGGAGACGCCACTGGAAGGCTGCTGCCGTGGCACGGGAAGGCCGATAACATCTCCCAAGCCACAGCAGCCCTTTGTGTCGGCAGACACAAGTGGGATGTTCCTTCTTAAGCTTTCCAGATTTGGAGGAAGTGGACCTTGAAACACAATGCTCATTGAAATAGACTTTCATCTAGGGGATCTCGCAGTGTAAGTGCCGCTCGGTGATGTGCTTTCCATCTGCAGCCGAGGCCTCCTGATGCATTTCCTGTGTTTGTTCCAGAGGGACGGATGGCAGCACCTTAAAGCAGGCACAAATTGTACTGGAGGGTGGGCATTATTCTGGGCTGCGGAAAACAGTAGACATTAGTAATAACAGTATCCTCTGGAGCCTCTGGTGGAAGTGGATGACATGTGGAATTACCTCCTCTCTCTCCTTCCCTCTCCAGAATAATAGCGCTCTCATTATAGAAGGGTTTAAAAGCATTTCATATCTGGCTGTGGTGATGATGTGAAGTGCTCTGTTGTTCAGAGCTCCTCTTGGAAAGGAAAGCCCACCTACGCTTATGGCGCTAAACAGCCCTGAAGAGCAATACTGTAACTGCGAGTGAACTGCAAGGGCTGGAACACCGAGTGGCATTCCACCGTGGCTGGCAGATTGGGTGGTGCAAGAAATGCAGTTGAGAAGGACACTGCCACTAAGAGAGGGTCACTTCAGCCGTCAGCTAAGGCACTGTGAAAGCAACGCAACCCAACAGTACTTTTCTTGTCGTATGGCTACCAACCAGCCTCTGGGCTGTGGCTTTGCAGGATTTCTGGTTGTCCATGGAGTCTTGTAATTAAGCCTAAGCTGGTTGCAAGTACAAGTGAGTAATTTGTGAGTCTGCCATGTGGACAAGTGCATAACTGAACATGGGAGCATAAGGAGAAAATGTAGCTATTTCTGAGGAATAAATGTCCTCATCAAATCCTGTGGAATAAGTTTCCTTTTCTGTTATAAGGTTTAATGGAAAGAGCTAGAAATGTGCTGTACTTAATTGGCATCTCCCTACCAGAAGTATTTCAGGAAGTCTCAAATGGAAGGGGGATGAAGCTGGTAAGAAGGAAATAGAAATAGTTGCTCTCTCACAAATCAGTTACTGAGTCTTAGGCCTGAGCCCAGGGCATGCATTATGAACTGCAGGTTTTGGAAGCTGGAGATAGCTCCACTACTTAATCATCTTGGAAGGCTCATAAAGAGAGGAAAACATCCAACCAAGAAGTCATTGAGGGTATGTAGGGATGGATGGTATGTTGTGTGGGAGGAGGCAATTATTAAAAAAAAAATGTAGTATCAGCCTCTCACAGTCCACTTTGGTTGCAAAATATATTTCAAAATTTTCATGTCTACAAATACTACTGGAAGATCCCCTCTGTGCTGATTATTCAAGCACTCTAAAAAAAGCCTCCTTACTTCCATCTGCCTCTAATGACCACATGCCATCCAGTCTGAAAGGGAGAAGGATGTCTCTTTTTATGGTTGATCCCTTGTCTGTCTCAATCAAGACAATGTGAGGCTCCCAGGGTGGGCTCAGAGCCATGGGGTGAGGCCAAGATGGGCAGGGACATACCAGGCAGGGCAAGCAGGCAGGAGGGCAGCCTGCCTGCCCCACAGTACTGCTGGAGAAGAGTCACTGATCAGAACTTAAGGCAAGAGCAGAGTGAAAGGAAAATCACACAAGTAAAATAACAAGAAAGAAAATGAGAAAAGGGGAAAATTAAATGTTTTATAATGTTTTGTAATTTTTTTACAAAGACAGTTCAGGATATGCTAAACAAAGGGCATCAAGATACACGTTAGAGAAATCAAAAGACTTATTGAATTATTACTGTAGTAAGGGGAAAGCAATTCAGCTCAGTGACCAAAGGAAATTTTTGTTTCAATGTTAGGAAAAATTATGGCCAGTAAGAATTTCAATTATAATACTGAGGATTACAATGATGCTGAAAGACTTGAGTCATGTTAGACCTTAGCTGTGAGTAATGGCGTGTAAGCATGTAATGCCCGTCCAAGAACACCACCATAAAAAGTATCCTAAGAGCTGAGTGTCTGATCAACAAACAAGTACAATGGCGACTACCCATAGATACATGTAAATGGTTAGCCCCACAGTGGCTTCTATTCAACTTGATTTTTCATGGCTGACATTTAGGCACCATTAGGAACTTCAATGCCTCACACAGTGAAGGTTAATTGGTAGCCCTGAAGGTTGAATTTTGTTTTTGGTCTGAGTTGACTGAAGAGGGTTCCTGGCTTAGGTTGACAATTGGTAGCCCTGAACTGGGAAAGGATGAATTTTGGTTTTGGTCTGAGTTGACTGAAGAGGGTTCCTGGCTTAGGTTGAGGCTATTCCCATAACTATAGACTATTAAAACTGAAATAACTTCCAGCCTTGAAATCTTTCACTTGAAAGGCAGCCATGCTAGAAATGGTATTTATGTTGTGATGAATAGAACATAGTAGAACCCAAACCTTTAATTTGCCAAATTTATGAGATTAAGACATTATTTTAGAAATCAAGCGCTGCTGAAGTATATTGTTCCCACACTTCAGAAATCAAGGGAGCAGACTGATAAAGAATACCATATGGTAAAGACTGTCTTAATGTGACTCTGTATTCAAAGTAAAATGTATCTTCAAGATTAACACTGTTTAGAAAGCAGCCATGTCACCCCCGTACATGCCTAACCATTTTCTGGGGTTTCTCCGATGCTCTGTGTTGAAAGAAAGTGCTCTGTATTGGAAGGGTGAAGATCTCAAACATACTTAATATAATAATTATTTTGATTAATTAACTTAGGCTCATTGTATTTTTCATTATTCTCAATGCATCTCTGAAAAGACACCTGTCTAAATCCCAAATCCATTCTTCTAGAAGTGACTACCTAAAAGACTTGCACTGACACTTAGGAGCGTAACCTGAAACAGAGAAGGTCAGCAGAACAAAGTGAGATTTCCTGGCAATAATTTAAAGGGAGGTGATGGAGGAATATAACATCTTATATCAGTTTTAGCATTGTTCTTTATGCATTTCCAGCTTTAGCCATCCTCCCACAAATTTGCCAGACTAAGCAGCTGCTTCTACTTCCTTTCACTGAATGTGATATTCAAGCATGGTGGAAATTAAACCATACAATGATCACAAATGAGACCAGTTCATTAAACAAAAGTCTGGAATTTCAGAGTAGTAAAAAAGTAAGCATGATATTGTGACCTCTGGTTCCACTGGTATTTCCTACAGATTTAGCTAAATGATACCTTAAAGTCATCCTATTACAAAGGGACTATCATCCCTTGGCCTCTCCTTTCCTTTAGCTGAAAGCATGTCTGAATCACTTCATGTAAAATTCATTGACTAAGTAACATATTTCATAAATGTGGATCTCAACTGCTTTTTCACAGTGTTGCATCTTTAGCAATTTGCCAAAGCATCTGAAACTACCAGCTAGCAGGAGGTCTGTAAAGCAATGTAGTGGGACAGGTTAGTCACAGCATCTCTTGGTTGCCCGGGACTGGTCAGGCAGTGAATAAGCAGCATAATACCAAATGTTGGTGTCATTAAATAAAGTATGTCAATATAACTACAGTCTAAATATCATAAGCCTAAAGCAGCTTAAGTTCCTAACTGCCTCCACAGACACACAAATCCATCATTAAAATCTGGAAAAACCTAGCTCTGCTGTTGGTTAAGTCTGGAGTTGCTTAAATTCTTCATGATACTTTCATTCCTCATGGGGCATCATCTGAAACACCAAGGGAGGGGATAAGAGGGGGTGTGGGGGTGTGTAGCACAGTGGCAGCAGGATGAGCTCCTGGGAAGAGGCAGAGACTGAGGCAGCTTATGGAGCAAGGCTTGCTTTCCTCTGTGGCTGTTCCAGCTAATTAATTAAGCTCTGCTGCTTTTCTGTCCCCTCTTTTTGTCCCTGGTTGCTGCATTGGAAGAAGATGAGGGGAAGAATTTTAATGGGCTTTTCAGTGTCCTCCCCCTTTCTGTCCTTCCACCTACATGCCCATTCCGTGCTCCCCATAACTTTGGAGCTGGGTTTCCTAGCTTGAGTCAAGAAGAATTGCGAGCACCTCCCTACTGACCTCCTCCCAGCTGGCTGCTGTGTTTGCGGTTATCTCTTTTCCTCTCTGCATTCAGCATGCATAGGTTTAGCAAAACTCATGGTGTTCAGTTAAACGCACAATTTTTCTTCAGCTCTCCAGGAGGCTGTTTTCTTGCTTCATTTTGTTCTCTGCATCCAAATTCCTGAGCCAGTAAAGGCCGAAGCTTTTCAACACAGTGGGCTTTTAAGAAGTTCATCCTCAAATTGACAACATTTCATCTAGCATTAATTTAATTGATAAAACCTGTTACTAAAAAGGCTGCAGAGGGAATACACACTAAAGCACTAATAAAGAAAATTTCTTCTTTAAACTGGGATACCTGTGAACAAGCCCACAGAGCCAACAAGAAACAGAAGGCCACATCCCAGGTCCTCTACAGAATATCAGTGACTGTGTCCCCAAAAGTGCCTTGAATTGGTTGACCTTGTGCCCTTGAATCCCGTGTTCCCTGGCAGCCAGAGCTCAGGAACAGCAGGGCCCCTCAGGGTCCCTGGCTGCTGCCTCCCCGCCGCCCGTGACGCACGCACCCAGTTGTAGCAGGCCAGGGGGAGTTTGGTGAGTCTCTGAACAGCCCTCGGGAGCTTTGCCTTACGTACAAAAAAAAAAAAAAAGGGACAGAAAAAAATAGAGATAGGGGTTTGGAGTCCCTAATCAGCAATGATTGCTTCCTGTGCAAAAGTCAGCTGTTTCCATACAATAGCCAAGCTGTTCAGGCTCCAGGCGCCATCCCAAGGTCATCACTTCTCTATTGTCGCTCCCCACCCCCATGGAAAATTCCTGTGCTCTTTTATGTATATAAGCATGTTTGGTTTGGGGTTTTTTTGTTGTTGTTATTGGTTTTTGGTTTAGGTTTGGGTTTTTTTTAGCTTGGAACACTCACTCCTGCCTCTCGTGGTTGTGGAGGGCTTCAGCACTTGGCGCTGACCTGAACTTGGCTTTTCAGAGCTTTCATTTGCTCTGCATCAATACTGCCTAATGTGTTTCTTATCTCAACAAATTTTTAAGGTTTTCAACCAAAATACTTATCTGCACTGAGTTCTGTG
This sequence comes from Passer montanus, assembly GCF_014805655.1. Lineage (NCBI taxonomy): Eukaryota > Metazoa > Chordata > Aves > Passeriformes > Passeridae > Passer > Passer montanus. The sequence goes on along the minus strand of NW_024366591.1, from coordinate 22,917,718 downwards.
GAGGTTGTAAATCACATTCAAATCTGACATATTTTTTCCAACTTGCTTTTCTAGGAATTCCTGTGTGTCATGGCCCTCTGAGACAGTGAGAAATGAGGCCATATAAATTACTAGATATTGTTCCCTTATAAAATATTTATTTCCTTACACACCCTTGTTCTTTTTCATCTACCTAGCGGAAACCCTGTAGAAGGAAATATTTCATCCGAAGAAGCCATTAAGGTATCATTGCATTGGTTCATTTTGAGACCTGCCAAATAAAATTCTACACTCTTCAGAATTCAGAAGTCCTGTAAAAAAATATTCATTTTGAGCAGCTTGTCAGGTTTCTCAGAATTCTCCGAAATCCCTTTCATTCAGCCACAGCTGATCCTGGGCAACACTAAGCAACTTCTTAAAAACCACTGCCTGTTATTTGTTGCTGCTGGCATTAATTTGACACAGCAAATTTAAGTCTTTGGAAATTTGGTACCATATAGTCCAGTCTGCAGCTTTTAGAAGCATTGACTAATTGACTGAGAATTTCTCTAGGCATGTGTAGTTTACAAAGCAGAACTAGAAAAAAATGGTGGATTTCAGGAAGGCAAATTTGCTCGCACCCTGTGCTTCGGAGAAATGCTAAATGGAAACAGTTTATTGCCATACCTACAGTGGGATCTCTGCCTGATGCTGGCTTCTCAGGAAGTTCAGTGGTGATTGTGGTCTCGTGACATCATCTCTGGTGTCACTGCTAATAAAACAACTGTGCTACTCAGTCTGTGGCTTACTCAAAATTTAGGACAACTCAGTGCTTTAACATGCAACAACTGATGGAGACCAAGTCAGATGAAAACTGCATTTAGTTATGAAAAATGCTTTTTTCTGATATATGCTTTTTAATTTTTTTTTCCCCACATGAACATGGTATTGATTGTCCCTACTGCTTGCTGAAGTAAGCAAGTCTAAACCACAGCAGGGCACCCCACTGTGTCTGGGTTTGGCAGTGAGGGGATTTACTTGGATATACAGACTCCTTTCAACCTATAGGCTATTAGTGCTTGTAACTCACCCTTTAATTTCTCTCTGGGTGATTTTTTGCAGTTTGTGCTTTTCAAGTTCCCTCAGGAGCTCAGAAATCTCCTGCTCAGCTGCCAACCAAGTTCATGAACATTTGTGCCTCTCAGACTCCTCTTCAACAGAGTATAGCCAGACAGGCTTCATAGTTCTGCTGGGAACAATCACTGTTAGAACACTTCTGTTTGAAGGCTTCTTCCCAGTTCTACGGGCTCTGATTATGTTTTTCCAGTACATTATTGCACTGTAATAGTTTCTTTGGGGCCATTTCTAGCTCTTGAATAGATTATCATGCTATCATTAGGCAAGATACCACAAAACCCCTCTCTGATAATTATGTCACTTTGAAAATCCTGAGATACTGTTAAATGTGAAACCTGTGTAGTATTCATAGAGCACAAAGTTATAAGCTTTTTAGCTTCTGTGAATAGATTTTTGTACTACTGGAGGCTATTTAAAATAAAATAAATTGTTTTGGTGGCAAACCATTGCTTTATCATGTTAGCACAGATTCACAATGACAGGTACAAACTTAAGCACCAAAGGCTGCAGAGATGGACATATGGCATCTGTACAAAGCCCTCTTACTCTTTCTCTGATGACTTTCACTGATATTAAGTCAATAGGATTGTACTTCTATGACATACAGCTTTTAAAGTCCCTTTTTCAGATTTTTCACAAAAATTCAGCTGGAAAAGGCTTTTCTTTCCCAAAGATGATTTTTCATGTCTAGCATTTAGTGCCATAGCACAACACCCAAGCCCTTTCTGCTAAGTGTGGTATTCTTTCTCAATACTGAGTGTCTGCATTCTTAAAGTTTACTTGTTGCTGCTTACAAGACAGTCAAGTCCTCAGTTGCCCTCCACAGGACTTAATCCAAGTTTCTCTACAACCTCTACAGTAATGGCTCAGAGCATTAAAACTGTTAACAGCACAGTCCTAGGGTTTCATATTGCAATGTCTGGCATTGATTCTTAATGGAAACAGTGAACATACATATTCAAATACTGTAGTACAAAAACATTGTCAAACTGTTTTAGAATTGTGAAAGAAAATGAGAAATTTCAGTGAGATCTATAAAGTACTCAAAGAAAGAGGCAGTAATGGCAACAATTTGGAATGCAGAGAAGATGAACTTAAATTGCAGTTTGCCCTCATAGGTTATTATATGCTTTAATAATGTTCTTGAAATTAATGAACAGATTTACTTCTTCACTTATGCTGTGAGGGAGCAGCATCTGTGTTGCTATTTCCCAAATGGGTTAATTGGCAATATTCTAATATTTTTGTGTGTTTATCTTTTCTTCCTAGGTCTCATTTATACCTTTGAAGAGGATGATTCCTTCCTGCCATGATCCAATACCTAGTTTTTAGAAATCTTGCCAGTTACTTATGTCTTCATGCTCAAAATTACTGTTGTAGAGGTGACGAGTCTTGGAATAATGACTATGACACAACTTTTAAAAAGCGCTCAAGTAGTTAATTACATTCTTGGAGAGCTGGAGTAATAACAGGAATACTCTGAGTTGTAATAAAAATGTAAGAAGATTTTTAGAAGGTCATAATTCACTTTTAAGATACAGTCTGTTTTGAATTATCAAAGGCAATAGAGAGAGAGAGAGAGGGAAGGGGAACAGAAATGAGATAACTCACGTGAAGAAATAGCGCAGGAAATACAAACCATATGTACGCTAGACTATGAAAACACACCAACATGTTCACCTTGCAAAAGCTTGTAAGCACATTTCCCCAGGAGCAGCAATACCTGTAAGCAGCAGTTGGTCACTTGGGGCCCAGCACGTGTGGCTTTCCCCACGCATGGCTGAGCCCAAGACACGGCACTACCCCACGCTGCCGGGTAAGGGGGAAACTGGTCCCAGATGTCTGAGGGTGGCTGTGACAGGAGAGCCTGGCAGGTGACCTCCAGGCAGGCTGTCCATGCCTAGGTGAAGCCACAGCACAGTATGGTGTTTTCTACTCGTTTGGAACTCAGCAGCTCTGGTGGATGCCCGCACTCTGCGGTGCACTGGGACTTTCCTGTGCAGCATCCGCCACCGCCTGGGAACTGTGCACAGATGTTTCCCCCCACTGCCAGAGAGGATGAGACCTCACCTTGTCACAGGAAACTGCATGGGACAGGTCTGTGCAAACACACAGGTCCCATGGAATTGCTGGAGCCAGGTAGTCGCACATAAAATCCTCATACATATTGCAGTATTTAGCATGTGGAGGTACTGAGCAATAGCTGGGCTTCTTGATACTGTTAACTAAAGGCTGTTGTTTCTGAGTTTGTAGCAGCTGAGTACTCTTTAAGAAAGGAAGATAGAGCTAAGCTTACTGGTGACATTATTTTAGGCAGCAATTTCTGTGTGTCTGCTCTATTTTTTGGCATTCAAAAAACAGCTATAGCATAGAGGAATATTCTGGATGCTTCTCTTTGCCTTCTGCTTTCCAGGAACCCCAACACTTGGATAAGTTCCTGTTGACACTTTATACAAATCATGTTTTTTCTCCTTTGGCCTGTGACTCTTGTACAAAAGAAGCTTCTTTTATCACTACGTAAAAATAAAGAACACTAACAAAATGTTCTGATCAAAGTCATTCATTCATTCATTGGCAGAATGATTTTTGCATGCTGCTACTTTGTATGTGAGAACCATTACCCGAGGAGAGAGACTGTGAATAGACATAGTGTTTACATAGTACCAAAGTATAAGGTTGCTCCTTGTGGATAAAACAGAGCTGAACCCTCATGATACACTAACATGTGCGTGGTAGCCGATGACACATCACTGCTGCCTACATTAGCACAGCAAAGATGCTTTGTTCTCTGATGTCATGAGTTTCAAATCCCAGCTGGGGATTTACTGACTAAGCCACAGTGAGCTGCTGTGACTTCCCTCCCAAAAGGAGAAGAGGAATAAAATAGAATGGCTTTCTGCTTTTGATTTCACTTCAGAAATACTGCTGAGCACTAGGAGTTATTTCCCTGTTGGTACCAAAATATTATTACAGTTCTTGATGACAAGAGCTACATAGACCCATCAGAGGAGAAAAGGCTCATTAGCCACCTCAGGACAACACATAATAGCAATTCTTGTGAAGACAGATATATAAACCACAGATTAAATCCTCATTCAAATAAAATTCCTACCACAAATTGGAACTGGTAATTGCTCACCATTTCTCTGTGGCAGGACACTTGTTCCCCTGCACAAATATAGACTGAGCAATTCCCGGTTTACTGCCTGGTAGCCACTTTTTAACTCTCATGTTTCTTCAAGCTCTTGTCATTAAGTAATGGCACAACATATATTGTGCCTGGGAGGTATTAGAACATACAAGCTTTGCACAGACACAGAGAAAACTATTTTTTCTGCTTTTGAGATGAGGGTAGTGCAAGTGTGCCCCCAGAGCTGAGGCCAGCAAACCCTCTACAGGAGGTTCTTCATGCTGTGAGCTAAAACAGTTGAGGACAGAGGCCTGGACTCTTGCTGTCACTTGTTGTGACCTTTTTGAGTGATGATCCCAAAGCACTATCCTCACAGCATTCCTAAAAAGCAGGCATTATTACTTCATTTTTAAAGTGGAAATTGAGTCACAGAAATATTGTGATTTGTATGTGGTCACAGAGGAAGGAGCCCAGAAGAGGGAAAAAAAGGTGTAACCAGTGATGTAAATTCTTCACCTATTATTCCTAGCTATTCACTGCATGATCTTGGACACTTTCTGTATATATGTGCCACAGAAGTCCTTTAAAGCTTTGTGTATGGACAGCAGATGAAGGTACCTGGATGGAAAGGATAATTTACCTGCTCCTTATTGCTGTTGTCAAGAAGCATGGGCTGAAGTCATGTGGCACCTGGGTCAGGCAGGGTTTGTAGAAGCCTGGCTTCCCAGAGAGGTGCCAAGAGAGTGAGTGCCAGTCTGGCTTTTCCTGCAGAAGCAGTTAGACTCATTCCATAAAAACAGTGTGAAAAAGGGAAAAGTGGGTGCTGGGGGGAGAAAACAGATTAAGCAGTCCCAGAGGGTGAAAGCATTCGAAAATCATGACTCCTGTGTTCTGTCACATGTCTTTCCCCAGAATGAGGGACAAGTAGGAGACAAAAATCTCCATCCTGGTCCCCAGGAATGGACATGTCTGAAAAAGCTCAAAACTAAGGGAAGACATGAAACAAGACTAGGCTCTGAAGTGGAAGATTGACAAATCTGGGTGAAAATATGGACTGGAGGACTGTATGAGAGAACTAAGGAAAAATAATGAGAAATAATTTAAAAAGGATTGTAATTGATCTAGTGAGGTACTGATGCCCACTGAGTCAGCCAGAAAAGGTTAAAAGTAAAAAAATGTTTTCTCATTTTTTACTCTAGAAAAAAAACAATGAGAACTTATTTATTTAGGGCAAAGGAAGAAAGAAGTCTTTTGCTGTTGCAGAGATTGTAGCACATCAGATGAGGGGGTTATGAAAGTTCAAACACACACAAAATCTGTCAGCTTCCTCACTGCCCATTTGGAGCTAAGTGCACACCATGCTAAATGCACACACAGGGGTGTTGCAGGAAAAGTGCAATGGTTGTGTTTAAAATAGCACCAACCCTTCCTATCTTACCGGCATTGACTACAGGGACAGGCACACCCACCCAGGCCTGCTTTGTGCTTTAAATATTTTACTGGTCTGACTATTTAGATTAGAGATGGAATTCCTTTTTAACTGGAATTATCGTGGGAGCAAAAGCCCTCAGGTAGAGGCCACTGTACAGGCATAAAAATATGACTGTATTAATGGCCATATCAACATTCAATTCCTATTCAACATTCTTCTCAGTTTCCATATGGAATTAGGCAAAGCAATATAAAATAATACTGTATTTCTAATCTACACAAGTGCACAGATTGCTTTATAATTTTAAGTTCACCAGGCAGCAGTTAGATTATCTGGATTTATACACGGATGGAAATGTCTGTCTCACCTTCATTAAAACTAGGCTTGCTCACAGTAGCTGAGGGTATAAAATGTGTCTGACCATACTTTTCAATCCATGTCCAAAGCCAGGCTTCTCCTTGCATATTGATTTCAACCTGAACATTTAATCTGGCTGCCCTCTTTCTGGTGACTGTTGACCGTCTCTAGATTACTCCTTTGGCAGAAAAAAATAGTCAAAACTGACGATCCAATTGCAGTGAATTTAATTCAGTTACACTATTACTTAGTAAAGGCTGACCAGCCATTACTAATTTCATCATTGCTGTCTCAAAGTAGACCTTTGTAAGATTTTTGAGTATTGCACATGTGTTGCATGACCCTTGCAGACACACTCTGGGCTGGACTGTACCTGCCCAGACAACCCCCTCTTGGGGCAGCATGCTACACCTGGGCACGGCCTGCTCAAGGGATCTTTGTGGCAGGAGGAAGATTATGGCAGCTGAAACACAGAGCCTTGGGCTGTAAGGGTCCTGCCTCAGGAAAGGGAGGAAGAGAGGCCATGCAGCACTACAGCTGGGGGCTGCAGGGAGGGATGATGCTGCTGGTGCCAGTGCCAGCATGGGAGGCAGTGGTGGCCTCTTCTCTAGACTGTCCTGGCACTTCTGACATGCCTTTCCCGCATTCCCAGAATGTATCCTCAGATCCCAAACATCCTCAGCCTTGCTTTCCAGGTGCCCTTTGCTACAGGGCTGGGCCATTTGCTGACTCCCCGCTCTTCCCAGCTGAGGACCAGCTCTGGTGGCTACACCTGAATCACAGAATGACAGAATGGTTTGGGTTGGAAGGGACCTTAAAGATCTCAATTCCACCCCCCCTGCCATGGTCAGTGACATCTTCCACTAGATCAGGTTGCCTAAAGCTTTCAGAATTGAGACATCCAGAACTTCTCTGGGCAACCTGTTCCAATGCCTCACTACTCTCACAGTAAAGAACTTTTTCCTAATATCTAATCTAAACCTACCATCTTTCAATTTGAGGCTATTCTTCCTTGTCCTATCACTATGTGTTTTTGTTAAGAGTCCCTCTACAGCTTTCTTGTGGCTCTTTTTAGCTAATGTGCGTAGAGTGAATCCCAGGAAGACATGGGAGGAGGCTGGTACTTGAGAAGGAGGCTTCCATAGAGCAAAGGGATCAAGTTCCCACCACACTGCCACCTCCTTGGAGCAAGAAAGAATATGATCCTGCTTGGGGTGCAGTGGAAGCAGGCATCAGGGGATCTCTTCAGGCTTTTTACTCTTTTATTATTTTATAAGCCACTAAATGAGCACTATGGCTCTGGCCTTAGTCCGCCTCACAGCATTTTGTGTGTGGGATATGAATTGTGTTGCCCAGTGTGCAGTCTGCCTCTGGCATCATGCATGGTGGGAAAAGGCTGTTCATCTTCCCTCTGCATGCCACAGTTGTAAGCATAGGTTCAGATGAAGGGAATATCTGAAGGAGCTGGATTACCAAACCCACCAGTAAACCTGTGCCTGCACATTGAAATTAACTGTGTGATTCTCTTTTAAAAACAGGAGAGGGAGAATCAGTCCTGACTTGAACTGGGTCCTGAAAAAATGTATGTATGACATTCTCTGCTGCACAAGCTGTCCTGCAAGCTCAGCAGAACCAATTACCCACTGCATTTGTGGACAGACAACAGCACCTTTCCTGACTGCTGCCAACACAGGGCTTTTTTCCTCTTCACGTCTTTTATCTCCAGCAGAGACACTGGACCAGGAGCAAGGCCTCAGCCACAGCCAGCATTTCATCTTGTGTGTAGTGATGTGCTGCTCTGTGCATGCATGGACAAGGTTTTCCTTGAGGAGCCACAAACCAGGTGGTGCTCACACTTCGCAGAAATCATGGAGGAGAGGGAAGGAGGACAATACAGAGCTTCTCTCTGCCCAACTCTGAAGATGGATGCAAAAGGTGTCCTCATTCCATGTGTGCCTCCTACATTATCCTAATGGGTTGTCAAGGAAAAAACACCAGTGCCTGAATGAAAAAAATATGTTTACACACCTCTTTAATCCATTTCCAGCCAAACACCCATCATTTGCTGCAGTCAGCAGTATACACAATTAAAGGGTTTATTTTTGTGTTAAACTCTCTCCATAATTATGTAGTGTTTATGAAGTGCAACATTTCTCTGTGTGTTTGAAGAGGTGAGGGATCTGCCATCTTCTCCATTTCCTACTATATCACCTACATTTTCCTTTCTGTCCACACATCATTAGCTGCCTCCCTTCTACACGACAACCAGCTCCATTAAGATAATTTTTTGAAAGTAAAAAGCAAAGATAAAGCTGCTTGTGAAGTACCTTCACAGACACTAGGAGAGGTGTCTGACAAAACACCATTTGTTACTCTGTCATCTTTCTCATCTGTTAGTCTAGGACACCTTGAAATAAAAAGTAATGATGTGAAAAAGAGTTTAGAACCAGGAAAGAATTTTACAAATGTTTCCTATTTTGCTGTCAAACAGTGACAGAAATTTTAATTAAAATTCCTATATATCACTATAGAAAAAGAGTCAGGAGTAACTGAATTTCAGAGTGGTAGGAGAACCCTGCAGTTTTCTCCATTCTTCATTCAGTTCCTCCCTCTCTAAGGAAACAGTCTTAAGCTGTCCCAAGGGAAATTTAGGTTGGATGTTAGGAAAAAGTTTTTTACAGAAAGAGTGATAAAGTACTGGAATGGTCTGCCCAGGGAGGTGGTGGAGTCACCATCCCTGGATGTGTTTGAAAAAAGACTGGATGTGGCACTTGGTGCCATGGTTTAGTTGAGGTGTTAGGGCATGGGCTGGAGTTGATGATCTTAAAGGTCTCTTCCAACCTTGTGATTCTGTGATAGGATGCTGGCAGGAGGATGAATTCATACTACCAAACAGAAATTGAAGCTGTGAAAAAAAAGCACCAAAACCTACAAAATTTAGAAATAAAAGGATAAAATACAAAAATGTCAATAGTTAGCTTGGTACTTACACAACTCTTGAACAAAAATTTCATCAAAGTCTTTTGTAAAATAAATACTAGTGATGTCTGCTTTACATTTATCCAAACGGCCTCATAAAGCTGTCCATTAGGATTCCTGGGTTATTTTATGCCACATATTTGTAAAATGTTTAAATGGAGACATTTGGATTTAAATGCAACAGCAGTAAAACACAAAAAATTAAAGGGATAACAGAAAAAAAAGCCCAGCATTAGATTTGAGATAATAATTTTATAGAAATGAGCTAACTTAGCATCTTAAATTACAAAGGAAAGTAAAATAGATGAAGATATGCATATCTTCTGATCTTTACAGATATTAGTCCTATTTTTTTGCAGCCTTTTTTGTGCTTATTTTCCTCTCAGTCTTAACAATTAACTTTAAAGTTATGAAACCTGCACATCACTGATTTGTTTGCTGCTACCAGCTCTGACAGTTTTCAGCACGTGGATCACCTGCAATTTTTTGTTTAAAATGCTGTTGCTACTTTGTCTTGTATGACTTTGTACATCTTGATTCCCAAGTAATTTATTTTCCTAGCAGGAACCACACAGATTTGTCACACCTGAGAAAAGAATTGCTTTGTTTACAAAACCATTTCTAAAAGAGTAATTTAATTTGACCTAGTAAAAATCAAGTGGTTTTTTATCTGTCAGCAATGGTATTCTTCTTGTCAAGTTATGCAGTCATCAGGACAACTAAGAAGTAGCATGCTTCTGTGTTATTATGATGGCAATTATTTATTAGCACTGTGGCTGCAATATTGTCCCTGGAGGCTTCCTGTAATCGAAGTTACGACTTTCAACAGCTTCATCACTTGAAGCTCTTTTGATACAAAATTACATAATTACCTAATTAACTGGAAAGAGATGTAAGTATTTCATATTTCTCTTTGACAAAAACAATAGAAGTGTCCCTCATGTTAGATACGTTTCTGTGGAGTAAGTAGAGCAGTGGTGTAGGATCCCCTGGAAAACCATACAGTTCTCCAGTTACCCTCATCACAGAAAGCCTGAATGGGGCAGAGAAGCCCACTGCTGGCTCAAGAAGCACTGGTTTTGGGAATGGTACCCTGCTGCTCCTCATGCACACGCATGAGCTGGAGTGAACGTCACTGAAGTCATCTGGGATCCCAGCAAGCAGCTATAAGGCAACTATTTCCTGTGCTCGTGTCATTTCTGTGACACAGCTGCAATTTCAGCTCAGGAGAGTTTTCCCAGGTCCTTTTTTCTTGCCAGAAAAGAAAAACAAGACAAACTATGAAATTGTTGGCTGCCTTTCTACTATAACCTTTTTATATAACTAATTTTCAGACTTTTTCAAGGTGTCCATCCACAGTCTTCAAGAAGGTAAAAAACCTTATATCAGTTACCAGTAAAATTACAGTTGAACTTGATGACCTTAAAGATCTTCCCAACATAAATGATTATTTCCTTCTATGAAAATAACACTTCTGATGACATGATTTCAGTAGAAGAGTGCACTTATGCTACACACAGTGCTGACTTTATGCAGTGCTTTTGCATCATGGATTAAAAATATGTGGAGACCAGCTACTTAAACATGAGTTAGAAATGCTAAACATTGCCTGGGATCATTAAATAACATTATTACAAAAGCTACTCTTTCAGCTGGGATAGGAAAGAGCGATGTAGGTGAATATATTTTTCCCCTTTATCTTGTCATTTCACTCATTATTTTCTCTTATGAATATTCATTTATGATGATTTTGGCTTGGCTCTTTGAATCAGTATTTACCTGAATGCAAAGTGGATATAAAAAAATTGCCATCTTATAGGAAGGTAGGAAAGCCTGTTTTACCAGCTCAGCTACACCTTTTCTCACTTCTTCCTTCATTATCTCTATTTAGCTAAATTGAAGAGGACAGAGATGAATAAAACAAAAAGCACATACAGGCCAATGGAGACCCTTGAATATTACTTGCATCTGAAATTAATTTACTCTGGCCACCTGAGAGTGTTTATCCACTTAAAACACCATGTCTTACCTAGCTAAGGAAGACTGAAGAACACAGCTCACATGCAAAGCACATGCAGTGAATCTATTCATTACTGTTTTAGCAGCACCTGAAGGGATCAGTGGGACTGGGATCCTGATGAGCTGTACAAACACTGAGCACAGGTACCCTCCACCTGCAAGAGCTAACAGCCTGATGAGGCAAGAGAAACAAACAAAGGCAGGAGGTTACACACAAAAGGGGGGTTGTACTAGATGATCTCTAAAGGTCCCTTCCAACCCAAACTATCCTATATCCTATCTACTATCCTATATCCTATGAAAACCCAATGTAAGTGTGAGCCTACAGTTCTATTTCAGTCTCGGGGATTGCAGACCTGAGTGAGGAAGAGTTGTTGAGTGCTGGCCTTCCTCCCATGTTCCCACAGCTAAATGTAAAGCTGCAGAGAGCTCTGCTCCTGATGTACAGCACCACATCACAGATTGCATTATCTCTGCAGCTCTTCTTTAGGACAATATTGTCATCTGAAAAGTCCAATGTGTTAAACATGCAAGCAACACACTATTTCAACATTTTTTATCGGGGCTGTCACCAGAAAAAAAAGTAGTAGGGTTACCAGTGCAGCTTAGCCCATGTGTATCCTGAATCTCAAACGATGAGAAGAGGTCTGAACAACAATGTGATGGCCAGAGGGGCTTGCTACCACAAAAAAACAGACAGTAACCATATCCATCAAAGCACAGGTCAATGACCTTTGCTTACTATGAGCTCAAAGCCCACTTGAACTTTATATATTTTTTAAAATCAGTTGGTGGTTGAAAATATGTTGCAAAAACAGCACATCAAAGTGGTACCTTAGACCTTGAGTGTTCATAAACTTTCCATGAGAGCAGCAGAGGAAACTCTCCTGGCAATGTACATTGAACTCCTGCTGAGTTCAGGCCTGACTTCTCTAGTGCTTAGGTCATACACTATGATCTGTTTTAGGTAAAACCTACCCACACTACAGGGGAGACACCAAGAAATATTAATGTAAGCATTCACGGTGCGGAAAAAAATTGCTTCAGTTCGAGCAGAACAGCAAACAGTCAGCCAAGGACAAGGGAAAGGACAGCAAGTTCATTTGGCTACCCATCAGGGCCTTCGTGCAATTACACAGTGAGAACTTGCTGTGTTATTGTGTCTTCATTAAGCTGAGTCTGGGTTTATGTTGTTGGATTTGATACAAATTTGTGGGCATAATAGCATAATTAAATTAAGAAATTAATTTATGCAAAAGCAAATAGAAGTTCGCTGTATTGTTATTGCTCCTGTTACCAAATTTGGAACTTTGCTATTTTGTCCAGCTTTCCTTGCATTGCTCGTTCACAAAATCTTCTTCTACAGTGGTTTTTTTTTTTTGGTCAAAAAGATAAAATTTCATCCCTTCTGCAGAGCTCTGCATTTAATAGGTGCAAGTTCATAAAATCTGAGTTCTGCTTTTTTGAAGGACGTGACAAATTGCTATAGACGAAGATGCCGAGATGGCACTAAACACATCACTGAGGCTTGCTGGGTTTTGATGATGGAGTGTCACATGCTGCCAAGCTGTCTCTAAACAAAATCATTTATACAGTAATAGTAGCTAAGATGTGAAACAAAGTAGACAACTTGTTGTTTTGAGGTATTTTTCTTCTGAAGATCTGATACAAAAAGAGAAATCTGGAGAAAAAGTAGAATAAAATGTTGATGTGATGTTGTTTTTCCCTCTGAATGGGAGAGTAGAAAGATTGGGAAACATGTTTCAAGTCTTCACTACTGCAGATGAAATATATAACAGATCAGAGCAAAAATCAAGATGAGAGTTTTCAGATCCCGTTTTGTTTAGAGACGTTCCAAGGAAAAACTTTTATTATGAAGGAATTAGAAAGATTATCTTCTTGCACAAAATGTTTAATTTTATTGTGTTTGTATATTCAATGACTAATTTTGCCTCCAGCTACAGCATTTTTCCTATCACGATAAAGTACTGAGTAGGTACATAAGACTACTAGAAAATCTGGTATCATACCAGTATTACTCTCAAACCTTAAGACTGAGCTAACCTCACTGCAGTGGATATACAGAGATATCCTTTTACAGACAATTTTCTAGACGTGTATTTCATCTCTGTGTTCATTATAGTATTATCTGTTTATGAACACTAAGGATATAACAAGCACTGGCTGAATGGCACAGCTCAAAGGCTGTGATCAGAGTAGCAGAATCCAGATGGAGGCCTGCAGTCTGTAGCGTTCCCCAGGGACAAACAGCAGGTCCAGTCTTATTCAACTTGTCCTGTTCAACTGTCCTATTCAACAATGACCTGGACAAAGGGATGGAATTTACCCTCAGCAAGTTTGGTGATGATATTGGGGCAGTGGCCAGTACACCTGAAGACTGTGCTGCCATTCAGCTGGACCTTGACAGGCTGGAAAACTGCGTGGAGAGAAAGTTAATGAGGTTCAACAAGGGCAAGTATAGAATCCTGCGCCTTGGAAGGAATAACGCCAAGAACCTACAGAGGTTGAGAGCTGACCTCCAAGAGAGCAGCTCTGTGGAGAAGGACCTGGCAGTCTTGGTGGATGACCAGTTGACCATGAGCCAGCAGTGCCTTGTGGCTAGGAAGGCCAGTGTTATCCTCTGGTGAATCAAGAAGAGTGTGACCAGCAGGTTGAGGGAGGTTTGCCTGAGTAGTAGAGTAGGTGCCCCTCTACTCAGCCCCAGTGAGGGCACATCCGGAAAGCTCTGTTCAATTCCAGGCTCTTCAGTACAAGAAAGAAAAGATGTGACTGGAGAGGGTCCAGTGGGGTGCAGGGAAGAAGATGAGGAATCTGGAGTTTCTCTCTTATGGGGAAACACTGCAGGAACTGGGCCTGTTTAGTCTGGAGAAGAGAGGACTGAGAGGGGATATCAATACATACAAATCTCAAAGCCCTGTGCCTAGAGAATGGTGCCAGACTGTTTTCAGTAGTTCCCAGCAACAGGACAAGGTGCAATGGCCATAAACTAAAACACAAGAACTTTCATCTCAACATGAGAAGAACTTCTTTACACTGGGGGTGGCAGAGCAGCAGAACAGGCTGACCAGGCAGGTCATGGAATCTCCCTCTCTGGAGACACTCAGAACCCACCTGGACACATTCCTGCATCACCTGCTCTAAGTGACTCTGCCTTGACAGGGATAGGACTAGATGGTCTCCAGAGATCCTTTCCCACCCTAGTGATGCTGTGGTCTTTCTTTTAAAGTTAAAAATAAATGGCATTGATGCCTTCTTTCTATTTGCAACAGTTGAATTTTTTTCAGAGATATGCCAGCAAGCAAATTTACCTGTAAGTACCTTACATTGCACTATACATCTACTAATACCTATATTTGTCCTTATGCAGAGAAAAAATAATTAAACACACCTAGGTATAGACCTATGGCATAAGGCAGTATGACATTTCCACTTGCTAACAGGCAAGATATTTCTTGATGTTAAATAAACAAATAAAGTTACATTTCTTTGACTAGATATTTCATTTCCCCCCACATTTTTACTTCTGTATTTATTTTTAGCCCTGAGACATTTTTTGAGAAGGGAATTGTTTCGTTAAATTTGCAGTTATTTAGAATATTCCACCTCTAAGTGTCCTCAGGCAGACAACCATTAAGGGAAAAGCAGAAAAGAGCTGCTAAATATTCACAGAACTATAAAAGGAGTCCCACGAATCCCAGATGGGAAGGTGTTTGTTCTTAGCAGAAAATTTTGCATACACGGAACTAAGGGACAGAAAAACATGGTACAGCTCCTCCAAGAAACTGTCACCTCAAATCATTGCTCTGGGCCAAGGTAACTCAGTCAAGATAACTCAGCTGCTTTGATGCAGGACAGATCTTCTGAAACTAGCCCTTGAAAGGGAGCCTTCTTTGCTCCCTTATTGCTACGTAAGGGAAGAAGAAAATCTAATCCCTCTATAAGGCAACTTGAAAGGTGAGCTGGTGTGTCGAGCTGGCCAGAACATGCTGATCTGATTTGTGGATGTCATCTCTGGGATGACATCAAGACACATTCCCTGACTTGTGGTCTCAGTGCTAAACTTTCAACAAGTATCATCAAATCCACCATCATCTCACTGAGGGCATAAACCAGTGTGGGTGTCATCACTGTTTAAAAAGGATCCCAGAGTAACAGCTGAGAAGCCTAAAATTATGGGAGGGATATAATGGGAGAAGAAGGGACCATCAGTACATGCAGACACAAGAATATGGTAAGGCCAACACTATTCACACTCACAGGAGCATGAAATTATAATTGCCACAATTCATGTAGGATCTTCATGAGCCCTGGAGCAAAGACATTGCCTGTGGAACTGTGCAGACCACTGCTGACCTGTAGGAGAGATAGGCTCCTGTCTTTCCCCTCAGATGCTGTTGCCTGGGGAACCATAGCAGGGTAATACTGTGGTGGGGGAGGCTACACTTAGGGATGATACTACTGATTACAAACTCCATGAGGGAATGTGGTAGGCCAAGCAAACCCTGAAGCTCTGGTCTAGCACTGTCAGTGTAACTGCAGGTTCATGCAGGGTGAGCAGAGAGCTGGGGAACAAGATTAAGAGATTGTATCTACAGAATTATTTATTATGCTCTGAAGCTATAAACAAACATGTGAGAGGCACACATTCCAAACTGAAGTGCATTCATCATTATTGTTAGCAATAATGATTACAGTAATTCTTTGTACTTCCAATACAAGTGCAAATCTCAGGGAAAAAATTCTGAAAACATGAGAGAGTATTATAATGAATTTAGCTTAAAACAAACCCTGTGAAGTAGGTACCCTTATCTGTACATTACAGAGGAGGAAATGTTGGCATGGGCAGATTGTAGTTTGCCCAGGGCCAAGCAGGAAACCCAGGGAACAGATGAATAAAATCCCAAGCTCATGAATGCCAGCCCTCTGCCTCGGTCACAAGATCATTTTTTCTTTCCTTCATTTGATAAATTGCAAAAGAATTAAGTTAGGCAAATCCATAATTAAGGGTTTGAAAATAACCTTCATACCATCTCCCAGCCCAGGGTATTCAGAGCTACATGGGAACAGAAGTCTGATACAGGAAGTTTTCTCTGCTTTCCATATACAGCAGGAGTGCCTACATCAGCTAGTAGATTAAGCATTGAATTGGATAGTTTTTATAAGCACATCCAGTATGAACACTTTGAAAGAGGTACTGGAGCAGACTCAGAACTTCTTTTCATTCTCTTTATATTACAAACATTAATTTTTTAGTTCTCTCTCAGGGCCAATACATGTTTAATTACACCAGGGAGGCTGAGGTGCTTTGCACAAGAGACTCAGTGAGCCTCGCCACAGAACACATGGTCAGTCTCTGCTTGACGAAATTGCTGGGAGGCTGGATAAGGTCAAGGATTCTTTTCACCAAGTCAGGACTCAAATATTGCTCATCCTAACAAGTGAATGCTTTCAGCATTAAGCAATTTATCAACAGGTGGAATTACTCACCATCTTCCCTCTTTAGCTTTCAGCCTAATCTGACAGTCATTTCCAGAGAATTCTTATCAGCTCAGATCTCATAGGCAAGAAGGGGCAAGCAAGACTTATCCTGCTTGTGACAGTCCTTTCAGCATGTCCTGAGATGGGCACCCAGCTGCACAGCCCTGCAGAAACCAGCCCTTGATCAGCTCTTTCCAGCCCCCCAGCAGACACTCAGGGCAGCCTGTGGCTGTTCTCGGAGCACACTGCAGCTCAGCGAGCCTGGGAGCCATCACAGTGCAGACGTTTGCCCTGACCACTCTGCCTGCTGGCAGCACCAGCCCAGCAAGCGTTCACAGCTTCAGGTTTCTGGGCTGGCATTTCTGCACAGCACTGTGGTGTGACAGCTACAGGTGCAAACCCAGCTGAAGGCAGGTCAGAGACCTTTTAACCCGCCACTGTGTTGCATGTAGAGTATGCATGGAGACACAAGTGGTATTAGTGATAGAAGTGTAAATGTTTAGGGCCTTCATACATTTATTTCCAAGACTAGGAGCAGCCATCAGACAGATTCTGCAGGTTATTTCAGATTTAACACTCTTTAAAAGACAGTGCCTGTCTTTTATCTAAGTTTTCTTGCAGGTCTAACCTTAAGCTTTTCAGACTACTGCCTGAGCCATATCAGAGGTGGAAGACTCTGAAGTGCACCTATTTAGAGTTCTTGTCCACTTCTTACCTAAACATATAATTTCATATTTCTTCTTCCTTTAAAACTGTGATCCAGTAATAACTTATTTGTATGCTTCCGCACCTAATGTGTCTTGTACCCAGCTTCAAGTTTGGTGCACTTGGTAGTGTTAAGTTTGATTGGACTCAATGATTTTGAAGGTCTTTTCCAACCTAAAGGATTCTATGACTCTATGATATTATTTTCCCAGCTTCCTAATAACCAGGCAGAATAATCTTGGTTACTGCAGCATGTGTTAATCCCAGGATAACCATGCTTGGTGCAAGTTCTATTCTGATTTAGCACCACTGCTGACTGCCTGCTGTATCACTCTCATCCCCCAGTTTTGTCATCCACTTTTGGACGCTATTGACAAACAGTGCTCCTTCAGCATCTTGGTGTCCTTCTATGTCCCTCATCCATTTAAACTAAAATAAAGATAAATTGTGTATGCTGGATTTCCCATGTCCTCCACATCTTTCACCGAAAAAGACATTAAACTTGTTTGGCAGAGACTCAAATCCAGGACCCAGGCCCCTTAATCTCTAAGGTGAGCAGGCCATGTTTGACTCTTATGAAATACCACTGAGGCTGGTGACATCCCTCCGAGGAGGAACTTGTCACAATTATTTTACTTTTTCACACCTGCAATTAGAATTTTCTCTGCCAGGAGAGAACTTTTTTTTTTTTTTCCCACACCCAACCTAGACAGAAAGCAGAGTACTTAGAGTGCTAAGAGGCAAAACAAAGAGGTTCTGTGAAGAGTCACTCTGCCACTCCATAGCAGCACCAGAGATGTCTCCCTGGCTGCCCCAGGCAGTGCTACAGCATGGCCCATGTGTCACACCAGCCCTGGGGAGCAGTCAACACAGAGACATGTGACAGGCCAAAGGGACAACTCGCAGTGCACAGAGGGATGTGCTGGAATCACAAAGCCAGAACACAGGGTCTCACATGAACTACTGTGGCCTCAGATCAGTTGATGGCATCTCTGATCAACAGAGCAGCTATCTTTGATCTTTCCTCCTTTGGGATCATATATTAGCCACGTGCGTGTGATCCTCAGCATCCCAAGCAGGAAAGCACGTCTGCAGTTGTCACTTGCCTATCTACTTCTTATTTTTCTAGCAGTTTCTCAGGTATTCCTTTCCTCACATGACACTGGAAAATAATTTTATTCATGCCATTGCTAGCAATCCCATCTGCAGTGAGAATATTCATCATTCCTCATCTTACATCCTTGTGCAGAATTTTCCTTTAAGCTCTCCTCAAATTATTGTCAGTTTCTAATCCAATCATTGTCACTGTATATTTTACACATGGCAGAAAAGAGAGAAGAGAAGTATCAAATCCATGAAGAATGTTAAGATGGAAGACTTTGACCTCAAAGGAAAAGGACCTGCCCAGAACAGTCCACGTTAGGAAAAACCAAAGTCTGAAAGTCTTTTGAAGAATAATGTTTTAGTCTTTAAACTGTACACAGTAGCTCCCTGGGTTACTTGTTGAAATAAATACCAGCCATTTGTAGCATATTTGGCTGGGTCATAAGATAATGAGCCCAGGACCACTTGATCCACTTCATGAAGGGACTGTGCTGGGTGCCTCTTGTAGCAGAGGCAAGGGTAGTGAATTGGCACCCTGACTGCTGTGACAGTGGCTGCAGGGAACAGCATTCCTCATCTCCATGGTCCAGCCATGTGGCTGCACAGGGAAGCTGAGCAGGAGCTGTCCCCCACTGGTTGTGATGGATGTGAGGGCTGTGGCACTGTCTGCTGTGGCAAACAAAGCAGAATTAGAAAAACTACCTAAAGGATAAAGCCAGTAGACTTGCACAGGTGTTGGCCCCTCTGAGCTGGAACAAGAACAGGGGGGCACCTGGTCTGGCCAGCTCTGAGAGGATTTGTTGCCATGCTGCATGTCCCTGGGGCTTCCTTCCCTGCAGCAGGTCTGTGCCATCAGACTGTCCTTTTGCAGCACCTGGGTACAGGCTGGCTTCCTGCACTTCCCCATGACTGAGCTGCAGAGAGGACTTTTGCCTCTACTGAGGACAGAGTCTTCCTGCCAGCAGGTTCTCCTGCACCAATGAGTCATTCCTGAGTCACTTGTCCTCTTGCCAGGAAGAGCCAGTCTTCTCCCAGGGAATACAGCAACCTTCCTGGATGATACAAAGAGACCAGCTGAAAAGGTGAGACATCAGTGTGCATTTGTTCCTAGGGAGGTTTCCTTGGTATTAAACAGTGAGGACATAGCAACTGTTTGGAGACGGGTTTAAATTAGCTGCTTAACTATACTGCCCTGTTGATTTTATTTCCTTTCTGGATTCTGAGAAGGAAGCTCTCCATGGCCAAAGTGAGGAGAAGTGTTTGGGCAAGATGAGAGGCAGCTGTTGCCAGCTCCAAGGACTTCTGCTGCCCGATCAAAGTTTTTGTGACACACAGCATTAGTAATGACCTCTAGGAAGTCTCAGAGGAACAACCCTCCAGAATAATAATTTAGCCTAAGCTTTTTGTTAGCCTCCTTCAACTGGATTTGTAAAACTTTAGATCAGTCTCTGTGAACTTTTCTGCTAAAATTCACGTTTACAAAGGCCACTGACTTTACAGAATAAAATCTTTCCATTTACTCTGTTTGATGATGAATTTTCCAAGGCACCTACAACAACATATGCTGAGATTACCCATGAGGTTGCACAACCCAGTGGGTGCTAATTCCAGGTTCTGTCTACCCATAAGGCTGACACTTTATAAATCAAGATCCAATCCATTCCAGTCCTCTCAAGTTTGCACTAGGAAATGTAGGATTTGTGTTAGAATCCTATTCTACCTCCCTGCCTCAGTGAATTCACCTCAGTTTGAGCACCATACTAGAGGAGAGCTGGCTTTCTCTCTCAGGCTCTCAAATTTACTTGCATATTGCTACACAGGCAATGGGAAAATACTCTTTCACATGTTGTGCTGGGATGGATTAGCAAAAGTCTCAAGAGGCAGAGCAGCATTTCAGAGGGGTTATCCAGGCAGAGACAATGCCCTGAAACAGATTAGAAAGTGCACTGCTACCTTGGTTTGGTGGTGGCAACAGGGCTGGCCATATTTTCATGTCTCCCACCTGCTGTTATTCTCCAGGGCTGCCCTTGATGTTTGCCCAGCTAAATAAGACCTACCTCATCTGGAGGTAAACCACTCCCAATAGATTTCTCCAGGAAGGCTTTTCCCTAAGTGCTTGAGTGTTTTAAAAACCTATAAATAGGTCAAAACAATGAGACACGGAGAAGCAATGACCTCTTTTCAGGAAATAGTATCCCACTAACTTGATTCTCATCCACTGCCTATTAGGCCTGGTAATGAGGTTGGGTGTATGATTATTCTAAATTTTTTCCATGATGCAGTCCACCTTTCTGGGATACCACAGCAAATGTCAATAAGACAAGAATCATCCTTTTATATTTCCATGTGCACAGGACATTGTCTCTCGACACTATCACTAGCAATGCAGCAAAGTGCTCATCAGAGCATTTTGAAAAGGAAAACAAAGCTGCTGCCCATGAGTGCTGTCCTTTGAAGTGTGGGACTGAAGCCTCTTGGCTGACATCCCTTTCCTGGCCGACTCACTTTGTGCATGACTGCAGTAGCACGCTGCAGTCCCACGGGACCTGTTTATTACTCCCAAGTAAACTTTCCCCCTTCAACATGGGAAAATGGATTCACAGTGATAGAAGGCTGGGACATTCTGAATGCTTAAAATCATAAGGCCTTTAAAATCACTTTTTTATCTTTTTTCTTTCAGTCAAATGCCAAAGAAAAGAATCATGTTAAGCCATGATTATAAAACATGCCTTTGATGGCTTGTGCGTTTGCCTTGTAGTACCTCCAAGTCAAATATTATTTAAATCCCCATTGACTCGCCAAGATATATGGAAGAGACAGGGTTCAGGAGGCTGGCAGGGAATTAACTGCATTAGCTGCAAAATAACTGGCTACCACAGCACCAGTGCTGATGCATGTGGATGAAGGCACCTGTCAGGAGATGCAGCTTCTGCATCCCATGGGTTTATTTCAGGCCAGCAACCTGGCCAGGTCAGACCCTTTGGTCTCCAACTGCAGGGACATCTGCAGCCACCTGCCCCAGGGCCAGGTTACCTCTCAGGCATTGCAGCAGAAGGGAAGGAAGGACAGACCTTGGGGCATTTCAGGGAGGCTACATGAGGGAGCAGGAGAGAGGAGTTTAATTACTTAGTCTGGCTGGCAGATGGATTTTGAAAGTAGCTGCATCATATTATGACTTCAGAGGACAAACTGATCCAACATTTGGAATGACTTATAAAGTAATGTCTTCTGAATGTATTTGCTGTGCTAGGCTTAAAAATCAGCTTGTCCTGGAATTCCTCACCTCCTCCAGTGCAGGCAGGTGGCCTGGAAGAGGTGATAGCACATTTCTTTCCTGGCTCTTGCAGTCCTTTTTCCAATGAAAGCTGTGACTATTCATATACAAGTCAAATGACTCTGGCATTATGCTGAAGTGGTGCCAGTGGTGAATCAGAGACCTTTTCAAACCACTTGAATTTTAAGGGGACAAGAAAGAGTGGATCTAACTGAAGGCAAAAAATTAATAATGGATGAAAAATTAAAAGTGAAGAATCTAACACTAAAAAAAAGAATCATATGTGTGTATATATATATATATATATATATATATATATGATTTATGCCCATTTTGATGCAGACCTCTGCCTACAGAAAGTAACAAAAGGTAAAAGTTATAAAAGGTGTAATGTAAAGTAAAAGCCAAATATCATTTAAAGTTCAAGTCCTCCTGCAGTGCCAACCACAAGCTGATATACCTTAAGATGTAGATCAGGGTGAGAAATATGAGGTAAAACTTCAGGTGATTCTTTAAATGAGCAATTGTAATAATGTGAGGTAGGATTTCACAAGGAATTTTTTATTCTAATGAACACAAGAAATAATCTGTCATTATTTGCAATCACATTCATATAGTTTTAAAAGAATTGTGACAAAGAGAAGAAAAAGCTAAAACACTTTGGTAGTTGGTGCGTAAATGAAAAGAATCCTGTAAAACGGTGTGTGTGTGTGGATGTAATCCCAGATACATGCATGGAGTTTATCACCCAGGCGTTCCCAGCACCATGTGCTACTCTGGAATCAGGAATGTACAGTACATTCAGAGATGCTATAATAAGAAAGTAGCACAAGGTAAATAAATACTGAAATTTTTATGAGTGAACTTTTGTGAACCAGTATAATATGGGAGCATGAGAGGAACTCGTAAAAGCAGGGCAAAAGCCAAAGAACAGATGAGGATGAGAAAGCGATATGATGAGTGCAGCAGAGAAAACAATGTAAAAACAAGCATGTCTTTTATTTGAGATACATTCAGGAGAACATCCACTGAAGCCATGAATCTGTTTTGGGATTCAGGAAACTAAACTCTTGAATTACAGTTATGCCCACTACCTGTCTCTGGAGTTACAGCCTCATTAAATTCTACCAAAATTATATTATTATTGTGTTCCAGATATGCTTTGGAAACTCTTGGCTACAGTGCAGGGCAGCTGAAACTGATTTATTTGTATCCAATACTGTAACTACATTACAGCCAGTACTCTGTGTTTGCATACAGCCTCTGCATGTAAAGATTCTACAACAGAGTAAGAGGATGACTGCAAAAATCAGGGTCTGCAGATGTGGTCTTGGAAAGCACTCTACAGACACAGCTTCAGATGAGAGAAACCGGGGTGAAAATGAAGATAATATTACAGTCAGTTTCTAATTAAACCAGGCTCATAATAAAGAAAAAAAGCCATATTCTACAATAAGAATCCTGACAGGCCATGTTTACTGATCAAGCAGGTGTTCAAGTACAATCAAAACTATTATAATATCATGGAACATAAAGAAGGGAAGGACTCCAAAAAGTTGCTTTTATCCAGAGATCAACCGGCACCACTCGTGAGGTGCCGGTTATTCATGGAGCTTCCAGAGACGGAGGGTCAGCAGTCTTTCCTTTCTTGGTTGTGAGCTAACCTAGCTGCACTGTGCTGGGACTTAGCCATATACCACAACTCTGTACAGGCAATAAAGGAAGGTTGTGCAATGACACCCGACAGGTTGGGCAGCTGAGCTGTCACCTGCACAGGTAGGCTTGCTGGTGTTGAGCCAAGCATGGGGAAACTGTAAAAAACTGTTCTATCCACTTGGGAAAAGTGGAAATCCCCTGGTGTTGGCAACCTTAAACAATACATGCTCTTTTTACTGTGTTTAAAGAGCATATGAACAATGATTATTATCAACGGTGACATTATATTCCTGAGTAATTTTCTTATGCCTAGTATGAATCATACCTGCATCTGAACTGATGAGCCTGTAGCAAGTTCTACAAAGCTCTTGTATCATCAAGATAATTAAAACAATGTGTGTTCTTCTCCAATATAGAATTTCAGGTCATTATAAAACAGTATGGCATAATCATAAGTTGAACATCTGTGTAAAGCGTTGCTCTTCTATCACAGTGTCTGTTAATAGCCTGTTTATTAAAGCAATAAAAGTGTAATTTATGCCACCTTTAACCAACAAGCTTGAAAAAAAATATTTCTGGGAAATTATTTCCGATATTTACAGAACCTAATACAATCATGCCCAAACCTTTGAAAATTAATCATGTCAGCAAGAACAGTGACTTGAATTATGGAGATTGCTGATGCTTTTAAGTGCCGAAAGGGCCGCATCCCATTTTCCCAACCTCTCCAACAACAACAGCCACGATGGGCCGGCTGGTTGTTTGTGCAGCTTGCGAGCAGAGCCGCCCGTGCAGCACCCCGGCCCCAGCACAAACACGCTCCAGCAGCCAGCAGGCACCAGCCCCAGGCCGCTTCCTCCCCGCCGTGCTCCCCAGCTGCTCTCAGCCACGCAGAGCACGGACCCATCTCCAGTTTCCTCCCAGCGACACCGGAACGCCTGGGTGTAGTTTACGGAGAGGTGCGCCAAAGACAATTCCCAGGCTACCAGAGGGTTTCCATTTCAGATGGCTCCTCCACTCAGCTCTCTGCTGCAAAAGCTGCAGCCAAACTTTTCGCTATGCCTCTGCATACCAGCAGCAGCAAAATCTTCAGTCCTGGCTCCTCTGACTTTCTTTCTTTCAGCATCTTTGTGAGTGGACAAGGTATCCTCCAGTACATGGCAGGGTGGGTAGGATGTGACCTGTAGCTTTATTTCCTCTGGAGAAATCTGATGGCAATGCAGAGATCCCAGAGACCACCTGGCAGACTCCAAGTTAAAGGTGTTCTCAAATCTCACCTCCCAGGGGCCTGCCAATAAACTGGTGCAGACCCAGGCAGCGCCACTCCAAGTTGTGGCTCTTATCACTTGCCACGCACTTTCTCAGCATTTTCTGTACACAGACTTTCTTAAAGTAAATAAACAGGAAATATGGGAATCTGACAAGTGAGTGGCTATAAACAGATTGGTAGCTCTCACAGGCATTTGGTGAAGAGAACGTGAGGAATAGAACAGACAGAGAATAAGAGGTTATATTTCAGTACATAAAGGAATAAGGCATTTCCAATTCCAGTGAACAGTTGAGAGGAAGCATTCCAGAGTAGCAAAGCAAAGACAAAGTCCTCCACAAGGAAAGTGGGGTTGCATAAACAGAGAGGGTCAGGCTACATCACCCCGAGCTGCTGAAACTGTCACTTCTTGTATCAGACAGGACTAAATATCAGCACAGCATGGGAACAACATCACAGTGTTGCTAACCCTCTTAAAAATAAAGCTCATGGGCAATCTCTAGCCAGACACTGGTTTTTGTCTTGCTCAGTAGTACTCAAGGCAGCAGCTCTCTGTTTTTATTTTCCCAAAAAAAAAAAGCTGAATTGAGGGCCTTGCAAAGTAATGACCTGCCATGAGTGTTTCTGCCACAATTATTGCCTGACTGGGTAAAACTTGGGCAGGCTACCACAATACTGTAAACACGACATTGCAGCAAGCCCCAGCCCTTCAACTCGCTGGACACTGTGGGCTTTAGGAGGTCATAGGAGGTCACCCAGGCCATGCACATCCAGAGCCAGTGAAGCTGATTCTCCTCTGGGACAGCTCTGCTCGGGTGCCAAGCTGCCCAGAGACTGTCCTGGCTGACCCTGGAGGGACTGCTGGCAGCACCACACGCAAGTGGGCAGTCTGCCTGTACCCTCAGGGACATCTTTGGGAGCCTGGCACCATGCCCTGCAGATAGTTGATGCTGGCTGCTCTGAGTGCTGGCACAAGGCAAACCCCCAAAATGCAAAGTGGAAAAGGTCAGTCGGAGCAAGCTTTCTGCTCCACAGCCTTTGCAAGCGCTTAGTAGCATTTGATGAGTATCAGTTGGGGTTTTTTAATATTACTCATTGCAAATGTTAAAAAGAGGCTGTTTACAGCATCTGGTATGTCTTTTATTACTCTGCATGATTTTGGCTCAGTTAGTACTGTAAGCCTGGATTTTTACAGTTCTGCAAATTATTTTCAGCCCTGGCTTTCTCTCCTGGTCTTACTCATCACAGTGACAGCAATCCACATCACTGCTGTGGGCTGCTTTTTAGGAAGTGGGCACATGATGACACACTGAGAAAACAAAGAGCCAAACCTCATTTGGGAGACTCCACTTACTCCCCGTTTAGCATCACGTCATGCCATCATAATAAATCTTTGCACAAAGGGGTTGACAAGCAGAAGATGAAGGTGGGGATTGACAAGGAGACGCCAGTTTCTGCAAGGAAGATTGGAAAATCGACATTTTCTAGTTTTTATTCCGACAATATGCTTTCCTGAAAGTCACAGAAACGAGGCCCTGTTTAGTAAAAGCAGGGACACCTTTTAGCAATCACACCTCCTGGTTCTCCCTCAGGCTGCTCTGCAGCGCTGCATCGTCCCCGGACGCCTGGCTGGGGGCTGGTTTTGTGGCCGGGATCCCGCGGGAGCCGCCGTGCCCCGGGCAGCCACCGCCGCTCCCGCAGCTTGCGCTTTGCTCCTGCTCCCTGCCGGCGGCTGCCGGGACTGCGCCGGGATCCGCCCCGGGATCCGCCCCGGGATCCGCCCCGGCTCTGGGGCATCGCCGGGACGCGCTGGTCACCAGGAAGGACTGCAGCTCCTGAACCTGCCTTCTCCTCCTCCTGCTGACGAGCACACGCACGATTTTTCAAGCCTGCAGCGCAAGCATTCTTGTGATGTTATAATTTATTCTAGATATTGTAGAATGATAGGATCATGGAATGGAGGGGCTTGGAAGGGACCTGAAAGATCACCTGGTTCCAGCCCCCTGCCGTGGGCGGGGACACCTTTCACTAGACCACCACCTTCCACTAGACCACTAAGTGCTGGTTTCACAGCATTCCATCAAACTCACCCTTAGGCACTTCCAGGGTTCCACATCGGCAAGTTCTCTCTGGACACTATTTCAGTGGCTTACCACCCTCATAAAAAAGTTTTTTTCTAATATCTGATCTAAACCTTATCTCTTTCAGTTTGAAACCATTATGTTTTGTCCTGTCACTACATGCCCTTGTAAAAAGCCCTTCTCCATCTTTATTTTAGCCTCCCTTCAGGTAATGGAAGGCCACAATTAGGTCATCCCAAAGATTTCTCTTTTCCAGGCTGAGCAAACCCAATTCTCTCAGCCTTTCCTCACAGGAGAGTTGCTCCATCCCTCTAATCAAATTAGTGGCCCTTCTCTGGACTCAATCCAGCAAGTCAGTGTCCTTCCAATATTGGAGATCCAAGGTGCATGCAAAACTCTTTCCTATTCCAAATAAAAATACAAGGAAGGAAAGGAAAGAAGAAGGCGGAAAATATTTGACATATCCAGAATGAAAATCAAAGACTGCTTGTAAAGTTAAAAATACAATTCAGTAAATGATGGGGCAATTTGCCTTGTTCATGCCCTAAAGAAAGGGAAGTTGAGGTCAGGTGGATACAGGACATGAAGCCAGAAGAATCCATATCCAGCACTGTTATAGAACAGGCACTGCTTCCAGAGAGATTCCTCAATGCCTTTTGCCACAATTCCTATTCCAGTAACACAGAGATATCAGCAGTTCTCAGTGGTCAGGACCAGGAAACTCTCTGGCCCAGTATGACATTGTATTCTTTTTCAAAATGCCCTAAAGCAATCCTACCAAGAAGTTCAGTCTTTAGGCTGGGAATTCCATAACGTTATTCTCCAGTGTTCTCCTTCTGAGACAGTGAAATGCAGACACTAAACAGGAAGACAATCATAAACACCTAAGAGCAGACTTTTGCAATTCTACCTTCCCCTCTTTTGATGTGCTTAAAGGGATTATAATTTAAATGTTCATATTAAATAGTAATTATTTTAATCAGCAATAAGCATATTCAGACTGTAATAAGAAATGGTCCAATGGAATTTTAGAAAAAGAGATAAGGTGGGAAAAATATCTTGGTAAAGCATTCTTTTCATGCTATTTTCTGTCCAAAAGATAGGTCTCTCCTAAAAATCACCACAAATGGCAATAAATACCAGAGGTAATACCTTAATCTCTCCTTGCTATAACTCACCATTAAAACATTAAGGATAAATAGCCTCTAAGTGAGGGCTCTTTTAGTTTTTTTGGGTTTTTTTTGAAGGTTCCAAGCAATTTGAAAGTTAGTATTCAAGTTATGTGAGTTAATTTGGAAATAAATTCTCAATGCTAATGTACTTACGCTGCTGTTTGTAGTGGTGGAGAGGACATGTGCCCAGTGTGGAATGGCTCTGTCCCACCATGCTGACCCTGGGTGATGTTGGGAAGACTGGCTAGGGCTTCTCATTTATTCTTTCATTATGTGAAAGAAGCTTGGTCTCAATACATGCATTGAAGAGCTGTTGCCTTCATGGCCTAATGGCTAAACATTGGTGAGATGCACTTGGACTCCAAATAAGCATCTGAATGAGGGTAAACACAATCTGCAGGTGATACTAGTCTGTTATAGCCGGGCTGTGTGCTCTGAGGTCATGATGATTTGGAACCTATTTCCATGGTGGAGTCATTGAAAATTACTGTATACCTTTGATTTAAAAGCTTTAGAGCATATTCACTTGGTGATTAACGGAAACAATTTGATGTTGCTGTAATTAAACAATATACTTCATCTTCACTCTAATATTTTTTTCTTAGGTGCTAAATCAGCAATAGATCTGTAATCTGCTGACTAAATCCATTTATCTGTGCTGTACAACTGCTGTAAAACCTTGAGGCAACTGAAAAAGAAAATGCAGTAAAATATGGAAATAACTGTAGCCATTAAAAGATATTTTTGTTTCTTAGTCTTTTGGGAAACAAGTCAAATATCATAGCTAATATCTTCCGCTCAAAATAATGGCAATTCTGTTTTTATTAAGGACACTAAACTTGCTGATATTCCAGTTCCTTTCCATTTCTAGAAAACAGAACAGATTTCTGCACTTAATTATTTTTCAAGTCTAAAAGGGGAACCCAGTGTTTTGAAATAAGCTGCACAGTCAATCTGGTTACATATTTTGCAACAGCTGACCTGCAGCCTACTCCTCATCTATTTCCATTTACATGTCATACCATTTTGGAGTTTCATAGCCTGTGACATCCTCCCTGTCCTAGTTTATCACTGTGTCTCAGTTCTAGACTCTGTCCAAAGCCCTGGGGCCATGCCTGCCTGCCTCAATTCAAATGGATGCTGGCATAATCCAGGAGCTGAAACATGCTGAGATTTGAAGCTCTCTTGTAAGTTCATCCGAAGGGGCATGATGAAGCAGACCAGTGTAAGAATAAGGTTACACTCGTAACCACAAGGAGGACAAAACAAAAAATGGAAAATATCCGAACAAAGACAGGGCAAAGCAGAACGTGTCAGTACTAGTAGGACATTTCTACCATCAGGGATCATAAATGTTTGTTTCCTGAGGCATGCATATTAGAAGCAGCTTTTGTGGTAATATTTTTATGAGTGGATTAAAGGTGGAGTATATATTTTTTTCTGTTAAAACAACAACACTCTGAAGTGATACACTGCTGAAGCACATGGTTCAACTCATAGAGGAGAACTAATAAAAACAAGCCTTATTTATGTGTGGAAATAAAAGCTGTGGGTTTCTCCCTTTCACCCTGCCCCCACAATGACACTGCCAACTCTTTGCACTGTTCAGTCTCATCCCTTAGACTTGTAAGTAAGCTGGGGATGAAAAGTGTGCCTTTGTTCCCTGAAGTATCAAAGGGAACTGTGATGTTCCTTTCTCATGCCAATCATTATAACAGTCATTAAGTCAGCACAATGGGTGCCTGGCTTTCATGTCCTTAGGGTTGATGGCACACATACAAAATATGACTGTTATTGTTATTTTTACTATTTTTAGGCATACTTTGTTAAGACTACAGCAAGCTTATGAAAAGAGCAGACATTCAATTGGTGGTCTTTCTTAGGAAGCCCCATGTGAGGCAAATTGGGTGAGGAAAAAGCACCAGGTGAGGGTCATCATCAGGAAAGGAAAAAGCCAGACCAGTTCTGGTCTTTCCTCCCTGAGATTTGTCCTACATTGGGACCCTGTTGGCTTTGGAGAGACTAGAATGAAGCACCCAGGCATCAGCTATTTGATCTGAGAACCAGCTATGTAGCACACTTGTTACTAAATTCTGCCAAGGAAAAGAAGACCTAGCAGATGTAGCTTTCTTTTAAATATATTTTGTTGTTTTTGTAATTAAAAAGAAAATATATTGGAAACATAAGATTATTAAAACATAGTGACTCATTCTCAGGTGTGCTGTGAAAGCCAGGACAGATTTCTGCCAGGCTTTTCCCTAGTGGTGAACCAAACATTTTATCTCAACTGGATTTTTATTTGATCTGATTTAATTGTTAGTTGAGGGGGCTTTTTTGTTTGTTTTGTTGGGGTTTTTTGTTTGATTGGTTTTTTGGGGCTTGTTGTGGGCATGAAGGAAATTGTGAATCTGGAACTTTCAAGGTGTTCTGCAGTGTGTTAGGTTTGAAAATAAATTATTATGATTATTCATATCAGCCATCTCAGTAACATGGAAATCCTCAGATCTGACCAATTTAGCATCAATAATAATTACAGTGTCAACTTTCTGTTGCATTCTTTCATCTTTATCTTATTTTATCAATGAAGAAATTGTGATCTAGAGTCACTAAAAGATGCCAAGAGGTAAAAAAAAAATCAACAGGGAGTAGAAATTAGTTGTTTCAGGTTTCAGCTTGAAACAGATGGTCTTTATGGGTCCCCCCCAACTCAGAATATTCTGAGAATGTTTCCCCTTAAACAGCAACAACAACAACAAATCAACTTGTGAGAATCAAGAGATTTCAAAATTCAAATGACTTAGACCCAAGTAGCAATATGTACCCTATAGCACCTACATGTACATGATTGCACTTGATACATTTTACTAGTATGTTCAGTAAAATACCTTGAATGATCACATAATTTAATTTCCAAAAGCCTGATACTGCAAATCCTCTGTAGATATCACAGAACATCCAATCTCTGTAAACCCTATGGGATAAAAAACAGTGGAAGCAGATATTCAAATATACCTTCAGAATATAAGTGAAGGTCAACAAACCTATGAGAAAAAGCAAGACAGAGCAAAAGTTTGTCTAGACATACATTACTGGAAAAGCTGTCTGAGGTATCTAAAAAGCCTTTTTCATGGTCCTTACCAAGGGTTTGGCACAGGACTGATGAATTCTGCTTTTTAATAAACCTCAAAGCTTGCTGTTATAGGAGCCCATGTGTGTGGTCATTTCCATAGAAGTTTAGAAATCCAAGCAGAGTGGATGAATTGAGGGAAGTTATTTGTTCTTTGTGTTAGTCATTAAGTGCTACCATGTTAAACTGAGGTACCCAGACATCTGTGATCGAAAAAGTAATTTGACCAACTATTTTTTGACCTTCCCTCATATGCCAGGCAGTTCTAGACAGAACTTTTTACTTCAAAACATTATTTACATATTCTACTTTACTTTGTACAGGTTTATACAAAAGTATTCATTGGCTGAACATAACAGAACTATGATGCCTGCCAAGCATAAGCTCCTTGATTGGAAATGAAAGCAGCACTCAGCTCTCCCTGGCTGTTAACTCATAAATCCATTGACACAAGGCAGGAACTCTAATCAGCAATTAAATGTCTTGAATTTGCAAATGCTCATCTTTACATGGTATCGGTTATCGGGATATGGTAAAGTAATATTGATTTACTAAAATCAAGCTAATTTACTGGCGATTTCTTTGAAAAAAATACCTATGCAGTACATTGTAAAGCACAACACTGTAACACATGATTGGCAGCTCTTTCTGGATGGATTGCAGAAAGAAAACAAAAACAGCATAGGCCATATTCCTGTGAGCACTGGTGTAATTTCACAGAGACATTGTCAGACCAGGCAAATTTCACAGACTCAGTGCTAGGTTCTCATCATTATATTTCCTCCTGCAATTATGTTGATTTCCCCCACTATTCAGTAAAAACAAACAAAAAGCAAACAAACAAAAAACCAACACAAACAAACTGAAAAAAATCATCCAAACAAATACAAGCCCCTCCCACATACACAAAAAGAACCCCAAACCACTTTGTCAGTGTATTCCTGATTCTTCCGACCTGCCACACCTGGCCATGGCCTAGGGAAGAAGCCATCAAGACAAGCAGCATCCTTGCTGGACCTTGCTGTGTCTTCCTAAGAGAAATTGTAGGTTAGTGTTACCCAATCCTGTAATAACCTTATGTAAGCCCTTTCCTTTGCCACTTGACACAGCACAGACACACAGCAGTACAAAAGAAAATGCATTGAGTCTTAAATGTCTCAGAAAGGAGCCAAACAAATAGTTAATCACTTTTTGGGCATGGGTGGCAGCTGTGCAGTCAGCAACAGCCAATACTAGGACAACAGATTCTGTTGAATGGTAGCTGGTGGCTTGATTTTTTTTTTTTTTAATGTACCAGATCACACAAAATAGATACATCTTGCATAAGAGCTGGATTAGGAATTAGTTGCCCCAGTACTTGTTCAGAGTTTGTATGTTTGGCTATTTCCATTACAGCTTCAGGTCTTTGCTGTCTGCAAAGCAGCACCTCAATCAGGTGCACAGAGAGACTTTTAGACACAGGGGTGCTCACAGGCAGAGACTGCTCTAGAGCTGGCTTTGGTAGAGGTTGCAGCAGTCAAAGGGCAATCACACAGCCACAGAATCACACAGAATCAACAAGGCTGGAAAAGACCTTTGGAATCATTCAGTCTCACCAAGGACCTAAGACCACCTTGTCAACTAGACCACAGCACTGATTGCCACATCCAGTCTTTCCTTAGACACCTCCAGGGACAGAGGCTCCACCTGAGCAGCCCATTCCAGTGCAATCACTTTTTCTGTGAAGAACTTATTCCTAATGTCTAGCCTAAACCCCCACTAGCACAGCTTAGGACTATGTCCTCTTGTCCCTACCTGTGCCCTTGAATAACCAAATCTTCAGCCTGTGAGGACATTCCTCAGAAACTACTTCACTCTGCACCAGCAGGAACTGTTCCGGCTCAGCCTCCCTTGCTTCTCCCTGCTTCTCCCTGTCATATGAAACAGAGAGGAAAAGTCAGGATTTGTGTTCCATTTAGCCCAATTTCACCCACTGATTGATGGAGATACTCTCTGTAACTTCAGGATGTGAGCACAGACCCCCCAAACACATGTTTTTAGAGAGCTGGTGCAGTGAAATTGTGCTGTGGTCCCTACCTTGCAGGGTGCACTGAGAAACTGAAGGCCAGGTCTTCAAGGGTATGCAGTCACCTAACCATTATTGATTTCCTTTGAGTCATAGAGGAAGTTGTTGCTAAAAGAGAGGCTCCAGAACCCAGGTTAGGATCTTAATCACTGTCATTTTGCAGTTAATCCAATTATCCTTCCAATTTATTCAGTACTTCTCAGTCAATTGCATACAGTGGAACATTAGAATGCAATACTGGGAGCACAGCAGCCAATTACCAGGACATATCCACATTCACCGAGACCTATCAAGCTATTAAAATGCTTTTTTTTTTTTTTAAACAGGAGAATGCCCTAGAAAAGTCTGTGCTGTAATTTCCATGCACTGTCAGAACAAATCGATCAAGAGTAGCAGTTCAGGATCCTGGTCTACCACAAGGAATGAGGGAATAAAGTGTAGTCCCTCTTCACTAATCAGCTACTCCTCCACAGGCAGCTGGCAGTGCAAGCAGGACACCTAAGGGCAATCTGTAAAAAGATTATTTACTATTAATGAAATTTTGTAACCTCTAAGGTACGAAAGTGTTCCTCAGACAAAGTTTCTGGAGGTAAATCCTTGCTTCCATTTGGAACCCATTAAGCAAAGAACTAATCCAGTGGGAATGGCTGCTTATATAAAACCAAAACAGACTCCTCTCCCTAGGACAGATTTTGTAAGCCAGACATGAATTTTCCACGGGTTTATGTGATTTAATGCGGCATGCTGGCACCAACCAGTGGGGTTTGATGCAGTGTATACCTGGTCCAAAGTCTTCTCACAGAAGTGATTCTTGATCTGTCATGTCTATCCCTAAATTTAGAGGTCACTGGGAGAACGACTTTCAACACAAATATAAATAGTATGGAAATTAAACCCTTCCTCTTATAAAATATTTTGCAGGTTGAGAGACTCACATTGATTCATGGATCTGTGGTGTCAGACCGGCTTTGAGATGCTGTTTAAGTATCACTCTACCAATTAGCAGTATGTTCTCTAAAAGGTACAATTTATGAGCTGACAGGCAGCATTAATTTGATGACACTGCCAGAATACTTATAAAATTCAATTAGTCTCAACATTGGTTAAAAAAAGAGAGTGCAAACAAATTGACCAAGGTAAATACAGCATGCATGTAGGAGAGGTTTCCCTTGAGTTTTCCCAAGAAAAGAACCCCACATTACTAAAGAAAGTAATCCCTGTTCTCTTTGGGCTAAACAAAATGCAAATATAATTATGGGGGTGAAGGCTGCAATGCAGAATTTTGATATTTTTACTGGGAGTAATGTTTAATGGCCCAGTAAAACTGTAATAACATACAGAGCCATTCATCTCCAGGCCTCTGAGACAAAAATATTCCAGACACAGCCACAGCGAGGTTGTTATCTGGCGAGCATCAAGGAAGACAAAAGTTGGATGTGTTCCAGTCACTTCCAAATGAGCAATGTGTGTGAAGCTGGTAGTTATAACACTATTTTCAGTTTCCATCCAGAAAGGTAATAAGGTGACAGAGAAATTCAAAGATGTCACCCGTGGTCTTGGCAGACCCAGCAAGGGCTGCAGCGAGTACTGACCAAGGGAGGGGTGAGTTTGAGTAGTGAGGACATGCGAGGATATATTTGCCTCAGGTCCCCCGCACACAACTTCAACTTGCCATTCCAACTTTATGGTGCACAGCAAACCTGGCCCTTGACCCAGAGGTCCAGGCTGTCTATGTACAGATTATATGCAGGGTGACAGGCAGCCCCGGGACAAGCACAGCTGGTGTTTGGCAAGACCATGTGACAAGATGCACAAGCAACTGCAAAAATTTTAAGCAGCTACCACAAAGAAAATATCTTCTTAGAAGCCACTTAATTTACAATTTTCATGAAAACTTAAAAACTTGCAGCAGTTGCACTTTGACTTTAAAACGTGTAATTTCTGTCCCAGGCTCTTTTCTAGCAGCAATATTGTAACTACAGCTCAGACTAGTCTTTTTGCCCAGAGGAAGCACCACCAGCAAAATGTTTCCCCAACAACTACGCCAAAATCATTGTGCAAGAACCAGACTGTGCATCCTTTCCCTTGCCACTAGCACACAAATTAACAGAGCAACCCAGGGAACAGGAGGGATTTATTTTGTAGCTGTTAGGACTTGCCTCTCACATGAAGGAGATAATCTCACAAGATTTACTCCTATGATGGAATATTCCAATCATTCCATGGATTTCAGGATTAGTCATATTTGAGGCACAATTTTTTTAGCTGTTTTGAAATGTCAGGAAAGTGAGCTTTCAAAATTAACTGCTTGTTGGGCTGGTTCTGAAAGATTTTAACTCAGTTAATACTTTCCAATGCTTTTGCAGAAAAAAAAAAAGGTGCAACTGAATGGCTTATTTTCTGAGAAGCATCATTAGAAAAGTGCTGGGATGGGGCAAATCAACCTTCAATTTTGCAATGTATTTTAAGGTTTTACTGAACATCCCCATGGAAAATCTAATGTGTGCTTAACCAATAGTGTATGTCACAGATAATATTTTCTATTTCTTTGTTCCTTCCAAACATAAGAGCCCCTTTGCAGGAGGGTGTTGTGGACTTTGATTTCCTGTCAGTCCATAGAGGGACGGCTGAAGAAGCAGGATAAAGCATTTTCCTTTCACCTCCAAGAACTTTGTGTTCACATCCTGAGTATTGTCTGAAGCAACATAAGGCCTGAGTTTCTATTTTCTATTGATATACATGTTCCTTGTATCAAGTGTCAGTGAACAAAACCCACCATAATGACTGAGACAACAGGCCTCATCATTTTTCTTAAACAGCAGGAAGTAACCAAACCAGATGATCCATCTAAAAAAATTGACTGAAGTTGGCCACAGACTACAGTTAAGCATTTCTGTCGAACATGAGAAACCAAGCTGTGTGATTCTAACCTTAACAGACCTTACAGAAAAAGTTTCACTGTCCTCCTTGGGTATGACACGAATCTGACACACAGCTCATGTCCTAAGTGAAGTTAAATGGAGCAAGGGAACAGAAAAAAGCAGAGAAAAATTTAAAACCCTCAAAAAACTGCTCAAAAGTAATGTCTTTGCTTTTTTTCCCCTTCCCTTTTCTTTAATGAATAGGTTGGTTTTTAAATAACAGCTGCTGAAAATATCTAGAGAGACTTAGCTCCCTGTATTAACACAAGGAACCTGTCATTACATGGAGAGACTTGACCAGGAGGGTTTCCTCCTGCAACTGTTTGTGTAAGGAACCATGTTGAGGAGTCATCCCCCTTGGTTCAGGGAGAGGTTTTGATCTCATTCAAATGATTCATGACATTACAGTGCTATGTTCTCTTTGGATGTTTGATGTTTACAGTGATGTAATTTCTTATGTTTTGAAGCATTGTGACTTTTTCTTTTCCTTCTACCTGCCTGTTTTTGAGGTAGTCATCAGACAAGGCAAATGTTCTTCTGAAGGAGTACTCTGAGTTCTCATAAAAAGATACTCTAATTGTCCAGGCACTTGCACAGCCCAGCCCTGTTTATAATAACCTAAGGGGCAACCTCTGTGCCAGAAATAGTTTACTAGGGAAACTGGAAGTGTTTAAGTCACTCTGTAACTTGCCCAAGGTCAATGTAAATGTTCCACCTGGGCAAACAACGAGGGAGGACATGTCATTGCAAACCTTGAACAAGGGATGCCAGAGCAAAAGCTGAACCAACTCAGAACAGCGTGTCAGACTCTAAAGATTTCGAAAACTAAGTGTTTAGGAACAAACCCTAGATTCAAACCAGTCAGGTCCCACTGACTGAACACAACATCATCTTCTTTACATCCCGTTTTGACCATCCAGCTTGGCATTGCTCCTACTCACCACACACCACCAGTGTCCCCTGCAGCAGCACCTGTGGTGCCAGGCAGGGTCTCTGGGGGAAGTGTGACCCAGAGCTGTGACAGAGATGTCCAAGTGCACAGGACAAGCTGCAGTGCAAGATGCAATGGAATCAGGGGATCAAGTCACCCTGGAGGATGTATTCTCTGTTCCCACAGCTTCTCCCCATCTTGACATATTACATTTCGGCCTCACCAGCATGTTTGATGCTCTCAGAGATATCAGAATTTCAGCATTTTAGAGGTCCAGTTCAAATATCCATACTACTGAAACCAGCACATTAATCCAAAACAATCCTCCAATTCCATGAAAGCACAGATTGAAAACAATCCTCTTCATCCATTTTCACAATCACATTTGCTTCAGAAAGCCTATTTTCAGTTTGAAATTTGAAACATGTGGGTAAGCTTGTTACAAACACTGGCTCTGATTAAAAGAAAAGCTTTACTTTTGGGTCTCTTTAGATTAGGAGAAGCAAAGTTTCTTTCTGTTACTTTACATCTCTAACTCTTTGCATCTTTCTCTGAGTTTGACAGTGCCAAGATTGCTTTGCAATGCTGTTTTGGCAGTGGTGAAATAGCATATGCTAACAAAAATATTCATTCATAATTTGTTCCTAAGTATTCCAGCCAACCTTTTGTCTTCAGCCAAGGCAAGCAAGTGAACAAACATATTCAGGCTTCAGTTTTCAAGCACTTTATTCACTGCACTTAGAATTAGCTGTGCTTCACTTTTCTGAAAACATTTGTACCCGCTGTTTCTGGCAGGTGCTTCCTTTTGGATCATTGCAGTAGAACATTAGATAATTCAAGAATATCCTTAGAACACTCAATGACATTTCTTCCCTCCATTAACTCTTCTAGCTCATCTCCACCTTTGCAGATATTTTTTCCCAGTGTATAGTAAGGAAAAAGAAAAAGTAATTATTTTAGACATGACTGCATCTACTCACATTGTGGTTTAGCCACTCTCACATGCATAGACTTAGTACTCAGAGTCTGTACAAAGTTCTAAAAACAGAGCTAAACACATTGTCAAAGAAACTATTTACACATCAGCCCAACTTTTCTGCACAATTAGCTTTTGCCACATGCATGTGCCTCTTTTTACAAGCATGTCACATGCTTCCTACAGTGAAAGTAAGGGAGTGCTGTTGGACCCCTAGGCTTCAAATGTTATGTGTGCTTTGTGTCCAAGTATTGTCTATCTAACAATGGAGCTATTGCACGGAAGCAGCAGAGCAGCTGCTTCTTTCCCCCCAGTCTTTGTAGAACAAAGCACCAGGCTCCTCAGGAGTCAGCTTTGTTGTTCTGCTGTTGTATAACTGAGCTGTCATCCGGCCACAGGCACCAGTGGCCACAGCCCCCCTTACGGGAGCAAGCAGTTCAAAAGCAGGGCTGGGTTTATGCAGTTTAATTTGATGTGTCAAGCATCTTTATTACAAGCATTCCTGCAATGTTTGCTGTTAACACTCAGAAAAGAACATGTATCAAATCTAGCCAGGACATGGGGAGGGGCAGAGGACAATTTGGGCAGCAACTCTAACTTGCTCTGACAGAAACTGCAGTTTTCAGGGCCTGCATGCAAAATTAGCAAGAGTATACTTTTGCATGCTATAATATTGATCTTCCCTGAACTTCAGATGGGATTTAAAACAGTAGTGTTTGCCAATAGCAATCTAGTCTTTGCCACTTCTCTATATCCTTGAATGTCACTTCCAAGGAGAGAATAGAAATCTTTTTGCAAACAAGAAATTTATGGCTATACTAGTCAGGTCAGATGTGAATTAAATAGTATGACACACCATCCCACTCAGTGAATGCTCAGTAGAAATCCTTCTGCCAGAGATATAACATATATCATGCCACAAAACTGTAAATATTACTGTGCTCACTGATCTCAGCATAGGAAATGACACTCCTCATCAACATGTTCTTCAAGGATTCACAACAAAATGAAAAATCTGGAACCACAACCATAACCAGTTGCTGACAGTTAGACCAAACCCTTCTGGAAATTTGCCAGTGTTTTCTTCTGCCATGTCTATGCACAGGCACCACAGCAATAAAGGATTCAGAAATATTCCTGATTAAATCCAAGGGAGATTAACTACTTGATAATAATGATATGCAGATGGACAGAATTATTTAAAATGCAGTCTGTTCATTCCGGTTTCTCACAATACCTGCATGCATTTTGATTCACAGTTTAAACTTCCTGTCTCCAGCTAACCCTTTCGTAAATAAAACTGACATACTGGGCAATAATAGACTTCATATAAGTGGAAAAGCTTTTCTTCGCTGCAAACCCCGTGACTAGCTCATCTTTCAATCTTTGCTCCCAACATGTTTCTTACAACAAATCCTCTGCCACTAACAACTGTGCATGAGCTGTCCATTGTAACTGCTGACAAGAAAGAAATGGAAACAAGCTGTTTGTTTGCACAGGACCAAGAATGGTCTTGTGGCTACGATACTTTTCCTGCGACTGAAGACATATGGATTCTCATCTTAATGCAGAGCCATGATTTCTGTGTGAGCTTGTACTATTTACCTTAGCTTTTGCCTCAATTCTCCTTCTCCTAAAGAGACCATTATGACACCAGGGCTGTGGAACCACCCTGGGACAATGTCGGTATTTACTTCATTTTGATAATGAAAAGGACATTAATCATGTTTAGTTGCAGATATGAGTAATCTACAGCAACTTTCTTAACCAAACTTTCCCTAAAGTCTGTATCTAAGGCTGTTGGGGAAGCAAACACCAGCTGAGCAGGACCAAGCCGTGTTATGGTAAGTAGATAGGCACCACCCAAGGAAAGTTGCCCAAGGCCATGGGCAACTGGATAGAAAACAAAGAAAATTCCTTTTTCATAAATGAGCTCCTCCCCGGCAGCACACAAACACGCCTAAACTAGCTCTCTGCACTTAAAAAAGCCCCACCCCAACCTTCCAGACTTTTCTACCTGGCAACAGAGTCCTTTACAGGAATTGCATGCTCTTATCCAAGCATTTATGCTGCTGTGCTATGTGATAATTCCCTCACTTTTCTTCAAAAGTATAAGGCAAAAATCTCTGGTGAGCATGTTAAAGAATAAACCTTGTTATGCCTCCTCCTTCTAATGGCACACTGTTACCAGAGAACTGACTAATCAGTTGCTTAATAAAAGATGTCCTTCCCAGTACCAAGTGGAAAACAAGCGTGCTTTCCAATTAGCAAGTTCTTGGAATCCTTTCCAGCAAATATGCTTTCCCAGCCTGATGGTGCTGCACAAAATGGTGCAACTGTGAGAAAATGTGTTTGCCAATGGTAAAAAAGAAGGAAAGGTGGTTCAAATTCTTTACCCCCTGTTCTTACATGCTTTATTTCAAACAGCGCTGTTTCCCTTTCTGCTCCATGCTCTCCCCTG
The DNA here is from genome assembly GCF_014805655.1 of Passer montanus. Lineage (NCBI taxonomy): Eukaryota > Metazoa > Chordata > Aves > Passeriformes > Passeridae > Passer > Passer montanus. The sequence goes on along the minus strand of NW_024366591.1, from coordinate 22,877,467 downwards.
CCCATTACCCCTGTGCAGGACTGGAAGCACTTAACCTGACCCCACATTCTTCATTAAAAGGTAAGCAACACACTCTTCAGAGAGCTGCTCTGTCTGCTTATCTTAGCACCAATCTCACCCACCATATTTTTAATCACTCTGATGTCTGCACCCGTGTGCTGCATGCCCTTGGGCTCATGAACCTTATCATAATGTCAGTCTGTATAGAGCCATGCACTCTCTCTGTCTATAAATAACAGAAGTAATTATTACTAGTAAATAATATATACTAGCTCATCTAAAATGAATCATGTTCTCCAGTCACCCTGGAGAATGAATAAAATAGGCAAAGCTACAAGGCATCACTTCAAAATACTTCTTATATAATTATTATGAAATTGCATTAGGCTATGACTCATTCCTGCAAATGTAAGGTTCATTAAGGGTAATTAAAATAAGTTACTATCTCTTCAAAGCAGTGACTCAGAGGCTGCTGCCCATAGTGGAGTGCAGTGAAGTCAGAGAGAAGCTCCTCTATTCCCACCAAAAAAGCAATTGCAGCTTATTGATGCACTGAGTAGGCTCAGTCTGCTCTTCCCTTTAGTCCATTTAGCCACCAGGTTTGGATTTTTTCCATATTCATGAAGTTAAAGCATCTACATATTAACTGTCTTACCAGGGCTGTAGGGAAAAAGAAGGGGCCTAAACACAACTGTGATATACCCAAATGCCCTTTCCCTAAATGATTGTTTTCAGGATTAAAAAAAAATGGTGTTGTCTGTGTGTAATGTGTAACAACATAGCAGTCATCTGACCAAACTAGCAGCTTGCTAAGGGTAAGCTGCCATCCTTAGTAGGCATATATGGATCATTTCATGACAGAAGTCAAGCTGCAGCTGAGATCACCAACTGTGGGAGGAATTACAGCAAGGCAAGAGATACACTGCGCCCATGTATATCTGTACCATAGCTGACAAGAGTTTGTATTATCAAATCTTCTTTAAAATGCATGCCTTAGCTGAGTCACATCAGAATAATTAATGCAGTTAGGGAAATTTGTCACCAAAATATAAAGCTACTGAATAAAAATGAGTGTAAAAACCAGGAGAATTTGGCTGCACTCCTCTCCCACTCTCCAGCACTAATGACAGCTCATAAGTAGCTCTTTGTTTATCTCTGTCATGGTTTTCCATGCTCTACAGTTGGTGCTCTGTATTTTCTAGTATGATTTGTTTTGCTAAATGCATTTTATTTTTCATAAGTATATCCTTTTCATGAGCTTTTTAGTTCTTTTGATGTCGGAAAAGCCAAACATCAAATACATTTCTCATTGATATTCTTAACAGTATGTCCTATCAGCAGATTGCTGCCCACATGATCAGAATTAACTTAAGGAAAGAGTATGCTTTCAATATTTAAATTAAATCAACATATAAAACTAGTGCTGAGAAATATATTTCTTGGGAATACATGATTAAACCAATATCAGGTTAAAGAATGTTTTCTCATTATAAAACCCTTTGCAATAACACAGATCATAACTGTAGTAATCCATGATAGTTCAATATTAATTAACCAGCTTATTTTGCTTAAAACTTAGCAGCCCTTCTAAAGCTTGAGAAAGTGTTGTGCAATATCCCTAATGGAACACATGCAGAGTTGAACCTGTTTATAAGCCTAAGCAGAATGAATCTAATAGAAGAAGCTGTCAGATACACTGAAGGAGGTGGAGAGTTCACACTGTCCAAGTCAGGTTAAGTGTAAACAGAGTTTAGAAAACCTACCTTCTCTTTCAGGCCTTGCAGGCACATTCCCAGTATTGAGTGGTTGCTTCATCACTTTTTCTACACCAAGGGGACACTAACAAACCATCTTGAGACAAGACCCAGCTGAATATAACACATGATATTGTCCATTGACCCCAGGGCCTCAAAGCCAGGGTGGAATTCATTTAGCAAACTAATATTCAAATAAATTTAATTGCCAATTGCATATATATATATGTAAAAAGTATGTGTGTGGGTTCTTTTGGTTTTCTTTTGGGTTTTTTTTTTGGGGTTTTCTTGGTTTTGGTTTTTTTTGTGGGCTTTTTTTTGGTTGGTTGGTTGGTTGTTTTTTTCTTTGTGATTGGGAACAGAGATTGTAACTGTTGAAACCAGTCTGATCTGAATTCATATCTAGGTTTCCGAATAACCATGGTACATCATTGGGTATAAGCCCACTGGTGTAAGAGGAGGTGTGCATTTATTTACATTTTTGTGATTGTACAGGATCTGGCCAGGATGGAGTTAGCTTTCCTTGTGCAGAGCAGTGCCTTGCATCTCTGGTTAGAGTGGTGTTGATACCACCCTGGTGTTTTGGCTGCTGCTCGGCAGCACCTGCAGAGCATCAAGGCTGTCACTCTAGTCTTTCCCACCAAATGCTGGCAGGATGGAGGTGGGCAAAAGGTTGGAAGGGGAAATAGTCAGGACAGCTGACCCCAACAGACCAAAGGCCTATTCTATACCATGTGGTGCCATGCGTGGCAACAGAAGTTGAGAGAAAGGGTACTGAGCTGGGGGAGACCGGAGCTAAAGCATTTGCCTTCCAAAGCAACCACTGCATGTGCTGAGGTCCTGCTTTGCAGGAAGTGGCTGGACACTGCCTGCTGGTGGGAATAGAGAATTCATCTCCTCATTTTGCTTTGCTTCTGTCTGCAGCCCTTTATTTTCTTATTAAACTGCCTTTATGCCAACCCATGAGCTTGTCCATCTCATTTTCTCTCCCTGACTTCTTAAGAGGGAGTGAGAAAACAAATTGTGCAGAGATAGGTGTCTGGCAACCAGACAAGGTCAAGTCACCACAATAATATTCACTAAATTTAATCTCCTATGCCTTGATATGACTGATCTTTCTGTTCTGAGCTCATCACTGAATCTGTCTGTTCTTCAGGCCTCATCTGTACATCTCCTTGTCCTTATGATTCAGGACCTCATGTGATAAAAGCTATAAAGGCACTCTGTTAATTAGGTCTTGCACCAATCTTTTACACAGAAACATCACATTACCGTTTTGGCAGATCACTTTGCACAGCAGCTCTCTTGTATAAAATGAATTTTTCATCCCAAAGCAGTGAGTCATGGATGTGCAACAGCACTCTAAAATAATCAGCATGACAAATAATTAGCCCCAGTAAATAAAATCCTGTTGACTCTTTAGGGATAGAGGTGATAATTTTTTACACAGAAGTACAGCAGATCATACTAAAATCCTTAATTGACACATTAGGACAATTGTAATGATATTAATCAGTGTTCTGGCAACTGTATCAAATGTTTCCTTCATATAAAGTTAGTCCCTCTCTTTGTTCCTCAGAAATCTTTGAAGAGCTTAACTAGACAAGCAAGGAAGCTTACTAAAATATTGCTCTGTCCCCCTTTTCACAGGAATGTTCTCAGCACTCCAGAAGAAATTCAGTATTTTTCACTAAAATTGCTTCTTAATGAAAAAAATGTAAAAATCCCTACTAAGTTATATTAGTCACCTCATATGCAAGAAATCTTGAACTTTGCTCTGTATTTCTAAAAGAAATAGTTCAGACTCCAAATTATTTGCCTTCCTGAAATATGATGGACTTAGGTTCCCTTATTAGTGTCCCTCCTATAAAGCATCCATTGCTTCATCAATGGAATTTCATTAGTGTGAAAAAAGAACCACCAAAGACATTATTGTAGTACCTGGAAAAAATGCATATGAATTATGCATAATTGTGTGTTATAGAACCGTGGGAGATTGTTTTTATTATAACCATTATCTTGTCCTTCACACTCCTTCTTTCTTATTTATGCTTTTGATTTGTCTCCATATAAACTCCCAGAGACCTTGTCCCTGTAATATCTGTGGCACTAATGGGTGGCACTAGGACATCAATAACTACAATGTTATTGCTTATAATGCTCATCCAAAAGACTTAGAAGCAAACTAGCATAGGTACAAAATTAGTTAGGGTATACATATATAAAAAGCAATTTCCTTTAATCAATACATCACTTTTATTGAACAAAACTGGGCATTCAACTGTCTGAATTGTGTCTAATGACTGCATTTAGTGCTATTCTTCATGTTAACCAGTACTATAGTGAATATCAGAGCATGTTGGTCAGTTTCTATGTGCCATCATCCAAAACAAAGATTTGTGCTTTCACTGGAGAAAGCATACTCACAGCCAGATCCTGATCAAATCACTACAGATGCAGTTTATCGAAGAGCATATCCTTCAAATACTTGTTGTAGTATTCCAGGATAAACTGAAACCAAAAATTCAAGTTATTCTTGATTACATATGCTTTCTTTAATCCACTGTATTTAATCCAATGAGTTCAAGGAAGAAATAAGCTGTTTGTCCTGTGAGTTTGTATCCATTGAGACAGCTTTTGATAGAATCTTACTTTTATTCCTCCCAGCTACTTTCATGTAGCACAGTCATGGTTTTAATGTATGTAATTTTGAAAAGTTGGTTTGATTTTCAGTGGAAAATCCCAGACATTGCCATGCCTCAGCAGCTTTGGAAGGCGTTCACAAACTCAGTGGCCCATTTATTTAAAAGCTGAGCTTTAAATTGTTTCTGTGCCACAGGAAACATTTTCAGCCATATTTTCAAATAGTGCAAGGAATGTCTGAAAGACAGACATTCTGCACTAAGACATGTAATTAATTTTGTCATTGAGGAACACATCCCCAGGCCCCTGTGAGGATGAGATTGATTACCATTTCCCTCTTTTTCTTGGTCACTTTGTCACTTTTTTTTTTCTTAATAATAAAAGAATTAAAAGTGGACAACAAGTACTTTCTAAGGTAGGTAATTGGTTTGGCACAAGGATGTCTGAGTAGGCTGGGCCCCTTCAGCTTGGGGAAAAGAGAACTCGTGACAACAAGTGACAGTGACCACATGACAATGTTACAAGTGCTTGGGAGGGAGTGAAGAGGCATCAGGATTTTTGCCACTCTCAGTAAAAATCGAGGGCCCATCAAATGAAGATGGTGGGAGCCAGGTAAAATGAGAGCTGGTTCTTTGTGCAGCAGGTGCTAGAACTATGAAATTCACTGCCCAAAGTCAGACTACAGGCCAACTGAGGTCTCCAGGAAACTGGGTGTGTGCATAGAAAAGATACCTTTTATTCTGGAGATTCTATCAAAGAAGCTTATATTGTTATCACTGCTCCTGAAGAACGTACTTTTGTCCAGTGTTGCAGAAAAAAATAAAGGACTAGATGGACTCTTTGTCTTATATCTTTGTAACAGTTTTAATATTTTTTTGCTATATATTCTTGTGACTCCACTTTCTAGGAATTGAGAAAAATGTTCCATTGTGAGAGTCCTTACAAATGCTTTTGAAGCAGCTCACCAGCTTTAGCCAAGGCTGACAGCTGCAGCAACATTTCTGAAATAGTAATGGGGTAGAAGTTTTTTGAAAATCATTGGGAAGAACAATAAACACATACAGATTATTCCTGGAATTACAGAATGGCCAGGCTTGGTAGGGAATTCTGGAGGTCATCTTGTCCAACCATCATGCAGGGAAGGCCACTCAGAGCCAGTTATCCAGACCCCAGGAAAAGACTTAAGCATTCATCCAAAACAGCAGAGAAGGTGTAAAGAAGAAACATAGGGGGAAAGATTTGCTTAATTTCATGGCTCATGTATCTCAGTTCTTCCTGCAGAAATTTTACTCTGAAATATTTGGGAGGACAGAGATGATATGAATTGTACTTTCAAAATCTGAATTTGATTTTATTGAGCTGGTTAGTACTTAGTCTTCCTATTTATTACCTCATTTCCTTGGCATAATTGCACTATGCCCTATGACTAAGATGTTATAAATAAACTTCATCTAAAAATGACTCATAGCTCTCAAATATATAATATCAAATTATGAAAGTAATACATATACAATGCATCAATATTTCATCAGAATCCAAATAATTGTTATGTATTGAATTGAATATATCTAAAAATATACAGATCTGACCATAACTTGGACTCCTATTGTAATAGTACAAAATAGCATGATGGACTTCAAAGAAATTGTACTGTCAGGTCCATGAGGAGCTTTCAAACACCACAGATCTGCCTTGGCCCACAAATTCTCCTTTTGTAAAGAAAGTAAAAGCCTTTCTCTCTGTTGTTATGTCCAGGATGTGGCTGGTTACCTAATACCCACTCAGCCTTTCTTCATATAATTTAGAATTTTAGTTCAAAAATATGCCTTGGGATATTTCAAGTATGAAGGGAACAATTTAAATCCCATTTTTATTTTTTGTCATGCCAAAGGGCAAATGTAATAGCCTTACACAATGTTGCACCACGTTGCATAGGCTGATGTGATATTACATAACATTGTCTAGGCACTGAAAGAAACAAATGTTTCCAACATGCACACAAAAAGCCCCAAAAGCAGGGGTCCTTTCAGTGCTGTGAATGAGCACAACAATACAGACACCATGAGGAACAAATCTGGCTTTCAGCCGAACTCATTCAGATAAGATGTAAGACCAGTGCTCCGACTGTGCTCACTTTGGCCAGGAATGAACCGGGAAATATTCTGTTTAATCTCCCAGCAAAAGGAACTGGATCCTGCCCTGTAAAACAGTGTTCCTCTTTTCCCTCAAAATTTACAGTGTTGGTAAGTTTGACAATTATTTTTGTGTCTTCTATTTCTATTTCAGTCACAAAACCAAGGTCAAAATTGAAATCTACTGTTTGTCTACATTCCTGTGGAAATATAAGGGGTGTTCAAGAAGCCAGCCATACTCCAGAGACAAGGGTCACTAGTGGACCATTACCAAGCATCTACACGCTGTTCCCTGTGTGATATTTGGGGCTGTCCTGTGCAGAAGTCCATCAGAAGATGGACTCAATGATCCTTGTGAGTCTCTTCCAACTCAGGATATTCTATTGTTCTATGAAGGTTCAGAGAATGACTTAACAATCTGTTACCAAATTTGACCTTTTTCCTTTCTCTCTTGCACATGTTCAGCATACTACCTCTGCTACTCAGACAGTAAATGCAGCCTCTGCTCAAGGAACATACTGCTGCTGCAGCAGGGAGCCCAGACTGGGATCATCCTTTTGAGTAAAGACCTGTGTGTGAGCAACAAGGGCACAACTTCAGAGTGAGATGGTTTCTAACAATCAGACTTCAGACACTGTTGGAAGAAAAAAACAAAAAGATTAGACAGCAAAATTTTAAGCCAAAGGTAAGACTGTGCCTTGAAGCATATGTCCTCCACAAAGTACTTGCACTAAGCCATTTACACAGTCATGTTAGAAAAAGGTGGCAATGTATCTGGCTAAAGTTCTCATGAGAGGTTTATATGCTCAGGTACTGTAATTGCCAACTCCATCTGGGATAAAGAAAAATAGCAATATTTCATATTTCTGTTCTTGCAAAAAAAGTGTAGCATAAACCCTGAGAAACTGCTGGACATTAGTGACTTAATGAAGGATGCCATGAATCAATTATAAACCAATCATTTTTCAATCTTTCAGATGATGACAATAAAAATAAAGTGAAAGAAAGGAAAATACAAACAAAAGTTGGTGATAGACAGGTTACAGAATGTGAAAATATGAAGCAAAGCTGTGCTTCCTCCTGCTTGGCAAATTGATATAATACAGCCAACAGAGGAAACAGAGGCATCACATCTTTAGCAGATAGAACATTACATATTTATGAGTAAAGCTGAAGAAAACATATGAATATTCATCTAATTATCTATTCAAATACATGTCCATTTTCTAAGTTAACGTGTTCAGTTTTCTTTCTCAAGGTCTTGAGGAAGCTTTTCCCATTATAATTTCAAGTGTGATATTTACAACAATAATGAGGAACCACTTTTCTGCAATATTGAATCATGAAGGATCACTGGAGAATTAAGGCAAAAAACAGGCTAGTTTAGAGAAACTGTCAAAGAATATATGAGATCTGCCCTAGAGATACTTCTTCTCTTAAACTCTGTGAAACAAAGTCTTATTTATGTAGTGGGGGATTTTAAAAATCTTTCCCTACCATAAAGAAGGATGTTCTGATGATGACAGCCAAAAGACCTCCTGGAAGTGATATGGCTCTTCAGTCCTAAGTGGTGTTATAAATAACTACATTACAAATAAGTGGCTGTCTCAGTTTAGGACTGGTACTGCTCAGTTTAGTGCCCCACTGAGACTCTCCAAACCATGTGCCATTCTCTTGTTCCCCTGCTTTCTCCTCCCACTCTCCTCTGCAGTAGGATGGAGAGGAGAATTGGGGGCACAAAAGACAAAGATCATGGGCTGAAATAACAACAATTTACTGGAAACAAAAGTGAGGTAAGACAATGAACAGCAACAGCAACAATACCAATGACAGAGGGTACAAGAAAGAAACAATTCACATGGAACATTCCCCCCCCACCTCCACCCCTCAACAACAGACAAAACCAGATGACTCCCTCTGCCACATTTGCTACACCAGAGCCACTTCTCCACAGAAGAGAGTCCCTTTTCCCTACCCTAGGCAATGATGTGAGGAGGTATAGAATGACCTCTGGGTCCTGGCCACGGCAAAAAATTAACTCTGTCCTGACCAGAACCATGATAGTGGTTAAATAAAAACTCAGTTGAAGTTTATCAGAGTTCATGCACTTCAGTGAAGTGAGATAACAGTGTCCAGTGTCTGCCACAAATATTAGCTCAGTTAGTGGTCCCACTTGTATAACATTAAAAATCTGCTTTTACAGTATTTTACATTTAAACTAAGCCAAGCCAGCAGTGCCACAACAAAGTGCACCTGAGGGTGATGAACTCAGTTTGATGGATGTCTCAAAGCCACCACAATCTGCATGTAAGGTACAACTGCCAGGTTCAGCTGCTGATCAGACAGTGTGTCTCTTTCACATCCCAATCTGGGAATTAATCTTCAATTCCAAGTCGCAGAACAGAGGAGAGAAAGGCGACGTACAGATTCAACTAACAGAAAAAAATTTGGAAGGAAGCTGAATGCATCACTGATTGTTCCTGCTTCCTAGGGCAGGGCAGGCATCTGTACATGAGGTGCTTCCTCGGAGCCTTTCCCTAGGGTATACTCAGGGACCTCCTGGTACTTGCAGCCATTCCTCAACCAGTCTATTCCAGCACTTTACTATCATTTTGAAGAAAAAGAAAAAAAGGAAAAAATGTAGAACGTCTAAGTCCCTATAAAGAACAATTGTTAGTTTTATACAGTTTCATATATTGTCACTGTCTGAGGATAAATCACACTAACACAGTTTAAATTGTCAGAGTAAAACAGTCTAAGTAGGAAACATAGTATTTTCTTTCCAAACAAAAGAAAAATGCTAGCTCCTGAGGTTTTTCTGGAATATAGGCAAAAATCATCTCATGGGTCAACACAAGTCTGTTGCAGAAAAGAAAAGCAATTTCTGTAATAGTTATGGCTCTCTTGTCCAGATCCATGTCAAAGTCGTTCTGAGTCAGAGAAATGCTTATGCCCACAAAGAAAGCTCCACACAATCTTTTTGTTCACAAAAAGATGAAAGCTAAGGGTGATCTAAGCAGAGGTCCTACTCTGAAGAATAGGAGGTTATTCTTAATAAATAGCAAAATACTGGAAGAGCAAGACAGAAGAATTATTGCGAAGTGGTGAGAAAGAGGGTAACTGAGGACAGGAGAGAACCACCTGGGATATGGCAGATCTAATTTCACACTAACAGGGCCAAGAACTTTGTATAAATGAGAGTATGAATATACTGTGCTCTGTCTTTGCTTCCCTGGTTATCTTTAGCTATAGGCAGCGTGAATTATGCAGGCCCCCAGCTAGGCTGTGCATTTACAGATGCAAAATAAAAGCCAAGTCAAAAAGATTGCTACCCTTTTTTGCTTGTTATTTTCATCTCACTCACCATTTATTATGAGGAAGGTGATGATATCTCAATCCTATACAAAACTGGGCTGAAAAATCCCCAAACACTAAGATATGCCCTGGGGCAACAAGGCAGTTACTCATGGGTCTGACACTAAGTGCACAGATAGCCTCCCTGAACCAGGAGAGATTGTTTGAATGATGCTCTGCCTAGTCTTAGGGTCTTCATGGGATGTGAGATGGGATGTGTGTCTTTGCAGGTATTAGGGGACACACAGTAAATCATACACAATGCTATCCATATTCAGGATGTTTTATTTTTGTGTACTGCAAATAGTCTGACCATACACCCTGCTTGCTTACAAAGTGACTGCTTGTCGCTGGAGGTATCATAGGCCCACTAAAGCAAGATTACTCCCATACAAGACAGTGATGAACAGCTTTCATTTCAGTCACATCCCTTTTTTTGTCTACCATAGCAAGAGCTATTCCACTGCTCTGAATGATAAAACAACTACAGACACCAGAGCAATTAAAGATTTATAGTAGCGTAAATAATTAACACTCCCCTTTCCACTGAACATAAAAGTCATGCTTAGATGAATACAAAACCAGCAGTAAACTCATAGCAGGCAGTTGAAACCAATTTATCTATGATATATCTCAGAAGTCTCACATCATCTCTCAAAAGAACATTTTCTGTTAGTCAGGCTATATTGGATATAAAGTTATATATTGCATATTTACTTGATTTTAGAAAACAATGAAGATGTCCCCTATTTCAGAATTCTTTTATGAAACCAGTCTGTTTTGTGTTTAAATGCAGCATAGTTATGTGCTGAGCTCTTCACACTCTGGAGACTGTACCATCCTTTCATCCAGACACCAGCACTCTTGTTGCCATCTGGAAACTTCATGATAAGATAATTTTTTCCCATTTGCAATTTAGGTGCTACTCTATTAGGTACCACTTTTTTCCCCCCCAGTCATTTTTCCACCATAAAAACCACAACCACAAGTTTTGAAAACAAACTCTTGAGCAGTACTTAACACAAATGCAGGCCTTAATTTAGAGGCATGCACTATTATGTCCCTACTTTTTTATCATAATGGGATGGCTTAAAATTCCTTTAGAATGTGCTTTTAAAGAACTGTTCAAAAAACAAAAAGCATGCCCAAGTTAAAATGTTAAAGTTGCAAAGACCAGCTATCAGAAGGGATGAAGCAACGCCAGAAAAAAGTGACAACATGGTAAATGTAATATAGATCCTTCTGTTGCATACATCATGGTAATGTCATTAGCTGCTTGGTCACCTGCTCTTTACTTACAGGTATTTTTCTTTCAGTCTTTGCACATAACAATGTTCTTCTGGTATGAATGAAATGGCAAAGGTTATTCTCTGCAATTTCTCTGCCTCGGTTGCTGCAGAAGCTGAAGCATGAATAGCAAAGTTGAATAAGCTCAAAAATTCTGTCTCCTAGGGAATTCCAATGTTCTCTTTCAGGTACTTCAAGTCACAATTAAAAGCAATACTTCCTGCAAGATGGAAATTATGATGAGGATTTGTTCTGTAAAACTGAAAAGCCAAGTAATTTGTCTCAGAAATGTGTTCAGAGCTTGCAAGTTCCTGCTTTCTTAGGGGCAGACTGTTACCAGATTGCCTAGTAGCCAAGAGGAAAGGTGATTTCATGTGTCTGTATTTCTGTGTGGCCAGAGAAAAGGCCCTGTCCCCACGGTCAAGGGGAGAGAGAGCTTTTGCCCAGGAAACCATGAAGACTTTGCTGACAAGCAGTAATGTGGAGGCAGTGCCGGCCCCAGGCTGGTGCTTCTTTCACAGAAGAGTTTGGGTATTCTTGTACCTGGGCCAGGATTTCTGTGCCAAAACCCATCTAATGAATAAGCCTCCAGGCCTTCCTTATAAACCAGTTTCATTCCACAGTCATTTTTTACAGACAGGGAAACATTATTTTTGTGACAGTCTATTTGTAATATGTCTTTTTTTCCTTTGTCTCCTTCTCTTTCCTTCTTTTCAGAGTGGTGTAATGTGACCCTTGGCTGCTGGCACCCACATGCCCAGGAGCACCTGCAGGAGCCTTTCATGTACAGAGCTGGTCTCCAAGTACACAGGGGTCATATTCATTTCTCTTGGAGTTTCTTAAAGACATTTGATTCCTGTGACACAAAACTGGTTACTAATTAACAGAGATTCAAAGATTCATGTTACTGATTCTCCTCCTCCTGCAGCCAGGCAGTGAGGGAGAGGAGGAAGGCCATTATGTGAGCTGCAGAGGACACTGAGCCTGCTACTGCCAATGAAAAGACTCATTATTCATCAGGGTTTCAAGCTGAAAAATTAAATTCAGCTGTTTTTTGTGGCCAGTATTGATTCTCTATATTGCATCACCAACACCTGCACAAGGTATAACATTGCCTTGCTATCAAAATTTCGCTTAGGCTTGCCAGTGGTGAAAAAAAAGCTTAGAAAATAATTTGTTGTAACATGAATTTGCAGTGCTTTGCAAATTACGGAAATTAAGTGACAGTTGAGGAGAGGCCTTCCCTGTTCCATAGAATCAGAATCATTAAGGTTGGAAAAGACCTCCAATATCATCAAGTCTGACTTTCAACCAAATTCCGTCATGCCCACTAAACCGTATGTCAATGAATATGTTTCCCTGAGACAAAAAGGGATGTACAGAGAGAAGAGACTGAGACACAGCAAAGATTAGGTTCAGTGACTGTGTGTACATGCTGCATAGTTTCTTGTGCTGGGAATGGGGGAAATATTTGCAATCTAAATCACACCCATAAAGCAGACTGGATATGGGTCAGCTCAGCTTTTTTGTGTGTTGTGCTTTGAATACAGACTCCTAGACAGCCTGTTGGTCACTGGGTGCAAGGAGTTCCCATTCCTAAATGCACACAATGCAAAACATGAAATGTCTGAAAAGACAGAAGGCTTTTTCATTTTAATTAATTTTAATTAGTGAACAAAAAAAATGTTTAAAACCCCAACAACCATCAGTGAAGCAAGAAGGTGTATCTTTTTGTCTCCCTGAGACTATAATGGTCTTCTTTACTTCTATTCAAGAAAACTCTGAAGCAGTCTATAGATGTTTTAAAGCTTTTCATTGCATTAAAATATACTGAGATTAGGGCATATTCTCAATAATATCCTTCTGCAAAGTATTCAAATACTCATATAATGAAGAAAAGGGCTGTATGTTTTAGTTATCTGCAGTAGTAGTTCAGGTGTTTAGAAGTCCTGTTTTTCAGACAACCATTCACTGAATCTCTGCCTTTAAGCACAGAAGATTATCCCAGTACTTCTTGAAAGCATTGCAAATAGCTTTATGAATCCATAGATTCTTCGAGAAGTTTCCCCTGGAGTCAGAAGATGAACCCTGGGACCATTCAGAAGCACAAAGCACCTAAGAGTTTTGCACTTCAGGCTTGTAGAGCAGATATGAAAAAGCTGCTGTGCCAAGGGAGTCTGGGAAACCCACTCTCAAGGTTTTGCAGGAATTTCTGGGTTCAGCTGGTGCTTTCTGCCAGCCTGCAGTAATCCCTGAACCAGCTCTGACCACGCAGAGCCCCAGCAAAGAGCAGGAGTGAGTGCACAGCTGATTCCTTTTCACCTGCCAACTTACATCCACATCTCAGAAAGTTGATCTCCCACTGTGTACTGCTGCCTCTCTATCCTGCTCCTGTGACAGCAAGGAAGCAGCTTTGAAAGGGCTGAAAACACAAGCTAGACTGTGACTGGGACCTTATTGTTCTTGTACATATGCTTCATCTCAGCCACCGCATTCATTCCAAAACATAGGAAAGCTTGTTAGAGAAAGGTTTGTCATGCACAGGTGTATGATTTCCCCCAGAGTTTACCAATTCATTTCGTATCTATCTGAAGAAGGCAGGAAGAAGGAAGAACAAACTCTAATTTTAATTTTTATACATGTAGTGAATAAAAGAAACATGCTAAAAGGCCAGAACACTTAAAAAATCTCATCTCTATCTGTCGATACCAAAAACTTTTTTTCTTTTTTTACCTATGTAGTATTTTTCTAGCAATCCCTAAATAGAATTAGGAGTGTAAGAAATTATCAAAGAAATCTGGTGATGATTCTGAGGATTATCCTGTGTGTTGAGGATGTCTGAATAACTTGAATAACTCTGGTGCTCATGGACTTCAACCACCCCAAAATCTGTTGGATGGACAACACAACAGGGCATAAGCAGTCCAGGACCTCCTGCATTGATTATAATTTCCTTTTCCAAGTGGCAGAAGAACCAGCAAGGAGAGGTGCTATGCTGGATCTTGTATTCACCAACATGAAGAGACTGGTGGGCAACGTAAACTCCAAGTGCAGCCAAGGCTGCAGTGATGATGAATTGGTGAGGTCCAAAATCCTTAGGATGGCAAGGAGGTTGCACAGCAAGGTCCCCAACCTGGTCTTGAGGAGAGTAGACTTTTTCTTGGTGAAACACTGGAACAGGTTGCATAGAGAAATTGTGGATGCCTCATTCCTAAAAGTGTCTGTGGCCACGCTGGATGGCACTTTGAGCAACCTAGTCTAGTGGAAGGTGTCCCTGCCCATGGCAAGGAGTTTGGAACTAGATGACCTTTAAGGAAGGCCCCTTTCAACACAAAACATTCTTTGATTTTATGATTTTATAATAAGTGCTGATGACAAGGCCTGAGATATCATGCTGGTTGGAGTAGGTTTTAAATTTTCACCCATGACTACAGTAGTTAAAGTCTCCACCATCAGTTTTCTCTGGCTCAGTAACCAGAAAAACAGAACTGGTTAGCCCTTCCCCTAATGAAGAATAAGTATTTCATCCTGCAGGCAACAACCATCCTCTTCTTTCACAATTATTCATTGTGCATGTTCATTGACTTATTAGCAGAAGAGTTATAGTCAAGCAGACTTCCTGAATAAACGCTGGGTTATTTTACCCTTACTACTGCATGATACTTTGGAATTATTTCAAAGAACAGAAATAAGTTGTTCAAAGAGTTTATCACAGAGGCATACATGACTGACAGCCCCTTCCTGTATCATTTCATGCATTTTTGGTTTGAGAACACTTTGATCCCGTGATCCCTTTGGGTTCTCAGTTAAGGACATGACATTGGTATATCTTTGCTGACACTTATTTGCCCATCTCTTGTGCCTTCTTCATTTTCTTGGCAGTTTGAAAGGTTCTTCAGACATGAAGCAAGGAAACACTCCTTCCTTTCCTTGTGATCAAATTATCATTCCCGTTCTACCTTCAGACTTGCTGTCTCTTTCCTACTTCATATCACATCAATGAATCAGAATCTGGCTTTCTAGTAAAAGCTGCCATTGTGTCCACAAAAGAACAACCTCTCCATGTACCTCAGCATCCCCTTCTTACTTTTCTTTCATTTCCAACCCTGTGTGTGAGCTATCCCAAGCATATTTCTTTTACTAAAATTAATTGCCATTACAATGTCTTTATCTTCTGGCAGGTATGAGGCATTGCTCAGGGTGAATTTCACCCAAATTCAATGCTTTGCTTTGCATGTAGCAATGATTATAGAAGAAAAGTAAGCACTGTCTTGTCTTTCCTACCGAGACCAAAGCAGAGATTTGCTGTATTTCAGATGCAAAACAAGCCTTTTTTGTTCAGGCTGCTGCTGTTGATACTTGGAGCTGTACCAGTTGCACTGTTTTTAATTTGGAGAATAGCAAGCATAGGGGATTATTGGATGCAGCCACATGGTCTACATTTTCCCTCTGACACCTTTTCCTGTGTGACCCTAGTCCCTTCCCAAGAGCCAGGCTAAGATGCTTCCATTTGATAACACAGAAAAAACCTTCCAATTTTAGTAGCCTTCATATTTCTCTTATGTGAAATAAAGACCATACCTTGAATTTGATACAAGAGCACTTAGATCATTAAAGAACCTGGCAACATACCCCAAGGGTACAGAGGCTCCTATATGGGGAAATTTTTATGTAAACATTTCATTCTGATAGTGAAGAGTTAAAAGTAGTCCTTTAATATGTACTTTCCACAATCATCAGATAATGCCCAGCCTTCTCTCATATTTTTTTTCAAACACTTCTTGTCATCTATATGTGTGCATTGCCATGCAACATTATGTTGCATAACCACTAGACAGATTACCTGATTTTGCAAACTGAAATTCACTGTAAGCTAACATGTATCTGATAAATTAAATCTGTAATAAAGCCATGTCCATTGCAGATCACCTTGGCTTTTAAATGCTGAAGAGTGGGAACTTCTTCACAAATGCTTTGATTTTTTTTTCATTGTTTCCTTGTGGCAAAACACTCAGAATAGCTGCTTTCATGCATCAAATGTTTTATAGCATTGGGACAATCTAGCCTCCCCTTTATTATTTTAATCATATTTCTGCTTTGAATTTTTGGCTGTGTTTTATTCTCTGAGATTCTAGTAGGTTCTTATGATGAGAGGTCAAACTAAAAAAAAAACAGCCCTGCTGGTTCTGTCAACTAAATTCAAACATTACTGTGAAGCTTTATAACAATAATACCTTCCGTGCTACTATATTCTGTAAGCAATTCAAGCGGAATCCCTCTTCTGTGTGGTTTATTATAACTCAACCATAGAAATGTGCTTTGGGCTGAAAGTGGATTTATAAGATTTCTGCCCAGAAGCATACGCTTTGTAAAATTTAATTTAAATCAGCTTAGCTAGTTTTTTTTCTTTAAATACTGAAGAACATAAAAACAAAAATAGATTGATATTTTTTCCTTAGCAAAAAAAAACCCCTCAGTTTTCTTTCAATAACAGGTAGTCATTTTTCTTGCCCTTCATGAATATACATAATTCCATCATCTTTGGGGAATGCATGTGGAGGAGCATGAAAGAAAAAGTCATTTTCCTTTTTTTAAAACAAAATATAGAGGCTGTCTGTGTCTCTATATTTCCTGTGTACTAGGATTTTCTGTGGGTACAGGGAAGAATATAAAAAGTAATATTTTTATTGGAAAGAAAAAAAAAGAGGCTACTGCACTTAACTACTTTTCACAACAGTCAAAACAGGGTTTTATGAAACAGCAATAGGAAAAAAATCTCATTCAGTGCAGTATAACTTAGCTTACATACCCACTATACTAGAGATTTGTGGACCCAACTTTTTTTTCTGCTCTGACAGGCATATGCTGAATTTGAGGTGTTTTTATCTGTTTGTTTACTTGCTTTCACAGTTCCTCTGGTGATATTTGAACTCCCGCTGGAAGTATTGCTTATGAAGATCTGCAGCCCTGGGTACATTTCACTTCAGATTCTGGTTACATGAAGAGCACCTTGATAACCTGCCAGAGGTCATGTGGGCACTGAGCAGATCAGATTGAACAGAGCAGCTCATCAGACACGGCTGTGCCATTTCATCTGGGTCTGCAGACCAGCTGCTCAGCAACTAACAAAGAGTTTGAAAATGTTACAGTGACTCTGCTCATGGAAACTAGGGGAAAAACCTGTCTCATCCATGTAGATGGTCTAATTCAGGGGCCTCTTCAGTACACCTTCCCTTCCCTTCCCTTCCCTTCCCCTAATCCAAACACAGAAAGTTGTCTACAATGAAAGTATCACTTAAAGAAAATGACTGAAATCCTGTGTTGGGGAGACATTCTTACCTTCACCTTTTTTAGTACTTTAGCCCTTGATCAGCTATTAAGTTCTGTTTTATCGGGCCAGGGTTTTGTGAGCCCTTAAAAGGGAACTTAATACACCTAAGGATAGCTTAGCTATTACCTTTGGAGGCAAATAATGAGCAGGATGGCTTCTGCTGCAGTGTTAGAAACAAAAAGGTTTAATAAAAGGAAAAACGATAAACAGAAAACCCGATTCAGGTACAGTGGTTTGCCCCTGGTAGAAGCACCTTCACAAAAGCCTCGTGGTTTCTTTGTCCTCTCCTTTTCTACCTTATGGCCCAGGCGGGACCTTTTGGCTTCCATCCAATTAGGTGACCCCAAGGTTTTAGTGAAGTCTCTCCAAACACAGAAAGTTGTCTACAATGAAAGTATCACTTAAAGAAAATGACTGAAATCCTGTGTTGGGGAGACATTCTTACCTTCACCTTTTTTAGTACTTTAGCCCTTGATCAGCAACTTCCAGGAAAAAGAAGATGAGTTATAATAAATCAGCTAAATAGCAGTATAGAAAGAAAATAGGTTGCATTTAAAAGCAACTTGGGAGTGAGGATAATAAAGAAATTATGTCAAAAGAGTCTAATGAGTTTCATGAATACCAAGATAAGAATATCTCAAAAATATATTTCAATATGTAAAAGTTATTTTAATATGTAATACGTTGTTACACTCATCAACATGTATGTATATATTTACAAATACTCAGACATACACATACATATACATATATATGAATAGTGTTGATGCTAGTTTAATCTTAAATTTATCTCAGATTTTAATACACCCAGTTGTTCAAGATGTTAAAGTATACCACGTGAAGCTGACACACATCCCAGGATAGGAAGGAAGTAACCTGAAGGCATCTGGTTTCCTAGAGTATGCTCACAGGCTGTTTTTGATGCAAGAGGCAGTGCAACAATTCATTGGCAAGCTAGAAACAGCAAGCCAAAGTGACTTGGTCTGTGAGCAGTCAGTGAACTGAAGACAATGCTGCATGTCAGAGATCCTGCAGCTCTGCCATGTCAGATCATGGAGCTGGATCCAAACATCCATCTTCAGTTTATATAGTGGATTTTTTTCATAGCAGAAGAATATGCAAGTTCATTCACAACTTGATTTATATCAGATTGATCAAAAGCTAACATGCATTTCTGCCATGTGTTCCAGACTGCTTCCTAAGGGATAGTCTTTCAGTCTATTCACATAGCCAACCTCTTAGTTTCTGAGTTCTCACATCTCAGTAGTTTTCACATCCCACATTAGAATCCTGCCATGGACAGGTATTTCTTGTTCCACTCATTTCTATTCATACAGCTTGCTGTTCTACAGCCTGTGTTCATCTGAAATACATTTCACCATCCTTTTCCTCTAACATAGAAATAGAGACATGTTCTTTTATCTTTGTAGCATTTCACAGACGATCACACCTCTTCTCAGACTCTTCTCAGCACTATCAAGTGATAGGAAAACATAATGAAATACAAGAAAATTCATTCAAACATTAGAAAAAAATTTCTTATTCTGTGTCTGAACTGGTTGTCTCTGGTGGAGGCAACCTGTGGAGACATTCCCGGAGATGTTCAAAACCCACCCGGACATCACCCTGAGAAAACTACTCTCACTGACTCTGCTTGAACAGGGTTTTAGACTAGATGACCTCAAGAGGACACTTCCCATCCCAGTGTTTGTGTGATACAGTTGTCTTGAGGACCATGTCTCATTAATTACTCACTTGATGACTCTTCTATTCAAAAACTGTATATAGCAGGTTATGACACCTAGGAGTTATGTTTCCAAACTTGTTCCCACATCTTGGAAATCACCCCACAAACTTGTGCAAATCTTCCCTCTTCAGGATTCTCCTGAAAACCCTTTCTTGCAAACTATATAGCCTATAAAAGGAAGTTGCTGTGTCTACTTGTTTGTTCAACTGTACTTCCATGTCTGCTCCTCCCTTTATAATTCAGGCTGTAAAAGGCCTGTGACAGAAACTATGCCTGGGTTTTTAATGCACCTACCACTACTGTTTATTGTACATAAGTAGGACTGCTGAACACTCGTTAAAAACAACAAAAAAAAAGGGTAACCCCAGAATGATCACAGTATGTTCCAGATTGGGTCAAAACTAAAGCAAAGGTCTTAACTACTATTTTCAGTGTTAAGGGATTATTTTGCTTTTACAAACACACAGAAACTGTAAAGCATCTGGAATGCAAAGGATTTCTTTGTTTTCTTTGTTTCATTTAAGTTTTACCAGTTCTATGGAATTTAGTCTGAACTTTATTGGTTACTACGGTGACTAAGTGTAATAAATGAAGTGACAAGGATGCCTCAGACTTCATTTAGTGGGGAATAAGGAGCAGCTAGAAGCAGAAACCTCTACTTTTCCCAGACAGGTCATTCAGTCAGCCACTTGCATAGCTGTTAATACCCAGCTGGATTTTGAATCCTTGGCCTCCTGTACAAATAGGTCTGCTTCCCCCTTATTTAATGGGGAGTGCTGAGTGCAATGAGGCAGGCAGTCTCAATAAAGTTCTGAAGCTGTTTCCATCAAGTAGAGTGACACTAGGTCCTAGACAGAAATATTTCTTCCAGCTTACCCTATGCACTACAGCCTGAGCCTAATGCCTGAGCAGAAGTTGTTTTCCATGTGTTTCTACCTCTCACTGGCAGCAGAGATGATACTGTGTTGATTGTAACTAGAAATACACATCCTGCTGTCCTGTTTCTTTGATTCAACAGAGGTAGGAGGGAAGACCTTAAGCAGGACTGCAGTTGTGGGTGGCCAATTACCTAGCAGGATGTCTGGGAAAGATCTTTTTGCTGTTTGTACTTCCTTACCAACTGTGCAGAAAGCAATTAATACTTTGCCCCTCTTCTTTCATTTTTGATATCTGAATAAACAGCAAAAGGAATGCTGCAAGCAACAGAAGAAATCCAGACTGACTCTTTATGATGAGAGTGGTCAACTCTGTCCTGAGGCAATAAAATCAGCAATGCTTGTCATTGTCATATACTGATTTCATAGAGACAAAGTAGCTGAAAAACAATAATGTAGCAGCTTTTAAAGATCAAAATTAGTAGCTTGATTGGAACAATAAAACGTTCTCTTAAGATTTCAGGATATGTGCAGAAGATATTTCTTGCTTTTGGCTAAATCTTGGAGTGACATAATACCTGTGGGTGTCATGTAATATGTTTTGTTATGTTTCATGCAATCAGCTTAAATGTAAATACACATGTGTGTAAAATTCAATGTGTGTGTGGCAGTCTGACCCACATGTCACCAGAATTAACTTTCCTGCCTATGTTTGTCTCTTTTCTATATTCCATACCCAAAATCTACACTACATTGTGGAACACTACACTGCTTAAGGAACACAACATGGACTCAATCCTGCTGCATGGACAACAAATAAAAGCCAAACCAACCACTTTCCTACTGCATTACACCCATATTCCTCAGAAACACCTCCCTGACCAAAAGATAGAAATGCTCATTTCCTCCTGCCAACACAATTTTTTGTGGGAGTGGAGAGTTGCAACCTGGACAGATCAAAGATGGAGAAGTATGGCATAGGTAGAGTAAGTTCTAAGATTTGCGTACAGAGCACAAGTCATAGAGTTAGAAATATAATGTATGGCTTGCAAAATATGTAATTAGTGCTTAGAGATGTCATTTGAAAAACAAAACAGCTCAAGCTCCCTGTCAGCTTGGGTGACATAACCCAAGGCAGAGTTACAGGCAATAAAAAGCTCATCTGAATATATCTTGTGGCAGTGCCTTCCTCTAAGAAACAGAATCGTGTGGCACTGGTTTTATCTGCATTTCATGAATGGCCCAGATGTTGTCCTGGTAAGCCTTTGACTCTACTGGTTTACTATCCTGTTAAACTGGTATCTGGCATTTCAGCTGGGAAGAAGTAGCACCATCTTTGCTTTTGAGAATTCAGTGTCCCCCTTGAGATGAGAAAGATAGGTGACTGTGTCACACTCTTACTCTCTTCCAGAGTGCAGTCCAGCTAGTGATCTCAAATCACACACTGCTTTAAAACAATATTTAAAGTCCATGTATATTTAGCCATGGATCAGAGTATGTGATTTTATTTTATGTGTAAAGGAGTTGGGAAGACACCTCTCCCATCTGGCTTGGGAGAGCTCCCAAGGAACCTTTGAATGGTTTGTCTTTTTCTTTAAGGCCCCAAATAACTGTCCAACTTTCTAACACGCACACCTTGGGGATAAGCAATTATTCATGATACAACAAGAAAAATACAAAAAGTATGTCACTATAAATTCTTAAACCAGCTGTTTCACTTTCTAATCTTTAAGCATTTTCTTTGTTTGATCTGTCATAAATATTTCTCTTTGCTCTTTAAAAAGCATTGGCTTATTGATGTTTGGGGAAAGATGATTTATTGCGGTACTGGAAGAAAATTAATTCACTTTTAAATGTGAGCTAAGTTTTGCAAAAGAGAATGAGTGCTTCAATGCAAAATCGAAATGCCAGAGTCCCAGTACTGGTTGCACAACTCTGAAGGACAAAAGTTAATGGTACAAACAGAACAACATCATTGTTAAGATTTACTCACTGGAGACTTACGTTCCTTATCACCAAGACCATTATTTTTATTTACATCTAAAGAGGAAATAAAAGTTATGCTGGGCACCTATCTTTTTTCACAGGTCTAGGGAAAGCTGGAGATTATCAATTATGTGAATAGCTATATAATCTCCCCTGATTTCTAAAAAACTCAGCTACCATTCAACATTAGCTCACAGTGGATCGAACATCTTCCTGCACTTTTCCTTATGTTGATCTGTAATCTTTGTGCAACTTTTTACAGGGCCAGGAAGAAAGAGAGAAAAAGAGGATGTTTAAAATTCATTGAAATTATGCTTTGACTTGATTAAACACATATCAGTGTCAACCAGAAAGCCTGTGATAAGTTACCTAGCAGTGATAAAAAAGTACCATGGGAGAAAAAGTATGTTTAAAACAAAAATAATTGAATGCCATTTTCTGATCTACACATCAGGATTCCTTTTTAAAATGCCACTTTTTAATCATACCTACACTAACTATTATTTATGTCACAACTAACCAGAGAACTGGGCAGAAAGATCTTGCATTTCCTAGGTCTGGTCCTGTCCTGCCAGATCTTTGCCACACCAGTCTGTCTGAGACCCTGAGGTTTTGTTCATGTTCAGCTCCCTCAGCTGCAGGCAGCCCCAGAGGTCACAGCATCCTCTCCAGAGCTACTGGAGCAGTGTCCTCTCCTAGCTCTCTGCTGACCCTGACAGACAGCTTGATGTCAGCAGCCCTGGATCTGCCAGGTGTTCTCTCCCACCTGAAGATGATCTTTCCCAACCCTTCCCATTTGTTTAAGCCAGAGCTGAAGAGTGTCGCTGGGTTCCTAGCCTGCCCTGTGTACCCAGGTTTTGTTGTGGCCCATTTTAAAATGCTTTGTAGGCACTGCAGCTGCCCCTTGAGCATTCACTGCCCTGCTTCAGTGCTGCCTGCATTGCTTCCTCCCTCCCCTGCCTCCCAGCACTAGATGCTTCACCCAGTTCATTAATAACAGGGGTTCTCAACTATTAATTATGGCACCCAGAACAGAAACGTATATTTAAAGGACCTGTGATTTCTGCTATAAAAAATGCTTTTTTTCTTGAGGAAAAAATGAAATTGAGGTTCTGACACTGTTATAATTACATAAAATACATACAAATATTTACTTTTAGGTCTCTAAAGACATACATTGAGGCCAGTAAGAAACACATCACACTGTGATCAAGGGTGATACAATTCCCTTAAAGTCAGTTCTTGGAGTAAATGTTCCTACTCTCAAAGCCCAGTGGGCTGCACAGAAGAATAAACTCTCTCACACAATTTACAATATGCTATCCTACAATCCAGGTTTCTCTGCTGTCCTTTGGCAGCCCATTAATACCCAAGAAAAGATTTCCTCTTTACTTTTTCTGAAGAAATGCCTGTTCTGCTGTGACTGCCAGAGCTCCTCAGCCTCTGAAGGCTAGGAAGAGAGAAAGCAATGTGGGTTATACATGACCTTTCATTGAAAAAAAAGAATAAATAGCATCAAGTGGCAAAATTCTTTGCTTCCTCTGTGTTTTGGCAATATGCAAGAAGTGGGCAAGTTGATCTGCAGCAGTATTTCAGCTAGGACTTTATTCACATTTGGAGCCAACAGATAAGCTTACATATTAACTCTCCTGATTTACGTTAACACTTAGCCATGGTGACAAGTACTCTTTGCACTCAGTGCATACTGACTTTGTCTTTCTGCTTGCAAGGAATTCAAGTAGACATTAGTGACGTTAATGAGAAAGAGTAAGAGTGTGTATGTAAGCAAAGCTTGAGATATTGGCAGGTACCAAGTCTGCAAAGGCAGCAAGCAGAAAATACTGATTAACACAACATGGTTTTGCATGTTCTTTTCATCAAAATATTTGTTCTTGTTTTGCATTTATTCTTTAAAATATTGATAAGGTTGTTTGGTTTAGGTGGTTTTGGTTTGTTTGTTTGTTTGTTTGTTTTGCAGAAGGAATTATAGTTTTTATTCATTCTGTTACAAATATTGGAATTTTTTAAACTTGTTTTGTTCCAGCACAGAGGTTATAAAATTCAAGTCCAGAAGCTACTGTTAAATAGTAGAAGTCTCATAATTTGGATACAACTGTGAATCTAGAGATCCACAGAAAATATTTTCTCTGAAGCAGAAAAGATACAGTTGTCATTTCTGCTCAGAAGCACAGAAAATCAGTTTGTCTTTGAATTGCACAGGATTTTGTTATTGAAAACAGAAACACCTACCTGTTTAGCCATGTCAATCAAAGCAACAGCTGCAATTCCTTTGCCTGTTTGCTACTGCAAAACACCAGCATGTGTACAAGTTCTTCACCAACCACAGCTGTGCACAACATATCTCCTAAGTGAAAGCAGAATCCACCATTTCATATCTATGGCATGAGTTTCTACCAGGACAATTAGTGCCAAGTAGCCACAGTGCTATCAGCCCACACCCAAACTGAGACCTACTTTGGCTGTATCAGTGACCAACATCAAAAACAGAGCACAAATATCATGATCTGTTCTTCAAGAGGTCAGGACTGGGCTGTGGCAAAATAAGGACATAATAGCTCTGAGTTGTCAGGCAACAGAGGGTATAGAGGGAGGAAGGCAACAGGAGGGAGAAAAAAACCTGCAGGAAATTCCAAGACTGGTGGTTCTGAAGGACATGTGGAGAAGAAGGCAGAAACTTTCAGCCTTGCATTTATTTAAAAAAGAAAGTGGAAACCCCTGCTGTTGCACTGTCACACTGACCTCACTTCACGTATTAACTCTGTCTTTAGATGAAAGGTCAAAATTTAGGTGAGGAGATGACACTTATCAAACTGTCTTGTCATGGGTCACTTAGGAGGCAGCCACTGATCCATTTTCCTGAACCAGGGGATAAAATCCATGACTCCTAAAGTGTTTCTGATTAACATTTTTTGCAGAGCTGGCCTTGGCTGTGTAGCAGGTAGTTTGTAGTTTACTCTAATGAGCACACTGCTGCTAGAGCTAACATTGACATAGCTGCAGGTGGATGCTGGTGACGTTAATAGAGATGGATAGGAGGGGAAATGAAAGCCAAACCTAAGATAGCAGCAGAGATTAGACAGGCATAGGAAGGTAGCAAACAGAAAATATTGATTGCTGCTTAGTATAGGACTGTACTCCCAAGCAAGAGCACTCAGCTGACTCAGGAGGCTGTATTTTTCCTCTCACAATTTCACTAAGTCATTTCAGCAATTTTACCCTGTTGCCTTCTTCCTCTCTGGCAAGTAAGAACAACTGGCTTCTTCATAATACACTTTTCCCAAGCCAGATAAGTGTTCATGGCCCTTCAATCTTTTGTTGGTTTAGTTTCTCCCAGTTTTGTCTTATTGTGGTTTTATATATCAAAGAGGACTTTGCTGAAGTCCTCTGAGCTCCATGACAGTCATTCAGTTTACAAGGGAAATGTCTGTGCTACTGTCAGTAATCTTACTCAGCGTGGGAAAACATATATCCTGATGTTTGTGTGCTAACAGCACATTGGTAGCTCAAAACCTTCTTCATATAGTTAGTATAGGATGGATCAACTGGACAACACGCAGCTCTTGCTGGGAAAACATATATCCTGATGTTTGTGTGCTAACAGCACATTGGTAGCTCAAAAAAACACATGCCCTAAATTCCCTGACAGCTCCTCTCCCCCAACAGCAATGCCCATATTTCCCAAGCCTATGGAGCACTCTCCCTTTGGAGTCGATGAGGGAGAAGGGACAAAGACTTTACAGGATTTCTGACAACCCACAAAGCACAGCTGGCAAGGGGATATGATTCAGGGGATAAGTGATATAACAAGAAAGCAGGTGGGAATCATGACCAGTCAGTAACAAATACCAACTGTCCAAGAAACTAGCAACATACCAAAAAGGATGCTTTATGCTCAACCTCCTTTGCCTCAGCAATGTTGCCATTAAAGCAGAACTTTAGAACATCAGAGCAGAAAAAAGTAGGAAAGTAATTTCTAATTTATCAGACGGGAAGCACAGTGACTTCTGCAGCTGATCTAAGAGTTTACAGCTTAGAACCCCTTTTTGGGGTCTGCTCTTCCAAATACCAGAATAAATGCAGAGGCCTTATTGTATTCTTCATATATAGTACATTGGGCTCATAGCTACGACATATGGCAAAGAAGGTTGCTGTTTACCTTTTGACTCCCTGGAGTAATTTATTGCATATATTTTTAGCTCTTTTTTCAAGGAACCTCATCCTAGAAGAATATACATGCAAATCTCTAATGTATAAGCATTTTATTTATATTACAAAGACAACATCTTTTCACTAAAATACTATCACAGACTATCACAGATGAGAACGTCTGCTGTTAGCAGTCCAGGTCATGCTGCCCTCAGACAGCTGCAACATTACAAAGACAACATCTTTTCACTAAAAGACTATCACAGCTGAGAACGTCTGCTGTTAGCAGTCCAGGTCATGCTGCCCTCAGACAGCTGCAAAGGCAGGAGCAGCAACAGGCTTGGACTTGTGGAGAAAAACCACAAGGCTGCATCCTAGCAGTTAGTACAAATCACTGAGTGTGCGTGCTCTGTGTCTGTGTGCTCCTGACAGCAACACGGGGACTCTCAGGCTGTGACTGCACTAGACCGTCCTGAAACACAACCTAATCCTTTCTTGACGAAAATAGGTTGGAGTAACAAAGGTGTGCAAGAGACAATATTTATATTTAAACAACAAAACTGTCTAAGTCAATGCTGCAGACATCATAAAGGCTTCAGGAAAGCTAAAATTAAGGCAGGGCTTCACCAGGGCCAGAGAACAGCACCAATTTCCCACAGCAACAACAGTCTAGATCAGTCTCAAATTCACTTCAAATTTCTTGGCCTCTGCTTAAGCCTCTCATTTATTAAAATATCAGATAAGGACTGTTAAGGTTAATTTCCTCATATTTTTTTGAAGAAAATTTAAAATTCTTTCATGTAAGTTTGCACCCAGAAAAGAATTGTATTTTTCCATCATCTGAGCTAGAAAACGAAGGGAGATGAGGTATGGCAAAGCAAAAAGAGGCTGGAATTCTCAATAAGAGGATGAAGAAAAATAATAATGAGCAAACAGCATTGGGCACAGGCCTATTTAATACGTTAATCAATGATTTGGACAAGGGGATTGAGGGCACCCTCAGTAAATTAGAAGACAATACTAGGTTCTTCAGGAGTGTTGATCTGCCGGAGGGCAGGAAGGCTGCGCAGAGGGACCTGGACAGGCTGGATCCACGGGCCAAGGCCTAGTGCCAGGTCCTGCACTTGGATCACAACAACCCAGTGCAGCACTACAGGCTGTGGGAAGAGTGGCTGGAAAGCTGCCCCTTGGAAAAGGACCTGGGAGTGCTGGTCAGCAGCAGCTGAACACGAGCCAGCGTGTGCCCAGGTGGCCAATGTCATCTTGGCCTGGATCAGCAATAGTGCTGCCAGCAGCACCAGGGCAGAGATTGTCCCCCTGTACTCCACACTGGTGAGGCCACACCTCAAATCCTGCATCCAGCTGGGGCCCTCACAACAGGAATGACAGTGGGATGCTGGGGTGAGTCCAGAGAAAAGCAATGGAGCTGGTGAAGGGTCAAGAGAATACATCATATGAGGAGCAGCTGAGGGAGCTGGGGGGTGTTTAGCCTGGGAAAAAGGAGGCTCCCAGGGATCTGAATAATCTCTACAACTGCCTGAAAGGAGGTAGTAGCCAGGTTGGGTGGGCATCTTCTGCCAGGCAACCAGTGACAAGACAAGGAAACTGCTTTAAGCTCTTCCAGGGGAGTTTCAGTCTGGACATCAGGAAGAGCTTTTTCACTGAAAGGGTAGTTAAGCATGGGAACAAGCTGTCCAGAGAGGCACTGGAGTCATCACCCCTGGAAGTGTTCAAGAAATGGGTGGACATGGCACTTATTGCTATGCTTTATTTGGCATGGTGGTGTTTGGTCAAAGGCTGGACCCAGTGACCTTGAAGGTCTTTTCCAACCTTAACAATTCTATGATTCTATCAAAACAAACAAAAAACAAAAGTGAATGGTTGGAAGAAGGAAGAAACCTAGAGAAAGAATGCACTGTGCTGCAACTGAGGGCAAAGAGTACCTTGCTTTCCTGCATTAGAAAGCCAAGTCAACATGAACTCCAGTGTCATGAAGTCAGCATCTATGTCCTCACATCAAAATATGGAAAACACGAGGTTAAGAGCAAGCAGGCGTGCATGACTGCATAGAGAAGAAGGATCTGGACTGAAGAGCAATTCATAAGAGAAACAAAAAGCCCTCTTGAACTGTTTTCTCTCTGCCTTTGATATCAAGGACCCTTATCCTGCAGTCAGCTGCAGCACTTGGGTACCTGTGGCCAGCCATGGACTAAACTTTCCAACATGGGGGGACTAAAGTATATTTACAAAATGTGTGAATGAAAGTAAATTTCAAAG
Source organism: Passer montanus (assembly GCF_014805655.1). NCBI lineage: Eukaryota > Metazoa > Chordata > Aves > Passeriformes > Passeridae > Passer > Passer montanus. The sequence continues at coordinate 22,848,914 of NW_024366591.1, read as the reverse complement.
TAAATTATTTTTTTTTACAATTCCCCTCCTATGTCCATGTTACCATCAGCAGTCAAGCCAAAGCCTTTTTTTATTTCTTGCTATTTGTAACTGTGTAGTAGAAATATCTCAGAGACTCGAGCAATACTATCTCAGATTGTTCAGACCTCAGTATTGTGCCTTAAGGAGAGGGATAAAAGGTTTTTTACTCCTTTTTAATACCTGACACTGAGCACACACTCCCATATCAAAAGGACTTTATTCTTCCCCCTCCCCCGCACCAGCAGAAAAAAAAAATTAAGTCTACAATATACTGAGCAGGAGATGGCAAACATCTTTATCCCTACAGAGGTACAGAGAACCTGGACCAGGAGATCCTCTGAACATTAGAGGAGGAAAACTAACCTTCGAAGATGCTTTGAAAAACACAATGTGAAGCTGATAGGCCCTGGTTTCCAATACCAAAAGAAACAAACAGAGTGAAACTTCACTACAAAAATAAATACTTGGATCTCCATTGTACCTCTGAATGTTACATTAAGCATCAGTTCTTTTCAGTTGAGAGACAGCATTTTTTTTTAGATTTCTCAAAGGATTTGGATGCTCTATTGTGGCCAGACTGTGATCTGGCTTCACTTCCCACAAATCAGTATCAAATGCAGAGAAGCAACCTGCTACACAGGCATTTTGCAGACAAAAATAGTGCAGAGCCTAATCAGAAATCTTGTGGCAGGAAACAGGCCTTCCTACAACAGGAAGCATAGGAAAGACTACTGGAGACAGCCGTCCAAAAGCAGCTGCCTTGCCAAAAAAGACAAAATGGCTGTATACTGGCAACCCTTGCAGCAGGAAATCACTGAATTAAGTACTCAATCTACTGAGCAATTTAGTGTGTCATCTGCTTCCTGGCAACAGATATTTGGAATCACTTTTACATTGCATTTCAGCTGTATCTCATAACTGGGTTGAGTACAGTGTCCTCTGCAGTAACCAAAGAGGTCAAGGTCAGAGGCTTTTCTGACTCCTACCCAAAATAAATATTTTTAACCCTTTTCCTTTCTTCATTTTCATCATTTTATCATTTCTAATTTAGGGGACTCACATTCCTGTTTCTAGTCTGATTTGGGGCCAGGGCAGACTGAGTCACTGATACAAGTCTGGCAAAGTTAACTGTGGTCTCCATGGGACAGTACAACAGTCTGATAGGAGATAAATATCAGGGCACAGTGAAACAGGGAAAAGAAGACCAGTGGATTCTCCCTGTGATTTTTTTGATGGAGTGTCAGGAAACTTTTCAGGAAGTTTCTTTTCAACATATGCGAAAAGATAAAGAGAGAGAGAATGAGACAGAGAGGAAGACAGGGAGTTAGGGGAAAAGGAAAGGAAAGGAAAGGAAAGGAAAGGAAAGGAAAGGAAAGGAAAGGAAATATTCTTTAGACTTGATATCCATGTATTAATGCAGACAGTTGATAAATTTAGTTATGTTTTCAATCCTTACCTAATATATGCTTTCACATCTCACTGAAGACGCGAAATGCAGTTTCTGTTTCTTCATCGTTTCCTTAACACAGAATGGCTGAGGTTGGAAAGGACCTCTGGATGTCATCTGGTCCAAACCCGCTGCTCAAGCAGTCTTCTAGAGTCAGTTACATCATGTCCAAATGGCTTTTTAATGTCTTCAAGGATGGAGCCTTTACAATCTCTCTGGCCAATACGTGCCAGTGCTCAGTCATCTTCAGAATAGAAAAATGTTTTCTGATGTTCAGATGGCATCTCCATTATTTGAGTTTCTGCCCATTTCTTCTTGTTCTGTCATTGGTCACCACTGAAAAAAGCCTGGCTCCATCCTCTTTATATCCTCCTTCAGATATTAATATATATTGAGCTATATTATACTAGGGACCCATTGAACTTGCTCTTCTCTAGGTTGAACAGTTCCAAATCTCCTAGACTTTCCTCACAGGAGAGATGCTCTCATTCCTCAGTTATCTTTGTAGCCCTTCACTGGACTCTCTCAGGTGCGTCAATGTCTTTTCTGTACTGGGCACCCCAGAACTGGATCCAGCAGTCCAAGTAGGGATCCACCAGTGGTGATCATCTCCCTCACCAAGCTGGCAACACTCCTCCTAATGCAGCTCAGGATACCACTGGCTTTCTTTGCAGCAAGACATGTCTAACACAATCCTTGTGGTTTTGTCTTTGGCTTTTGAAAACAGACAAGAGACTGTGGATAAAAACTTCTGCACATGAAAGAAGCCAGACAACAGATAATCACAATGACAGAGTTCACTTTTCTGCTGTCTCATAGTGACACGTGCGTGCCAGATTTAAAAAGAAATCATGTCATTGTGGCCAAAGGAGAGAGAATGTTGCAGCCAATTAGTTGTGAATTTTTTTAGCACAGTTATGTAAAGTAACTGAGTTTGCATAAAGTGACTGATGTCGGTTAGATTTGCTGCAGTCAGTGATGTCCATCTACTGCTGTGGTCACTACAGAAAATCTCCCACTTCAGGAGACTGGCAAGTTGTGAAGAGACTAACAGCAATAATAATCACCTCAGTTCAGCTTCAACTTTTCTGAGGAAAAAATCCATCTGGTTTTCTATTCTATCCTAATAGTTTCAACATACATCATAAGACCAGGTTTTTATGTCTGAGGAGACTGGCTAACAACATTATATTTACAGCAACCAATGGAAAATATTTTCTGGAGAAAAGCTCGCTCTTTCAAAAGGACACGTGCCAAGTTTATAATATACATGAGCCAGGAGGATCATGAACACTTCACACTTTGCTACAAAAAAGGTCAAGCAAATTTTGAACTATAATTTTTTAATTCAGAGAATAAAGTTTTAACCAAAACTTAAAGAACAGTGTTACAGTTTCTAAATTATGTGTTTGCTTCTTTCATTTTGTTTTCTTGGTTCTTTTCTGTCATATTCTTTGGTTTATTATTTGTCATGTTTTTAAAAGCTTCCTGTGACATAAACAACCTCCTATGGCTATGAGCATTAATCACTTGGCCAAGGTTCAGTGTCAGAATAAGAAACTGCACTTAAGTTAATGTTTTTGCAGTTAAGAGTTTTTTGACAATTAAACATTACCAGACAATTCTGCAGAAAGAGCTGATGTGTGACAGGACTTGATGAATTTCTGTGTGCAGGTTGCTGCTCTATTTCACTCCATACAGCTGGGCTCCACTAGGTAAAATATGGGAGAGGATCAGGATGAAAGCTGAAGGATTTAAGGATGGAGTAAACACTTCTGAAGTCTAGGCCTTATGTCAGGATAAAATTTATTCATTTGTTGCCATTTCCATTGTTTCTGTTCTCTCATATTCTTCTGCTTTGCCTCAGAAATAGGAAGACGTGCAGTTTAGTGAGATGGTTTTCCTGTGTTAATTTGAAGGGATGAAGCATGTGACTTTTCTTTCACCCTGCACTGAAAGAACAAAAGAGTCTGTCTGTTGTCTTGTCTCCTCAAGACCCCATCCCTGGGCTTGGAGACATTTAAGTTCTCAGTGTTCCTTCCAGCTACTTGCTACATGTCTAGAAGTTAAATTCTCCAAATATATATAAATCAAAGCAAGACCAAGACTACCTGTGTCTAAACAGTCCTCTGGCTCCCTGAATTGTAGTAATAGGGCAAAAACTGAACAGACAAGACTTTTTAAAGCACAAGGATCTTGTCCTTGTCCTAAACTCCCTGCCAGTAGCTGAGATCGCTGATCCATCTGAACAGCACATAAATTTAGGGGGTTTGTTCAGCCTCGATATACCCAAGACAGCATATGTTCAGTGAACTCTCTAAACAGACACAGAAGGGCAGCTCTGCCTGAAGAAATTCCATTTTGCATAGACCAGTTGAATAGTTGTTAGACCATAAAGAGAGAGAAAACAAACTTAGGAGCTGGGACAGCCTCTGGCAGTGAATACAAGGTAAAATGTGAGTTCACAGTAGACAGAGGAAAGAAAGAGAGGCCAGTCCCTACTGGCATTAACATATCTGCATTAACAGATATGCACCAGGCTCTGACCACTGATACAAATGTACCAATGCTGCCACCTCTGCCTAGCTCCTCTCCTACACATTTAAATGAGGCCCTGACACCAGAAAACCTCCAGTCAGAATTGAAGACTCCTCTGTGGCCCAGAATAAAACTTGTTTCTCTTTCCCTAAGCAGGGAGCCTTGGCCAGCTTGGCACCTGGAATCTCACCTGAGATGCCCTGATCTGGTGCTGAAAACATCCTTTTGAACATCTTCTCTCGGCAGCTGATTGTAAAAACAGGCCATGCTACAAGCACCATAACATTTCACAATGTAGGCTGGTGTTTATTTCCTGCAAGATGCCCTGTTGATACTAGCTCAGTTTTGGTCTTTCCTGGCATAAGGGAGATTTTCAGTGGAGTAAAGGAGTGAAGGAAAAGGAGGGAAACTAAAAGAAGAAGGCAAAACAAAGAAAAAGGGAAACCTGGATTGAGAGGGGAAAGAGAAAGGCCTTTGGAAGAGGGTAATGTAGATAAGGTGTGTAAAGTCTGGTGTTCCACTGTGTTGCTCTAGTTCTGCCAAGACACAGGTAGAAGATGAGAAGACATAAAAATATGGCAAGTGTTCCTGGAAGGACTGACTTCTATCTGGCACCACAAGTCTCTAATGCTTCATCAGTGTTAATGACTGTGCAGAGCTTGCAGGGCATGCAAAACACAGTTGCCCAAGGTCCTACTCCATTCAAATCATTATCAGTTCTCTTTCTGGCCCTTTCCTTCCTGCTAGACACAGAATTATACCAAAATCCCAGTACGTAATGTCCCTGAAGCACAGAAAAGTTTTGATGATCAACCTCTTACTTCTATGTGCTGTGATCCTTGAATTACACGCACGTGGACAGAGTTCAGACAGTTGACCCAAATCAAGATTTCGCAAGTTGGAAACACTTGAAATTCAAAAGAAAATTGCAAATTACAAAAACAGCTCAAGTCTTCTGGCATATTGTGGGACAGACATCCATTAGCACAATTTCACATGGAAACTAGGTGGGTGGGTAAAGCGATTGAGTTCAAATGCAAGGGTGGATGATGAGAGGTGAATAGGGAGCTGAGGGTTGAATGTTAGCAGCACCACCCTTGATTTCCTTTTAACCTACTATAGCCAGGCACGTATCCACCAAGCAGTGCAGCATGTAACCACCAACTCCTCCATCTGAGAAAAACAGAAGAGAAAATTTAAATTAATTTTCAGAGCATTCTATTTGCACTTTTTCTTTTCTCATATTTTTAACTTTCAAAGACTGCTTAAGGCAGTAAATTAAATGACAAAGAGGGAATTTAAATAAGTTCTAAGTATGATGTAAATGCCACAGCTTACATGTGCATTGCAATGGTGTTGTTCCTTTCAGTAGCAGAGTAACATAAATTATTTTAATGGCAGTGGTCAGCCTAGTCCTCCAAACATGGACAAATTTAAGTAGGCAACTTAGAAACATGGCAGAGTCATTCAAAGATGCTCAGCAACAGGTGAGCTCCTCAGAAAAGAACTTGGCCGATATTGAGTTGGGTCAAGAGATCCCAAAAGTCTGCACCACCTTGAAAAATTCCTGCACTTCATAGTCACCTGTCAATTTGTGTCTTTGATGAACTTTGGTTAGTAGGGAATTCTGCTGCTTGTGGCAGTGGTCTCCCACTTCCCAGCCTAAGGCTCGATCCCTAGAATGCCATAAGGAATGCAGCACTTGAGCACAAACAAGCAGCAAGCTTCCACAACAGTGGCTGCATTGCAGAGCATGGAACAGCAAATAGGACAGGGCAAAAAATTCCCCTTCAGTCAGAGACAAGACAGTGGTAAAGAAAGAATATTAAATCAACATTAATTTTTTGGGTTTACATACCTCTTGTAGAGATCTAACAACAAAAGTCTCTTACTTCTTCCTAGCCTGACCCAGAAACTATGACAGAAAGAATTGACAGGCTGAGGACATTTGTAGGATGGACAGTTGCATTGCTCTAGAGGTTCTGACATTTTCTCTCTGAACCTTAGTAAAGAAATTCAGTTGTGGAAGTTGCACAGTGCAGAAAGCACAGCATGCCCTGCTGTGAAAGAAATTAGTCTGACAGTCAAGTTGGAAATTACAGTGCCACTCTGAATGAAACTGAAGTTGTTATGCAATATCTATTAGGGCATGTGGCTTCAGGGCATAAAAAGGTTTACCTCTCCTCGACTTTTAGAGACAACTTCAGTTGTCCTTTGTGTATTCATGTCTGCACACAATACCAGAAACTATTAAACACAGGTTTTTATGTTGTGTATAAAAAAATTTATACTTGTTCATTTTTTTAGAAAGGCAGAAAGGCCATTGTGAAAGCAGCTTGAGTGTTACAAATGAAAATGGCAAGTTAAAATCTACAAGCACAATAGCCCATAGCAGGACCTCCAGACAAATTCCTCAAAGGTCACGGAACCTTCTAGTTAAAAAAGTGCCAGCAAGCATCTTATTCCAAGTAACTGTTTGTTTTTAAAATACAATTCTTCTTTACTAGCACAAATAATTCCACTAAGAAACAAGTGACCACTTCCACAAATGTTTTAAGTATACCTGCTTTGTCAGCATTATGTCACCACTTTCAAGTTCAGCAGAGAAACTTTTTGTAATAAAATTATCTCTACCTATTATTATTCAAAACCACCTAAACTACCACATCTGGTACAAAAACCCACCGAACTGAATCTGTTAGTCCAGCAAAAGCTGCAGGTGAAGCTCCCTAACTACCTAAGTTGTAAGTAGAAAGACAATACTCATCTGCTTCTTGAAGTGGTTGCATACAGATTTTTTCCCATCTACATTTCCTCTGGCAGAATAATGTATGGGGCATGACACCCTCATTTGCCTTCTGATTAATATCCCCAAACCCTGAGAACACAATTAAAAGCTCAACAAAATATTGCTATGTTGTCCTTAGCCTTTGGCTTCCAAAGTATTATTACTGATCTAATAAAACACTATTTCATACCCAAATATAAAACTACTGCTGACTGGATCTCTTAGACAATTGACTGAAAAGTCTGGCAGCTTCCCAACTTTTTTTATCTGCTTCATTTCTACAAAAGAACACAATGTTTTTATTTGATTTATGTGAATTTTCTCCTCCCTGTTTAAAAAGCCCAGTTAAGCATGATCAGGAATATTAAATATGTGAGGAATAAAAAAAAAAAAAGCACATCACTTAAATAAAAAGCAGTAGGTTTACATAGGCCATTCTGCATGGAGTCTTTATGTCACAACTGATCTTTTAAGTCCCATTATGCTTTGTAGCTATTTATAGCTGTGTATGTCCATCTTTTGCATCCTATAGTTTGGGGTTTCTTTTCCAGATATAAACGGAGCTTCCTCCCTCCCTTTGTTTATGTGTCTGCCTGTCAGCATAGCGCCAGCGACTGTCTCTGCACTTTGCTGCTGCTGCTCCCTCATCCTGTTTATAGGTCAGCAGCAGCTTCCATCGCCTCCCCGCTGCCGAGCAGAACTTCCCCTAGCACTTCAGGATGTTTTAGTCACTTTAACCTGTGCCGCCAGCCTGGAGCCAAGTGTCTCCTCTTTGAGCTAGTGATGCAGGCAGCATTTGCCTCAATCAAACTCAGTCTTTGTTTCCTGGGAAGCCCAAACCTTTTCAACTGTTCCTTGCATGGAAATGCCACTGGGTCCTATTCATTGTCCCTTGCAAAGATCATAGACAGACACACAGCTGAAGGGTGAAAAATTTCTTGTACCCTTTCAGTTCCAAGCACATGAAGCCTCACACTGGACAGCATCCTTGCCAGCCACTGAACGTGGAGGGAAAAAAAAAGTACCTCTTAACTAGATATCAGTTTTTATTTTTCTAATCTAGTGATGTCAAAAGTCCTTAATACAACAATTCTTTAGGCATTTACTTCAACAGGAGACACAGCAAGAAAAAGAATCCAGCAACATCATGTGATGAACACACACAAGACACCGGAGGAGGAAGCAAATCAGCTGTTGAGCACAGAGCTAGTTGCCCAAATGGAGCCAGAAAGAAAAGTGTCTATATCACCACAGCACTGGGGATATAGACAAGGAAGTCAGAAGAAGATTAATAAATCCAGGACCTCTGATGAACATTAGGACTTTGTGTTTTATGAAATCCATAGGATTAGGAGTATAGCACTTGTATAGATCACCTTTTCCAGTTACAAACACATAGTAGCAGAGAACTATTAATAAATTCAAAATATTTTGGTCGGAAGTTGTTGAAAGACAATAATGTCTGTCTCCACAACCTCCTCCATATTACTGCATTATAATTTAGGGTCCATCTGCATCTGTCAGGCAGGAGTATGCAGACATCTCCTTTGACAGCAAGATCACACAATCAATTTTAAAACACACCCCGATAACAACTTTTGCGGGGGTTATGATGTGCTTCACAATTGTTCATGTGCTACCTTTCTGCACTTTGCTATTTATGAAAACAACCAAAGAACATACACTGTTTAAACTCCTCTTTAGGCTTGAAGATGGAGTGCAACAAATGAAAATAAAAATGAATGAGGGTGACCTGATATGTGCACACATTACAATCTCTGCAGAATTCCCAAAAAACCTAAATGGCAATTACATTCCTAATTTTCACAAGGTTAACATTGATAGTGAGGCTCCTAGCTATCACTTGTGCCTTTTAAAAATTTTCTTCCTGGTCTTTACACCAATGTCAAAAAACATGATGTACAAGAAATTCAACATCTCAAATTAAAAGTATATTTTATGGACAGTTGAGCAAAATTAATATATCACCAAAGCATTGTTGGAATGTAGATTAAGTTAAGCACATGGTACAAATGCATATTCTTAGACAAAAAAGCTTATCTAATAATTTTGTTTCTTTAGATTCCACTCTAAACTTTTAAAAACCTTTTGCTATAATAAAAAGTTGATGATGCAGACATCCAGGCAGCTTCCTCTGCACTCAACAGCCACCGATCTGTGTTGTGTGACAAGATCACAACTTCACATGACCCAGTGTGACTAAGCTTTGCAAATGCTGTTATGAATCCCATGATATACTTTCTCTGTGATAACACCAGCTCCTGGAGTCATACAAACAAGTTTGAATCTGTTTGGGTTTCCTGCTTCATAAAAAAGCATATCTTCATCCCACATTTTGGGAAAATGAAGTTGAAAGATCTGAAATTATTAGAAAACACACAAGACTTTAATATTTAAAACGTATTTTTTTACCTTCAGGTATGCTTAGATTTCACTTCTTGTTGTTCTCCATACCTTTTTTACAATGCAAGAGATTCTAGTTATGTTTATAATTTCCTCATTTTGTGACACCAAAAAAATGTCACTGTACAAAAAAAACTGCCTCACTTCAGTAGTGCTGAAGGAGAGAGGTCCATTTTGATTTGGTTTAATGTCTTATCAGAAGACCAGTGGAAGAGCTAATTACGATACTTTTCATTAGCATAATCACAACATTGTCTTTCTGCTGTAGATCCTTTTGTTTTGTTCGCTCATATTGTTCTCCTCTCCATTTGTGAAAATCTGTATGCATTTCACAAGCAGCTTCTCTCTGAATCTATTATTCAACTGCTCATTGTCCTATTCTCCACTTTCTTTTCAAAGGTTTCAAATACATGCAAAAAGATTTGATGGTCCAAAGAGATGCATATATTTGATATGTTCCAAGATGCTCATCTGTGCATCACATTCTTAGTTTCCTAAACAATAAGGACAACAAACCAGAAAGGATCAGTGTACCTGAGCACGCCCCTGTTATTATCAAGCACCAGCTGAGTAATGTTAAACTTGCCTAATGTCTCTGACGAAAAACATAATAGCAAGCTACAGAAAGGCAGGATGACACTTAACTCATTTTCCATTACTTCCCTGCCAGCTTCTGATGGTGTGCAGTGATACAGCTCACAGTGTGCGGAATGACTCTCCTGCTTGGAGCCACTCTCAGTGCCAAGGCCCACAGATGTTCAGATTTTTCCCCATGTGGCTGGGATATGAGATACAATCTTACCTTCACATCTAGTCCTGAGAGAAACCAGAGGTGAAGTCTACAAAGCAAAAAGGGACCCTCCTTTTTGAAGAACTGGTCATAAGGGGTTAAAGGGGGGAAGGACTGGGGGGAGTCAGACTCAGGCCTAGAGCTGCCTCAGAAATGATGGCCCAGAAATAAAATAATTTCTCACTGATCTTTGCATACCATTTCTGCACCTAATAGAAGAATGCTTGTCTTCCTCTTTGGGAGACTCTTGGTGATTTGGGAGAAAAATATTTAGGAAACTAATATATTTTAAAATATTTCTAGTTAGCTCAGGGCATGCAAGTACAAGAAGCATTTCAGTAACAGATAGCAAAACTGGAGTCCAATAAGTGCTACACACCCAGGAGTTAAAATTTATTGAAATAAGAGTAGTAGACAGTGGGAGAGGAGAGGAGAGGAGAGGAGAGAAGAGAAGACAAGAGAAGAGAAGAGAAGAGAAGAGAAGAAAAGAGAAGAGAAGAGAAGAGAAGAGAAGAAAAGAGAAGAGAAGAGAAGAGAAGAGAAGAAAAGAGAAGAGAAGAGAAGAGAAGAGAAGAAAAGAGAAGAGAAGAGAAGAGAAGAGAAGAAAAGAGAAGAGAAGAGAAGAGAAGAGAAGAAAAGAGAAGAGAAGAGAAGAGAAGAGAAGAAAAGAGAAGAGAAGAGAAGAGAAGAGAAGAAAAGAGAAGAGAAGAGAAGAGAAGAGAAAAGGTTTATTCAACCCCTAAGTACATATTCCATTGGTGTGATCTGGCTCATGGATATGTCCTGCTCTCCAGACATATTCAGCATGTTCCCAGGAGGCAGAGTGGGAGGTGCCTTACCACCTGCTTCTCCAACCCACATAAATTAAGACCAAATCAAGTTCTGTCAAGATTCAAAACTGGTTCTAAGTCACTTTCAATTTTTTTACTGCTTTCAAAATGAGAGTAAAGAAAAGTCACTTGTCAGTGAATACACAGATACATATATTCATGCATATGTACTTGTATATCTGCACACGTGTATACATGTGCATGCACATATGCATGTGCACTTATATCTACATATTACCTTGCATTCTTATATGCCTATCAAAACAATTTCAGACAATACAAACCAGTGCAAGGGAGCCAATTTGAACAGCTGAAAACCTATCAATAAACATAGATAGATTGGCAGGATTTAATACATGGATAAGACATCGTGGGTTAGAGCTACACACAGCTCTTTACAATGGTATTTCTCAATGGACTTTTTCTTTCCCTAAATGCAAATAACTTTATTTACCTTCACAGAACGGTATTTACCCTTGCAGAAATACAGATTAATGTGTTTGCTTATTTGTTATCAGCTCTGCCTTGTGTCCTGGGACAGGACCATTGGCTGCTTTACTCGGCCAAAACCAACAGCTGAAACAGCGCGTTGCTCTAGGAGCAGCTTTTCCCAGCTGAGACGGCAGTGTAAGAGCGCCTTCTATGCTTAGGCAAAAGAAACGCAAGGCACAAAAGCCATGGAAAGCTTGAGTCTGCAGAAGCCCAATGTCTCTCGGGTGCAAGTTGTTCTATTCTTAAATCCAAAGAAAGAAGGGTGGAAGAGCTTTCTCCTTGCTAAAGGAAATGGGTCAGACTCGTCCTCAAGGTAGAAGGATATAGCTGTCATCTTTGGAGTGTGATTACTGCACTTCATACTGCAGCGTAGGTGTAGTTCTCTAAGGAGTCTCAGTTGTATTGCCAATTAAATTTTAAAATAAAATTTTAAAATATTTATCATTTTCTCTGTGGCTTTTAAGGACCTATACGGGCATTAATGTGGTGGCTTCACAGGGCAAAATGCCAAAGAGACATGTGAAGAAGCTCTCATTACAGAGCACTATTTTTTCTCCTGGATCACTTCAGTGATTCAGTTTCCCAGGCAGCTTCACAAACAGCTGTACTTGCACAGCTGTACTTGCACAGCTGTGGTGGAAAGACACAAAAACCAAACACAGAAGCAGACAGAACAGGATGGGAGCTACCTAAACCAACACAATGCTGTTGCATATAAAATTAAGCAGAATTTGGACATCCAATAGCCGCCTTCTAGGTGAGAGTTTAATTCCTATGATGCAAAACCATGTTTTTCTTGGTAGACATTCCTGAGGCTTTGCCAAGCCACAACTTTACTAGACCACCTAGTAAAGTTATGGCTTGGCAAAGCTTAGGGAATATGTTAAGTTGAAGCTGCACAAATATGCCATGTCAATTGCAACCTGCATCCTTAAAGCAGAGTGTCTTGGCAGCTGAACTTACTGTAACTCATATACCAAGGGTGCAGAGTTAATTCCATTGAAATCAACTGCAGAGTAGTCTTGAATTTCCATGCAACAGTTCTACCTTGACTTCAGACTCCCTATAATCCTTCATTTTATTTTTTCTCTACACCTTGATTTTGGTACAAAGACTTAATCCATACATGATCTCCATATGAACAGAAATAATTATAGTCAGAGTGAGTTACTTTTCTACTTTTCTCTGTTCTTTCATCATTCTAGTCCATTCAGTACATCCAGTCCTTACCCATTAGTAAATTATTTTGAGATACAGCTTTCATGGAGCTGAAGGCAGCACCACAGCACCATATCAATACCACTTTTGCAACCCTAACTGCTGTCTGCATACTTTTAGCCAAGGCAAGAGTACAGAGCCCACACTACTGTCCTTACACGCCCTAGAGGAGATTTACTAGCCAAACTATCCTGGAAAACTCTCTTAGTTAGAAATGAGACATATACCAGCAAAGTATTTCCTCTCCCTAGAGTCTACACAAAAGCTTTCCACATCAGTTCCAGGTCTTAGCCAGGCAGTTTCTTTGTTCCATTGTCTGCCTCGTGACACAGGTGTGGTCTACTTTTGCAAGAATATTATTCTTGTTTGGGAGTAGAATAGGTGAGATGACAGACCAGCAAAAGCCATATTTTAAATATCACTGAATATCATCTGAAATGCCCTCTTGCTGATTACAAAATAAAAGATTTAGTGTAACCCCTAAAGGATGTTTTCCTGCCAGTTAGTAATCTCACACACACACACACAAGGATAGGATACAAAACTTAAGGCAAGGTGTCACCACAGGCCCCCAGCTGGGTAATAATTAGCATTGACTCCATGCTTTCTCAGACACACACACAAGGATAGGACATAAAACTCAAGAGTTAAAGCAAGGTGTTGCCACAGGCCCTCAGCTGGGTAATAATTAGCATTGATTCCATGCTTCTCAGAAAACTGATCCACCACTTTATTATACTAATTAAGAAACCCATCGCCCTTACAGACAGCCATGATACAGGTGTACACAATTGGTCCTTCATTCTAAACACCATCACCATTGGCCAATTAAGAAACCACTCTTTGGTAAACAAATCTCCATAACACATTCCACATGCTCACAACAACAGGTGCAGCAAGTGAAGAATTGTTTCTCATTCTTTTCTCTGATCTTTCCCAGGACAATGCCTGGGAAAGTTGTGCATTGCTCTCTGTGATCAGAGAGCTCCAGCCACACAAGGCGTAGACTTTTTAACTTTTCAAATTGCATCTGTATCAAAGGAGAAAAAAGATGTGACTGGCTGAACAGTATAAAATCTAAATCATATAAGGCTTCATGTATTTTGGCTAGTCCAGTCTTCATCTATGACACTGGCTTTTCTATAGTCATTTTCATCTTATTGAAAATTAATAATAGAGGCTTTAAAAAAAAAAAAAAGCACTTTCATTGTAGGCTGTATGCAAGGGATGGTATGTGATCTGTTGTCAACCACAATGAAACAAGAGGCAGGAAAACAGTTCCTATGCAGTCCTGGGCTTTTATTCCCCCCTACATTTATGTGTTTCAAGATTACCACCCTTTAGACAACAGTGCAGTTATTCATCCAGGGATGTGCTGGAGACAAATTGGTTCATGTTTTAAAAGAGTGATGAGAGGTGGCTGTTATGTAAAGTTCGTAATACTCAGCATCCTACCTCTGTTACTTATTTGATCATCACAAAGCAATCCAGTTTCATTTTAAATACAGCATATTAATCATACAAATCTGAAACAAATTGAATATATTTTTTCTTTTCTGTCACTCACCTCTGACTTCATATGCGGGCAAGTAGTGCTGCTTCTCTCTTCCTCTTCATCTATCTTGCTGATTGATGCTGAAAATTCTTTGGAGCCATTTCTGGACTATATTTCATGTATGGATCCCATCATCTGAAAGATGTCCTAAGCTTCCCTGCAAATTCTCTGCACCACTGTGAAATAATAATAATTAAATGTGCTTGAAGAAATTTGGTCTGACAAAGACAAAGGTGGTAACCAGTGATTTAGCAAGCAGTTAGTTGGATTAAAATTACTCTCTCAGATCTCTCACAGAGTTAGTTAAGTATACAGCTTGAGGAGTTTTGTTATTCTTGGAGTATATTACCAGAAATAAATCAAATTTAAAAGCTCTTGTGGAAGACAGGTAGAATTGAGAAGCTGCCACATGATCAAAACAAACAAAAAACCCCAAACAACACAGCATTTTCTCAACGTTTTTGAGGTAAGCATAAAGATGGATAGTTTAAATAATTGCTTCTGTCAGAGAGATCTCAATCTTTAATCTTAAATGATGAGGGAGTTACCCTAAATGCTATGTGCTACAAAGTTTCAGTTACCTAATTACACAGCTGGTGTATTCAGGACTGCACAGGTAAATTTTTCAGCTTGGAACACTGTTCAATAAATCTTAGGAAACTATATTAAAAGAGTAGAGCTGAAAGTTAATATTTCAAAGACTAATGAAGTTTTTGATACCGAGAAGCTTTACTTTGGCCCATGAATACTTACATTAAAAACTTGTCTCAGATTGAGAGAAAATAGCCTAGTTTTCAGAGCACTCACTTGAAACTTTGAAGATCCATAGTGAATTCATTATTCTGCCACTAGGCACCATTTTACCCACTTACTGAGAAAATTTATGCAGGGTAAATCAAGAAAGTCTGCAGTTTTCAGAGACAGAGTTATCTATTTCTAACTATTTCAAGTTGTCTCTAGAGACACGAGTCTGCTCAGTTCTGCATTCTGTGGCTCACTTTTGAAGGGTTAGTTCATTTTTTTGTGCATAACAGATTGAAAACTCGCATCTTCTGGCAGTGAGATGAAAACCTTTCCAACTCTGTACAGAAGCCCTGCAACAATGAGACAAAAGAGTCAAGATTCATTGGGGCAAAAATGACAAAGGAAAAATTTGGAACTGGTATTCTTCCAGGTTCATCTGGGAAGAAGGAAATCCTTGTACCTATGAAGATTTTAAATTTTCTATTGGAAAGTTATTGGATAAACAAGCAGAAATCTGACCACCCACTGATTTAAACCTCCCCCCTACTTTGAAGTCTCTGCCATAGAATCATAAGTACATTTCAAAAATTAAATCGAGGAATTAAAAAATTAAATAGAGGAATTACTCAGTTTAGCATAGCAACACTAAAGAGACCAGTGCCCGAGTCTCTGTGCAAACAATGGTCTATCACATATGGTCCATGCCCTTAAACATTCCCAGGTGCCTAAAACTGCCAGAAGACAGTGTATGTGTGTTTAGTATTTTGGGGATCTATGGTCTCCCAGTAGCAGCACTCCATCAACACAATGCTGTAGGTAGCACCCAACAGAAAGACTGTAGCATGCTTAGTTGTAAACAATCTCAAACATAAATAAGGATTCTGCTTTCCTCTTACTGCTTGGAAAGATCATACAGACTATTTTTCACAGCCTCCAACTAATACTGCTGCAAACATTTTAATGAAACCCATTAAAAATCAGACTTGGATTGCACTGGCACAATTATGGCAAAACTTGCTTCAGGCCCTCTGTGGATTACACAGCAACATATGAAAGCATGGGCACAGCAGCATTAATAACCAAATTCACTTAGACAAAAGCTGTCTTTGTGTCTGTTTGGTGTGCTGTGGAGTGCTTGCTGACATACCTTGCATTCCTACCCTACCTAAGCCCCCGACTTAGATGTACTTTCTGTGCATGGGAAACACATGTGGCTTCACTGAGTGGGAACCTATCTCTTCATTCCCTTTTATCAATCCTTGAGAATGATAAGAAAAGTATATCACAAGGTTTGGGTACAAGTGATGTTATCTTGCACATTTTCTGCAAAAGCTGCCAAGGACAGTAAGGATAAACTAGGTCCTAATATTTTTAGTATAGAAAACCAAATGGAAAAGAGAAAAAGTTCACATGGAAGCTGTAGTTCTGCCATGCAATATGATAGTGAAGTGCCCACACATAGTGCATAAAGCTACACCATAGAAGATGCAACAGACACATGTATGTACATTTATTTTACTGTTTTGACAATTACCTTCAAAAAAACCCTTATGAATTCCACTGTATTACCATGGAAGCATGTCAGAAACCCTTTAACTTTACCTAGATAAGTAACTGCATGATGGGGTTCTTGTTTGTTTGCATTTCTTTGAATCAGTAGCATGGAATGTACCAGAATATCAGACCACAAAACATTCCTGACATTTCTGAAAAAACATGTTTTTATACTGCTGCTGTCAATCTTTCAGGTGACCATTTCTTATCTGTTCACACAAACAGCCCCCAAATATGTACGGAAACCCCACCTTAGTGGTTGCAGGCTTTATGTATGTGCACAACAGCACTGGAGGTAAGTTCCACATACATGTAGAAGTGACCTACAGAACCCCACTGCCATGCTGAAAACTAATTTTATCCTGTACATTTTGATAGGTACTTGAGTATTCTTATTTTTTCCTCTTTGGCTGTAGCACATTTATCTTTATTTGCAGGTATGTGTGTATGTACTGTACACATACAAACATGTATAAAAACAAGTCATGCAAGTCTTGAATAGATTAAATGTCATGGCAATGCACTTAAATGGAATCAAATGCAGAAATTTTCAGGCTCAAGTCAATGTTTAACATCATTAATGTGATTCTTCAGCTATCCTTATAAGTATATGCACCAAGAAACCTAAATTCTGCAATCTTTGTTGAATTTTCCCAAAAAAATTGTAGGAAAGTAAGGTACCTTTACCATGCAAAAACCCCAGAGCTGAGTTCAGGACTGATGTGTTCAAGAAGAGGCATTTCTTAATAGACTTCAGTGCCCACATGTTTCAGCTATCTGCAGAAATATAATTTCTTTTCAGTTTCATTCCTTTCTTCTTACATTGTCATTATGATGAATTGCCTCCAATTCCATAAATCACTGCAGTTCTCAATATATTCATAAAAAGTAACTCACCAAATAGCAAGTTTCAATAATATTTTTCTGTCACAGTTGACACAGTCTTTCTTAGAACTGATCCTACTGACTGTTTTCCCAGTTGAGGCCAGAAATTAGAAGATATAATACTAGTTGGTTGATGGTTTACAAAATATTTTTTTACTCTAGTGAGTACAAACATACAGAATAAACAATAGCTTCCTAAAACTTGAAAAATCCTCATGAACTGTGAATTCTTAAAAAAAATATGTGTAGAGAGAATTGGCTCTACCAGTCCATTAGTGTAATCAATGTAAAATAAGATAGCAAAAATTCACACTTGGAACCAAGAGCAGCATAGGTCCCCAGGACTCCACTAGCCATCCCTATTCAAATTAGTATCTCAGGTGATATGAAATAAGGAGCTAAGACTTCTCAAAATACATGACTAGATATGGTTGTTCCTCTTCTACTACTGCCAGCTAGTGAGAAAATTCCACATAGTCTAGTCACATAATTTAAGGCCTGAAGAGACTACTCGGTTATTTGCTGTTCCCTCTAGTACATCGCATGTCATTAAGTTTCATCCAATTGTCCCTGTGCTAAACTCATGAACCTGCCAAAAAAAAAGGCATTGGATTTTGATTTGAAGAATTTAAAGTGCAGCAAATCCACTTCCTAGCTTGTCCTGAAGGTTTATGTACTTCACTAATGAGTTGCTCCCCCTTGAAATTTCTGCAGGATCAGCTGCCTTCCTCCTCTGTGCCTTTTTATAGCTAGCATGTGCTTCCTAGGAAGACAGATTTCAATCAAACCACCTCCCAGAAATGTCTATATCCACCTGCAGAGAATATTCTTCAGCCTTCAGGATCACTTGCATGTATCTGTTCTGCTGTCTTCAGTTTCTCATCCTCCTGTTTCCCAAACAGCCTCTGTGTTGACTGCCAAAGTGAGCAGCACTGTCACAGAGGGAGAAGCTGTCTCCCTGGTCCTGTGTTTTGAACAGCCCAGCACAGCTTTAGCTGGCACTGTCTGCAGAGGGCTGTTGCTGAAATCTCTGCACAGACACCTCTCCAGGTCCAAAGTCCATGTTCTGCAGTCGTGTCCATCCTTCTTTGGTCCTGCATTGCACTGTCATTGGAAAATCACTGAACAGCCTTGCTTATCACATTGTTGCTATCCCTCAATTTAACAGTCTGATGATTCCTGTATTATCTCCACATTTTCTCAGTAATTAACTTAAATTGTTGCTAAAAATAAGCACTAGTTTCAGTCTTATGACTGTCTTGACAATATCTCGCTTAATCTATGAGGGCTCCTCAGCTGCAAAGAGTTGAGAAAAAAGAAGGACTTTTCTTTTATCTTGATTTTGACCTATAACACTACTTCTACTCAAAGCAGTACTAATATATAAATCAGAACACAACAGTGCTGACAGAGCATCTCAACAGCCACTGATCACACTGATGTACATCAATCATCTCTTTAGCCAGCTTTTCCATGTTATATTAGTACAAGTTAACTATGCCTACTGGCTTTGAAAGATTTGCCATAGATATTTGCCATCATCCTTCTCAGATAGTAAAGGTCTGTAAGAGTCTCCACCAGGTAAAAATTAATTATTCTTTTTTACAGGTACACAGAGCTATATTTTCAAAATTTATTTTTAATGCTTTATTTTCATTAAACTCATTTTTTCTCTTTTTTCTTTTGTTTCCCTAATATTTTTTTTTGTTTTTACATAACCTGCCATTTATTTGATGACTATATAATTCTGTAGAAATTTTTTGTGTGCATGTATGTGTACATATATATGCACATATAAATTTTTTTTCCACTTCATCTTTGAGTAATGGAGTCTTTTCTTTCTGACTATTTGGTACACCACTACTTCACAGAGTTAGCAAGCTGTATAATTGCACCAAGAACACAGAAAGTAGTAGTGTCTTAAACAAGGGACATGTTTTCACTGACATAGACTTAGCAAAGCCTTACCTCTGTTACAAAATCAAGAATCTCAATGACTGCATGAATTTTCAGTTTTCTCATTCAGAATATGACATACACAGTTCCCTGGGACTGCAATATGCTGGCCCACCCTGAACTACAAAAGACAGCAAGAGAGGAGGCTAAAGACATTCCTTTTTCTTCTTGCCCTTCTAATGCCCTGTCCTTGCAGCCAGGCACCTCCAAAGACAAAGCAATGCTAGTCAAGGCTGAAGAAAGTGTTTTCACACAGGAAGAGACCTCAAAAGGGGGGAAAAAAACCCCACCACAACACCTTTAAGATCTATAAGATCTATAAATTTTGAAACTGAGGTGAAAAATATCATTAACTGCTCAGAAGTCATTTCACAGGCAGCAGAATAAAGCCTTTGCTTATGTACTGAAGGAAATCCAAAACCCAAGTTGAAGCAACCCATTCCCTGGCCAGTACAAAGTTTGTACACATAAGTCACTTTCTTCCTTGTGCAGATAATGTGTCCAATAAAGCAAGGTTTTAAGTATTGCTGTCTGTCAGGGGAGAATGAATCTATTCAGTGAAGAAGCATGGAATATTTCACAAATTTCAACTCAGAAAAAAAATAAAGGCATGGGGAGACAATTGTAAGGATATATTGTAAACATTGGAAACTATTATCAGGTGAATTATCAGCTTATCAGTGTCTCATACTCATTTATCTGTACAAAACAGAAGCTACTAATACAAGTCATGAATATCTCACCCACTCTTCAGCTTCCTCTGCCAAACCTCACCATTCACCTCAAATGTTTGTGAAGTTTTTACTCAGAAACAAATCCAGTTATAACAATAATTTTTAAGCTTTTGGAAGAAAGCAGCAGATTAATCATGAAAGAAATGTCTTTATTCTGTTTGGTGTTTGGCCCTGCCTTCATTATCAGGAAATGGAGTCTTTAAAAAGGATGATTAATATGTTCCCAGCCCTCCCTCGTACTTTCCCACCAGGATGAAAAGCTCCATATCCCAAACATAAAGATTTGACATTTAAGAGAGCAAGAGAAAAGTTAATAGCAAGGCCAGGTGCAACAGTGCTTCTTGTCTACTTTTCTTTTCATTGTTCATAAATAAACTAGTACAGTGGTCCAAGGAGGAGCCCTTCCAGCAGAACTATCACAAGATTCATCTGAAAACAGACTTTTTTGGCTCTTTTTTTTACCTTCTCTACTAAAGGACTTGTCTATTTTCATACTTTGATTTTTCAGTGCCTGAGAAACAGTCAAAATCACTCCTGTATAGCAAATGAAGGTGTGTTAGAAGTACAGGAAGACATCATTCCAGTAGCTCCAACCCCTCATTCACTGTGAACAGTAGCTGTTAAGATATGACAACAGGAATTTTGGAGTTGTACAGTGTGCCAGAGATCCAACAGATCAAGTCACTTTTTATCCATCCAGTAATTTTCAACACTACCCACAGTTGCTAAATTAAAGCTGAGCGGGTCAGCTAGCCTTGTTACAATCTGTGCTTTTATTCAGCTTTCTAAAAATGCCTAATCTGACCAGAGCCTTGTGTAAACTCACTATCTAAAAAGCTAAGTCTTGTTTTAAAAGGACTGCCTGTTCCCCCAGCAACCCTGTGTTTTATTTAACATGAATTATGAATCATGCAATGCCCCTGTGTCACCATTTTGCACCAGTCATTCTCAAGGATTTACAGGGAGTGGGCACAGATGATGTGGCTGGATGAAGTAACATGGATTTGCAATTATCCCCTGGTATACACTTTCAGTCACTGGCATTAGGAAATGAGAGTTCATTGCACAGAGCTAAGCTGCTTTGGGAAAATACTCAGGAAGCATGTGGAAGAGATATTAAAAAAAGCATTTCAGCTACCCCTCACTGGTGCCAGATGCTGAGTAGCCAGCAAAAGCAAATTATTTTTAGGTTGCTGCTCATCATCTGTCCTCGGGTCAAGAGTTTATGCCCTTCAGGGAGGGGAGGCAGGGCACACTGGGAGGCAGCAGGGTGATGCTTCTGCTGTAGATTGAGCTTCCTTCTCTTTCCTTTTGAGTACATGATAATCTTTAATGGGAGTACTCTAGATGGGAGAAGAGTCTGTGGATAGAAGCAAAGAAGTCAGAGACTTGTGAAAAGACAATTCACTCATTTCTCACGCTGATTTATACTCTGTGTATCCAGAATTTTTCTGCCATATTCTTAAACCATGTACTGTATTAGATTTCAGGGCCCATTTAACCAAAACATGTTCTTCTGTATGGATAGATCCAACACAGCTCTCGTTAATTTGCCACTAGATCCTGCTGTAATGCTAATAAAAACCAAGATATTTTTCCAAGATCAAGTGAGTCCCCCTCAAATACTGTAAAACCCATGAAGAGAAACTTTTCTGGAGAGACAAGAGACTGTATGAGAAGCTCCAGTGAAAGGAACCACTCAAAATCCTGTAAGCTCTCATATTGAACTAATATTGATATAACATTTTAATTATATGCTAGCAAATGTGCTTCATATATTAAACACATACCTTTACACTTTCAGCAGGCCTGTTCTCACTCATATTTGGTGTGCAAATGTTATTATTTGTAAAAGTGCTTGCTCCTATGCATAGCTTCACATTACACAAAGAAGAGAGGTATGCAAAGGTCCTAGGGTGAGAAGGAGAACCAGAACATTTCGTTCTCAGTCACTGACTCAGCTTAAGGTCAGTAGCAATCAAAGTTGTTTCCAGATGAGTGGAGTTCAATGGTTCACATGAAATAAATCATCACTCTAGGCAGTCAGATCCACACAGCCAATCACTGGTGTTCCCACAAAGCAACATGAAGAAAAGAGAATCCAGAAGCTTGTTCCTGAGCATACGTCCTGCAAAATCCCTTGCTGCTAGCTCCTATCCTGAGTAGCACTAGCATAATGGGGAAGAGGAACCATGTATCCACCAAATTTCTTGAGCCTATTAAATGAATCAAGAGATTTCCTTTTGCCAGCATGTGAGATGGTCCTTGTCAAGGGAAGAAAACCTTCAAATAAATGAAGCCTTTATTTTGAAGAAATAGGAACTTGCTTCTGTACACCTCAGGAAGTAATTGGCATCAACACAAAACGAGTAAAAAATACCACCAAAGTTGGTAGTGTCACAACTTTGAAACAAGGCAGGAAGTGAAAAATGCCCCACCACTATCAGCCAGTCCCTATATGCTGATCACTTTTGTCTTGGCCAGCTTTAGGGGAAGCTCTTCTTCAATCTGACAGTGGCTTCCAAGATATCATTTCTCTGCCACTGACCCACAGACAAGATTTACTAGTGACAGAAATCCAGTGTCATGGGCCAGCACTTGGTCCAAACCATCTGTCACTAAGAAGTCAGTAGCTAATGAATGCCTTTCTTCAAGGGAACAGATTTCAAACTTCAGGTTCTTCTACTCAAGGCGCACATATGCCCAGCTCTGAGCTCCCCCTCAGTCTAAGACCCAAAACAATGAAGGAAAAGAACCAGAGAAAATAGAATGTAGAGAATGAGGAGAGAGGAGTCTTTGATCCTGACCCCCTGAAACTCATAACAGCATCACTGTGCAATGCAAGGCAACACTGATGTGGACAGATTTTTCAGGTGCTTGTCAAGAAGCTGAGCAGACGTGATTTTGGGCTCCTTTGTCATGCAATCAGTCTGGGTCACTCAAAGGTATTGCTGCACATGGCAGAATTCCTGAGAAATTTTTACTTTACACAGATGTGACTGGGATAAGCCTTAGTACTAACAAAGTAAACTGAGGCCGGTTATTAAGGCACATGAACTCTGTGATTTCTGACAACAATCAGAAGCAAACTAGCTTATATCCCAACCAGTGGTCTTTTCCTCCAAAAGGGAAAAGACTGACTCATGCCCCATGAGAATCTGAGAAAATTATAGCAATAGGAGGAAGAAAATGAGCATATTTTGAACATATTTTACATATTTGTACATATTTCCTGGTAGTTTCACACACTCAGTTGGAAAAGCTATAGATGACAAACTTTCTAGTGACCTTTCTGCCATAAAATTTATCTAGGTGAGGTCATAATTCATATAGTTGTGCTTCAAAGCAATAATGCTGTCTGATCTTACTGTCCCAAGCTTCTCCAAATTACCATTTTATTGTTTTGTTCAGACACTCTGATTTATAAAGGAAGGAAGAAAAGTTACTGACAAACTGTTCAAGGTGTTCTCTAGACAGTGTAATGAGATCCTGGTTACGCTGTACCTCTCCCTGGAGAACAAATCATCTCAGAGTGTCTTCTTGTGGCAGCGACCTGCAATCGAGATTTTATCACAGGCTATTAAAAAGCACTGAGGATGGTTTCTTCTGGTTTTGTTTGATATTACAGCTTTGCTTTTTTTTAAAAAAAAAATATACACTGTGGCAGTGAGAGCTGCCAGAGAAGCAATTCAGAGAGGAGAGCACCAATTACTGGGTACTTTTAGTTCATGCTGGGTTTCACAGATTTAAGTTCAGCACCCCAAAATCAAGAGAGAAGATATACCAAACAGTGAACATCAGATACCTCATAAGCAGCCCACTTTTGTGTTAAGCCTGTCTCTTTTGGTTTGATTGACTTATGTAGGTCAGAGTCAGTCAGAGCTGAGCAGTGAAAAGGGAATCCAGCAGCAGTCACACAGCTTTCCTCACAGATAGGCTGGCAAGGCAATAGGTTGACAGTGTTGTACAATCAAGTATAAATGACTCAACACAAAATTTGCAACTTGAAACTTATAATTGCTTTGGCAATCCATTTCTATGGCAGCAGCTACTTTCCTGCAGCTACTTCAGTGACTAGTAATATCAACTATTATTACCAAAAGACGCCTCTCCTCATGACTCAACCACCAGAAGCACTCACTACACGTGCCAAGTGTTTAGAAATGTTACCTACACTCCTGAACAGAGTCTCTATTGACATATGAATAAATTCAGTATTTCTGTGCTTTCAAACTTTTGTAGTGAGTATTTGAAGGTCAAAGAAAGAAGAATCATCTGAGATTTACTCAAATAAGCCTAGCTCAGCAGTTTCTATGGCACAGGAAGAATAACCATAGTAATGCAAGGAAGAAAAAGAGGCTCAAGGGGAGACCTTATCGCACTCCACAACTACATGAAAGGAGGTAGGTGGTGAGGATTGGTCTCTTTTCCCAAGTAACACAGGAAAGGGCAAGAGGAAACAGCCTCAATTTGTTCCAGGAGTGGTTTATATTGGATATCAAGAAAAAATTCTTCACCAGAAGAGTTGTCAAGCATTGGAACAGGCTGCCCAGACAAGGGTTCACTATCTCTGAAGGTATTTAAGATGTGCACATGTGGTTCTTGGAGCGTGGTTTACGGGTGAATTTGGCAGCTCTGGGTTAACAGTGGGACTCAATGACCCCAAAGCCTTTTCCAGCCTGAACAGTTCTGTGATTCTGTGCCGGCTCACAGAAAGTCACCTGGTGCCTGTAGTGTGAGCAGGAATTATACCGCAGGGACACCACTGAAGAATCAGTCTTGAACACTGAGCATTCCTACCAGAGTGAAGCACGAGAATATGCAGAAGGCAAAGAGAACCATACCAGAGTCATCCTCCTTGAGACAGGAGCTGTGTTCATATCACATCTGCCAATTTACCTGGGGTAGCTTCTGTATGGTGCAGTATGGATGCCCTGAGAGCTGCTGCTTTAGAAGACACATGTGATAAAGGGGGGGAAGGGTGTTCAGAGTCTTCTCTCTTCTCAGGCAGATGATGCTACCAGTAAAAAATACATCAGTTGCTCAGTTATCCATCCCAGCACTCATCTGATTTATTTCCCAAGAAAAAACACTAGTTTGTTTCTGCTACTGAAAGGTTCCAGAAATCTGGTGAGGACAAGCTCTGATGACTAATTTATCTGGTGCCTTATTCACAGCCCACATCAGGTTTCAGGGTTTGGGAATAGGAACAGGTCAAGAAATCTTATCTCTAGAAAGGCATTTACAGGAAATGTTCTGCAATACTGATGCTCAAAAAAAACAAGCAGCATTTGTTTTGAATAGAACAATTAAAAAAATATTTTAACATTTGCAATATTTATTCCAATTTCCTTCAAATTAAAGTAAGAAAAAATGCATTCAGTCTTAAGCTGAAGCATTCTGTGTTGAATCAAATCACAGAAAGTGGATTAATTTTTTCCATTTCGCTTTGGTTTTAATCACAGATTTTTTTTTTTTTTTTAATCAGCACAATTTTACCCCAGGGAATTTAGACTAAATAACATTAAATCAATTTTAATTAAAAGCTTTAGCTATTTCCCTGCAGGTTTGTTCCAAAATCAGAAAGAGGCATGGAAGTTACTGCCACTATTCAGCAAATAAATTTTTACTGAAATTGTAGAAAAATTTGGGTTGGAGGGAATCTCTAGAGGTCATCTGATCCAATCTCTCACTCACAGCAAGAGTGAGTGTACTGAAAGCCTCCTCAAGCTATGTTTTCAAAATCTCCAAGGATGAAGAGTCTCTAACCTTTCTGGCATTAAGCTGCCTGTGTCAGATACATTTGCTCCATGAAATAGTTTTTGTGGTGGTCTCCCACTGTGGGCTGTGACCTACAGTTATCAGAGGTAAAGTCATAATGGCTGCAAGTAGAACAAACTTCACCTGGTTATTCCTCTGGATTAGAAGTAAACATGGACAGCTTTTAAGGAAAAAGTGAGTTTTTCTGAGCTGCAAACTTTCACAAACCCATCTTTAGGAAAACAGAAATTAATGCCCTCATAAACAGCAACAGTTCATTAGCTTACCAAATCCTCATTCAACTTACTCTTAGGATTGTAATTAAAGAATACTAATAGCTTTTATCTAGCACATCCCTGAAGTAAGATCTGAATCAGACTCTGGAGGTATCGATCTCCCTTTGCTGTGTGTGGAAGGAGCTGCCAGTCAGTGAAGGGGCAACCTTGATTATTTGCCCAGATATGGTTAGGAGGAATCAAGGTCAACATTTATGTCTTTTAGGAAACATATGCCCTGTACTTTCATCCAGCAGTTAAAAAGAAACTGACGGTTTGCCATTGTTTTCCTTCTTTTCAGCTGAAAGAACCAAGCAGCTGTAACTACAACAGCATAACAGGAAAATACAAGACCATTTAAATCTTTGCTCTTGTTGCGCATTTCCTGTTCATTTTTGGTGTACTCATTTCCACACAGTTACCAAAAATTTCTCAAATCTTCCAACAGTAGTGTCATAACAATTTAAAAGGCAAGTTACATCCAGGTTTGTCAGATGCCAATAAAGACTCAACTGTTTTTATAAATCTCTAAAAATAAAGCCCACTACTCTCTACAAACTGATAGTGCACAATGGTCACATGATAAGCTGCAAAATACCAAAAATCTGATTTTTTTTCTTCTGTAATCTGTTTGCAAACTCCTATTCAACTGGGATCTTCAGATTCAGACCTTCAACATGTTTCACATACTGATAGTAATATTCTGTAGATGTAGGAATCCTTGACAATTTTCTTCCCTTGATGCCTCTAGATCCTTCTTCTGGCTTCCTTCATTGCATATTTCTTTCTGCTCACCTTCATGGTCCTCCCCACATCCCCTGCTTTCATCTGTTATGCCCCCTTCTTCCCAGCCATACATCCCAACAGACAACTTTGCATTTCCCAGTGCTTTTGTCTTGTGTTTTTTAATTCTCTGTCCATAATAGCTGCTAACATTCTTTCCTGATGGACACGATGTCATTCAGTCTTGAACATGCACTTCTCTGAAGATGTCCATAAACCATAGCTCTTCTCCTGAGAAATGCTGATTGGCCAAATGACTTAGAGAGAACAGATGTTCTTGGGGGTGAGCCTGGGGTCACCAGAGCACAGAGAAGCAGCAGGTGTTCGATACTCTCCATTCTTTGAAGACATTGTGTTTGCCAGCAGGTTTCTAAGATCATAGTTTCACAACTATCTGTAAAATGCCTCATTAATAATAGTAATAATAACTACAGTCATCAGTTCTGTCCAGTTGATCACAATTATCAGTCTTAAAATTTTCAGGGAGGTTTTTCCAGACTGAAAACTGGCAGCAGTGCACAGGGCGACAAAACCTCAATGCTTTACCACTCCTTGCTTCCTGTTTCTGGAACAGTCATCCTGCAGAGCATCTCATCTTAACAGCCTCATGCAAGAAGGGTCAGTGTCTTTTGTACAGTTTTAATTGGCTAGAAAGTATTTTCCAATTCTCAAGTCTTTGAATTCCAGCTTTGCCAAGCAAAGTAGTCCCAGCAGGGTCCCATTGGTTATTTCTGCATTGCTTTATTTGAAAGGCTCATTCACTTGAGAATGAATTATAACATGTGATAGTAATTAGCTGCGGAAGTTTCATCAAATTCTAAATAAATTCCTTGTGATCAAAATCATATTAGGTAAAAAAATACAAAAAAATTGATAAACAAAGGCTTCTGCAGGAGTTCATTGTATGAAGAAAAGTTAATGAAAGCACTGTGTCCTCAAGAACTTCCCCGAAGAATAGAAAAGCAGCAGGGACAGAAAGGCAGCAATAACAGTAGGATTAACATGCTCTTAAAAGGAAACAGAAATTAAAATAAGAGAGGATTGAGGAGCTGGCCAGAGGATGTGGATGGCAGAAGGTTGACTCACTCCAAGACTCCTGGGCCTGGAGGTTACATGATCACTCCTCAGCCTTCTTTAAATGCACTGAGATGAAGTAGGCTGGATTATTCAGTGCAAAAAATACAGCTCTACTGATCTTAGTCTACCTCACTAGGATAGTTCTGTTTTACACCTGTCCTACTCATTAGACTAATTCTTGATACCAGCAGGTTGGCTTTACACCAGACATTACAGAACACATTTTTGATACCAACAGGTGTTTGGTTGGCTTTACACCAGACATTACAGAACATTGCTTGTCCATTTAATTCAGATTTTGAAATAAAATAATCCACATCCATTTGGGGTTTTTTAAAATATTCTTTACACTCTATGCAGGAAGGTAGGAGGGGTGGGGAAAAGGGGAAGGGCAGGGGCAGGCCTTTTGCAAAAGGATGAAAACCATTTGAATTTCTATATTTTGTTAAAAAGAAAATGAAGTATGAAATTTAGAGGAGCAAATTTTCTCAGTGAAAATCAAAATCCACTGGACTATGATACAGTCTCAAGTTATCCCTTAGGGGATTCATAAATCTTCTGTTAATTTGAGGAAAGATACGCTCTAGGGAGATAATACTCCTAATGGAATTGACAAAACAAGTGGAAAATGTCTTTTCAGTCAGATTCACACTCTTGCTTACTCAGGAGGAATGCAGACACAACTGAGAGCTCAAGGCAAGGAGTTTTCTTGAGGTTTCTTAAGAACTGGAAGCTGGAATAATCATCTTAGTCATCAAAAGATGAGTATTTAATTGGACCAGCCATGTCCTCTATTTTAGAATCAGAGCATGCAATGCTACCTATAAGCCATATTTATTGAAGACAGCTTTGTCATTTGGAAGAATATAAATAGAACCTTCCTAAAGCAGAAGAATTTTCTGTCCAAAAATCTCTTTTCTAATTTGAATGTGGAAAAGACAAATATGTATAAATGCAAAGAAATGAGGAGCAGCAGTAAATGAAAAGCCTTTCAATGAAATATTTCTCGTCTTAGTGCACAAAGGTTTCATGCTGTTCATCCAATAATGAATGACCACACTTGCAATCTAAGGATATTTTCTCTGGAGAGAGTGCTATTCAGAAGACTTCAGCTCCATCTGTGAAGCAAGGTACCTAGCTTTGTCTTGAATAAAATAGTGCCAAATTTGTTGCTGTGATGATGGGACAGTCCTACAACAAAGACCATACAGAAGACAAAGCAGCTTGCTATCCTGAATGGTACTTTCCCAAATAATTTGTCTCTGGGTATCAGGGAGGAGAAACATTGAAACTTTTAGCAGGGGAAAATAATATTTCTCTAAAACGCAGAGGTGAAGAACTCAGTCCACGTCAAGGTCAGATAAATTCAGCAGCTGGAATGGGCTGTGCTCTTTTCTGCATCTGTGATCTTCACCAGGTGAATCAATATGAAAACATGACCAAAATCTTGATATTTGGCATCCAGCTGACTGGATTTGCCAATAATTCAGTCAGTGCATTTATAAAGACCTTTGTGATGATCTTCAGGATTCAAGAATAAAATTCAAATTTCTTTGAATTACATCTTCAAACCAAACAGAAAAAATACATTTTTTACAACCTTCTTTCAAAGCACAACCATGGGTTTTCAGCATGATATAAACTTTTGCTTTTACTGGAATATGATATTCAAAGCTACAAAGCACTTTCAAACAATATTATGTTGAAACCCCAAATCTCAGAGCAGCAAGGACATACTGAGAGTTAATATAGCCAAAGCATTCTTGACACCACTTCATTTTTCCCAGTTGGTGTGCACATTGTCTGCATGCCAATAGCTCTTACACAGCAAAGTGTGCCTGAAATAAGTCTCTAGGACAGCTCTCAGAGCTGCTGGAATGATCAGGCAGGAAGGTTTTGCTGCTAGGTCACTAATTAAACACTAGCCTCGAGATAATAATGACTAATCTCTTTTAGCTGGTGTTTAGTATCCCGTGCAAAGCAGTGCAGTGGTTTCAGCCCTGTTTCCAGCAGCCAGAAGTGACAGTACAGAATGAACTAGCACACCAGCAAATTTGTTAGATTGTTTGCTTATTTATTTGTTGCATTGAAAGTCTCCAAAGGCAGAAGGATATAAAGGCTATGGAAAAGAAACTCAAATGGCACAACTGTGACATTTGCTAATGATGCAAAATGTTAGAACAATGGCATGGGTGAGCTTCAGGACTATCCATAGGCCTAATTAGCTGTCTCATAGCTGTCAGGGCAAGAAACTGTATTCTAGTTTTCTTATACCAGGGCCCAAGAAAACCAGGCTTTTCTTCTACTCACATGTAAAGAGGGTCAGGACCTATGTTCTTTCTCTCCCATTCCATTGTCCTGCAGCAACATATGCTATGTCCTGTTCTTCAGGGATGTCCTCTCTCATCTCCTGTCTAAAATCCACCTTCTACACCTCCAGCTCAGCCACATTCCTTCTTCTTTAGGAAAGCAAAGGCTTTGCCTTGATTTGGAGAAGCCCTGGCTGGGGTAGGAGACCTGACCTGCTCCTGTTCCAGTGGAGAGCTCCCACCCCATGCTGTGAGTCTGTCACTCCACCCACCCACCCCAAGTTGGCTGTCAGGCACCACTGCCTGATGTCGGGCTGTGGGACCTCCTCCACCAGTCCCTCTGCAAAGTTTTCACTCTAAGAGTTCATAAAGTAATTATTCTATTATAAGAGCTTTGCACTGCCAAGTGCAACATTAAATCCCACAACTATGTACAATGGTAAAGGAAACTTCTGATCATTACAGTAAATGTATCTCTAAATGCAATTTGAAATCCCTTTGGTATTTCTTCAGGTATGCTGCTTTTTTTTTTCTTTTATAATAAAGATTAAATTGCTAGAAAATTCGGTTCTGAAGAATTGACCTTGGAATGAAATTCAAACCCTTACATACCTGGACTCTGCAGTGGAACCAGTTACTTCCTCTTGCTAGCTCCTGCATTTCTCAGAGAACTGCAGTTGAAGATAAAGGCAGCTGGTGAGAAGGAGCAGTCAGACAAATGTGTACACTTATGATACTTTCTGTCTAGAGGATTTCAGCTTTTTTCCTACATTCCTTTGGTGAAAATATGGAAATGTTAAACTTCCAAAGCAGCCTGGACTTTCCTCTGGACCTCTTAAGAGATAAAGACTCTCAAGACCTGGATAGGAAATGACCTTTAAAAACCCACAAGCTGTACCCTGAAAAAATTTACCTGCTCCAAAACCCCTGCTGACGTAAAAGAAGAGAAAGAACATGAGTTGTTTTTCAATATCAACCCTGTTAAATGACATCTTACAAGCACTTCATAAAAGAAATCCACTCGACTATACAACAGCTGTAGGAATTTACTTTGCAGGCACGCATTAAGGCACACTGAAAGCTGTGCTCAACATTCCTCCCCAGTCACATGGAAGCTGGCTGCTCCTGTGCTCACACACGTGAGGCAGGAGCACTTGGCTGCAGCCTGTGGAACACTCACCCGTGACACGTGAGGGTGGCTCTCCCCCAACACCAGACTTCCCCCTGGCTTTTCCTTCCTCCTGCAAATGTCAATCCTACAGTTATCCACTTCTGAAAATATTTTCATTTATTTATCACTGCTATTTTGAACTGTATAGCGAATTCTAAACCAGTCTCAGCATATACATGAAGGGGTCTTTTTGAACTAAAACCTCGGAGGAGACAGGGAGGCTGGAACAGCCATCTTAGTGCTGAGGGAGCCTTGCAGCACAGGCTGCTTCATTAATTAATAATCCGTAAGCATTTAATTGGTACCGCTGGATAGGTTCAGAACATAGAGAGTCTGAGAAATGAGGCAGCAGGGGTAGAGCTCTTTCAGGAATGCACAGGAAAACTGTGAGCGTTTCTGTAACTTGTAGCCTGACACTGGAGCAGCACAGCTCTGCCTTCCACACAACATCCAGGGTGTTTCTGTGGGGTGCCTACATCTCATGCTTACTTCAAAAGCTGTTGTTGGTATTCTTGGGTCTGTGGAGCAAGAAGCAAGGCCCACCCTTGGGCCCTGCCCAGAGGTCTCAGAGAGCGATGGAAAAGTTTCCTGCTGACTTTGAACACAACTTTTCCTTAGCATACACTCAAGATGGAGGATAGACTTTCTGTGTAAGGGCTTGAAGGTCTGCTCCAGCAAAGGGTTTTGGTGTTGGTAAAATCTTACCCAGCTGAACGTAATGACAGTGCCCTTAAAAGGTCTTTTATTACCTAAGGGTAAGCATTAGACTTGTTGAGGACTGTTTCTAAAGCATCAGGGGAGAAGGCTGAGTCCCATTAGACACAAGGACATCACTTCCCACCCTTCCTCTGGCTAAATATGTGCATGACATAAAAGGAAGCACATACCTTCTTTTCTAAAAAATATAAGTGACCAATACAAATTAGGGCTGCTGTGTGCAGGATTGGAAAGCATCTTGGTAAAGCATCTTACTTGCATCTTCAAGTAAGCATATAAAATGTTCATTGTTCATTGGGTCAAAATCCTTCATTAAAGTACTGCTTTGCTTCCTCTACAAAAGGAACCATGTCCCTGCATTGAGGCAAACTCCCAAAGGACAGAGTGTAGGAGTGTGAGCACAGCTGCATCTTCCCAGCTGGACTGGCAGGTCCACAGCTCAGAGCTGCCACCAGGCCGGCATGGAAGCTGCCATGGTGCCCACTGCAAGGCCAGAAAGACCTGTGACACAGGACACAAAGGTGTGAAGGGAAGATGTCTGCTGCCTGAAACCTCTTCTCAGCTCCTTGCCTCAGAACAAGTCCCACTGCACACAGCAGGGACAGAACTCCTTCTCCTGCCATATCTCCAGGAAGATCCAAGAGGACTCAGAGCTTTGCCCTGTGGAAATCTGATGAATCCACAACCTTTTAAAAAACACACAGTAGTTTCAGAGAGAAGATATCTTTTGGTTAAAGTGCTTTGCCAGAAGATTTCCAACTAACTCCAATTACAGCAGGAGCTTTCAAAACTCAACAGTCCCCAGTTTCTTGATTACATGGCCTCTCCTTCAAACTTCAGCTGGGCCACAGAATCACAAACACTCTTCCTCTGCTAACCCTCTAATTTGTAATGTTCTCTGCAGTTTCCTATTTTCCTGTGACTGGTATGAAACAAAATTTAAGCTCTGTGCCCACATTATTCAGGTTGTTGCTGACTAAAAGTCTCCCTGTGCTGTCTGACCTACTGACTTTGGCTTTCAGCTACCCACTCACCATCTCACCCAGGTCTTTACAGACAGCTAAGAGAGTAATTCAGATTCTGGGTTATGTGAAATGGTTTTTATTTCATTTTGCACCACGTGCAGCCTGAGAGGAGAATTTAAGCCCCACACCCTGCTCTGTGAGCAGAGCATCATGCATGGAGCAGGCTCTGGACAGGAAGGGTGTGGGGGTCTCCAGGTAGGGCAAGCATGGGACTGCTGATCCTGTCTGTCAGAGTGCTCAAGGCACACATGGTGGGCATGCCTTTCCAGGTAAATCATCCTGCATAACTTAGGTTGCCATACCCAAAACTCCTTCCCTGTTCATGGCCTTGTTTTTCAGCTGGGCCTTTTGGAATGTTGGCATTTCCCTGCCCCAAGTGTGTGTCATGGCAATATTGAGGTGAGCACAAAATGCCTGACTTCCCAGATCAGGGCACCTGACCCCACATGCCTGGGCTCAGATACTCATTCAGGGAGCGAGCTGTGCTCTTCTAAAGAAAGATGATCAAATTCAAGGTTGAGTTGAAGGGCAGGATTGCTTATCTTTTCAGATAAGTTCCAGCTAATTCCCACCTTAAGTACATAAGGCAACAGTCCTACATATCAGTCTCTATTGTTATTTAGAATTTGTATGTACAGTTTGCATTAGGAAATCTGATTAATTTGTCTGCCAGAAAGTATCTGGCAAATATAAGGTTAACATAAAGACATAAAGACATCCCTTTGACTGCTTTATAGAAGTGGTTAAGGAATTTGCATTATTATTTCAGAGGCATTACCTTATACCTGCTGAGTTATGACAGGCAGGTAAAATAGCAAGGACATTCTAACAAACAATAACTCCTGCTGAGGAAAATGTTCACTTCTAAGATAAACCAGGTAGGGTATGTTCTGATCGTCTGGTGACAAGACCTTGTAAGTTTGTATAATAACTGCCAAAGGCATAACTTCCAGAAGGCAGTCATGTGTTCTCAATGGGTGACATATTTCTAATATTTTGGGATTTTGCCATGTTTTTTCTTATATACCCACTATTATATTGAATTTAGTGATAAATACTACTTGTGGACAGCAGCTCTTAAGTCAATCATAGCAATCAGTGGTCACAGCACATTAGCACCATTAGAGACCATAGAGCAGTACAGCAGAAATTATTACATATTTTATATTAGACACTCGTTAGATTACTCATTAGATTACACCCACCTCACACCTCCTTCCTCCCCTGCTACCCTGAATAAAGAAGACAACTAAAAACCTAGTGACAAAACTAACCACTAGAGTGTTAATTCAAACATTAATCTACTATTATGAAACCTGTGCAATCACTTTCTCACAGGAGAGAGAATTATAGGCCATAGGACCACCAGTTAAATGTATTAAATGGCACTATAAATATTTTTTCAAGCAAGAGAACATCTGATAAGTAAGCAGTAGAGAAATAAAAGGTTCTGTTATGGGTATTGGAGATTGCTCCACTTTTTCACATAATGCTATTTCTTACAGGTCTTTCTCTAACTGCATTTTAGAGCAATTTACTAAGGTTTTATCTCTGTTCCCCTTTGTCTTGGAAACTTTGCATGCCACCACATCTCAACTCCTGCATAACAGTATGGTGACAGACTGCAGGTGCCTTCAGACTCCTGATTAAATTCAAAATGCAAGGGAGGGGAGAATTTAGAAACTGCAAATGGACACATCAAAAAACACAGCCAACAAAAGAATCTGTGCAAGATGTTGAAAAAATTTTTTCAGAAACCTCTCTTCCTCGCCTTGCTCATGGCATTTGTTACACTGATAGCTCATTTCCAATAATAGCAGCTGCAGAGCTTGTCGTACATGATTGGGTCACACGTGTGGAGCTTCCCCAGTCTGTCTAATTCCCTGTGCTTATCCCTTCTCCTAGCCTAAATAACTTTTTTTTATTGACCTAATTTTTTTTTTCCTTCCTTTTTTTTTGTTTTAATTCAGAAAGTTCTGCATGCTTTCATTCATCTGGAGGCTTACATCAATCCTTTATCTGTGCTCAGCCTCAATTCTGCTCTGGGGATACAGCTCTGTGTACCCAGCTCTGCTCCTGGCTACACAGACTAGCCCAGCCCATAAAGGCTTCATTCAACTGAAAGTCCTTTAAAATAATCAATCCCCTAATACCAAGGCTGACTTCTTTTTCCTGGAGATGCAAAGCTGAGAAATTGCCAGAAACTTAAATTTCCGTAGATTTAATTACTAATTTTAATTTCAGATGTATCTGAATTCTGATGTCTTCAATGGGAAGGCATCTGACATAACTTGTACCTACACTTTGAAGCTGACAGCATTACCTGTCTCACCTAAAGTATCAGCCCTTTAAGTGCATCTTTTTGTCTTAGTGGTCAATGCCACTGGCTTTGAGGATGTACTTAGACACAGGAGGTTGTAGACACCCCTCCTGCAGCGGGGCTCAAACTTGTTCAGCTGCTGGTCCTTTGCAGTGGCATCAGATGGCACTTCTTTTCAAACAGAATTTCTGAGTCGTCTGATCTCCTAATTCTCTTCTGACAGTACAAAGTTGATATTCATAGTTCGGGGATGTAGCTAGAGGGTAATTTTAAGGGGAAAATACATGGTAGTGCTAACTGATCAATAACCAGTGCTTCACTGCATTAAAGAAGCAAGTTCACAGCAACCATAGGTTCTATTCAGTCAGGTCTATCAATAGAATGCTTTAGTTTCATACTGCTGAACTTACTGAGCTACTTCATGAGAAAAGGGATGAATCTGACCTCTGGGTATTATTTGTGCTCCAGTACTTGTAATTGAGCCAAAGTCTTGGACAATGTTATCTGTCTAACATAGTCTTGTGTTTCCTAAGAGTTTTGCTATGGGGCCTACCATTTGTTACAGGGGTTTTCAGGAGGCCCATGGAGCAGAGTTCATCTGTCAGTAGCTATTACAATTCTTTGAGCCTCTGTTGTGAAGAATTGTGCTATTGTCTTTTGAGCATCTCTTAACACCAGGTTTTCAATTGTTCAGTTAAATCACTTTCCTAAGATCTGAGTCACTAATGTTGTACATCTGGTGCTGTCAGTCACCTTCCAAAATAGTGATACATTATGCAATTTCACTGTTCTGATTGGTAACAAGCCAAAAGATTCATTATATTATTCATCCTGTTAAGCTGCAACTCTCTCTCTAAAAAAAAAAGCGAGATTACTTCAGCTGGCATAACATTCACTTGCCCTAAAATTTCTCTGATGTCTCCTGCTGGTCCATATATTACAGATGGAAAATGCCACTCTGGCAATTTGATGCAGGGAAGTTTAAACTTTAAATTAAGAAGGCAAGATTTTCACTGAAGCATAGTGAATGATAAAAATTTTCTATCCCAAAGTTGATCACAGGTTTTTCAGAGCATTTGTGAACATCTCCTATCTTTGCCAATTAAAACAATGCTATGCCTACACTGCAGTCACTAATCTCACTTCTTGAACAGCAGATTAGAGAGCTCCGTGCTGCCTCACTCCCCAGCAGCCACCCCAGCCACCTCATAGGGCTGACAGGCAGCACAACCCTGGCTGACAAACCACTCTAATGAGCTAAGCAGCATTGTTGGAGACCAACCAGAGCAGTGGCATGAAAGCTTCATTTTTCCACAGAGCCCTTTTACCTTTTATTTCAGTGCTGCCTTTAATGGCTCATTTAAATTGTGCTGAGCAATTGTGATGTTCCATTAAGCCAGGTCCAGATGTTCCTTTGCTCGAGCCCTGTGACCACCCCCCCCTCACATATCACAACCTCTTCATTCTGAGCCAGCTTCACATCTTACCCTCACACTCAGCAGCTGTTGCCAGCGCTGTCATGCCCTGATGCCAGCTTTGAGCCTGCTTAGTGAGTCTAGGTGACATTGTAGCAGATGTCACCCTTTAATAAAGGAGAGAGGTTATATATATTCTCCTATCCTAGAAGAAAGGATGGCCCAATGTATATGCAAATAGCATAGAAGTGCATTTCATCCTTTCATAAATAACAAATGATTGCAGTGCCTTGAGAAACTGAATTCAATTAAGAAACATTTACATCACCATTTTTTGCTCCGATCCTCCTGTGTTACAGTTCTCCTTGGAAATCTGCCTTCCTAGCAAAGAGCTGCACTGGCATAGGCACTTTATAAAAGCACTTTGCAGAGGCATCCACTTCTAATTTGATATCTGGGCTATTATATAGCAGTTTTAATGAAAACCTGTTAATTCAAAGGAAAAATTAGAACAGCTTCTGCTCTCTTCTTTTAAAAACAAAGTTTTTACTGATGGAAAGCAGACACATATCCCTAAGGGAAACCATCAATTCCACTGTGTGCAGTCAGTGGAATATATGAAACCAAGAGCTGCTATGGGAAACATGGGTAAGAGGGCCACTGTTGCCCAGGTTTGTATGAAACATAACAGCTGGTTTTGCATAAAGATTTCTTTTTGTGTATCACTGCTACCTGATTTCTCAGTGGTCTGTTTTCTACTAGACAAACACTGAATAATCACTGTTTCTCTAGTGTCCTATGCAATCATCTCTGGAATTTAAGAT
This sequence comes from Passer montanus, assembly GCF_014805655.1. NCBI lineage: Eukaryota > Metazoa > Chordata > Aves > Passeriformes > Passeridae > Passer > Passer montanus. The sequence continues at coordinate 22,811,262 of NW_024366591.1, read as the reverse complement.
TATTATGTTGCTTACTGTAACTGCCCATCCCTTGGTTAATGACTACAGTTATAGATGAACAAAAAGCCTTTCATGTGCTTACATAATCTGCCAGACACAGGGCAGTAGGAAGTAGGGTTCAAATTCCAATTTATTCTAATTCCACACAGTGGTAATTGTCACAGCAGCTGTCCTCTGATGATCTTGCTGAGCCTCGCTATATGTTCATGAGAGTATGAGAGTGACAACACTCCACCAAATGCAATAGCAGAAAGTGTCTTACCACCCCTACAGCACTCCTTGCCTAAGAAGGGCACATTCTCTGAAGAGCATCATAATCATCCTGAATACTGCTATTCCCACCACACTGGCAGCCCCCAGAGCTATCAGGAAATTATGAAAGAGTTAGTTTTGCTGAAAGAGTACTCCCAATAATGAGAGAAAAATACTTGATCCACATCATTTCAAGCAAGAAGAGACATATCCAAAAATGGATGGTTAACCAAAATGTGAATCAGATGTTGAAAACTTTGAGAACTTCCCAGACTCTGGGGGCAGAATTGAAATTTGATGCCCAACTGCTAGCAGCGCTCATAAGACTGCAGATAACCTTCCTGAAACCACATCTACCACACAGTCTTCTGCCACAGCATTAAACTGTACACAGATGAGTCTTGGCTGCTGCTGGCTTTGTCTAAGTTACAGTGGAGGCTTCTCTATTTTGCTTACACCCAGGACTGTCAGCCAGACCAATGAATGCATGGCAGCGTGTTTGCACACACCCTAATATCAGCTGTACCAGAATGTACTCCAGGTATAATTTATCATGAACATGGAAGTAAATTATATAGCTCAGATGAAAGTTTTTAGGGCCAATCTATATAACACGTGTGGGATGAATGAGCACTTCCCAGGATAGGACCATGTGCTTTCCCCAGCTCTGTCCTAGATCAGTGCTAAAAGGAGACATGGTTGTGACCCCTCTCTCTTACACCTCAGAGTCCCTCTGCATGGGAGAAGGGAGCCAGAGCTCATCCAGGGCTTCTTTAGTTGTCAAAATACTCCTGTGTTGCAAATATAATTGTGAAATGCCAGGGTCTTCTCTTGAGTGCTGTCATTTCTCTGCAACTTCTCATGAAGACATCTGCATCAGAAAAACTCTGCAGCTCTCAGGATTCAGCCTTTGCATTAGAGATGATCAATCTTTAGCCTTTGAGGAGGCATGATCCACCAACACTATGGCAGAGATCCTTAGAAAATGAGCATATGCCTGATGAGAGGAGAAGAGTGTAAGTCCAGATGCTGGTTTTCTCATGGTTCTACTACATCATTGTATGGTGAATGCCAGCTATGACAAATTGTGGGATTTTCACACACCTACTGATGTAAGCAGCAAATCTGGTAATGCAGACAACAGAAAGTCTTTAAAACTATGTCACAGAACAGCTCTCTTTGTGAGCTTGTAAAACAAAGGTGCACAGTAAAGTGCACACTGCAGCATTTCTCTACCACTGACACTTCTCATGAACACACTGTCAGGAGAAATCCACTCACTGGGCTGCTTCTGATTCCCATTTTGAAGTTATCATTGCAAGTGCAATCCCCAGCAATGAGGTAACAGAGATATTTTAGTTTTTCTGTGGGAGGCCTCTATATATCAGGCTTGTGATTGCAGGGATCTTCCAGAGCATTACACCTTCCTTGCTGACAAATGTATCACATCAGAGGCGTGCTGGAGGGGTGGAGAAAGCAAAATGATGCTCACAGAGCAATGTCACCCACAGCATCACTCTGCTCTGGTAACATGGATTGGAACCAAAGTGAGAGGAGCTGAATTTCTGTCAAAAGTCACAGCCTCAGAGAAGGAACCTTACAAAAGGAATCCTATGAGATATATGTGTATGCATCTGTTTGTATATATGTGCACGTATATGTGCGTGTGGATATGCATTTCTGTAGGTGAGGCCATATGGATGCTGTGCCTCTGGCTGGCAGCCAGCAGGCAGTGCTTGTTAGAGCCTGGTTCCTCCTCCCAAGAGTGAAAAAGCTGCCAGCTTTCAGTGCAGGGCTGACTTTGATGCAAGATTGTCCTTGAAAAAGATAAGGAAGCATGAGGATAGTTAACCTGATCATAAGCAGGTCACTGAACTGTGTTACAATTGAGCAGTGTTTTTCCTTTAGTTAAAATTCCAGTCCCACAAGAACAATTGAAATTCCATATATTCATATTTTATGTGTAATGTTTGGCTGTAAGATTACTGAAATTAAAATCAGTTTTGCTTCAAACCCACAAGCTTTCTACAGTTTCCTATGATAAAATATTGTTACTGAGGCACATTGTTTTAAGGAAAATTGTTTTCCTGGAAGTGTCTGGGAGTTTAGAAATAATCAAGAGTAAGACAAAACATCAAAATGAGGTTTCACCAATCAAGCTAAGTAAGAAAAGAAGCTTTTGAAATCCTTCAAGCAACAGTTAAAAGAAAAAAAAGGCAGTCCTCAGAGACATGACTGACAGTTTTGTCTTTTAATCCCAAAAGCTGATATTGCAAATTTTAATTTTTTATGCAATTAACCATGGTCACAGGAAGTTGTTTGGGGGGTAACCTGATTTAACTATCAGTATAACATGCAGTATAGGGTAATTAACATATAACATGCAGTATAGGGTAACAAAACCAAAACCTTTGTTTATTAATTGGGTTGTAGAGGTGAGTGCGAGTTTTGCCTATTTATAGTATTTATCTTTATGTCACTATTTTTCCCTTGAAAAAATAAACAAAGCCATTTGCAAGTCTGAGTGAGTGAAGCCTTGCCATGCCTTTGCAGTCATTAGTGCCACTTCCCTGCTGAGGACACCGTGTTGAGCTCTGTACAGCAGCACAGAGGGGTAACAGGATCTTGCAACAGCAGCAGAGAGGCTCACTGTCAGGCTAGCAACAGGACCAGGGTAACCAGAGTCCTTTGCATGCATGTTACATGCAGAGGTTCAGTCTTGCCTTCCCATCTAACATGAACAGAAATAAAATGAAAGACGCCACAAGGCTTCAGACTACACCTTATACCAATATACCTGTCTCTCAAATGACAATACCCTCCTTCCTCCGGGTCACCCAAAGTGGTCTGAATTCTCCTTCCCTCACCAACAGGAAACAAACAGCAAAGCTCAGCTGTGGCTGTCTGGTGGCAGCAAGGGCACACCAGGCACAGAGTCAGTCCATTGCTGAGCACAGCCTGGCCTCCTCATGCTCATGAGGAGGATGTGCAGGATCCTCACAGTGATTTAAGCAACCTGGCCTGCAACCAGCACATTCTTGTTACCAGCAGGAGCACAGAGCTGATTTCCACTGTCACCCAGTTCAGCCCCTGGCATAATGGTTATTATGAAATGCAACCTGAAATCAATAACATTAAAGAGAGGAAAGTGTGAAAGTGTGTAAAAGGGCTGGCAGTGAAATTCTGAGGTCAAGTTACATCTTTGCTAGCTCTGGGTACATAGGGACTAGATACAGACATTTAACATTATTTCTTCTAGCATCTCTAGATTTCTAAGCATAATTCTGCATTTCTCAAGGCCTTTCCAGAAGGAAGAATGAAGATCAGCTTTATGGGAGAAGAAAATTTCATCTGGACAAGAAAGGTTATTTTATACTGGGAGAGAATAGAGCTGTGTAACTGCACATATTCATTTAGAACAGGGAATATGGTAAAGCAAAATAAGGAAAACTAAAACACAGACATGGTTATCAGTATGAAATCTTCTCATTTACTTCCCACTGTGTAATTTATTCATGTCATAGCATAAGGGAACATCAAAAGAAACAAGGAAAAAAGTGGTTTGTCAGAGTTCAATCAGTGTTGTTGAAAAAGAAAAAGTCATCTTTATCCTCTAGGCAGCCCTTAATTGTGAACACAGTCCAACATTCTTACAAGGATGCTCATTGCAACTTCTCAAAAATAATTCGTGTGGATAATGTTCACAATTATCAATTTTAAAAAGGCCAGAGGAACTGAGACATCAGTGTGAATCCCAGCTTCCTGCTGCACAGCATTGGAACAGCAGCAGACCAACGAAGCCTGTTCACCTCATTATGCTGCTGATGGAGAGTCGTGTCCTCCACATCCCCCTCCAGCTCTCACAATGAGGGGGAAACAGGTATGCAATAAGGATGGTGTCTCTTTGTTGAATATTTTATGGGAGTGGAGGGATCCAGCCACTCTATTTCCTTCCTCTGCCTCCAGTGCAATGGAAAGGAACTTCTGGGCAGCAGAGAGTAATGCCTGAAGAATTTGATTCCTCAATTTTTTATGCCTTTTAAAAGTTTTTAAAACCCTACTGCATAAGGATAATGGCATTTTCTACCAAAAGTGCATTGCTGCTGACAATGGCAAAGCATTGAGTATTCAAGCCCCGCTTTTATCCGATTCCCCTCTGTAATCTCCCAGATAAGAGCAAGCAAAGCGTTTTACTTGTAGACCTTTCATATCCCTCCTGGGAAATTAAAAGTTGCACAAATCCACCGTGGGATACTGGGAAGCTTAAGGGAGAAATAATGAATGCTTGTTAGTGAGAAAGGAAGAAAAGTCTGAGGAACCTGAGGACAGAACAGTAAGGAAAGTCAGCAATGACGGAATAGCTCTGGAGAGGAGGATATTAGCCAACAACACTGAATGGATCATTATGTAGGTGGCCTTAAGGGAGTCCACCCAGTGATAGCAGGGAAAGTTTCTGTAAGACAGGAGCGAGACATAAAGTTTCTCATCCCTTTCTTTCAGATTCTTGAGAAGAAAGGAGCATCGCACCCTAAGGATGGCTCCATGCTGAAGGACAGCAGTAACCCATCTGGCCTGCAAAACTGTTGAGAAGGGTCAGGCTTTTCAACTGAACTTCATTTCAAGTAAAGAATTTTCTTTGAAGAGCCACACAATTTTGGCATCCCTTCATTTTTATTGTTGCAAGTCATTTGCAGCGGAAATAAAGAACAATGACAGAGAGGATATACTTGGTTTTTGAAGGAATTTTTTATTATTTATAGCTGAGGAATGAACACCAACATGTTTTACATTTCCCACTTGCAGATGTCATTTGCTGCCCAGTGTTATGTGTCCAGGTTGCCCACTGCAGCCTACCTGTGGCCCTGGGGTGCTGTGCAGTAAGAGAATTTTCTAAGAGTTTAGGACATTCACATGGACTGGGGCAGCAAGTGCTCCCAGCAGAGGTGAGCTCCATGATCCCACTGTATAATCCCCAGCACTGTGTGAGACTGATGGAGTAAAAAAAACCAGAGGGAATATGTATAAGGGAAGCTCAGAGTCTGGGAAAAATACATTGGGAGATGAGGGGTAAAGAGAAGAGCTGAATATCAGCTGAGAAACTCTAAGACTCACACACACAGATCCATTTCAGGTGAGTCTCAACCCATGAGTGTTTAACAACATCCTGATGTACAGGGTTCAGGCAGGGTCCTGTGTGTTAAGACAAGCCAAAACAAGAAGTCATTCCTTATGTGTCAGTCTATAAAGAAATGAATCTGAAAATTGTGTTATTGAATAGCATGCAGTCATTAGTAAAATATAAATCTATTTTTCTAAAACCTTAGATGACAACTTTCTAACCTGAATACAGATGGCTATTGACCTTATTATAGTAATATGGGTATAATGAATACTGCATCCAGAGAGTAACCATTTCCTGGGTACAACATATGGATGAACAGGTCATCTCCCCCCCCTACAATTTACCCTTGCTTCATAAGCAAGATTCATGACCAAATCAAAGGAAATCAGAGAAAGTCCCAGTCAATAGTGTTCACACTTCTGTTTTCAAATAGCTAATTTGAGGACAATCAAGAACAACCTGACTGATAATGATTAAATACTTCCAGTTAATTTTCAACCAAGTAGGAAGAATATTATAGAATTTTAATTGGAGAGAAATGGATGAGTAGATCAAGATAATTCATGCCAAGGAGTGCCAAAAGTGATGGATGAGGTGTTAGCTGTTGAGAAATTTTCATGCTTCTGAAAATTTCAGATGCATGTCAGTGTTTTATTTTTTACAAAGCAAAAATGGAAGTAATTCATTTAACTATAGCTGACATCAGTTTCAGGCAGAATTATGGCAAACTAGGCCAGGAGTTTATGACTAACAAGACTGGAGTGCAATGGAAAAACAAGCCCACTGGAATGTGGGCATTCCAGTGAGATTTCACTTCTGTTGGATAAACTTACCAGCACTGGTGTAGAAAATTCTGGTAAAATCAAGAGAAGTAGCAGTACAAACTTGCGATGAAGGAAATGCACCCATAGCCCTCCAGCCCCACAGGCTTGTTGGATAAACTTACCAGCACTGGAACTTGCGATGAAGGAAATGCACCCATAGCCCTCCAGCCCCACAGGCAACAGCATGGCTGTCGGAGAGGGAGTGACATAGATGTGGTTTACATGCCCTCTGGAGCTGGGTTGCAAATTCAGTTTGGAGACTAAGGAACAGAATGGGAGCCTGACATTCTTTGTGGTATGGATGTGATGTTTCATATGGTTGTAAAATTAAGAGTCATGGGGTATGGAAATGGCCTTTGATGCCAAAGTTCAGACTGACACAAGAAGATCTGGCAACAGCATAAGAAAGGGAAAAGGAAGAGGAAAAAATGCCGAAAATTGCAAATTAACAGTTATTTATAGGAATTGTTTGGCTGATAAGAAATGAACTGCGGTTGATAAGAAATGAACTGTGTGGAAGATACACACATTGTCAGATTCCATCAGGTTCATAAATCCTCCCCTTTTGACTAACAACCTTACCTAATAAGCAAAAGTCTTAGAGGCATGTGCACAGTTGGGAAATGAGATTTTCAATGCACAGGTGCTCCAAACCCCAGAGGGAAACAACCCCATGTGGGACTGGGACAGGCACGCAAGAGGACACGTGGGACCTTATGGTTGGCTCCCTGGAGATGGGAACCTGAGAAGTCCAAGCCAGAAAAGACCTGCAGCTGCCAGCTGAATCTGAAAGAGACTTTCCACAGATAAAACTTGAAGTACTCCCACTTTTCTAGAAGGGCAGAGATGGCTGACCTGACTGCAGGCTGAAAGGGAACTTACAACACTTGTGAAGCTGACTTCATCTCTAGATTCAGGCATGCTGGTCATGAAGCAGGAACAGAGACTTTCTGTATATCTCAGTGAAGAGTTTACTGTGGTGTTGAAATTTATTATTTAAAAAACAACCAATGCTATTTCACGTTCACAGACAACTATACCAGGAGATGATTTTCCCAGGCACTGATTTGTGAAATATGTAAGATAGATAGATATGAAATATATATAGCCAGTGATTATTGGCCAAAAAAGTAACCTTCAGATTCCATTTGCAGCACAAATCTGCCACAGTAATCAATAAAGTCTTGTTAAATGCTAGTGAAGAGAGAACAAATGGGGAAGTAGCATACCAGAAAGATACCACTTAGACTTCAATTAGCTGTCAAAACCCTTCTCTTTTTAACCTCCAGCAATTCAGCATTGTTTGGTGTTGTCATTTGTCTCCTTACTTACACAGTCACTCTTTGAATGCCTGCAGCAGTCTGATGGGAAACATTAGTGGAAAAAAATATTTCTGAAAAGATTTTGTCATGTTTGGAAGAGCTCAATTCAATAGCACTGGGAAGAAAATGTGATTCAAGAGGGTCACATACATGCTTACATTTTTATTTTTAATCACAAAAACAGAATGAGAACTAAAAAAGGGTTTGGAGTGTTGCTTTTTTTTCCCCCAAAGAGAATTTTAGTGGAGAAGTGGAAAAAAAACCAACTGAAACTGGTTAAAACTAGCATATTTGACCAGTATTGTCTACTTGTTACCTCGAGTTGCCTCTTCTGAGTATTCTTCCGGCTTTAGCACATGCCCAGGATACAGAGCACAGTGTAGCAGTGAATGCCTCCAGCTTTGAACAAGCTTCCTCAGGCAGCCCAACAAGCCCAGCAGACTGTGCTGCACTTCATGCTCCCACTCTGGAGAGGTCAGGCTCTCCAGCAGTGGGTCACAATACCAGCAGCAAGATGGTTGCTCACAGAATGAAGTCATCCACAGTGATGCCTCAAGTCTGGCAGTCCCCACAACATGGGTATTGTCCCCACATGACACCAAAAAAGTAAATGTGCTGTGTTATAGTCCTCCCAAAATTCAAGATCCTTTGAAGAATTCAGCCAGCCTTACAAAATGCCTCTCTTCTCAGACAGGTCCTCTGACAGAGGAGAGAGCAATTTTTCAAGAGGGAATATTGTTCATTCAGTGGGTCTCTGTGATAGAACTAGCCATCAACATGATGAGGAGCTGAAGCCCCTGAGGATGGTGCAGCCACATACCATTGGTCATTAACTACCAACAGCAATGCAAACCAAAGCCTTACTGGCAGGGTTTTTTTAATCTTTATAATTTGGCATTTAACAGCTAGGAAATGCACCCTCAGGAAAAGGATTGGCAAGTCAGGGTGGTCACCAGGGAGCAGGATACTAAAAAAGAAAAACAAGTAATGATTCATAAACTGCTGTAGTGCCACTGAATGTAGCAGAGCCCTACTGGTCCGTGTAAGCTCAGGCTCTGTCTGACAGGACCAGATCCTGTCAGGTCTCTACAACAAATAAGTGGGCCATACTGCCCACACTCCAATTCCTCATGCTGTCCCACAGATTTTCCCAGTCTATCCACCCCTGCACACCTCCTTTGGCAGCACGGTTTTGCAGCACAAATATTCACATTAAATACTGCTCACTGCTGATAAAGGATCACACTGCCATTTTCACTCAGGACAGGTGCCAGGGAACTACTGCTCAGTCTAAGTGGGGAAGTAAGATATGCTTCAAGGAAAGAAATCATGAGCAGTAAATTAAGCACACTGAAAGTCTCCTTGAAGAGTCATCTGCAAGCCCTTGTGCTTATCCAATGCTGACTACACAATGAAAAGCTCATTTGATTAGGAAAAAAGGCTGACAAATCCATGTGACTAAGAAAAACACGTCCTGAGGAGGCTGTCCCTGCTACAGTACAAGAAAGCACATTGTGAAACCACCGTGATGTGGGTGGGAGAAGCAAATTCCAGAACTGCAGATGGTATGTGGCAGCATATTGATCACTCCCTGACAGGACTGTCCCAGCTCCACACAGGCAGTTTGCTTGAAGGAAATAGAAAACAGAGAAGAAAATATTCCTGCAACACAGGAACTATTCTAAACAGTCAGTTCATCATCTGAATGAAATTGTCCACCACGGTTAGAGCTGTTTACTTTATTCAAAAATTCTTCATACTCCCGGGGTTTGGGCTTTGAGACTACAGAAACTGTGAAAAGGACTTTCCAAATCAGCTGTTAAACTGCAATACATTTACTTTAGCTCATTATATAAAAGTACAGGTTCTGTTTTTATAATAATGTCTATTCCTTTGTTTTTCTAAAGCCCGATGCACACTGTTGGCTATGTAGCACTAAACTTTAGAAGACTTGACCTTGTTCTTCATAACAAAAACATGTGGTAGGGAACCTCTAAGATGAAAGGCTGCATTTCAACCCATGCACCATATTCAGCTGTAAAAACAGTCTTCACACTCCTCTTGAGAGCTATTGAGCAGGTTTAGCAGTATACTGCCTCAAAAGGAATTGCCTTCATGGCCCAGAGAGCCAACAACCCTGTTTTAGCTCATAGTGAGGGAGAAATCTGAAGGGAATGCTGCTGAAAGGCCATCACACACTGGTAAGTGGAAATGGGAACAGATCCAAGTACAGACATAAAGATTTTGCTCCTCATGACTGAGAAGCATGTGGGCTTTTTGCCCACATTTCAGGCTTTGTTTGACCCAAATCTTCCCAAGTCATGCACCTACAACTCACAGCCTGAGTTCAAACACTTAAGAGATGGCAACATCCCCTGAGTCCAAGAAAGCAAATTACATCTGGAAATGACTGCCATGCCTTCTGGGAGACCTGTGGTGAATCCTGGACCTGCCTCTGATCCATCTACACTTCCTAAACAAGCAGACTCAGGTCTGCAACATATCTCCAGTACACTTGATGCTCTGCATCTCCAGAGACTGAGATAGATTTCAAGTTGTGCAGAGATGGTGAACAGATCCAGTCCTTGATCACACACCCAGGAGTTATCAAAAACATGTTCTGCTTCTCCTGCCATGTCTTGTCTCACTTGCCTGCTTGGTGGTCTTCAGTTCACTGAGGTAAAATGACAGCATTTCCTATCACTCTTCTCACACATTTGCAGATAGTCACAGTGAAATTTTCTTGTTAAATGAACATCAGAAATAGGCCTTATTGGAGTGAAACACATGCCGTGAACAGCAACAGAGAACTTCTGGATGAAGAAATATCTCCAGCTCAAACCAGATCATGTCAGTGCAGAAGCAGATTCAGGCTCCATCAGCCTGTCCCCCAAGCTCTATCCAAAGCAGGCACAAATACAATTCTGCTTCTAGCTGGATCAAGCAAACAGCCAGCCAACAAACAAACACATAAAGCTAAATGATGTAATTTTATAATGGACAATTTTGCTAAACAGCTATTCCACAGCAATAGGGATGATGTTTCATATCAATACATGAGCTATGCAGGCACCCTGACACATTTTTGTAAGGATGAAAGACTAAAGTTTGTGGTAGTCTATTTCTGCCAGGCAACTGGACCAACTGTCAGAATTATCAGGTGCCATTTAACTTGGATACCTTGTAATCTGGGTGCCAAATTTAGGACATATTAGCACAGGTTGTCAGGTTTCAGGCACCAGATAGTGGCAAGATGGTTTCAGACCTGTGGAAAATACAAGCTCTCCACAGCTCAGAAAGGATACTGACCTCTTTATGTTTTAAACCAGGTGATACAGATAGGGACAAAAGATCAGAAAGATCAAAAGACAATCCTTCAGGTGGAATGAAAGGAAACTCCCTCTATTTGCCTGGTGCTGTGCACCTGCAGACTGAGTCACATCACAGTGCAGATGTACTCTTTTACATCTTGGCTCAAGGAACTGAAAAAGTTGTTTGCTTGTTTTACGTGACAGCTACTGATGTCCTATTGAGAAACAGAACCACTCTCTTTTAAGCTTCTCTCTTTCCATTAGTCAGTGGATCATGCTTTCTGTATTGGAGCAGCTCAGTGAAGAGTGGGAAGGCTAAAACACAAACACCAAATGGTAGGACTTTTCCTCCAATGGTGCTTTAAAAAAGTAGAAAGCCATGCTGAGTTGAGCCAGATGATAAAATAGAAATACAAATGTACTACTACTACTACTAGAACAGTGGGGAAATAAATGGAGGCAATGAAGGAATATGCCTGCTCAAAATGTAGTCATGTCCAGGTAAAAATGCACTCATATGGAGCAAGGCACACTTTTGGTTCTATCACAAGTCTACAACCTCATGAATTTAGGACCTCACAGACAGCTATTAGCCCTTACTGAAATAATTGTAAGTATTTCTAATGATGTGTACTGAAAATTTCTATGGTCCAACTTAATGATTAGGTGCTAGATAACTTAATTTTTAAAATTCTAAATAAAGAAAAAAATCCTCCTAATTAACTCTAGTGCCTGCTAAATTGTGTCGGTACTAATTTAACACATTCCCAACTAGGCTGAGCCATTCATTATAGCTTACTGCAGTACAGATAATAATATTATCCTGTGCACAATGTTTGTTACCTCCAAAGCTTTTCATTCAGGCCGTAAAAAACAATAATAGATGGAACAACAGGGCCTTATGGGCTTGGAGAGGCTAGAAAACTGGCAGACAGTTGTTTCCTCTCCAGCATGTCTGTACCCTGGCTGCTCTGGGCAGGGAGAAATCCTGATAACAGGTGGAAGTACACAGAAGTGAAAGCATCTCTGAGCTGTCAAAGATCATACTTATGGCTTTCACTGAAGAGCTGTGAGCTGTAAATTGTGCATTCTAGCCATTCTCCCTTCATTTTTAATAAATAAAAATGCTCTCTTGCAAAAATCAATGACTCAGGGAAAGGTTTGTTTGTTCTCTGAGTGATTTGGGAAGGCAGAGGAGAATGCTGTAGGGGAGTTCTTGGCACAAATTTACGGCGTGGAGACAAGAGCCTGCAATGGAAGTTGGGAAATATTTAGAAAATTTGAAAACAGATTGTGTTATATTGTTCTTGTCTCAAGTGATGTGTGGATGGTGTTCACCTCCCGGCAGGAGGGACGGGGGTGAATGGCTGAGGAGGGAGCCAGTGGAATTCACTCTGGTCCTGCTGGCCTCTGCTTTGTTTTGATACAGGGGAGGATGGAGGGTGAGGAAAGGACACTGCTTGTATATTTGAGAAATGAAGTTTTTTAACTGATAGGAATATATTGTCTTGTATTGGTAGTTTATGGGCAAGAGGTAGCAGGGAGACAAAAGGTGGAGGTAATTTTTACCCCCGAACCAAGCAGCACATAAAAGCACAAATTTAGACAGCCAAACACTTTTACCATATTAAATTTTGCTAAAATTCTGCCCATTTTGCAAAACAGAAGCTGTCATTGTTTTGACAGGAAGGAAGGAAGAGGGTGGGGTAGGGGAAAAAAGGAAAGAAGAGAGGAAGAAAAAGCACATGAGAACAGACACATGTTGCACTTCCCAAACAGTTCAGAAATATATGCATAGCCTAAGAAGAATTACAGCACTTCAGGAAGTTTGGGGTTAAATCAGGATCACCTGGCAATTTAACCAAAGCAACCAGTCCATAGTGACCCCTGGTTAAGCACCCCAGATTTTCACAGATTACAAGAGGGCATTTTCAACACGATTGGGCCTTCCAATTACAGTCAGTGATGCCTTGCTTATGTAAGGTTACCCCTATTACATCAGGTGTAAAGCAGATCAAGGTCTTAGAAAAACCAAAGCTCAGTTAGCTTTGTTTCTACGCAGAAATCTTATATTTCAAGATCAGTGCAGTTCAGGCTTCCAGGACTACTTAGCTCAGAATGCAATGGGCTGACAGTGGCTGTAGAAAAGAGCAAAGTTTTCACCTTCCCTGCCTGCCACAGGCTGCAGCAGTCGCAGACATTTGGCAGGAAGGGAACTGGAATTGCCACAGGTGGTTACAGAGCAAATTGTCTTTGCATGGTTCCTAGCATCATTGCAGGCCATTGCTTAGGGGGAAAGACTGTTTGGCAATATCCAGGCATCTAGAATTTAAAGTCAAGAGGGAGTCAGATGTGTGCTCCCCAACGCCCTGTGCCACACAGCACTTCTGCATAAGCCTTCCTTTCTCCCAGACTGAGAAGGAGCAGGCACTTGCCTGCCTAGTGCACATGCAAGTACTCATCACATCCTGCTCAACCAGAAGGACCAGCGCTAGATTTCAATATTTGCTACCTCCATCAGTCCATTTCATTCCACTTACGTGATCTATGGGAATCCTTAGGGGAGTGATTGCACAAGCTAGTCTGAAAAAGAAGGTCAGCCAATGTTAATCTGCTGAGAAACTGGCAACCCTACGAGCTTGTAGCACCAGAACTCATTTGCTTTCAAAAGCAGCAACGTCAGATGCAAACAAGGTCAGGTCAACAACCTCCAGTTTGGTGCCAGTGTACATCATGGTCAGACTAGAATGCACAGTCTTGCTAAATGTGATAAAGTGCTTTATCATGTCTACCCTGGCATCTAATTTCCATGTTAACCCCTTGCTGAGTTCTATATCCTCCATCCCTTAAATATCATCATGACATGACTTAACACAGCTGGGGAGATGGGAAGGTCTCCATGGTAGAGTTACCGGTTCCAGGCATTTGTTTACTGCTCATTAATTGTGCCACTGAGTCACTAACAGTCTAATGTATGTGATGCACGGGCTGGTGTCTTTCAATGCATGGTAAACCTACAGCAGCATCAGGTATTGCTGTTATTAGGCCAGCAAGAGCTGTGCCAATAAGTTAGGGTGAAAAATCTTAGCTCCTTGTAAGAAATATAAGTTGTTTATTGCTGTGTTTACATCTTCTCGTGCATTTTTACTGGAAGCAGTCAACCAACTATTAAATTAGGCTACAGCATCTGAAGAGATGGAGTTTATACTTACACAAGCAAGGTGCCGGGGTCAGCTGTTACTTGTCTCTGCCAAGGGTTTTACATTTTTACCTCACAAAGTCGTCACACCAGAGACCTGGTTGCAATCATATTCTCACACTTGAGTACAGAGAAACAGTGTCTCTTATCCTATCCAAACTTTCAGTCCTGAGCAACAAAGTTTGCGTTTTGCATTCTTAGCTCTGAAAACATAGGGTCAACAAAAGGCAGGAACAAGTTTGTGAAATAGTTCTGATTGATGACGGTAAGTTTGTTCACAGTACATTGCCTCACTGAGCAGTAAGAGGCCTTTCTACAGTGCTGAGTCAGTGTCTGTAGCTGGAACTAGAAGCCTAACAGCAGGTTAATACAAAATCTAACACAAAGGGATCACCAAGGACTAGAAATCATGCTAGCACCTTCAACAACAAAAAGTTGCTGCAGGAAAAGGGCACAAATATCCTCAAGCATGCTCTTGTCACTTATTACACAAAAGCATTTCTCCAGACTAGCACTGGATGGCTTTCTGAGGGAACTGTTGGCAATCAGGACTCCCAGATGTTTATCTAGGGTTGTGATTACAGAGCTCAGCTCCAGTACTCTCTGAAGTGCTCTCTGAATGGGAGCACACAAAGAATTCCAGTTGCCCTGAACTCTTCCCATGCAAATTGCCACATGGACATGGTGGTACTCTCTGAGATATATCTGAAAGCAAAAAGTGATGCAAGCCTGCATCATAATGAGATATCAGATGGTTAGAGGTACATCAGGTTCTGTTAGTGGGTTACTAAACCCTTAAGGAACAAATAGTACATTTAACCTGTACTTCCTGAAAAGATCAGGGGAGCAAAATAATCCAATTTATTTCCTGTGTTCCCACACAGGTCTTGCTTTCTAAAGACCCACTTTTTTGGCACAGTTTTCTTGGCAAAATTCAATGGTTTTAAATACTTAGTACAGATAAACAGTCACCATTTTTCATCGTACATACATTTGGATACAGATCTCTCTATTTTTTCTCTTAAGAATGGATAGTAGATGTTATCTTTGTTTATGGTTTAAAAAACACTCAGGTGGAACATATGCCAAGAGGGGCATCTGAATTAACACACAGCTTTGAATGAAGAACTAAGTATTATCACATGTTTCCCTTGTATATGCCTGCTCAGTCCTTCCATGCTCATCATGGAATATCCATTGACTTAATTTCATTCAGACCAACTGAGCAAAAAATTTGACAGGTAGAGACCTGCCTACTTTACAGTGAAGGCTGAGAGATACTTGTTGGTTGGGTGATTTCAAGTAACCAACTTGAGAATGTTTTCATCTGCCCAGGTTTTGAGCTGAGATAATCACATTTTATTGGCTCTACACCAGAACAGTTCTCCCAATTGAAATATGATAGCTAGAACACTCATCTGCTGAAAAACAGTCCATCTGGAAAGATGAATCATCAGCTCTTGTCTGCCAGTACCCACCCATACAAAACGTATGTGTCAACCATCCTTTGGATTTACCGCAAGTGGATTTACCACACTTGTTTCTAAGGAATCCGCTAAATTAAAAGCCCATTCATTAAAGTACAGCTTTAATTCATCTCAGGCTCCTTCATGCCCTGTCATGTTATGGATATTCCTATTTCACAATCCAAACAAGCAAAACAGAACAATCCATCCTTTGATTTGTCAAAACATTCACATGAGTTGATGACAAATATCCATCATGGAAGAAATAAGAGCTTTCACATGATGCCTAAAAAAGAAATGTTCAAATGGAGTAACTTCAGTAAACAATTTAAGTTATTTTGAACAAATATTTGTGCACATCAGGAAACAAAACACTCATTTTGTTTTTCAGCTTCTCATTATAAACAACAAAAAATGAAGCACTTTTGTGCATTCAAAACCACCACCAACTCCCTTCTTTCCCCTGATGTTTGTAAATTGTCTGCAGCAATGTCCCACATACACAGAGCAAAACTGCTGATCACTGTCAAAAATGAGACAAATGGCACTACAGAGAAAATCTTAGACTGAAGACGAGGTCATTGACCCCTCCATCATGCTCTGTCTGAAAGGAGGCTGCTGCTGATTTGTGAAGAGGCAAAACAAAAGAGCAGGTTTTTCTGATTCTTGGGCCAAAGGGCTTGCAGCACAGTTTGTGTCTCTGCCCTTCACACAGAACAGAAGGCCAGAGTGTGCTGAGCTTGTTACTCCCAGCTGCTCCTCGAGCCGTGCAGCAGATTCAGTTTTGCCTCAGTTATGTGACTCAAAAAACCAATATAATAATTACAGAATGCTGGTAAAAACTGAGGGAATTTTGAAGTCTTTTAAGCGTCTCCTCTCCTCACATATCTTTTTTTCCTTTTCTTTATTTCCAGATTCAAAGTTCTCTGGTGCTAACAGCTTTTGGTCTTGCCCTGCACAGGATGTTTTAAGCTCTCCTATCTAAGTGCAGTAGATCCCTTAAGGGGTTCAGCCCTGAGGACATTGGCTCTCTATAAACAGCAGGAAAATGATCCATCTGTTAAGAGGGAATTGTATTGCAAAACCATACACAGCAAAACTTTGGTTTTGTATACACTCTATGGCTGAACTGCCACCATTTTCTTTAAAAATCTTTTATTTCTTTCCTTTAATTTGATTCACAGTTTGCTCCTTTGCATTCAAAGGCTGTTGGTAGAAAAGAAAACTGGAGAAGAACTACAATAAACAAATACAATAACAGCAAATACAAATACAGACAGAAGTGTCTTGGTACATTTTTTTGGTCCTAATCTTGAAGAATTTTTCCCTTTAGAAAGTCAGCAAGAGGGCACCGATTGATCATACTGGACATCATTACTTAGGCAAAACAACTACTCTTAAATTCATTTTTACTGTGATTCATAATTGCTAATATGGAACCTTTGAAATAGACTCCTCTTGCTTTGACTCACTCTTTAAATTGGCTGAAAACTCAGGGCAAGGGTCTGCTCTCCAACAAAGGAATGCAAAAGTCAGATAAGCCAGTCCAGAGGCAGCAAAACTACCCCCTAATTTTTCCCTTAGAGGACATGCCCAGAATGCTCCCCACCAAAATTGTTTCTGTTGTACTGCTTGCAAAAGGTGATGCAGAGGATGATTGTCTGACACCCTCTGGCAAACATCTGTCTCACAACTTGACAGGTGGCTCACCAGTACAGTGAAAGTTACACTATGGGAAAGCAGTCCCAGAGTGTGGAAAAAGAGAATCTGTGGCATAGGAGGGAGGGAAGGAGCTCTCTAGCAAGCTCAAGCCCACAGAACAGGTGGTCGTGGTTTTTCAACTCAGCTCACCAGGGAAAAAAAGGGAAATTACTTCAGCCACTTAGTTCATCAAGATTGTATTTAACAACCTCAAGTCGTTAACTATCAGGCCATAGGGAGCCTAGGCCAGTTAAAGGATGTGGGAAGTATGCATGAATTACACAGATGGAATAAAGGATTTGACTTACATAGACAGACAGAAAGAAGGATTTAATGTAACAGCATCAATTCTTCTTTCTCAGTTTCTCTGCTCTGACTCCACTCTTTTCTCACTAAGAAATGGAGGCAAAGCAAGGGTCACAGTACTCCAGAAGCTCAGACAGCAAAGAAGCAAGAAAAATGCATTTATGTAACTTTATGAGCATTTTGCTTACACAGGAAATTTAATCAGCAAAGACATCATGTACTTTAGGACTTCCTAAATAGCAGTATTATCTATAAAAGGAATGAATGCTATTACATGAATTCCCCTTCCGGAGGCAGAAGTACATTTCATCCCCTTTGCCTTCCTGGCATGCCTATAAACCCCAAAGTATTTACAGGTAGTGCACTCCAGGGCTACTGAGCAGTGAATATTTGATTTGGGCAGCTCTTAACCTCTTAAGCTCTTCTGAGTACCATATGCTGTGTGATTCAAGAGGTGAGTTTTAAAAACTCTAGGTTCTTTCATGCTAGTGACTTCCAAATCACCCATTGCTCTACAGATGTGGTAACACAGCTTCTGCCTAGTGAAATACCCTAAAATCTCTCCTCTTTCAGAGTTACACAACTGAAAATCACATTGTAGGTCTGAAATAATAGAGGTTTTTGTTCTAAAATGCAGCATCCCTGAACATTTCCCAAGCCCCAAATCCATTTGGTGAAAAGGAAAGAGGAGGCAAAGCCGTGTCCATATGCTCCTTGGAAAGATATAGCTGTAGTCAGGGTTTAAGTTCATGCCTTCTTGTCAATCTCTTGCAGTCCCAGAAGAGATACCAGGAGGGGAAAAAAAAAAGCTGCCATAAGCCGATTTATCCTGTATTATATTTTTCTCTGAGGTTTTTTACACAGCTAGGTGGTGGAGAGTTCCTTAGGCAGCCCCATGTCACTGCCACACAGGAGACAAGGAGCTTCTTAGCATGTCTTACAGGACTCTGCAAGTCCCTGGGCTTTACTACAAAAATTAAAATATTATGAGAAAGACTGCTTATATTATCTTTGTAATTCTTAAAACAACACTTCTTATTTCCTGACTATCAGGGAAGGAACAAACTAGAAATAAATAAACTGCATATTAAATCCTTTGAATCTCCCTCTTTTTAACAGTTAGACTACACAGTAGCTGTAATGTTTGAACAGGAACCTCTCCTACCTACATATTCATATTATATGTATAATATCTATATGTAAGAGCATGAAAGTCAAGCTCATTTCATTCTTTTCAATTTTGTCAGAAAAAGCATATCCTCTCCTTTCATTCCTGTTCCTGAGAACCCCCATTTAGCTTTGTACCCCTGCTGCCCTAATTTTCAGGGCATTTCTTTCAGGGTTAGTCCTGACTGCCTGTTGTCTGCTTTCTCCCCACCTGGCTCACAATATTGTGAAGGATGTCTAGGCACAGACAGGTGAGACTTGTTTAGCCCCTCTCATTATTTACTGACAGGATTTGTAACAATGGCAGCAGCTACTGATGTGACTGGTACCCCAGCTGGGATTATTTCCGTGGGCTCCAGAGCTAGTCAGAAGAGAAAATGTCACTTCAGTTAGAAAGCAGGCTCTGCAAGGGGACTGTAGTGTTCTTCCACCTGTGTGATCCAGAAAGGGCAAATAAAAGATTCTCTAATCCCAGCATGTGACAACAGAAATGAGGAATACAGTGCTGTCACAGGAGATGAGCTCAGACAGTGACCAAACAGAGAAGCAGATGAATTCATGGGCAAAGCCTATTCTGTCATGCAAAATCAGTGTAAATAAAAAGAAAGAAAAAGCAGGAAGGACTGTGAAGATATTCAGGAAACATTGTAGATCTGCATTTAAGGGAATCAGCAAGGCTTTAATAACAACACTGGCACTCTTCAGGCCATATGTCCAATGAATGACAGAATCCAGTGCAGCCTTTTCTAGATGTTCTCAGTCCTTTTATCCACTTGAGCAATAAATTATTACTCATTCATATGCTGTCATATCAGTAACTCAATGTGGGTATTAATACACTTGCTGGGGAATTTCCCAACAAAATAGATTTTTATTGGGGACTGTCAACCAGACAAAACCAAGAAATTTTAGGCAAATTGTAATGAAAGATAGGAGCTTGTCCAGAATTTGTCCTGCCACTTTTCCTTTGGGTCATCTTATGCTATTAAAGGTTCCAGCATTTCAGATTCTTGAGCATTTTGCCATAACCAGCACTAGCTCACCCACCAGGTCACAAGCTTTCAAGCTTCTTGACTCAATTTTAGATCATAAAAAAGAGCCTCAACTACCAGATCTCTATCAATTTTTCTTTCTCTGTTTCCCTTGCATAGTGCTATCCCACATGATCAGCTTCTCTTATTTCACTTTGCATTTCACCTTTTCAGGACCGCATTTTAGTTTTAGGAACAGCATATTCTGCTAAAATACAGAGACACTACAATACACTCCTATAAAGCAAGGAGATTTCTACTTGAGAGCAAGTTACCTCCCAAGACAGTGAAGGACAAAAATTGAGAACACTTCTCATTTCACCCTATGCCAGTGTAATATTTGTAGCAAATATCTGAAGAGATAATTTCTTCTTCTCAAGGTGAACATTAAAACCTGATGGGCAATATGCTGGCCAAAATAAAACCACACAGCCACGTTAAGCACTCTTAAGGCAAATGAGCTCTGCTTGTTAGGCATGCTGTTGAAAGAACCAGAATGAGAATTAGAAGTGTTTGAAGACATCCCCTCAGGGCTAAAAAGAACAAGCTGAATTGAATTTGACTTGTACCATGAAAAGTACACTACCTAGAGCCCTAGCAGCAGAAAGTCAGTAAATGAAAGCCATGCTATGCTTGGGCACTACAGGGGAAACAGAACAAATGTACAGTACATTAATTATGTCTGTGTAATTGCTCATTAATCTGAAAAGAGAGAAGTGATGTTCATCATTCATCTACTTCAACACATGACATCAGAATAAATCAATACTTTCATAAGCTTGACAAATTTGGGGAAGAAAACATTGTGTTCTGAAACAGAGAAAGCCTGCAGATTCTAATCCAAGCCATACCAGTGAGTGACAGAGGACAAACACAGGTGCTTGATGCCCTGAGAATTAGAATAAATCAAGAGCACAAGGGGAAAAACAAGGAGGGCTTCATCATTCTTCGTTGGTTTTAGGTTACAACAGGGGAAAAAAAAGTCCAGGCTTTAATCTTAAGGAAAAACTGACAACTTTACCCAACTTTGTACTTTGCACTGTTATTATTGTTTTATTATTTGTTTAATTCCTGTTCTCAGGTGTTGATATAAAACTGAAAGAGGAGAATAGGAAATCAAAGTTATCCTCCTGGAGTCAAGAAAGGATTTTAACTGTTACCACATTTTACTACACATGCAACTAGGACACAGTAAAAATTGACTGCTTGTTAATAGCATCACTGTATAAAACAGACTGACTACAAGCCTCTTGGTAAATCTTCTGAGGATTGTAGCTCTCCTCACATAAGTTGTTAAGATGTGAAGCTGAAAGACACAAGCTAAAGATCTTAAGCAGGCTCCTACTTATTTGTCAGGTGGCATCAAATAAACAATCAACACTTCAGATTAATTCCCCACACTATAAGGGAATATCAGTGTGAAAAAATTCAACATTGGATTTGTTTTTCAAATACTGACTAGTTTAGACATCTTTTTGTGTACGTGTGTGTCCCCAAAAAGAGGGAAATTAAAGTTTTAAAATCCCGGCCTTTGAACATTAGTTTACCATTTAAAAAAAAAAAAAAAAAAAAAAAAAAAAAAATGAATTTCGGGGGGGGAAAAAAAAAAAAAAAAAAAAAAAAAAAAAAGACATGCAGTTTCAGGTAGGCAGAAATGCTTCTTTTCCAAAAATGAAAGTTATTTTGATATTTCTGTTAGGAAGAGGTAGATACTCCTTTCATGACAGCATCAATATTGCAGTTCTTAAACAGGAGGAGACCTGTTATTGTTCTGCTGCCAGTTTACTGATCCTAACTTCTTCCACAGCCCCCATTACACATCTCTGAGCACTGCAAAATCTTTTAATCTATTTATCCTTATGAGACCCCTAAGAAACAGCAGAGCACTGTTATCCCCATCTGCCAGGTGAACTGATAAAAGGAAGCCAGTCCCTCATGAACTCACCATGAGCACACCAAACAAGGGCGGAGCAATATCCTTCCAGCAAAGAGGCAGGAGATTTCATCCATGGCTAAGGTACCCCACCAGATGAGGAAGACTTTGAGTCTTTGCTCCCAGTTATGCAAAGAACTGAATTCTTCTCTTTGTCATCTTGGATATTTTCAATGTAGTCCAGCAACTACTCATGCATACTGTTTGGTACCACATTTGAGCAATGAGACCATTTCAGGAAAAGGTGAAAATAGATAGGAATTCTGTAAAGTAAGTATCCACTTCTGACAAGACCCTCTATATTGTTGCCAAAAAAACCTCCCAGTGTATTTTGCTCATTGTTGCCTCTACACAGTAGGCTGCTTCTCCTGGCACACAGCACAGGAAACCTCCACTTTCAACACAGAGCTTGGAGTGGCCCTGAAGGAGTCAGATCTTGCAGCACTGAGGAGCAAACCTGAGTACAGCACCTCTGTGTGGTCTGCCAACAGTAATAGGAAACAGGTGGTTGAAAATGAAGCTGAGATATAAATCTAGGCATTCCTGACTTTGCTTGTGAATTGTGGTGTTCCAGCCCCTGGACTATCCTCATTGTTGGGCCATATGTATTTTTGAAAGGAGATAAGAAGCATTCCTGCCCTGACCAACCAGGAGTGTTTTTGTCCAGGAATATATTAAAAATTTCTTCTCTCAACCATCTGTCAACAAGATGAGCACACATGGGCTGGGAATATGAATCCATTACATTGACTTCCTTCACCTCCTCCAACTGATTCCTAGAGTATACAGCTATGTGAGTCTGACTTATATAGAAAGAATAAAATCATTAAGCATGGTTGACTTGGCCAAAAAACTTCTAAGACTGAGGTAGCTGTAAGCATTTGGAAGGCATAAAAATTAAGGGGAAATTAAGGGAAATTAACTGGCTAGGTTAATCCAAAGGAGTGGAAAGTGTTCTATATGGTGATGGTTAAGTACTATCAATTTTTATAATAGACTAATGCAGAGACTAAAACTTGTCCTGTTTTCTCTTACAGCTCCCAATAAGACATGTATTGGTAGAGTAAAATAAGGTTGTCTGGGTTTCAGTATCAGACTCAAACAGGGCATAAATAAAGGACAAGTGTATGGCAGAGATGATGGGGTTCAATTTCTGGACAAGCATACACAAGGTGCAATATATTAAAGGCCCAAATTGCTGCCTGCATCTTTTCCACCTAAAGGCAAAATGGGCTACAGTCATCCCTATTTGCTACTTTGCCACATTTCACAGCTCAATCAGCATAAACCCCAAAGGTTTTTTTTCCATTTATATTGAAGCCAACACTTCAGGAGAAAGCAGCAAATGCTTCTGACTATCCCTCCACAATCTTGCTACTTTGCCACATTTCATAGCTCAGTCAGCATAAACCCCCAAGTTTTTTTTTTCATTTACATTGAAGCCAACATTGAAGCCAACACTTCAGGAGAAAGCAGCAAATGCTTCTGACTATCCCTCCACAATATTACAGATTTACTTTCCCCCTTCTGCATTCTATTCTCTATTTATGTTGTATTTCACAGGCTGATCAAGGTTGAATGGGAACTCTGGAAGTGATCTTGTCCAAACCCTCTGTTCAAACAGGGTCATCTAGAGTTGTTTGCCCAAGTCTACACCCAGACATCTTTTGAATAAATATGTTTATGTTGTCTAAGATCTTTAATCAACAGTAAAGTCTAAAACAAATTAGAGCTAGCATATATTCTAGGAAGTAAACGCTTTATGCTTGCAGGCATAGCAATCATTTAAGTTACAGATGTCCTTAGAGAGCCCACACATGCCAACTGACTATCCACCTACAGCAAACTTGAATACTGACTGTTACTGACTGTCACCTGAGTTAGATTCCCTTCACACTCAGTCTAAAAAGATAGGGTGGATGAATAGAAGATCTGCCACTCTGAAAGTTATTTGAGATTTTGATGGATATTGGTGGATTGGACCTGAATCTCTGTCCCAAGATGTTACAGTGTAAACAAAGTTAATGAACATGAAAAAGGACAGCTAAGAGTAGAAAGAGATGTCTCTTCTATCTTTCAAGAGAGCAAAGGCACAGAGAAGAGATGAGCTCCAACTAACTTGCACCTAGTTCAATGCCTTGTACCTTGACTTGAGGTGCCTGGATCATCCAGTTTGGAAAACTGATCATCCAGCCTTTCCCAAAATACCTTTCTTTCAAGGCTGTTAAAAATATTAGTGCTTGCCTATGAAATATGGCTGTAAACAAACATTCAAGTCACAGACACAACGTTTTTATGAACTATTCATAAATAGTTCTGTGAGCATATACTGATGGAGTTTTTACAGAGATTGATCTGAAAAATCAGAAAAATGTTTCCTTTCTATTTGGACAGGTTTTGCTCCTGCATCAGAAAGCTTTTCCATTGACTGCAGCTCATCACACACAGCACAACGAGCCCCAGGTTTCAATCAGGTTCCTACATAACACACACTGCTTTCTTTATAAAAGCCTGACTGATAAGACAAGAGTGCCTCCTGAACCAGAGAAGCACATTAGCAGTAAATTTTCCATGCAGGCATAGGCAATGGCTGTAAACAGCAGACTAATGGAACAGAGTCAACAGGGATCTCACAATCCATGAACTGATTATGTAAATGTCCTCTGATTGTTTGCTTGAGCCATTCTAAGCATGGTCTAAACACAAAGCACATGGAGTTTTTCAAATGTGAATGAGACTCTACTAAACATCTATATACTTTCTTCCTGGGGGTTTTTCTCCAGTGCATTTGATATTTTCAAACCATTAAGTTAAAGGTGCAACTGCCACTGGAATGAGAAGCCAGCTAGTTTGCATCCTTTAGAAACAACATTCTTCTTCAAATATGTCAGAAAGGAAAAAAAAAGTGCATTATGAAGCTTGAAGGGTAGCTATTGTAAATCTTGATGCTGAAAGTGATAATTTCAAGCTATGGACTCATGCACCTATAAAAGGTTACAATGGCTGTTTTTTGGTTTGCTGGACTTTTTGGTTTTTCTTCCCAGACAGTTAGTTTTAAATGGAGAATCATGCTTCATAGACTTAATATAATTCTGGAAATTGTGAGGTACAACTACAGTACTGTGGACACCCAGTTCTCATTCCTGCAACTTAAGTACAAACCCTCCTTTCCATCTCTCTGAGCATATACTCTTTTTCAGCATATGCAGACACTCCACAGCATGTACTTGTCCCACCTAAAGCTCCAGTCCTTCAGTGTTCCTGGCACTCCCACACAACAGATGTCAAGATCTGAGGTTTGCCAGCCATGGTCTGCATGCCACAAGTGGTTGGAAAACTCTTCCATGGTGAATATGGGACAGCTCTTGACACTGGCTGCACAGATGTTTCCCCAGGAGCTGCTGGATAAATCCCCCTTGTTTCTCACAGAGCAACTGGGAGTTGAAACAATTAGCAACCAACACAACCTTTAATGATAATGCAAATGCCAAGAACTTGGCAGAATGAGATAGGGATCACTGGATTAGGATGGAAGGAAGGCTAGATCATATTTACCCCTGAGGTGAAAGAAGAAGAGCCATTAAGAAAGAAGAAGGATAGGATTGGATTCCTCATTTTGGCAGACAGGAAAAGAAGGGAAGGAAGAAGCCAGAGAATGAACTACTGCTTAAGGGTGTGTAAAAGGAAGCAAGGAGCTTAAAACTGGGAAGGGAAGATGGGTGGGAGTAAAGTCCTGTTTTGGCAAACAAGCTGGGACATGCAACTTGCCCTGAAAGTTAGCAACTGCTTCTGCCTTGAGTAGTGCTTCCCAAACAGAGTAGAAAGTGAATTTCAGAACAAAGGGTTTATGGCAGAGAAACCCCTGCCCATTCTCTCATCCCTTTTCTTTTATAGGAAGAGAAATGAAGAGAAGGGCTCAGCTTTGAAAACATGGCTCCACTCCCAGTTCAACCAGTGTCAGAACCAACACCCCAAAGTGCACCTACAGGACTAGAGGGAGCCAGAACAGCTCTGAGGGCAGGGTATCTATCCCATATTCCTTCTCAGGTATGTTGCCTACTCACATGATGCTTTTCCATTGAGACTGGACTACTGAGAGAGTACTGTGGAGCATCTTCCAGGTCTATGAAAGCAGAGATAACTTTTGCAGTAAAAAAAAAAAACAAACTCACAACACATGTCCACTGGAAATAATGCCAGGGAATGGCATTATTATTATTTTCTTTTTTTTTTCCATTGACCACTAATGCACACTGCAAAAATTTTATATTACTGAAGAAAAGCTCTCCCATGAGATAACTTTTGCAGTAAAAAAAAAACAAACTCACAACACATGTTCACTGGAAATAATGCCAGGGAATGGCATTATTATTATTTTCTTTTTTTTTTCCATTGACCACTAATGCACACTGCAAAAATTTTATATTACTGAAGAAAAGCTCTCCCACAAATGCCAATGTAATTTGGCCTAGTTGAGCAGGCGGTTCTTAGCCCTGACTTCAACAGAAATCAGTGATTAAAGTTAAACCAATCCATCAGCATCTGCAGGATCAGAGACTGTTCAGCTTTTCCAGTACAGTTCACAGCACTGCTAGAGAATAATATTTAAGAGTGTATCTTAGTATATCCAATCTATTTAGCTGGTAAGTTGTGCATCTCAGATAATTTCCACAAAATATTGTTGAAGATTTTCATTTCTGACTCCCAGTTTTCCTGATAATCTGCTTTATTTTTTGTCAAGATGTGATTAATTAAACTGATTTAAATGTACTTTGATTTTTTTAATGCTTACATCAGTCGTGTTTACTGAATTCCATATTTGTATTATTTGTGATATGCATAATGTTTAGAAACACATGAACAATACACTCACTAACAATAGAAATTACCAGCTCCAAAGGCAAGAAAATTATGTTCATTCCATTATCTAGATTCACCAACAGAAATCTCATAGATGAACTCTATTCTACTACACAGCCAGATAAGCAATCTTCTTATCTGATAATGATTTCTTCTCATTTAAATCTCCGTTACTTCTGTCATCTCACTTTTATGTAATTTCCTTCTTACAGATGCTTTTATGTTAAATTTCCCCAAGCAGACAATAGATATTGCATTTTCTTAATATCTATTTTAAAGCCTTTTATGTGGAATGAAAATAAGTGTAGAGAAGCTACAGGAAGGTTTTGTGTTTTCATGCACTCCCCTACTATATATATTATACACTGCCAACTCCTTCTAGATGGAAACTACACTCCTTCTTAGAAACAATACCTTTTCCAAAGGTAAGGATTAGGAAGCTAAGTTCCAAGCTTAAAAAACTTTTGATATAATAGTATTGCTCATAATACTGAGTAAAAAAAAAAATCCAGAAAGTCCCTATAGCTTATCAGCCGAACCATATTGCACAGACCTGATGTAACGATATCATCCTTGAATTCACTTCTACTCATCAATACAAATTTCTTCCTCTAACAATCCTACGAACCTATGACAGTACTGAATTCCAGGTAGACAACCACAGCCTTTCTTTCATCCACCAGATGGGTCACCTAGTCGTAAAAGAAGATCAGGTTGGTCAAGAAGGATTTGCTTTCCTAAACTCACCCTGGCTGGGTCTGATCCCCTGGTTGTCCTGTATGTCCTACACGAGAGCAGTCAATCTATTCATAACCTTCCATATCTGTTCCAGCCCTTCTTGCATATGGGTGTCACACTGGCCAGATTCCAGTCATCTGGGACCTCCCTAGTTAGCCAGAACTGATGATAAATGATGGACAGTGACTTGGCAAGCTCTTCCACCACTTCCCTCAATACCCTCACATGGATCTCATCCAGCCCCATAGACTTTTGAGAGTCTTAAGTGGCCCAGCATGTCACTGACTGCCTCCTCCTGATCACAGGAGATCCATTCTGCTCTCCATCTCTGCCTACCCACTCAGGGGCCAGATGCCCTGAGAATAACTGTTCTTTCTGTTAAAGACTGAGGAGAAGAAGATATTAAGTACTTCAGCCTTTTCTTCTTCCATGGCGACAATGTCCCACCCCCCGCATCCAATAAATGATGGAAATTTTCTTTGGCCCTCCATTTGTTGCTAATGTATTTTAAAAAAAGTTTTCATTGTCTTTTATAGAGTGGCCAGATTGTGTTCTAGCTGAGCTTTAGCCTTTCTCATTTTCTTTCTCTGTGATCTAAAAACACCTTTGTACTCTCCCTGAGTTGCCTACCTTTCTTCTAAAGGTCAAAAATTTTCTTTTTTTCCTTGAATTCCTGTGAAAACCCCCTGTTCAACCAGACCCATCTTCCTTGATATCTTCTCTTTCAGCACATAGGGATGGGTGGCCTGTGCATCTCTAAGATTTCCTTCTTAAAATATGCCTGGCCTTCCTGGACCCCTTCACTATTAAGAACTGTTTCCTAAGCAACTCTCTGAACCAGTGTCCTGAACAGGCCAAAGTCCACCTTTCCTAAGTCCAAGATAGAGGCTTTGTTGACCTCTTCCTTGATCCATCAAGAACCAAAAAGTCCTGCAGCTTTGTGGTCGCTCTGCCCGAAGCAGCTTCTGACCACCACATCTCCCATCAGCCCTTCTCTGTTTATGAAGAGCAGGCCGAGCAGGACACTGCCCCTGTAGGCTCCCTCACCAGCCATGTCAGGAAGTTATCTTCCAGATGGTCCAGGAACCTCCTAGACTGACTCCTTCCCACGGTGTTGGGTCTCCAGCAGACACTGGCAGGTTAAAGTCCCCCAGAAGAACAAGGTCTAGTGATGGTGAAACGTCAGCCAGCTGCCTACAGAATATTCCATCTGCCTCTGTCCTGGCTGGATGGTCTGTAATAGACTCCCACCAGGATATCTGACTTACCAGGCTTCGCCCTGATTCTCAGCCTAGGCACTCAATCTTTCCACCACTGTCCTCAAGCTTTGTGCAGTCAAAGCACTCCCTGAGCTACAGAGACACCCCACTGCCTCTTCTTCCTTGCCTGTCCCCTTGAAGAGCTTGTAGCCACCCTCTGCAGCACTCCGGTCATGGCAGTCACTCCACCACGTTTCCCTGATGGCAATTACGTCATGGCTTTCCTGCTGCAGGATGGCCTCTGGTTCCTCCTGTTTGTTACCCACACCCATGCCTGCACTGGTGTAGATGCAATTGTGACTGCTCCACTCTCCTCCAAAATCAGCTTCTATGTGTCTCAGGTTCTGCACCTGAGGGAATTGTAAGCATTTGAAATAATGGCCCTTAAATCAATGAATAATTCTAACCACTGCATGTTGCTGAAAAACAAGAGTGTGTATGGTTCAGATAAGTTCATGTATGTATTTTGAGACTCAAAAGAGAAGAGGTTTTGAATTAACAGGTTTGAAAAACAGTATGAAGAACATCCTGAGGGCAAATGATCTAACAATTGTGTCATGACATGTATTTTAGTAAGAAAAAATATTAACTGCCATGGTGAGCTAAGTGATCATTTAGACATTTGCAGACCAAAGAACCACTGCCCTGCTGAGTTTTTAATGACTTGAGAACAAAAGCATCTCCATTTAGACACCAGAAGCACTTGACCCTCACAACCCACTGTTGCTGTGCTCACTAGGTTGTGCCCATACTGCCTTTCTGGTTCAGTGCTGAAGTGAAACCTTGACTGTCCTAATTCACCATCTGTCAGTTGGATTTGCAGTGTGGTTTTAGCATATTCAAACTAGATTATCTGAGCAAGAAACCCATCCAAAATCTGTTTTCCATCCACATATTTACCCCAGTCTGCAGTGGAGACAATAAGTAGCTAAATCGATTACTTAGTCCTTCAGACAGCCTCAAACTACAGAATGATCAAGACTGCTGTGAGAATTAAAAGATATGGTATCAAAACTTGGAGCCATGCACCATATTTACCTCAGTCTGTAGTGGAGACAATAAGTAGCTAAATCGAGTCCTTCAGACAGCCTCAAACTACAGAATGATCAAGACTGCTGTGAGAATTAAAAGATATGGTATCAAAACTTGGAGGGACTAGAGACCAGGTTTGAGTTACCCATCCCAGTTTGCACAGGCAGATATTCAGTAATGTAGGTTGTATTTCGGCTTTGGGAATAAGTCTCAGTGTTCCTATTACAAAACTGTAATGGATGTCTCCATCTCATCTTCCTAGTGCTACTATAATTTTATAGCTAAACACGTCTAGGTTTTCTCCCTCAACAATCAGTCTAGAATTACTCTTTCCATATTGCAAAGTTGGGTAATTTCTGATTGTTTCTTCCTCTTGTCCATTTCAGCTGCAGCACTGACTCATGCCACCTTCAGACCACGTAACTGGTTATCCACATGCAAGGTAAGTAACCTCACAAAGCACATAATGCAAGATCCAAACAGGGCTGCCTTATGCCAAGGTACCCCAGCACCAAAGTACTAAGACACCCCTCCTTGATGCTGCTTCTCTGTGTGCCTGTATCCTGAGTTCTCCCTGCATCCCAATGTGCTGAATATGACTATACTTTACAACTAAGCAAAGTCTAAATTCCTTGTGCCCATAGCTCTCCTTCCTTTCTTGTGCTCAACATGGCAGTCTCATAATTTTCCATTTTTCTCCCGAATACTTCCCCCAGACTCAATTAGCCCAGGCTATCTTGGTTGTGGGTTTGGGACACAGCTTGAGAAAGGTTCAGCACCGTAATGGGAAAGCACCGTAATGCACCTGCAGCAATCACACAGACACAAAGCACAGGGCTCTGCAGCACCAGGTGCCAAGCACATGGTCTCCAGCACAACCTGCAGCAGATCCAGGGGATGCTCAAGGTTTCGTGACCACTGAAAAAGCCCTCTTCCATAATAATTCTTGGCTGCAGCCCTAGGAAGTACCATCCATGGGAGCTCCAGGTGAGGATAATGCAGGGCATTGTGGGGACAGACTGCAGCTGCCTTCCCAGAGCTGCTGTGTGCCAGGCTGCACCCGTGCTTGACCCATTTACAGTTGCCATGGAGAGAATGAAGCGTATGGAATTATCACTCCTCCAAATGCAATGAGATCTCACAGAAATAAATATTCATTTGTGAATTTAAAGGGGAAATACAACAAAATAATTATGAAAATCTATGTCCAGTGACTGCTGAAAAACATGCATTATTTGACAAAGCTAATCTATCATCCTTTGTTATCAGCAGGCTGCAGCTCTACCCAAACCAAACCTCTTCACAAGAAAAGAGAGTAAATAGGGCACAGTGGTGGTACCTTTCCTTTCAAGACTTTCACATTCAAAACTCAAATACTTTTCATCTTAATGGTCTTGTAACAAAAAAATGGATTAAAGCAGCAGTAAGCCAGAAATCACATTTTTGTGTGCAGTGTAATTTCTTGCAAATTCCTTGAATAGGTTGGTCTTCTTCCTAACAATTAGATTTCTTCCCTCTGTAATTGTGTTGCAGCTACAGCAGCTACTAAAGAGAACAGCACAGTGAGACTGATTCTCTGAGATTACAAAGAAGAGCTCCTTCTAAGTGCTGCTACTCAGCAAGGTTTCTTAAAGAAAGAAACACTACTATATAAAGGTTCGTTGAGTTGATAAGAAATGACCAAAAATGTTTGATTTAGGCCTCAGTAAACAATTTATACATCTTAATGATTTTTTCATTAATTTATTCTCTTTTTCTGCTAAGCTATGAGTTTATGAATTTCAAGGATGTATAAAAATGTTAAGCTATTGCAAGGAACTCTGCAATCATGAGACAGCTCAATTTTGCAAGCTTGGTGGCTGAAGGTAATTTTGGTCAAGCCTGCAGTTAAGGATATTTGCAGCATATAACAGCAACAATTTATTGAAACTACGGCTCAGTGAGCAATGCTATCTACACTCACGTGTCAGTGGATGGTCCTTGATTAGCCATTCGTGTCCACGTAGCTAGGCACATTCATTAGTTTTTACTTTCATTTGTTTAAACAATTTAGAAGCCTAGCTGGGGTTCAGCATTCCCAAAAATCACCCACATTTGGATGAGCTTAGTCTCATGCTAGAGATCTGATCCCACTTTTTTTCCACTGAGCCTTCTGATTAGTTTACATTTGTGATAGCAGGGAAAGACAAACAAGTTAAAAGAACAGAGTAGAAAAATCAAGGCATATAAAGTCTATTATTCTAACCGGAGTGTCCTACAGGGAAATGATTCAGGGCTAGCAGCTCTGAAGATGGAGGAGGGGAAATCGTGCTAAAGCACATTTGAGTGACACAGATCCAGGCTGTGGGTTTGTGAGGGTTTGGTAGTTTTATTCATTTTGTTTCCTGGTAAAGATTAAAGCAGACAGTTGAAAACTCAGAGGTAGGCAATGACTTTCATCCATCTTAGAGACAGAGGGAGGTGGCTTGTCCTGCGGTAACGCAGTGCCATCTACTGATTCCTTTCTTTAAGGAAAAAAAAGGAAAAAATATCAAACCAGGCTAAATTACCCCTCGTGGTAGGGCAGGTGTAATCATTGGCTGCAGCATCAAATGACAGCTGTCCTGATTCTTACTGTGAGCTTTGCAGCACTGCAGCTTACCTATCTCAACTGGCTTACCTATCTCAACTATAAACCCAAAATATTTATTTGACAGGTGTGAAAAGCCACAAAAATGGGAAGGAAACTTTAAAAAAATAAAATAAACCCAGAATTTCTCATCACAGATGATTTCATGACATACAGTGGTCTTTGGACCCTGGCAGTTACTCTAAATCTGATTTATCCCCATCCTGTGAGTTGAGGTTCAGGTGCAGGTGCCTTCCAGAGGCCACACATTCCCATGAGCTAAGTGCTGGGCTACATGCCGGGAAATTCCACATATTTCATTTCTGCTCCCATTTGGCCTGAAGACACCCATCCCTTTGTACTGCTGTGTAGCTGCCCTTGGCCAGGAGACAGCTGCAGGCTGCACAAAAAGGAGGGGAGTGGGATGCAGCTGCATGGTCGTGACTTTGGCATGCGACCACCATGTGTGTCCACAGCTTCAGTGGGTGCTATATGGGACTGATATCCTCACCAGCAAATCTATGTTTTGTCTTCTTTATTCCTAATTGAGAAGAAGATGAGTGAGAGGAAGACCAGACAACAAGCCTGGGATTTAGAAGTGTCAAATACACCTCATAGCTTTCCACAGATGGGGTTTTTTCCATATTTTTTCAGTGACAAAGAGCAACTCCTAATGCAAAACCAAAGAGAAACTTTTGCACATTTTTGATTGAACAAATTTTTGTGCACTGGTGCAGAATTTACCTTTTCTTAAAGATAACATTTTTTTTTTTTCTTCAACTTGAAATGCTTTCCTGAAAAATATTGTTTGCATATTGGGCCATAACAACACCATGAACATCCAGAGTCTGAGATGGTGTATTAAAAACAATGGTAAGCAAGCTTCTAGAATAGTAGAAGAGCAGATCCTGAGAGCTTTACTAGCTCAAAGCTGATCTATATTCACCACTAACACATAGTTTTCAATTTACATGGCATGTAAGAAGTAGTCCTTTTGCCCCGTTCTGTCTTGGATACACACCCAGGATTTGGTGCCACCTTCACAATGTGTGTGAAGAGATCCAGTGGAAAGCAGTGAACAACGGGAGATCTGGAAAGTATGGCATACAAGGAAGACTTGCATGAGGCAATCTTGCCTAAAAATATCTTTAAAAGCTACCAAAAAGAGAAGTTATAAAATTTTCCTGCCCATCACCAACAGGAGGAAGATGTAATGACCTTCATTCACAGTTAGGAGAATTCAGGTTTCATGCTAGCAAAAAGCACTTCAGCAGCAGAGGTAGAGATAGGGGAATAGGGTTCCAGAGAGGCTGTGGACTCACTTCAGCCAGAGGTCCTTACTAACAAATTTAATAGAAATACAACTATAATTACTCTGGCCAGAAGCAAAGCCTGAAACAAGTTCATGATGTTCTTCAAACCCTCCTTGCTCCATGAACCTCTGATGTTAAAATTCTAGCCTAGGGAAAAAATGAGCTTCCTTCCAACCCCTAACACAGGATCAAAATACAAGTACAGCCTGATTTCACACATACTGGTGTAAATCAGGAGGTACTAAACTAGGAGCAGTGGAATTATTCTGCTTTAAAGCCCAAAAAAAGAGGGCCTTTAAAATCATTAACCTAGAGGGTTTTACTGTAACAAAAGGCGATTTTTAGATATTTTTTGTTCCTGTTCTAGTTTCTTTGTTATGATCTATTCTGGGTTTTATAGCAATAATGATATCATCACCTCATTGGTCTGGTATCTACATAGTGTAGCAGGTGGAAAAAAATATTAGCCAGGAGAAAGATAAATTGATTTGATGCCCCTGCACCATATTTTAAACCCACCTATAGAAGAATGGAGATGAATACATTTTTTTAACAAACTCTACTTAATTATCCAGTTTCTCTGTCTTCTGTGACTAACAGTTTCACACAACTTTCTTTTTAAACTGGCTAATTTTGTACAGGAAAAGTGTTAATTAAAAAGTAAACCAAAGGGCTTAGCTAAATCTTTGATTTTTCTCTGTGCCCCAGTTGCTCATCTGTAACAGAGAGATCATAGTTTCTCAGCCCAGACATCTGCTGTATGATTCATTAAGATTTGTAGGGTGGTTTGCACATTCCCAAGTTACTAAAATAGATTACAGCAGATAATCCAAACAGTGCATTAGAAATTAATTTCCCTCTACTGGACTTTTGACAGAATGCAGAAAATTACTGGAAGTTCTGTGGTTTTTCTTCCAAGCTGTACAGTCAGCCAGTGTGACTGTCCATGCTGAGCCCAGCAAATAAACCTCTCAGCAGCCTCAGTGGGAATGGGATCAGCTCATCATTTCCCTACTTTTTCTACAGGAAGCCTGACACCCTGCCCACACAATGAGCACCCTCCAAGAAGTACCTCTACTTCTGCATTTGCATCCTCTCCCAGTGGATCTCCCTTGTTAGCACCTCCCAAAAAGCTGATCTGCCCCTTCATACATGGAAAGACAGCTTTTATTGCACACAGGAGTATTTAAATGTCCTTTCTATTTAGCATGAAGGGTGAGCAGTCAGTACAACTTTGGTTTTGAGGCAATTTACTTATTGACAAGGATCAGCCTAATATCACCTATTGCTGGGTGGAAATAAGTTCTCTTTGGGGAAAGGGGATGCACAGTCTGCTTGGCTGCATGAAGAGCATCATCCCTTGTAGTTGTGATAATATGCAACTGTCCGTGTGTGGACACTCTTATCCTAGGAGTAGCAAGTGCATTTTCATGTTTAATCCACTTCTGAAGATAAATGCTGAGTGTGAGCAAACCAAGCAGGAAGAAGACACTCATATGCCAGGAGCTGATAAAGCAAAGTTTATCAGACTTAGCACAAAGATGAAGCAAGACACACCTGAAGCTGTGGATATCAAAAGCCCAGATTCCAGGCATGAACAAATCACCTTAACACATTTGACCACACACGAGTAGCCTGCAAACCAGGAAGCAGGTATTTGGAAGTGTGAGGCAATGGCCACTGACTTGCCAAGGGTATCTGGGACAAAGTGTCCTCACTTTCAGCTCTTGATGTCATTGACACCAGACAGCTTGATTTGTCATGGGTGTTCACTTCCCCATAGCTGAGAGGGTACCAAGCAAGGACAGCTTCCACTGAGCACTACAGCAATGCTCTTGCTTGAGCAGTCCAATATCTTTGCTGTTTCTCACATTATTTGGTAATTTGTCCTATAGTTTTGCTGCAGCAAAGCTCCTTAGTTTCCACTGTTTCAAAATATAATTCTGCAATAAGGAAGCCTTAACTTTGGGTTATTAACTTTGAATGCCAGATTATGATTTCCATTATTAATAGCCACAACAGACTATTAAGAAGGCATCTCCACCCAGCTAAAAGCAAGATTTTGTCTTCAGGCATAATAATATCTCTGGGAGCTGCTCAGTTCTAATAAGTATTTAAACATATATTTAAATTTAAGCATCGTTGTCCTCTGACGTCAGTCAGAATTCTATTTAAAAATAAATCACAGACTTTGTTTTCTTTTACTCAATACAGCATAGTTGCTATGGCAATAATCAGTAGCAGAGCACTTGTGGTGAAAGGCAGAATGTTTTGATTGTCATGTGAAGATTCACACCTTCAGAATTCAATTCTCTCACTAGCTGCTGCTGTTCCTCCTGCAGGTTCAAGAGACTGCAGTGAGTCTTTATTAGCTCCGACAAGCAGCACTAAGACAATGATTGTCCAGCTTGCACTGAAAGGCCACTTAGCACTGAAGAATTAACAAGGCATTCACTCCCTAAGGAGTACAAACAAACACCCCAAAGATGTACTACAGAACAGGTGTTTAATCTGCAAGGAAACTTCCTTTTCCTTGGTAAGGAAAGCTTTTCATTCGCTTCCTCTATAAAGAACACCTGATGGACTCTATTACGCAAATGCTAACCACGATCAAAGCAGTTATAAGAAGGGATATCCAACTCCTGATCACACGTCTATAGTCTTCTTGTGTGTGCACAATAGGTATTCAATTTTTATCAGAGTTTTATGGAGCAAAGAACAAATATAGTACCAACTTGTTCACCAAGAACAGAAAAACATCCCCAACTAGTCAGACGGAAAAATAGATATGTGGGAAAGAATAAATGAAAAAGTATCAAAGCAGAGAGAATAGCAAGGCAGAAGTTGCTGTTTAGCCTTAAGGTCACAGGCAAGTTCATAACAATTTCTGAAACTGTTTGCTATGTTGAAAAAATCTGGGACCTCTTAAACTGCCTGCTTTTATAAGGTGCTCTTGAGGCTGGCCCTGAGCTACTTCTTGGGAATTCTAGGAGGAAACCTCAGTTCCCCAACAGTGTCCTCATGACACACTTGAAGCACGTTTGGGCTTCCAGATATTCCCTCTGCCCTTTCAGTGACCATGCCCAGTATAAAAAAGTCAGATGTCCTTCGTTGAGGTCAATGTAGGATAAATAAGGACCCAGTGTCTTGCTGCCACCTGCCAGAAAGGCTCATGCCCTTTATAAGCAATCTGAATAGAAGCTGCTACAAAAGACAAAATCCCTACAAACAGCGAGGTCCCAAGAGTGCCCTGGGATCAAGGAGGCTCTGATACTCTCTTTCAAAAGAAAAGCACACACAACATCCCTGAAATTCAATGCAAATACTTCTCTGTTAGAAAGAAACACACATGAAGCCTTTGAGATTATAGCTGGGGGGGGAAAAAAGGTAGGTACTTTCCTTAGCATGTTCCTAGGGAATCTGTATTTATTCTGACAGTCTTCATCTAAAAGGATGGTCACATGTTAATACAGAAAAGTAAATAAGTAAAAAGACTGAACAGTGTTAGTAAGAGCTACTTCACAGTGTATCCAAAAAGTCACTTTATCTCTGCTTAACTCTGCTGTCTCTGAAATGGGAACACATCAGTGGAAATTTTTCTTGCTTCTGCTACCTATTTTTGGACTTGTCAAAAACATATCACCTAGATTTTTCCAGTTTTCAGCTGATACAATGCTTGTTGCTTTTCCCTATATACTTTCATACTGTTAAGCTTTTTCATACACAGTAACTGAGCTTTCCTTACCTCAGTTAAACCCTGTTTTATAAATCTTGATGTCTATGGTCATTTCATAACGTTAGAGTCAGGTCTTACACAACTGTAGATGTCCAACACTCTTCCATTCACACACAACACTGGTTTAAAGTCTCAGCATAGAAAGTGGAAGCTGAAAAAAAAACCCCAGCAGAACCTGTCACTAGAAGTGGCTGGACCTTTTCACAGGTATAGGTTGATATCAACTTCAGGCAAATATCCAAAGATTTGTTATTTCAAAGTATATCACATCTGGATCTGGTTTAGTACCTGAACCTGAAGCCTTATGTACACAGGTTCTCACAGGAAAAACCTTCCTGCTACCTTTTTACTGCTTTGTCCTTTTGCTGTTCTGTAGCTGAAACTTGCAGAGGCAAAGGTAAAGCAGACAAGAAAAACATAACTGTAAAAAGATGAGAACAAAGAAGAATTTTAATAATCAGAACAAAATTTAATTTCTAGAAATTGGTGAGCTTTGATAACTAATTTAAAAACAAAAATCTTAATTATGATTTTAAAATATTTTTTAAGCCTTTCATTATCTTTAACACTGGACACTGACCCCAGTGATAAAGACAAATAAGCTTTGAGATGGAAACCAATATCTTCTCCTTGTTCAGAGAAATGCCTGAGAACAACTTGCTGGGAAATCATCTGTGACAGGCACAGAGGAAAGCCTTGTGAAAATGTTCCTCACAAACTCAAAATTAGGGAGGCCCTCCAGCCATACACCTTCCACAGTTTGAAATGAGTGTATGTGACCCAGTATGAGAACTTGGTGTTCCTTTTGTTTAAACATTTATCAGCTTTTGCAGAAATAGCAGAGCAGTTTCATTCATTCTCTTTTCAATTTATATAAATATTAGATTTGTAAATACACAAAAAATCACTTTGCACTTCTAAAATTTAAATTACTACAAACCTGAAATGTAACTTCATACAATACTTGAAAAAAACATAAAAGCAGGAGGGAAAGAACTGAGACTACTTTCCTAATATATATGATCAGTCAGATAACTTTTCTTCACCTGTCAACAAATTTGCTTCAAGAAGGTTTCATTTGCAGTTCATCATTATTAAAATGCCCCTTAACTTATTTCTCCCTGCTATGTATTTCCACAGAAGCTTACAACTGTCAGAATTTAGTCTTGCTCAAGCAAAAAATCACAAAAATACATACAGCACCACCACTCCCTGGAAATTATTGTTTCCATAAAAATTCATAAAAAGGTAAGAGATATAAAACCACCTTAATCCTACAGACTAAGCCAAACCATTCCTCCAGTAAAGAGCCAGCAGGCAGAAAGGAAAATTCCTTTATTGGCTCAGAAGTTTTTGAATGCTGAGAAGGAGAGAAGACCTCTGCGGGCAGGGGTAGTTCCTCAGCCTCCTCCCATCCCACCCAAATCAATCAGCAGGACAGCTCTACACACCCTTCAGGGCTGGTTTATATTTAGAAATTAATAAAGAATAAAAAATAGCAAATCATACACCCACTGTGCTTTGGGGAAACAAATGTGCTAGTCAACGGAAGATATAAATAATGGCACGATGACACAACGAAACGCCTCATCCGGCGGCTTCAGTGCACGCCGCTGTCCGGGGGCCAGCAGGCTGCTGGATGTATTCCATTAATCTCTTTCTCAAAGTGATGGATTTCTTTTCTTGGGAACAAGCCCAGTTCACAGAGGAGTCATTTTTTCCCCCATCAGCTGAGAGCAGTCACCAGTAACTCATCACTTCTCATCCAGCCCGTGCTCTTCACTTGTACCAGAGACTTTCCAGCAGTGATACCACAGCTGGCCTGCAGGAAACACCCCCGAACTCTCTATTCATAGTCTGGGAAGGGCAGAGGAAGGAGAGAGCAGGCAATCAGATACAGAGCGATAGGAAAAGTGTGACCTTCCTTTCCCTCCATATTGATATCATTTTCTCCCTCTGCTTTAACCTTTTAAAAACATTCGAGAAGCCATGTGAAAACTCGCAATCTCAATGCAATCTAGACTTAATAATTCCAAATTTTTAGGTGCAGAAGAAAATCCATAGTGCTGGGTATAGATATTGGGCCAGAGAAGGTGAGCGTGACCAACAGCTCCAGGGAAGAGCCATTCTGGGTTGTTACTCCACCAACTACAGGCATTTCTATTAAAAACTGCTTTCATGTTTTATCAAATAAGTTTGACATGCTGTCCTGAGACCAAGAAAACATGAATTTTGTGTACCTAGCTCTCCCAGCATGACACAGTTTACCTTTAAGGAATGTATGAAAAATAAATCTTTTTATCAGGGACTTCCATGCCCCCTCCCTGCCAGCTGCAAATGAGGCTGGCATGAGGCAGAAGTCATAATGCCTCTAGACACTCGTGGGAAAGGATTGAGAAGCCAGGAACATTTGGATGCTAAACGTAGGGAGGATGGCAAGTTTGTATGGTGGCTAAGCAGAGGCCTGGGAAATTGCAATGGAAGTTGCTCAATGGCCTTGGCCATCCAAAGCTGGCTCTGTCAGTCTACTCAACTGCACAAGAACTTGCAGACACATGACTGGAGGTGTACAGGGACAGAAGAGAAAAAAACGTGATGGGCTTATAGGGAGGGAATGGATTTTTACTGCTTTCCAGCTGCCTTGCAAGAAAAGAGTGATTGAATGGCAGGCTTGTGCTCTCAGGGTGGTCCACAGCAGGGTGTAAAATTGTTGGGAAGTTTATTTACATGCTCAGTCACTCTCTCTGACTTCTAATAGGAGCAAAATCAGCATGAAATGAGGCCCCAGCTACTGTGAAGAATTGCCAGATAATGGGATTTATGAAAGAGTAAACATGTTTATGCACATCCCTCAGCAGTTAACCACTGTATTGAGCAAAAGACATGCTGCCACTTAAAGGGTTAAAACAGATTCAAAATTAGAAGGGAGACTACAAGACCCTGGTACAATCCTGCTGTGCAGGACAAGGAGGAGGGTGGTGAGTGTGCACACACACCTCCTTCTGCTCGCAGCAACGATATTTTTATTCACTTTCCCAGATAAGAGAATCAAAGAATCATAGAACAGTTTGGATTGGAAGGGACCTTTAAAGGTCATCTAATCCAACCCCCCTGTCACAAGCAGGTATACCTGCATTTAGATCAGGTTGCACAGAACCCCTTTCAGCCTGGCCTTGAATGTTCCCAGGGACCTTAGAGCAGCTATAAATTGCAGAGCTTTTTGTTAGCTGGGCTGTCACTGCAGTCCTGATTCAAGTTAGTGCTGTAGCTCAAAGCCTGTGCTGCCCAGTGCCTCTTTGAGGAGCAGCACAAAGTGAATGAGCTTGATCCAAGCCTTGGCATTAACAGGGCTGCCAGCACCTTTGCTGGTAGTTTCTGGGCACACAGAATTTTTCTTAGTCCTAGCAGGGCAGAGCTGAGGCACTACTGCAGAAGACATTGCTTGGTCTGCCTCCATTTGGGGAGGAGTGAATGTTGGCTGCCTTGGGCTGTAAATTCTACCAGCATTTCTCCGTATTTTACCTATGGTTTTCTCAGAATTAGGGGTGGTGGAGGAAACAACTCTAAATAACCACAATGCAAACATTTTACATTAGAAAAGGCACCACCCTAAAAATGGCACAGAGCCATCATTTTAAATTACACAGGGCAAGAGCAATGCCCCTTTGGAAAGTGTCATTTCAAGGTAATGAGGA
Organism: Passer montanus; assembly: GCF_014805655.1. Classification (NCBI taxonomy): domain Eukaryota; kingdom Metazoa; phylum Chordata; class Aves; order Passeriformes; family Passeridae; genus Passer; species Passer montanus. The sequence goes on along the minus strand of NW_024366591.1, from coordinate 22,770,387 downwards.
TGTTGAGGAAAGACTGTGTGACCCTGCCCATATTTATCCTCCCAAATAGGTGGGGATGTGTCACAAATTGCTGTTACCAACCCGAGCCATGGCAAGCTCTGCCTTGCCACCAAGGGACAAAGCACAGCTACCACCATAACTATTCCACAGAAGCAGCTCACGGCCAGTTTGTCACTGTGAACCTGCAGTGGGGAGCCAGCAGTGCCAAAGGACAGAAATAGCAGCACTCCTTTTATCACCCAGGGTTTCACAATGCACAGTGCCATGCCAAAAGGTCCATGGATAGGGTGGGGAGATTCCTCTCACCTTTTCCCAAGGCTCATCTCTTAGTCTTGACGTTTACAAGAACTGTAAGAAAAGGTTTCTCATTTCCAGGTGTGGCAACATGACCCTCACCTCTCAGGTCAGGATGTGGTCTTTACAAAGATTGGACTGCACTGCTCCTGATCTGAGATATACAGTCACCTTTAAACAATACTTTGGTCACACAGCCTGACTGTCTCTCTACCGTTGCTCCATCCTGCTCCAGGCAGAATTGCTGCTCTAAGTGGAAAGTTAAGAGCTGGGGCTGTGCTTGGCCAAATTTCCTATTGTGATGACCAGAAGCTGAGTATTGAGAATGGGCTGAGTCCTCCCAGCTCTGCAGGGCTGGTCTGAGCTCACCCCCACACTTACCTGTCCAAAGCAAAACTGTCCCTGATGGGAAAAAGGCATCCATTGATGTTGGAAGAACAAAATGCTGCATTCAGCATATTTCCTAGGACTAGAGAGCACTGTCCTCATTCACATTTTTCCATCCACAAAGTATGTATCAGTCTCCCCTACAGAGAAATAAGAGTTATTATCATTCTGATGTTTCTGATACCAAGTGTTCTGCATGGAGAACTACAGGACCAGAAATCATATCTATTCAAAGCACAATAAATTGTTCAGGACCACATAGAATAAAACCAAACCAAGTATCACATGAGTTTCATTTGTGAAACCCCAGGAAACTTCCAGTTTAGTTATGAACTAAATGACCCTGATTTGGCACATCTAATGCACCTGCTGCTCTGATCATGCAGGGTTTAGTCCATGCACAATCACTACTGTGAGTCTTCACATTTCTTAAATTTAACTCAGAGGATAGCTAAGTAGCCACACGTGGAAAGAGAAAGAGTGCTGTGAATTAATCATAAAAATTACCTGACTTAGCTTCAAGGAACAGAGCTCTTTCAAGAGCACTCAAAATCTGACAGCATCCCAGTGACAAGTCCATGGAGTACAACTCCAGTCCTCAATGGCTGTTTCCTAAAACCAAAATAAGTTAAGCTTATATATTATTTCATGGCAGTGAAATCCAAAAGAACATTTTGTATTGTTTAGAATATTGCCATAGATTTATTATTTTCCTGCACACATATGAGTGTCAGCAGTTGCTTTTTCTTTCTACGTGATTTGAATGATCTCAAAGGCAAAAGCCAACAGCCCGCTATAAAAGTTACTTAATTTTTTTTTTATTTCTGAACTTTACTTGAGTCCAGCCCTCACTTATTCCGCTTCTTTACATCTGCTGTTACTTTAAGTATTTTTATTATTTAGAGGTATATAAATTGATTTACAATATTCATCTACAGTGAAACAGGAACTAACCAGCCTTCCTGAATTAGTGTCTGACCTCCCAGTGATGCACACTGAATCTTTCACTCTTTCTACCTCAGCTCTGCTCTAACTCATCCCTACCAGACCCAGCAGCCAGAGCACATACCAGCTGACACCTTTTTTCTTGAGTTCCAGCAAGTTTTCCAGGATGCCTGAAGACAACATAAATCATACTACCAACAAATAAAGGACTAAGCAAGAAAGTTTCAGGCAGGAATATTCTGCCTCTTCCATACAAAGCAACTTTCTTCTCTGCTGAGATCAGTCAAACCATTCAGACCATGACTGCACGAGGGAAAAAACTACCCTCAACTCACTTTGAAGAAATGTCTTGCAGGCATTACAGTATAGTCTGTCCTTAAATAGCCTCAGCAGCAAGAAGAAAAATGGTTCACATTGGTAAGATGTGCAAAGAAGGTTAATTAACTAAAGTTCATGTACTGCTTTGAAGGTGGAAAGACCTTCAAAGGAAGTGTTAAGAACAGCTAACCAGAATCCATCTTTTTCAACCTCATAAAAAGCAGATCAATGCTGCATAGAATGTGCACAAAGAGAAATTGTCCAATTGTAGGATTATTCATCTTCGTTAGAGCCTAAGGGGTTGCTTAGAAACTGGTGTTTCCCAGCTGTATCTCAGTCAGAGCTGTGATTTCACTACATCAGTGGAGTCAATATGGAGTCAATATGGCTGGAACATTACAACATTTTCTTCAGCATTCAGGGCTCATAGTTTTAAAAAGCAGATTTCTGACAGCTCCCTCAAAAAGTAATTATTTCTGTGTCTGTCCAAATACATAACAGCCCAGCTAAAAATGCTGTTTCTGTCACATAGTATGCCCATTAAATAATTCATATCACTGACTAACACTGGTGAGAAGTGGTATGTAGTAGCAAAACAACAAGTGAATCTGAGTACATGGCAGCATATTTCTAAATATTAATTAGGAAGGAAAGAATGAGCATATTTAAAAATCAAACTGGAATGTATCTCTTGCTGTATTTTGTCCTTAGATAGAACATTATCATCCTTACATCCAAACTGCATGAACTGTAATAACTTAGCCAAACTCAGGAAGAATAATGGGAGGAATTGCTTTCCTCCCCAGTGGTGAACGGCTACATCTCTCAGGCAAAGAAGCACAGTTTGCTTTAGGAAACAATGTTCTAGTTCTACTGTGGAAAAGAGGTATTAGTCGGACCCTGGGAGGAAAAGTGAGTCTTGGGCAGGATGACAGCAAAACCACAATCAAACTACCAGCTGACTGTCAAAAGTAGACATTGATTTGTATCAGCTGAGGGGAATGTGACCTCCCCTGAACCCTTGTTCTCAAAATAAGGTAGTTGTATTATTTAGATGAGTGGATGGTGTTAAACATGACAAATACATAGCATGTTGTACAAGCATAGAGAGCTCAGGAATCTAAAAAACTTGTTTTCTTTCGGGCTGCTCATGGAAAGAAACTGAACAGGGAAGTAAGGTCTCAAACCAGAGTGAGAGTTTCTTTGGAAGTACTTGGATCAATACTTCAGCTTGCCCTTCTAACTGAAGCACCACACTGTGGAAACTGCATATCTAAACAGTATGCACATACACATACTTATTTTTTAAACATAAGCAAAGGTTTCAAAGCATATCACCAACAGAGGAAGCAGCCTGAAGCTCCTTGCAGGGGTCAACTGATTAGAAGAATCCCACAGCGCTGTAACAGCAAATTTCTCTCTGAATCACCAACAAATTCTAGCTCTTGTGGCTCTTATAGAATTTTGGTTTTCACCCTTGTCCCATATGACTCAAAGCCACAAAGGCCAGAGATACATTTGACCATCCAAAAAACCTCTCCACACTACGCATTTGAGTAGGCAAAACAGACAACTCAGGAAAAAAATGATGAACTGTAGGAATATAATTACGGGTTACAAAAGTATCCTTTCCATCTTCAAAAAGCTTTGTGCAGTTCTGGAAGCAAACCAGCACAGGAAGGAGGTAATTTCCTAATCAAACTTCAAAGGTTATCTTATCAAACCTACTCAATGTCCTCTACTTGGAAAACTGGCTCCAGAGTCTCCTTGGAAAACAGCGACTGAAATACAGCCATTCAGCAGGACTGAAATTACCTACTTTCAGCTTATAAGTACTCATGTGAAAACATGGATATTTCAGCACAAGAATCCCAAAGAGAACCCCAGACAGACATTCTGCTGTTTCCACCAACAAACATTTTGGCATTCATCCTGAGGACAAGAACTCATATTTTCATCAGTGAAACACAGTCAATGTACTGCAGCCAAGTAAGTGTAAACAAATCAGTTAAAAAAAATTAAGGCAACATTAGGAAATGTTCCTTTTTTTTTTTTTTTTTTAATAAGTCAACCTCTGAAAATGTCATTTTACAGCTGCAGAAGACTTTGCCTGACTTTTTTGTTGGGTCAGCCAAACTTGAAGAAAAACATGAAATATCTCTGTAACCAAGGATAGACCACTACTTTAATAGGCACTGCTCCCAAAGGAAGAGAAAATCCAATTAATAAAATGGTAGCATAATCTTTTCATTATTATTTCAGGAGCTCAGAGTTAATTGGACAAGTTTAGCTCCCTGTGAATGAATGTGTGTCCTCATTTCACAATAAATAGTCTGTAATTACCTCCATTTCTCTGAAACCAGGAGATAGCTCTCATTAGCAATACCCTGGAAGAAGCCTTTTGTGGGTTTGAGTAATATTACAAACCTCATCATTATCATATCTGGGCACCCCACAGAAGCTCTTACACACAGAGAAATGTTCTTATTTCATCTTTCATGTAGCTGCACAAATGCCCCACATGCCTATGGGGAAGCTGCACAAGTGCTTTTCCCTCAGCCTCACTGCAGCCCAGCATCTGTCTGTCACCTCCTCATGGCCCAGTGGGCTCCTTGGACCAGGCACTCCTTGCCAAGCTGCAAGGTCCAGCACACCTTCCCAAAGCACAGGGCAAAAACAGAGTGGTAGCATCCAGGTGAGAAACCTTGGCCTGATCCACCTGGCAGGTCACAACTTCCTCTTTCCACCTTAAACAACTGCCCATCCAGGACCCTTGTGCTACCTTCTGTGGGAGCATCTGCATTTTCTAGGATATTATTAAGGACACCTGATGCCAGAGAGGAATGCCACAAGGCAGGCTGTGCTGTGGTTAACTCGTCACCCACCAGAGAACACACCAGTCAGGTGTGCTGCACCATCTGCTGTGTTTTAAGAGACAAAACTTGCTCTTCAACACAGAAGCCCAGGAGTATAGCTGCCCCTCTGACACTTCAATGACCCCTGCAATTGCTTCCTTGCATATGAACACACACACACACACACACACACACAAAAGCTGTCTTGGCAAAACTGGTGTTTGTGAAGCCAAAAGGTGTTGTGACATATCATCCAAGTCCCACACTAAAAGGACTTTCTTCAGAATTTGGAGCTATTTTCCTCCCTCCAAATCTCTCTGTTAAAGAGAACAGGAATAGATGCACAACATGACAGTAGTGTTACATACAAAGATAAAGACTACTTGCAGATTTAGCACAGTTCTTATTCTCTGCAACATCATGCTGGCCCTCCTGTTAATTGCAATGATGTGGCAGAGCTCAGGCTGAGTTCTACACTCTTGGGCTGCTTTGGCTGAACTGGTATTCTCACACTGATTGCACTTTCCCTCATAATCCCCAAATCCATTTCAGCTGCTCCTTTTCAGGAGGCAGCACCATACACACAGTTTCTGGCTGCATAACTAGCCTTCAGCTGCACTAAGATGCATCCTGTTTAACCAGTTACAGTACTGCAGGGCTTCCCTCTTTTTCTCATTATACCCCAATCTTCACCTAAATTACAACTGTTATCAACAGAGATTTGAGGTATTCTAGAAAAAACCTTGTGCATTGTTGTCCCTTAAGTACAAACATCACCCTCCAAGCACAAAAACAAATGCTTGGAAAGGAGGGGAGCAGAATTCAATGAAGAAAATGTCCCAGAATTTCCTGCAACTGTTGTTAGTTTCCTTTATTCATTATATTTAGCTAACTATAGCATATTTAATGACCATCTAGGGTGGAAAGTGACACCTTGGTTTTACTCTAAGACTAAGAAAATTTCATTCCATTCTCATTTTTCACTCTCCCACCACACAGAAAATCCTCTAATTTAATAAGAAGCTTGAGGACAAGTGCTTGGACACATCAACCAGTATTCTCTTCAGAGCTGAGACAGGTGTTGAGCTCAAGCTTCAAGTCTGAGCAAAAACTTAAACCTAAGCCCTGAAGACAAGCCTGGAAAGAAACTCCTCACTGTTTCCTCACAATCTCACTCTCTTTTCCCCCTCTTTTTGCTTTATTTGTTGCTGTTCATAAGAGGAAAGTCTTAAGTATCTGATTCTACCTGTGAAGTTGAATCTTAAGGCATAGCTTTCTGAAGTTCAGAAATTCAAAGCTTGGGTTTTAAAGTCAGTCTAGCTTACTAGACTGGTTTACATTCTTGTTCTGCACATTTAAGTTACACATTAAATTTTCTCTGACCCAAAAATCAAGTCTGTTTCCATCTCTGAGTTTTACAAATGTCTTGCTCTGCCTATGCTACAAACACTGTGGGAACATGAACATAGCTTGATTTGAATATAAACATTACAGCTGATATCTCCCCTCTCCAAACTACATGCAGAGTCTCCCCAAGCAAAGCTGCTTTCAGCATTACACAATAACTGGGTACAGACATAAATAGGCTGAGAAAAGATCTGAAATAGAACAGAAATAAACCTATGCTAACTGAGAGCTGTAAAGGATGGCAAATATATTAATACTTCCCCATGTAAAGTAATAATCTCACACCAGTGAGATAATCTTCTAGTGTTAAACTGAACTGTACTCACTCCATCAGTAAGAATTAACAGATGGAGCAACTCTTTGAGATTTACATAACAGTAATTAAACAAATCCTCACAATGGCCACATGATTTCATGCTCATGCCAGGGCAGTCTACAAAAAAAAAGCTTTACTCTCATGTTGGAAAATTCCAGAACACGTAGCCTGAAGAGCTCCACAAGAGCCATCAGCCTCATAACTTGGATCAGCCTGCCTCATCCTCCACGATATCCTCTTCACTGTCCACTTAAGAGTGAGAGCAGAAAACTCAGAAACAAAGCAGCTGTAATAGGCACCTTCATCATCTGTAGGAAGAAGTCCCATGGCACCTGCTTCACTGCCACAAGCACCAGCAGCTCCCTTTGGGGCTAGGACCTGAGGCTGGAGGTAGGCATGGGAAATGCAAGAATTACCCATTACTACTGGCAGGAACTGTCCCCACTGATAACACCCTCACACCTGTACATGTGTGAATGTCTAGTAATCTAAAAGGGCAAGAAATAAGCAAGGTACTTGAGCTGCACATTAACTGTAGAAGGAAGGAGTCTGCCCGTTAGAGATGGAAAATGCAGAAAGGGACAATATTTTGTATTTTCACATGGTCTCTCCCTCCTGCACAAAAGTCAGCAGCATCATTAGCACCAGCAGACTTCCCTTACCTCTCTGAGGTGCTGGACACAGGGATGACAGAATGGGGCTTCCCAGAAGTTCACCTCTGAGAAATCTTCAGTCATGCTGGACACAGGGCCACCACCTCCATATCCCACACCTGGGGGTCCTGCAGAACTCTTTCTCCACCCCACCCACAACTCCACCTCTGATGTCTTGGGCCAGAATCATGTAGCTAACACACAGACCTTTGTCTCCAGCATGTGAAATACATCTAGAAATCGCCCATCACATTTGACGATAAAATCAACCCCTGAAAGCAAATTAATCTCATTAAACCTGAAACTAGACCAGATCCAGATTGCAGAAGGTATCCATCCATTTCTGCTAATTGTGCAATAGGCCATCTGCTGTTGCTGAAAATGTCTGCCCACCATCACCCCCCAACTAATGAACTGTTTCACAGCTTTTGGGTTCTTGTGCTCTTCCAAACAGGATGTGTAAATACCCATCACCCCCCAACTAATGAACTGAATGAGCTGTTTCACAGCTTTTGGGTTCTTGTGCTCTTCCAAACAGGATGTGTAAATAGAAAGGAAACTGGCAGAATGAAACATGCACTGATAGCTGTTTATTCCCCTCCCAGCTGAGTGATGGGGATTAAAAATATCAAAGCAGGTGTTCTGCTGCCACCACATGGTCATGAACAGTCCTAAGCATTTTTAAAATAAAGTGCTTCCTCAGAATGCATCAGTTCACTAAGCCCAGAATTTTTACGTATTTCCTTAACATGCCTTTGGCTGGGGATTCTTGTACCAAATCCATCAAATGCCCACAGTTCCAGCATGGCTGCTAGCTCTGCCCTGCAACCAGGTGGAATCCTGTGGAGGTGTATCCAACTCTATTTCTCTTTTTGTGGAAAGCAAACAAGTTTGTGAGATACCTGATTAAAAAAATCCCTGCAAGCAAAAGGAAGAGGAAGAGTTGGAAGTGGTTTTATATTTTAGTGACAAATATTTCCAACAGTTCATTCTCTCAGGAGTAAATTCTGGATTCTATTAAAGAAGAGTGACGCTGTTTGTGATGCAGCCAATATTTTTGTGCAGAGATGCAAAAACCACTATCACTGAGGTCTTGAAGTGACAAAAGGCTTTAATTTTAAAATAGACAAGAGAACAGGTATTAGGATGATTCAGCTCCCAACCATAAAGAAGGTTATAATTAAAACATTTATTGGTTCTGTGAATATTAAGAGAATGTCATGACCCCATGGTTTAAAACCACGTAGCAGGTTGAAGAGAGTTTCTCAGGCTTTCAGTGTAGTGTAGTATCAACCCTTGTCCGATACCAGTGAGGTGCAATATGGGTGAATGTGTGGACGACACTGTTTAGAGTGAAAATGAGCTGATTCCCCTTTACAATATCAGTCTCACCATGTAGTACTTGTTACTTTGTCCCTCAAGGTAATTCACAAACCAGAGCTACTGTAATATATTACTCTTTCTCCAATCTGTCTTAAAGGGACAGATTTTTGAAGCAGGAATATCAAAAGTATCAAAAAGATTTAGGATCTGTAAGACAGGCAAGTCATCTGGCTTGAGATGGGTTGACTGTGGAGTCCACACTGACCTTTTCATCCAACATGAAAAACTGACTTTTACATTAGCATTTGGGATGATCATTTTCAGCTGTCATTGATATTACTTGACCAAAGTTCAAGAAAGGAATGGCCACAACAGCAACAGTCTGTATTCTAAGGAGCCATTTTTGGTAACTCAAATTGCTGTCATTTATTTCACTCTAAAATACTTCTGTTGACATATGTCAGTGCTTTATTGTGATAGTTTTGACCTCAGTAAAGAACTCGTAGGAATCCTTTGCTCCCTCCCTGCCTATGCCTGAGGCTTTCATCCCACCAAATGGCAAGTTCAGGTCTCTCACAAGCCAGCAGTTGGTCCACACCAATCCAGACTGCAGCCTGTGTGCCACCCTGTGAACGCGTCCCACGTTGCCGGACCACACCGTGGCTGCCAAGCCGTATTTCACACCGTTGGCTCTTCTGATCACCTCCTCTTCTGTATCAAATGCTACCACACACGTCACAGGACCAAAGATCTCTTCTTGCATGCAACAGGATTCATCCTTGACTTCAGCAATTACTGTGGGCAACATGAAATAGCCTTTCTGGTTGCCAGGTGGGAGGGCCAAAGGATCCACTCCCTCTCCGCAGAGGACTCTGGCTCCTTCAGCCTGGGCTTTCTTCACGTAGGTCCTTACCTGGGGAAGCAGCAGAAAAACATCACTGCTAAAGGACACCAAATCCCAAGAGTTCACACATCAGCAGAAGCCCCTGAACAACTCTAGCTGGAACATGCTGCCCTCTTACAATAGAGGGCAGCATTCCCTAAATTTTGTTGTTATGCTTCTTTGTAAGCAAAGCTGTGTATTTCTTGCTGAAAAAGTAATTGTTTTCTCTTTCCTAATACTTACTAGCCTAGCAGACAACACTGCTGGCCCTTCCCACTAAGTATGGTCAAAAGGGTAGGACTCAGTGAAAACACAAGTGGTTCCAGAGCCTCCCTCCCCCAGGAGCAGTTTGCCATGTATCCCATACCATGGTTCACTCATTTACTCCAAGAAATCAGTAGTATTTTCCTGCCTCACAGGCAAGACTTCTCAATGTTTACATGCCACGAGGACGATGAAGCCATGAATGGTACAGAAAATCTCATCAATAAATGATTAAAGATGTTTCCACGGCTGCTGCTACCATATGCTTGCTACCTTGAACACATAGGATGTTCTGTTGATCTGCTTCTGCTGTTCTGCAGTCGCTGCCTGGTTTCCCTCCTTACAGAAAGACCACAGAGATACCACAAGACTTCCTTATCTTTTTCTTCTTTTAGGCACCTTGGTAGGTAAAACGTGGGAGTTCTCTGTGGTGCTACAGACTAAGGTCCACAGGAAGTGGGTGTTGCTACCACTCTACTTCAGAACAAGAGAACCTGGAGAACCTTCTGAGGCATCAGGGAAGCATATCAAAGGTCTGGCTTTCTCTCACTCTGTGGTTTTTTGGTCTGCTTCTTGCGTCAGAGAGTTCTGGGATATAAGCATCTGCTCTCCCTGAACTCTGACACCACAACTTTCATTTCATATAAGCCACTAAAGCAGACTGTGTCTAACTGTGCACCATCTCAGCTGCTCTCCACACAGCTAGACCATTACAAATTACTGCAAGCAGTTCTAGGAAACTGTTCTGTACAAGCCTGAATTTGCCAGAGTGATATAAAAATAAAACTTTTACCTTGTCAACTAACTTATTAGGTAAATTAGTGATCTTTGCAAATGCACTATTAAAATCCAAGAAAATGTTGTTGAACTCTAAGATTTGTGAGTATAAATTCAGGACTTAAAAGAAATTATAATTATCTCATTCAAACAGGAGGAAATATACTTTTGCCATTTTAAATTATTTTCCCCAGGGAGTTTGATTTTTTTTTCAGAGCAATCACATGATCCCAAGCCACAGGCAACAGAAATCTCATTAAAAAGATACCTTATAATGGCTTTATCATCCCTCAAAGCTGATCTTGGAGATGACAAGATCCTTTCCCACATAGTCCTGAAACTACCTTTTAGCCCTCTAAAAGATGAGATGAAATCACATAAACTCCATGTAGCATCACCTTTTCTAGATGCTCTTTACTTATTAGTGCTCCCACATCAATTGCAGGATCTGAGGGATTCCCAGTCTTCCACTTCTTGGCCTCTGCCACAAACCTCTTCAAAAACTCACTGTAAATTCCCCTCTGAACAAAGATCCTGGAGGTGCAGAGACAGATCTCACCCTATCAAAAACAAAGAAATAAACTAGAAATCAACAATATTGGTTCATAATACATTGCACTGTTGACATATATTAGGAATTACAACCCAGTTCACTTGTGTGCCTGCATTCTTGGTAGTGCAAACTACGTTAACCAGCACTGCAAAGTAGGATTTTTTTTCCAAAAGGAGAAGGAAAAGGCAAAACTGTATCAATATCATGCAATCACCACCATAAGTAAATTTAATTTTATAAATTACATGTTTTCTTCTCCAACATTTTTTATAGAAAACATGATTTCCAACTCTGAATGATCTCTCTCCATTTCCTGATAATCTCTCTGTGATACCAAGCTATTTTCCTAACATTTGCCCAGATACAATTTCCTGGCTTTGGTGCTCTCTCCTGAGGGTGGTGATGAGGGAAGAATAATGTTGGTAAAATTTTTGGGGAAGTCCCCTAATTTAATTCTAACAAATCAACAAGCTTCCCACTTTCTTACTCAGTGGAACTTAAAGCAGCTGCTTCCATGAGAGATAAAAAATCTATGTACTTTGAGAGGAGTAATAACACCTTGTTATCTTCTGATGGAGAGCACAAGGAAGAGCCTTTATTACTCTGTGTCCCTCCCTGTGGAATAATGAAACCTTTTTCATATTTTTCTACTTAGGATCTTCTCAAACACGATCTTGAAATAGACCTTGACAATCTGAGATTCAGATCCAAAGGTAGGCGCAGCATGCACACAAACCCTCAGACATGGTCCCACCCTGCTGCCAGCGGGGCTTGTGTGTTACAGGGGCGGGAGGCACCTGGTTGGCAAAGCTGGACCTCACGGTGGTGGGGATGCACTGGCTCAAGTCGGCATCATCGAAGATGATGGCGGGGTTTTTGCCTCCCAGCTCCAGCGAGAGGCGCTTGCAGTGCGGAGCGCTTTTCTCCGTGATCCGCTGCGCCGTCAGCGTGCTGCCCGTGAAGGAGATCAGAGGCACGTCGGGGTGGCACACCAGGGCCTCTCCTGCCTTGGCCCCTGTTCCAAACACGACATTCACCACCCCAGGAGGCACTCCTGATGGGAACAAAGGCACACGGTCATTGTAACCATCTGTCTCCCCGAGGGTGTCACTTCACTTTGTTTTGTCCTTGAAGTTAGAAAGTTACCAGCAGCTCGAGGGCAAAAAATACTAACTCTCAACTTCAGTGGCAGCTGAAATGCACGATGTTAGACAGCTCTATGGGTCATGGGTTAAATGATAAAAGCAGTCCCACTGATCAAACTTGTCTGACGTGCATCACCAGAGTGGAACAAGAAATTGTTCTCCCAGTTTTAATTAATAGTGTAACAAATACAGCCGTGACACAGTTACCAAGAGCTGATTCTCACTCCTTTATTCTCTCATGGCTCCTTTGCTTGCACCACAGACTTAGGAGACACTGGTAAGTGCAGGAGAGGCAAAACTTTTCATCAGAAGATAGTGGGGAAAAATGAGCAATAGCTGGATATGGAAAACAGGATAGTATGAGAACAGAGAAAGCCTTCTGTTCTCCAGTGCAACATTCAGCTACAGCAGTCTTTCCCAAAGCCTCTGAGCCCCTTCTGATTTCAACTAAAAAACACCCAATGAACAGACAAGCATTTCCATTCAATTCCTGTTCCTTTGCATGCTGCAGGACTTACCTGCTTTCTCCAAGAGCTTGCACATCATCCAGGCTGTGACAGATGTCATCTCACTTGGCTTGGCAACCACAGTATTTCCACATGCAATGGCAGGAGCTATTTTCCAAGTCAACAAATACAGTGGCAAATTCCAAGGACTGATTAAACCAGCTACAAAACAAAACCACGAAGACAGGAGGTCAGTCTGCTGGGATACAAAACTCATTTCTCTGACCTCAAGAATTATATACACCAATTCAGATCTATGAAGGGAATTTGGCCATGGCTTTTATTTCCAGACAATATGTACAATAAATTTGCAGCATTTCTCACAGGGAGATAACGTCTTAAAAGACCTGTGCAAATAATTCTAAAAGTGATCAGCTGAGCTCTCTGAATAAGTTTTGCTGCTTCTTCAGGGCAGAATCTTATATTCTCAATAAGTTTTTTAATGTTTTGCAGGAACATTAATGCAAGGTTAGGCATAACAACAATTTGCAACAACTTGTCTGTGGTAATACTTTGTATTAGCAAAGAGCAAGTGAAAGTAATTATAGAATGGTTTGGGTTGAGAGGGTCCTTAAAGATCATCTGGTTCCAACCCCTCAGGGACACCTTTCACTAGACCATGTTGCTCAAAGCCACATCCAACCTGGCCTTGAACACTGCCAGGGTTGAGGCATTGTCCATTTCTTCAGGCAACTTGTATCAGTGCCTCATCACCCTCACAGTAAAGAATTTCTTCCTAACACTTGTTCACGTTGAAGCCATTCCCCCTTGTCCTATCACTACATGTCCTTGCAAAAAGTCCCCCTTCTCTTAAGCTCTCTTGCAGGTCTCTCAAGAGCGTTCTCTTCTCCAAGCTGAATGTGCCAGCTCAGATCACATTCCTGCTTTCTCTTGCTCTTTCAAGCTGTTTTTTAATTTTCAATTTTAATATTAAACAAACTCTGTATAATATACAGCACACATTTTCCAGATAAATTTTAGTCTAACTTATGAGTGCCAAAATTTATCACTATATAAATTGTTGTTCTCATGAATTGCTGAAAGACCAGAATTATTTTCAGTAATTGCCTTTAGGAATATTTTCACTTTACATATTAGTAGGAAATTATGAAAAAAATCTGTAATTGTCATGTGTGGCTCCTTACAAAAGCTACAGGATTTCTTTCTGTTTGATGGTGCAGATTCAGTGAGGGACTTTTCCTTATGAGAATAATTTTACCAGAAAAAGTCATGTTGTCCACTGCTCAAGAAAAGTTTTAACAGGGTCCTCTAAGTTAGCCAATTTTACTTTTAAGTAATTCAAGTGAAAATGTGGAGAACTCACAAATATTTAATGTTATATGTTATTTATGTTATATTGTATAACTTAACCTAATAATGAAATCATTACAACACTGCTACTTGTCAGCATAGGACTTTATTTTCTGAAGCAGCAGCAGCATCTAGTGGCTGAGTTCAGCAATTCCCCAGCTAGAGTGGCTTATTCACCCACGTGCACTCGGGTCACAGACTACTACTGCTTTCCCAAAGGAGAGAGGATCCCACTCTGCCCACTGGAGCAGGAGCTCAGTGCTCTGCACATCGCACTGACCCACAGCTGTAATGCTCAGCCACAGACACACACGGACAAAACACAAGAGAGACTGTAAAGCTGAGAGCAGTAGATGAAGCTTTTCAGGTATGCAGTCTTTTTTCTTTTTTTGCCATGAAGTCATACAACTGACTTTACATGAAGTTGCTGATGCTTTAGCAGACAAGCCCATGTTTAGCACATGACTCAGAGATAATAAATGCTTTCAAAAACTCTTTGCTGAGCCCCTACGGAGGCAGACATTCTGCCAAGCATTTCAGCATGTGAGGATTATCATACCAACTCCCACAGGTGCCCTCGAGGTGTAGTGCACACAGCCCATGGTTGGCATTTCGGTGCACTCTGTGACGTGATGAAGGATGGAAGAGGCAAAGAATCGGAAGTTGTGCACAGCCCGAGGGATGTCCACCGTTCTGGCAAACGTAATCGTTTTTCCTGAAACAAAAGCAAACCTGCTGCTGTCATCATGGACAGAAACATTGCTTTAATAGTCTGCTCTCAAAGCTGATTGGTGTGTCTTATGGGAAATGTCTTTTGTCCTGTGCCCAAGTAATCGCCAGCACAGTACAAACGTAGTCAATGACAACAGCTCCCCTCTAGCAATTCCAAATATCTGACAACTGAAGTCACAGTCAGTAATTCCGAAAAGCAAGAATCACCCAGGAATCCCAAATCCAAAACCTCCTCAAGGTTCATGCGCATCTACCCCAATTTGCTCCAACAGCTCATACCATAAAAAAAAAAATCATCCAAATCCTCCATTTCAATATTCAGCAAGGCACACTTATTTGAGATCAGCTGTTCCAGTTCTTACCCTGATCCTTTGACTCTGCTTGTGCAAATGCTTCCAGGTCATGTTCAATCAGGTCTGCCAACTTGTTCAGGATCTGAGATCTTTCCAATGGACTTTTTGAGGACCAAATTGGGAAGGCATCTTTGGCAGCTTTGACAGCAGCTTCCACCTTAAAAAGCAAAAGAGGGATGGTGAATGCTAATGAAAGGCTTAAGAAAATATTAAACACTCAGCAGATAAATTTATATTTCAGAGACTAATAATCCAGACTACATTGCTGGGGAGATGACAATTCCTTAGAGCTTCTCCATTGTTATCAAGACACTATCCCATGACTCAAGAAGTGTTACTGAAACAGAATATCTAGAAAAGAAACTTCCACTGGAATTCTTGTTTTTCTCCAAATACAGCAACTTGTGGGCCACCCTCCAGGCCTGGAAGAAATTCTGGAATGGTCAGCTGGCACCAGCAGGTGCCACTGGCCAAAACAAAAAAAAATCTTTTTTCTCATGGAGGAAAGAGCAAGAGCAAATGCAGCTTCAGTCTCAACATGCACAACCCTTGCAACACAAGACTTCACCACAGCAGGCAATGATGAAAGTAAGGGGCTGGATGCTCAGCTAGCTCTTGATTTCTACCATTTGGTTCAAGCAATGACTAAGAATATATTTAGAGAATGGACATTCAAGAGGAAAATTTTGTCTTACCTGATCACAGCTAGAAATTCATTAATGCCCTCACGGAAAAAAAAATGTTCCTTTTTCAACTCTGGGAGTTTAGTCAGTTCTCTTACCAGACATCTAACAAGCCTACAGGTAAGAATCATTATGTATTTATACAGATACACACCACTCCTATCAGTATATTGCCTGAGATGTACATGACTGATGCACAGTCCTTCAGCATGACATTTCTGAACAGTGGCAGATTACCAGCACTTTTCTGAAGCAGACCCATCTTCAAAGGATTAAAATTCAGCAGAAGGCTTTCTGTCCCATCAATCATTTCCTCTGGACTCTTAAATGGAAGTTACCTGCATCTGTCTGTTGATTTATAAGCAGTTCCTTCTTCATGTTTGCCAGTCTCACACTAACTAAAGATGGTGATCAATATCCTTCCATATTCTAACTGCTCTATTTCCCAGCTTTGGCTACCTATGTAACACTTATACCATACTCCCCATGTCTAATATATGCATCAAAGTGGTGGTTTAGTCACAGCTGTCGAAGCTGAGTTCCTAAAATTTTTCCTCATACAATTTCTCCAGTTTGGGAAATCTGCCAAAATCAATAACTAGGAGGATGCTGATGTAATATTGATCAGACCATTATGACCTCCCTGAATGTTGCCATATTGCTAGTCCCCATGAAGTTACTGAAGGCTCCTTTCCACCAATTCCACAAAAATGAGTTCTGAATTTGTTCCTTCAGATTGTGACAGGTCAAATAAAAACCATCACAAAATAATTTACAGCTATTCCAAAGACTTTTTAACTAATGAGGGCACAAAAGTTCAAGCAAGCAAAAAAATAAAATCTATATACCCCTTCTCTTTCCTCCTCCCACACACATCAGAATTTATGGGCCCTGTAAAAATAACACCCAGAGCTTGAAAGCAAGAACACCACCAGTGCAGGGGGCAAGGTGGGAAATAAACCAACGTGCAGAGTCACATGGATCACTGGCCAAGCTCAGAAACCTAGACTCTTCTCTTTCGACTGTAGTTCCACAACCTCCTGCTCAAGTGCCAATAGCAGCAGGCTGTCAGCCACTGAACAGCTGAAACAGGACCAAACCAGGCCTGGGAAAGGGGAACTGCAGCTTCCTGAGTGAGTCCAGTGCAGATGCCATGCTAGCCTGAAATGTTCACCCTCTGTGAAACCACACCACCTTCACTAATTAACTTGTTCTTCCACCCTCCCATCCTGTGCTGCTGCTGATCTGTCCTCTCCTCTGTGGCCTTTTCCACCAGGTGCTGCCAGGAGAGGAGACAGTCAATACTGTCTGCATTTTTAACCCTTTAGTGGGTTTAGAAAAAAGGACAAAAATATTGTTTTTTCACAAACAGCAGAAGAAAAATCTAGCAAAGGAAGGAATTAAGTGGAAATTAACGTAAGAAGAAAAAAGGAGAGAGATCTGTAGAGAAGAACTAAGCATACAAAGGTTAAACAGTTACTTAGTTTGATTAGCAAAAACCAGCAAAGAAAGTCAAGCCACAAAGCAAGCATGCATAAGAATTCAACTATGAACTCCTGTGTCTGAAACACTTCCTTCTGCTTTCCTCTTCTGCATGAGACAGACACAGAGAAACAACACACAATCCAGACCCGTCATAAAAAGTTGCTATCAAAATACCCCATGCTGAACTGCCCTCAGGACAAGATGTTTGCTTTTGCAGAGGATGATATGCAGCAGCCAGGTTCTTCAAAGAGAAGTGTTTTTAAAGCAGATATTTGCCAGTACTAATTAGTCATCAGCCTGTCTTTTGGATATACAGGGCACTTGCTCATCTTGCTGTGGTACTGCCATGTAGAATTTAAGATATCTAGCTAGGGAACAAACTGACTCCTAGAAAAAAATACATTCAGTATTTTTGGCAGAAAGTGGCTAAAATAGCCACAACAGCTGACCTGGTATTAAACTCTGGGGTCAGCAACAAACTCACTTTGCTTCACCTAACTTCCCAGAAAAATCTACCAAGATAATATGCAACTGGACATTGAGCCTTGCTAGAAACCAGCACCCTGAGTCCTTTGTTGAACTCTGGTCTAGATGCTTAATTGGTATTTCTAGATAGCCTCAAGTAGTATGTGATTGCATTTTCTTCAGCAAATTCCACCCATCCCCAGTGGATGCCAGCTCTGCAGAGCACAACCTTCTTGTGCAGTTGTCTAAAATAGGACTAAAGCACTCACCAAATTTACAGTTCTTTAATCAGGGTTCCCATTGCTACACACAAACACTGACTCAGAAAGCTGAAAGAGAAAAGCATTGCTCTTAGGATGCTTGAACTCTATCTCTAGAGTGACCAGCAGCCTCTGGCATTCTCAGATCTCTCTGGTTTTAATGATTTTGCAAATGAATGGACAAGAAGATTTGCTCCTGCACATCAAAGAGCAAACTTTTCAGGCATAATTAGGATTGGAATGAACTTACACAGATATATTCCAACAAACCCAACCTGTTACTCTTTAACCCTTGGTCACCAGCATCTAACAAATATTTACCCAGTTGAAATTACAGTGCAAAGGTTTCTGCTGAGAGAAGCTGTCAATAAGGCTGAAATACAAGCAAAGAGAACAGGTACACACTGCAGTATTCTGTTTTAAAAAACATTTTCAAAATGCTGTCCATTATTTGACAATATTTTCCAAGCCCTCTGTGCTATCCAAGCTGTCCAGTCACTTTCCTCTTCAGTGAGTTTGAAACACTATTTTGGACACAGACTTTAAGGTCCCCTATAAAGCAGCATCAATGAAACTGCAGCTCCCCCAATGAACATCATTGCCCATCCACACCCAAATATGTACAATGTTCCAGGAAACATTCACCCCAGTAGGGAGCACAAGACCAGGAAACCCTATAGATGCAGAGGACAGGGTATGTTATAAGGAAACACACTCATCACAACCACTGAATATCCAACTGCTAACACCAAAAACCAGAGAGGTCTGAAAGCTTTTTACCATTTTCAGAGAAGAGACAGCAAGCCAAAAACCCTTTTAAATGAAAACTGCAAATCATCAAGACACTAAGGGGAGAACACAGTTGCATATGGTGCCTCTAAGTTTATTTACAGAAGAGATCAATAAACACTGCTCTCACAGATTGTTTATATTTACAGCCTGTCTGGGTGTTATTGTGAACTTATGCACAAGGCATCTCCCACCATGTGAGCTGAAGGAGCTCCATGCAAGCTACTGAAGCTTTATTGATTCACACCAGCTTGGAATCCAGATCATAACTTTCTAATAGCAAAATGTAAAAAAAAAATGGCAGCATTTGCTGCTGCGGCAGTAGATTACACAATACTACAATATAATCAAGGATTTACTTGTTTAGGCATTGACATAGTCATTTTTCTGTTCTCTCACCTCCAGCCTCTCTCACTCACAAGGTTATTGTTACATGCATTTAACATTTTTCACTTTTTTGTACTTGTGGATAGTACTCACCTCTTCTTTGCCACTGTCTGGAACCCTGCAATAGACATCTCCAGTGGACGGATTATAGGAGTCTATGTAGGAGGAACAAGGAACAAATTTGCCACCTATGAAGTTTTCCAGCACTAAGAGAGCCTTTGAGTGAGCCATTGTTGGCTGCTTGCTTCACCTGTGATTTTTTTCAACGAGGCAACAATTCAGATTAGTATGTCTGTATGTATTTGCACAGTGAGTCCGAACTCCTCCCCTGTCTCTCCTGCACCACTTGTTTACAATTGAGAACAAACCCTGGCAACAACAGCAGGAAAGACCAAAGGAGAAAAAAATTAGTATTACTGTGACCCTTGGTTCTTTTCTAGGAGTTGAAGCAAGGAGGGAAGAACAGGACAGCTGCTGGAAACCAGCTTTTCTCTGTCTGAAGGAAATGAAAGACTGAAAAAAAAAGAGAGAAAACGAATGGTTTAACAGGGGAATTTATACCTATAACAGTTTTTGAAGTTACAGTTTGAAGACATTTTGCAACAACTAAACAAAACAATTCAACACTCAAACATCTGGCCAGGAACCTGCTTCTAAGTGTCAGCAGACAAAAGACACTTAAGACCAGCATATCTGCAGCCCACGTTCACTGTTCTATCAGTACTTTTCCTTGTATCCCCAAAACCAATGCACCTCAAACCAAAAGATTTTAAGCAATAAGAAACTCTTTTCCACAAAGATCACCAAACATCAAACAATACAAACAGCTGAGTGACCCCTCAATTGAGAAGCACAATCCTACCTGGTATACTCTTATATGTTGTCAGAAATTCATCAGGCTTTTTCTCCCCAAAAAAGCAAGACACTGGCTGTCATGCTTTCCCTTCCATAAATATTCCAGTGGAAGCCCCTTACTACAGAGAAACCTGTTACATATAATTAGTTTTTCCATTTTTTATAATTAGTTTCCCATTAGTTTAGAACCTAAACTGCCCAGTAAGAGCTGTGTAAAAGACGTGTTCTCCAAGACAATGCTGAGGATTATCAAATTGCTTTAAGATTGCATTGCACCTCCTTGTTCTCCAGAGATATTCAAAATGCTACACCCAGAGAGCAGTATGTTCTCACCAGGAGATTGTGAATATCTCATTCAGGAGTTTAGGAAGGTTTTGCATCCTAGACAACTGGCAAGCCATCAAGTTTCACGTGGATCAACATGCAATCATATTTTGATCGAAGAAAGGTGATATGCTTCTATTGCACAACAACAGATCATTTATGCTTCAACCAAGTGGCACCTCTGGGCAGAGTTCAAATCTGTGCTGAAAGGTAGTGCAGTCATGTTGAAACTGGATTATGTAATACCTCTGCTTCTCCCAAGCTGCAAACTGGGAAAGCTAGCATGCAGTAGCTTTTCAGTCATCACAGAAAAGTAAGCCTCAAAATTTAGTGCAAAACATGTGTGAGAAG
Source organism: Passer montanus (assembly GCF_014805655.1). Taxonomy (NCBI): domain Eukaryota; kingdom Metazoa; phylum Chordata; class Aves; order Passeriformes; family Passeridae; genus Passer; species Passer montanus. The sequence goes on along the minus strand of NW_024366591.1, from coordinate 22,749,766 downwards.
AGTTATCAGAGGTTCACCGTGTATTACACTTCCTTGTCCATAAATAGTAAGGAATTTATGCAAGTCTTAGAACTGAAGACTGTAACTGCTCCCTGATTTAAGGGCAACCTAAAGATTTTCAAAGCTTGAAGGCAAGCTCAAGTGGAACCAGTTCAATGCAAGAGCTTGGCAGTATAAATCTCTGGAATCCACCAAGGGCACCTAAACCTTCACAGTGGCATGTTGAAACTGGTAAATATTTAAATGCAATTTTTGGTCTCTAAAAAGACATAACAAATAGTGGTAATTCATAAACTTGCAGTAACAGTGTTCAGGTATTTCAGATTCATAAGTTTTACAAAGGTTATTTCCACATAAAGCATTGCTGATACTTCTATAAATATCCATGCAGGCAACAGTACAATTCATCAATGTGGTCAAGTGCAGGTAGCTGCTGAACTGGGGCTAAAGCACCTAAGTACAAAAGAAGTTATCTACCAAAAAAAATCATGTAGGAAGAGTAGTAGTATGGCTCACAGACCATACCAGACTGTGAACTAAATAACAACTACAGCATTTTAGTGTTCTTCACTGCTCTGGACACAGCTTTACTTCAGTTAACCCCACAGACCGACACTCTGGAGCGAGTGCTTCAGTTCCTGTCTCCCACTACTAACTCTGGGCAAAGGTGAATTGTCTCCACTCTGCACTCACATATAGGTCCTGAAACACCTGAGGTCCTCTCAAAATTCCTACCAATATAACTTCCAAGTTGTAGTAAAGTGTGTCTGTCCTGAGCTGGAGGTGGCAGAAGGATCCTCCTTTAAGCTGGAAGGTTTCATCAACCCCATTACTGAAAAGCAGGAAGGAGTTACAGGCATAAGTCAGCACAATTTGGCTTTAGCAGACACCACAAGATTAAACGGTCAGCCTTTGTTCAAAAGAGCACTAAGTCTGGATGAAAGAGACGTGTATGCACAGTGGCTGCACTGAGTAACATGAGAAAAACTGAAATTATTTCTTCAGAAAGCCAAATTGGATGCCAGTTTCGCATTTTAACTCATAAGTTTACTCTGAAACTTCTCAGTTATGGTAAGTAAAGAATGATTTAACACAATTTAGGAGTGTTTAAATAACAAAAGATGAGGGAGTCAAAAATGCTCAGACAAATTTATTTTATTATTCTCACTGTTTAAAAAATAAAATTAGCCAAATTTGGCACAGCTTCCACTACACAGCAAAAGAAAATCTCTTTTTTCTTAAATAAATTCTGGGACAGGGAAAGCAATCCCATGATAATACTACATGCCATTCTCTTGAAAACAAGGTAAATAGGTTTGTTTTTTTTTTCCCTGAATATGCATTCAATTCAAACCTAAAAATATTTTAGACCAATAAAGTTACTTTACTGAATTAATGTGCAGCAAAAAAGCAATCAAAGAAAATATGTAAACAATTTATGTCTGTAAGTAAGAAGTTTGTTTCATGATAATTCATCATCTTTTTCTCTAATTCAGCTTTCTAATATTTTTCCATCAACTTCTCTAAGGGCTAAATTCCACATGGAGAAACTCATGAGATTCTTCAGATCAAGAAGTGCAACACTTGCAGTTCCTTGTCAGTTGGCATCTTGTTCTGCAGCAGGAGAGACTGATGAAGGGATCCCCAGATGTCTCACACAATTCGACTTTTGTCACCACCATCTTCTCCCCAGTTAATTGCACTTGTTCCTTCAACTGAAATAACTGGATTCTTACTCAGAAGTTTGGATATCTGATTGAGTTTTGCTTGGACGGTGGAAATTCTGTCACCACTGTCATTCTTTAATCTAAAAATGTAATCAAATGGAAAAAATCCAATGGTGAAAAATTAAGTACTAAGTGTAAAATTATCTCGGTGTTTTTCAGTATTATATAGTTGTGGAAAAAACAATTCTTTTTCCACTTAAATTCTCGGAACAAGAAGACAAGTACTAAAATAGCAATTCCCAAATAACATATCAAAGAGGTTATTTAGTCCCAATTCTACAAACATTAGTCTACCTCTAAACATTGCAGATCTAAAAATCCCATTCACCTCAAATTTAATGAAAAATGGGTTCAATCCATCCTATTTCTGGAACTTATTTAAGACCAGACAGATTTTTAGGAGCATTCTACATCCATAAGACCTGTGACTGACCTAGCACATCATTCTTACATATACACAGAGAAACCAGAAAAGCTCATGCTCTAATTCTAAGTTTTGACATTAAATGACTCAGGCTTAAGTTCTCAGTGCCAGAACTTGGTTAATGCACAAGATTTTTTAAAGGGACAGCTGGAGGGACATTCACATTTTTTGCTTCTAGTTGAAGATAAAACATTTATGTTTAGCCCTACAGTCTTTGCTTCCTCTCTGCAGAATCAGAAAATCAGTATCAGCATCAGTAAGAATCAAATGTACAATTTTAACAGAAAAAGACGTTGGACCCAACCTAGACAGTTAAAATGGCCAACACTTCTTATTTACAAACTGCTTCCAGAATATTCATGCAGACATTGCAAAAAGACTGATATATTTCAATTCAAGGGGAAAGAGGAGAAATTCTAAACACAGTAATTTTTACTCCTAATAAATTAGACAGAATTATGACAAGTTTTCCTTACATCTTGCTGAAGCACTGTCTCTTCCTTAGCACAAAAATATTCACTCCGGGCTAGAGGGTGTAAAACAGGTCTTAACCATAACATCACTCCTCTGCAGTACAGAAAGTCTATTACAAAAATGCCATACCTCTGTAACAACTCCTGCAGCAATAGTGGAACCACTGTAGCGTAACATAAACCTCCCCAGCTCTTTAAAATCTTTGTACAACTCTAGAGCAACAGGTCTTTGAGTTTGTAGCTCTACTAGAGCATTCTGGCCTTTAGCCAAGAACCTGCAGGAAAAAAAGCAGAAAACTCTATTAGAAATGTATGCATGGATCAATAAAGAAAAGAACACTGAATAAATGGGAAAAATCATTTTAGAAAGCCCACAGTACAACTATCAAACTTGATTTCAAGTATAACCCAAGCCACAAGACTGAAAACTTAGATGCCTTATTAAAATGTATACTCCAGGCAAATGAGTTTTCTTCAAAAACTTTTTGGCACTCACCACAGCATTTAACAAATTGTTTTGAAGCTATTTATCTTATTAGCACCTGTTTTTTCATGTGAAGTGGAAATCAATTCTTATTTCAACCCCACAGCTACAGAGCCCATTCATTACTTTGCAGAAGTCTGCAAGTTTCAGCCATGAAATTTCTGGAAAAGGATTATTCTGAAAATGTTGTATGTCTTAAATAGCATTTCTATATTAATTTTAAAATATTATTTTAAACAACTAGAGTGTAGTTACTGTAATTGTATGGGAAGATACCCTAAATTTCTTTTTTTTGCACTGACACATTGTCTAGTCAAGTGTGTTTTAGGCAGTTAGAAATCTCCAGAATTATATAAGGATCCCATGCTTTAACAGTAAAAGAAGAAATACTGTTAAAAAAAAAAAAGAGAGAGAGAGAGGGAGGAAAAAAATCCTTTAAGTTAGGCACTGCTGATCTAGGATTCATTCCCAATTATGCAAGTGACCTTAGGCCTAAATCACTGTACTTCTCAAGTGCTCTGCAGTTATCAAGAGGGCAGGAGGCTTTTCAGTTTGCAAAGCACATTGAAATCCAAACATGAAACCAACTAAAACAATAAAAGCATATTCTTATAACATACAATTGATTCATAGTAGAACCTGTTTGATATACTGTGTATTAAACATCAACCCATTTCTTGAGTAATTATTAACTATTCATAACACTTACTTAGGTTTTTTCTTTGTCACTTCACCAGTACTTTTGTGCAGGACACTCAACAGTCTTGTAATAGTAGCAGGTTCACTTACTGTTTGATAGTGTAAAAGCACCTGAAAATATTTTTGCAGTTATTAAACATCCTACAATAATCAGCAATCCTAGGTGTTAATAGCTGAAAACAGCAGCTTGCTTTAAGACTGAATTTTTTTAAACAAATACTTATAAACCTTCTCTCACAGGAGTGTGTGTCTCACACCCAGTAACTGTTCCTAGTTCCTAAACTTTGTGATCAAAACTGATATGACACAAAGGCCATATTTCATGTCATCATAAATACATTTTTCATCCTTTAGTGTTTGGCTTTTGCCACTTCAATGCAGTTCTGAATTGATATTTTATTTATTTTAAAAAGTATCTTAAAAGGTATCTTACACTTAAGTGCATCACTATATTTCCACAAGACATGAGCTTCTCAAGCCTAGCTGTGGTGGAACTCACATTCTCTGAAATGGCTCAGCTATGTAGTAAAAGCCAGTAAGAAAATGCATAAACAGGCACCGTAGCCCCTTCTATCCACTTCAAATTACAGAATAATCTGTTTCCTCTGGAGAGACAGAACCACTTCTGGATTCTGACTGTGTCTCATATTCAGGAGGTCAAACAGAGAGAGTAATCTGCCATGAACACAGTTTCCACAGAGACTTACAGGAAATCCTTTAGTGATTGGAATCTCAATATTGAAGATGAGAATCCGAGCTCTGAACCGAGTACAAACTTTAATGGGTTCCTTGGGATCACAAAATACACAGCCCACACTAGAAGAGAGAACAAAAAAAAAAATTAAAAAAATAAATAAAACAATCTCTTGACACAGAAGTGTTCAATAAGTATCCTTTTCCAGTGCAGTGATTAAGACAAGCAAAGGAAAAGCAACACCAGTTTAATGTAAGCAGGGCGGTGGGGGGTTGTAGGTGTGTGGATCTCCAGGAACACTGTATTGAAGCCTGTAACAAAACGCGTTCCTAGACAATGTCTACCTTATTTTGTGTGTATGCATGAAGGGCTCTGTCTAGTTCAGTGAACAATTACCTCCATTGCTAATCAGTTTCTGAAAATGTCATTGTTTCCTGTGCGTAGATATTTTTAAGAATTAGACTTTCATTCAGAGATTCAGGGTTTCCGTTCAACAGCATAAGATACTGCAGGGTGCCCAAAATTGCAGTACTGCTGCCTGTGGCTCTAATATTTTTAGGATAATAAGGGAACATCAGGATCAGGACTCAAAACCTGAGCTTTCAGCAGCTCTCATTTCAAAACATTCTACTTGGAGTCACAATAAAGCTGCTGCTTGTTACAAGTTGCTAAGTAGACTAGACACAGCTTTTTCATAGGGGCTACTTTTAGCCATCTGAAATGAAAGGAAAATTAATCCCACACAGGAAAACATGACAGAAGAGAAAAAAACAGCACGATTAAACATATACATCAAATTTCATCAATATCAAAAGGACTTGAAAATTCATAGCTTTTTTTGACAACCCTAACATATCTACAAAAGATGAAGACATCAATGTAACAAACTGACTCAAGACTTCATTCCACAACTAGAACAAGACTTCCCTCAACCTTTGACCACTGAGAATGCCACCCCACTATGAAATGGCAACACAGAATACCTGTACTTTTCCCTTAAATCAGAGCATAGATTTGAAAAACTATCAATGCAAGGAGATTTTCCAAGAGTAGCTTGAAAGTTTGCTGTCTGAAGTCCAACCGAAATGTAAAAAAGGTGAACAAATTGTGGATCCAATTATGTGGCCTAAACAACAACTGACACTTAAAAGCTTGAGGCTAATGCACAGCATGAATCCTACAGACTGGAGAAGACACCAAGAGGTTTGCTGCACCTCACTATTACACCACCCCTTAGCAAAACATTTAGGAAAATAAATCTTACAATTAGCTAAATGTGTTGAATAAACAGGTTCCATCAATTCCCTTGTACAGATTTACTTATTAGTACAAAATGACAGTTTGCACGTGTCCTGTTAGAATGATTGATAATTTGAGATGTTCTTTAAATTTTTTCTGTTTTATTTAGCAAGGTTGAATTTATTTGGCAGTTAAAATGTCCAAGGGGTAGTCTAAAAGAAAAGGGCTTGGAAGGTTACTGGTGTCAGCACTAGGGCAAAGGAAAACTGACAGTATTCTTCTGAGGCTGCCGTTGCACATGCAGCAGATGTTTCCAACGTTTGTTCATGCAGGCCAGGTGATATGCATCACTTTGGTTTTAAATATCCTGGTAGCCACATCATTCTTCAAGTAAACCGCTGTAATATAGCCCAGTGTAATAGTTATACAGCTTTTCATTAAAAACAAACCGTTACTTAGACTGAAACCCAGTTTTGCTCACTTGATTTTGATGATATCCATGCCGGTCAAAGTGAGACTAACGTGATCTCCTGCTGCAGCCCAATCAACTGGTTCATCGTGCAGTGTGATTCCTGGAAATGAGTAAGAACAGAACCTCACAGTGAAGTACCTAGGTTCTGAGCTACAAACAAACAGCTCTGTTTGGGCCATTTGTGCTTCATCAACCATTACTCATCAATTTTCAGTATGAATGGGTTGAGAGTAAAAGCTTTTTAACTGAGAAGACTGAGGAAGCCTTTCTTTCCCCTTGGTGAGGATTCACTATTCTCTCTCACCGCACCCTGCACCATAACATGGCCTTATTCGAGCCAGAGGAGGGGACCTGGCCCTTGCCACCAGCACAGATGACGCAATCCTGAAAACGCTGCAGTACTAATATCTCCATATCTGCCCCACCCATCCTTTGAGGCACACGCACACCCTAGACCGCATCTTTCATGTACTTTAATGGTACTGTGTCAACTTTCATTTACCTTGAGTGGGTTTGCTGACTCTTTCATAAAAAAACCTAACTGAAGCCTTCCGTTCACAACATCGTGTCTATTAGAAAGCATCTTTACAAGCAACTGAATTCTGATTTTTATGCGTTTTAATTTCTTTAAAAGACAACCTGCCTGATTGGTGAGGGCAAGAATAATTAGCTCTGATTGAACATCCTGAGGTTTCTGGTGGACACCAGGAGAGAAAGAAGAAAACTGTTTTTTTAGAAATAGGATCTAGTTCTATTTTGCTGCAGATTGTACCTCTTGACTTGCAGATTTGTTCCCAAAACCACTTGCCAAAAACATGCCAGAAAGCATGATTCAACTATAATCATGTTAAGTATCATTTTTAAACAGTGCTGATAATTATTGATATATCTGTCATCATCACAGAATGAAAGAAATTCAGCCTCTTGAAATGAACAACTTGAATCCTAATGCGCACACTGCCTAAAGTAAATACTGTATGCTAAATTAAATTATTACTTCTTTACATTGAATATAAATAGTAAATGCCTAATGAATTTATATGCCCAATCTTCATTTGCATTTCAGTCATAGGAGAGGCAGTACAAAAGAAAAAACATAGAATCATGCTGCAGGAGATACTCAGACAAAATACATCTGTTTCCATGGTACTTCTTCCACGCCCCACACAGGGGAGTGACTACAGTGGTCTGCTACCCAAATTCATCCACATTATTGTAACATTCCTGTGCATGTGAATAACGTGCATAGAACTGTGTGCGTTCATAGACTGAAGAGCTTCCCAAATTAGCACCAAACAAGCCGGTTTGGAACAGAACAGACAACCAAATCAACACATTGCTGTATTCAGGCTAAATACTTAGATACAAAAACCTATTCATATCTCAAGGACTCAATTTTTTATTCACTGGCCAATGTAGGAAAATCATAATTTTATCTTTCTATTTGCATATGAAGCAAAACCTACTCTGCAGCACAAAGAAGCAAGCTTAATCAGGAAACAGCTAAGCACTTAATGTCTAGCTATTTCTTTCCAGAAATCAAATATATTGAAATTTAAATCCGATTTTCTTCTATTTTCTAGCTGTTCAAGACAACTATATCCTGGAAGTTTGATACTATGAAAGGATCAGTGACAAATCTTACAACATCAAACAGGAACGATGACTTTATTCTCAAGCTTTTTCACAACCAATTCATAAGATTAATTTCTAAAGGTTGTTCAACATCCTCACACTCCTAGCAGAAGCCCTACACAGTAAAGCTGAATACTAATGATTCCTGTACTGAATATCTTTACAGACATTGCTGGAACTCAAATGCTTTTACAGGCTCTTCATAGAGCCATGTCAAAAGCCACAAGGCTATAACATTTGGATTATCTGATACAGTAAAAAAAAAGTATTCGAGATTTCACATACTCTTCACAGACATATTTATACAGACACAGTCACATCTAAAGAAATTCGTTTTATGCTTTCACAATTTATGTTTGACAGTTGGTATCAGTTTGACAGTCTGTTACCATTTCAGTAACTGTTTCTAGCCCAGTATTGACCTGAAAGTAAACACGCTTCTGAAGACTGTACCTTTTGCAGTGCAAGTTTCATTGGGAGGCATTGCCAGAAGTCGTTCTCCAACCTGAATATAGCCTGCTTCTATTTTACCAGTCACACAAAATCCTGAACCTTGGTCTGTAACAAACACAGCAACAATTTCAAAAAACTTCATAATACAGTCAGTTTCCCATCAGAAGTTAAGTCCTTCACCAATGCACAGACAAGTTTTTAATATAGTGAAGATTTTTTTCCCCTTCTCAGCAGTGTTCAGTACTTGCAAGTTAGCCAGCTGTGCATCATAATGAAAATGAAACATTAAATTCAAAACCTCTAGATCTTATATTTTTCAGAACTAAGGAAGAAATCTTCTTCTTTAAACAAATGTAGGTACATAAATAAATATTTTTTAGTTTTTTCAGTATTAGACTAAGCCCCTTTATTTCTAGCAATATTATTTAATTCAGCACTTTGTCAATATAATTACAGATAAAAGGAATATGACACACTCTCACAATTATTCTCATGCATACAGGTGCAAATTTCTATGCCATTTACTGTTCAACTGAGTCAGAATCCTACATACTCTGTCTGCATATTACTTTTACTCCTGGAAAAGTGAAAGAATGATTCAGTACTTTTTAATACGAGAAACTATTATAACTGGAGATGATTAAGTATTTCTGAATAAAAGATCTGCAAAATTTTCATCTTCAATATCCTAAGAGCCTGTTCATCATTTGAATGATATGCCAGTTACTTTCCAAAGATATTCTACACATGGATATTTATGCACATACACCTTAACAAATGCCTCATCTTCTTAGCATGTGTTTGCAGGTGTGTTTAAAAATAACTCTCTGAACTGATTCTACAATGACATTTTCAGTATCCACACAAACAACAAATAATCTTTTGCTGAACATCAGAATTCAGTGATACAAGAAAGCATCTTAGTATTTTGTGTCTCACATTAAATTAAAAGCTGAACTTAGAGCTGAATTTAAAAGAACAAGTAGAACTCCAATCTTGAGGTCACTTACTACTGACTTGCTCTTTGCATTTACCACAGATACTGATAAATGCTTCTGTGTAGTGAACGCTTCCATCTTTCTATCTGGAAAAATATTACCAGTATGCCTGCATGCTAGTTTTCCTCTATTCATGCCAGCAAATGACATGAAACACAACAATTAACAGATGACATCAGATGTCAAACAGAAAACTGCAAAGCTGATACTGGCTAGAAAAAGAATACCCAAGTCACGTTACAGACACCACCTCAATACGGTACACAAAACAACCTGCAGCTGGCCTTGCAAGCACTTGTGGCAACCAGAAACATGACCTGATTCCAGGTTCTCAGCCACTTCCAAGCACAATTGAGAACCATTTATCTTTTGTTCACATCATCACCAGGTTTGGCTTGGTAAACCAATGTGGTCTTTGAAGCTTCACCAACTCCTATGCTGATTGCTTCCTGAAAAGTGTCAAGTTCCTTCAGTTACCTCTGAAATCAGAGCAAGTGCAAAATGGACAGTGGGGGACAGAATCAGAGCATAAAAAATGGCCCAGTTTCTGTGCATCATGGTATTTGGGTTCTGCCAGAACATGCTCTTTGTACTCAAGATTTGGTTGGTGGACAAGGCATTTTAGGGTCAGACCAGTCATACCCTAGACAGAATTATAATATGGTAAGTGGGGACTGATGCAGCAGCAAAGGGATTTACACATCAAGAGATAGTTAGTCTGGAGAGAATGAATATTAGGAGGACTGTGGAGGATAACAGCTAAAAGCTGGCTGAGGCAGCTGGCTCTGAGCAGCCTTAATAGAGAAAGGGGTTTTCCAAACGATGTGGGGAGTACACTCAGCACTCTCACTTTTTACACACTTCTGTGGACAGCTCCTCCTGAGCATGCACAGGTACTGGAACAGAGCTGAGAACAACTATTGCTTCACGTACTTGTATCTGCAGCTACTTCCTCTGGTGGCATCAAAGTTGATCAAGTTTTGAGATTATAACATAAGAAAAAATAGCCTAAAAAACCACCTAAAAGACCACATTTAGTGATAAACCCTCTATACGTAAATTGTGTCCCTTCCAAAGTCATTATTTTTTTGCATACTTTAGCAAAATAGATGTAGTCAAAATTGCTCATTTTGTGAAACTTTTCTCAACCCAAAAATGATTATTTCAGCTGAAAAACTGTGATATATTATTTTGAAATATCTCAATCAATAATCCAAAGACACTTTCCCACAGTTCATAAAATTAAAGAGGGAAACATAAACACAGAGATGGCATAGATGACAAAACCAGTAATATCACACTAGGGTAATTTCCCATGCAACTCTTCAATATTTAGCATTATGGCTTCAGTTAAATCAGCTAATTAAGGGCATGCACAATATCTAGTGTTTTCTCAAAGGCCCACGTGAAAATTGCACAAACCTGGTATTTCCAGGTTTATACTACTTACAATCAGTATTTCGATCTGATTTTTTTGTATTTCCCCTATAAATATCCTAAATAGAAAGCAAAATTTCTTAAAATATGAATTTCAACAATCATATTCGATTACAAATATTTACAACAGTTCAAATCATGCTGTCATTTGGTTTGCAACATTTCTCAAGGGACCTACAGAATATTTCAAATGGGCTGAGTCTAGAAGCCTTATTTCTTCTAAGTTATCTGCAATTGTAAATGACTAAATGGGGGAAAAAATGAAGTTTACCACGAAAATCTTACAGGCTCAAGGTACTCTATTTCCACCAGACAACCAAAGTAAGAACTGGTTATATTTCTTGCTGTTCCTATCTTTATTAATGCTAGGGAATAGCTCACTGACTTAAATCCTTGGTTGGTTGTCACAGTCTCACCACCACCACGATTTTCTTCCACCTCATCTGTCCAAATTTTTATACAAAAATTAAGGAACATTTCATTATTCACAACTACAACAATGAACAGAAAAGGAACAAGACAAACTTGTTTAAAATCTAGGACTGGAAAGCAAAAGAGCCCAAAGCCACACTCATAAAAATTTGAGAAATATTGATTTAGTCCAGCAGAACCAGTTTGGGAAAGTCCCATATTCTGTCCCACAGAACCATGAACTCATTACACAGACAAATAATTGGTCATGCAGATTACCTTCCTTAATCTTTTCCAAGGTGTTTCACCTTCAGCAATACTATTTAAAATTTGGCAAGGAATAGAACTTGAAAATATCCTATTCTGGTCTAGGACTACACATGAAGCTCCAATTTTAAGTCTTATTTTGACAGCATTTTTTAACACTTGTGTTAAATATTGGTGAAATGATGGTAAAAACATTATAAAAACAACCAACCTTTAAAAACATCAGCAACACACAGTCTAAATGGTTTATCCACTGATCTCTGTGGTGGCTTGAAAGAATCTGCAAATAAATTGATAAGATCTTTTAGAATGTCTGTATTTAATAACTATCTCAGCAACTTCTCTGTTAAGAGAAATTAATTATGTTGCATTCCATTGACTTTGTTTCACATTCTCCCCAAAATAAGTTTTAACACACACAGGACTAAGAGGTATTATTTTAAATGAGGAAAATTGCACTTACCAATTTGCTCCAACAAACACTTTCCTTTATACCATTGTGTGAGGTCACTTGACTGACCCCTTGTGACTAGATTTTCACCACCAAGGCCACTTGTTGGGATATAAGCCACATCTGACTCCTAATAAAGAAAACAAACAGATGTGAAGCATACATTAACAACAGAATCTCCTAGCAGAAGTTAGAGGTGCATTTTTTCAATGTTATGCATCTAAATTTTAAAAGAATAGTTATCACATTCCTATTTCCCCTGGAGAAGGCAGGTTACCCAGTGAATCCATTTCCTCTGTGGTTATCTCTTGCCCAATCACTCTGCTCCAACAAAGTGATAATTAAACATGATGGTATCAATGCTGACAACTAGAAACTGAGTTCAGGTAATAAACTCCTCCATGTTTGACAGGAAAACTTTTGTTTGAATTGCTGCTTTATGCATAGAGATTGCAGGAAGACCACTGCTAGTCCAAATGAATAGTAGTTGGAATTCAGAAAACATGAGAGGAGGGTTCTCATGAGCTCACAGTCCACAGTGATACCTGCTCCAGTATAAAACCCTCTACTGTAATTCATGAAATCCTGAACGTTAAGATAGACAATTCTTTGTCTCTTCTGCTTTGTAGACAACAATCCCAAGAAACTACAAGTGATCTAAGAACCCCAAAGATTCAACAGACCTAAACAAAGATGATGACACAAAGAGTATTAAAGAACTGACTACTCTTATGCAGGACTCGGTATCACCCTACCAGGAAGAAAAGGCATCTGCTACATTATGTGCATGTAGCAGTAGCAGGAAAGCAACACAAAATAACCTGACTGTAGGAAAAGCTTCTCCCACCCAAATCCTTGAACAAAGCAACAAAGGCCTCACAAATATATTACCTTAAAGCCAGCTTGCTTAAGAAATTGGCCAAGCTTATTTGTAATTTCCTGAAATCTTTCCTGTTGCCAATTGACCTAAAATAAAGCACAGATTATGATATGATAATAAAATTACAGATTTTTAACCATGACTTGAACATACAGCTGCATGTCATCAATTCTGTAGTAGAAACAGATGTGTATTTATAAACATGAGATTTCCAGGTGCATTCATACTTGAATATATAAGAGCATACACATTAGCAACTACTGATCACAAACACCACTAAAATTGCAAGCCCTTTTAATTTCAACAGTAACTTTTTTTTTTAAGCTTACACAAAATTCAGATTCAGTAAGACATTCACTACAGTAGTAACTTAAAACATAAATAGTAATCTTTAACACACTTTGCACATTTAAATAAAACTATTGAGGTCCTCACCTAAATGACCACCAAGATGATCTTACAGATTCCACTGAGATCAACTGTTATGTGAGATTTCCACAAGTACAAAAGGGACACCTGCTCATTTTAGCACCAAAATTAACACACAAAATGTATTTTGAAAATACACCCATAAATAAAAAGAATGGCATAATAAAGTCTAAACACAAAGAACAGAGCTGGAAAGCAAAGAAACAATGCTTTACTACAAGTTTCACAATACTGATCCTTAAACTTAATGTCTACAAATCCAGACAGAAGCCCCTCACCTAAATGAAGAAACTAAACATGTACCTGGTCCATTTTATTGACAGCAACAGCCAACTGTGTCACTCCCAGAGAGCGCACTAATAATCCATGTTCTCTAGTTTGTCCACCCGTCTCAAATCCTGCCTCAAACTCTCCTCTGCTGGCATCCACAACCAAAATTGCCACATCAGCCTACATTATAAAGAAAAAAAAAAAAAACAAAACAAAAAAAGGGGTTAAGAGGGGGAAATAATCTGGGTAAATACCTCAATCAGTAACATTTCACACAAAATGTACTTCACACAGAAAGAATCCTGATGTGCTCCAAATGTAATTGAAACTGCTCAGTCCCATCTGTATCATACCCACTTTGGTGAGATATTATGGCATTATGCCATCTTATGTCAAAAACAAGCACCTCCTGGTTAAACACAGGACCAACTGCTCGTTTGGGGAACCTGTCCCCTTCAATCTACCCACTGTGGATGCTGCACAGATCTAAACAAAAGCAGCCTCCACTCAGAAGCTTTAGAACACAATGTATGAGCACAATGTCCAGTTCTCTCTGCCTCAGTCTGTACACTGTCTTCTTAGTGAGAAGCTGCAAAAATTACAAACAAATCACCACACTATACAACTGGGACAACCAGTTGTACTGTACTGTTCACTGTATGTTGGATGTGAATGCTTCACAGTCCACTCAACACACTGGAGCATGCCAACATCACAAGGTGGCAAAAGACAAAGCAGCCTATTTCATCAGCTAGACAAATCCTCTGCCAAAGCATTAAGAGCAAACAGTCTATAGCACTGCATAAAAGTCAGCATGTAAGCACTAGGAAATACACAGATCTTGCTGTTAGCCTTAATTGCTGCTAATATTTCTTGCACTTTTCCTGCTTTGGTAAGTAATTGCCAGTTAAATCATCATCATGTACTAAGTGATGGCAACAGATGTGAACAAAGGTACTGGTGTCAACAGGCAGGTGTAAGACAATTTCAGAGGACTGAGGAGATGGACATAATGGAAAGAGAGAAGAAAAAGCAGTACTTTTTCCCTTTCCTTAAATGCTTATGCTTCAGAATTCCAGGAAAAGGAAGAGAGTCCTGATTCTGAACTACCCTGGCCTCATCCTCGGCATGAAATCCCCAGAGCTCAGAGACAGCAGGAGTGTGAGAACAGGAAAAGGATAACTGATGAATTTCCTCAGAGCTCCCAGCCTCAGAAGTGCATTGCAGTGAACTTCTTAACAAAAAAAAAAAAGAGACATTCCACATTTTCTAAATTATAAAAACAGTACCTCAAGGACTTATTGAATGTGTATCAAAGGCCAGATGCTGGCCTTGATAAGGCTGATTTTCATTTTGCGTAACAGCAGCTGGGGGTTCACCTCCTAACAGCATTCTCCACAATAAAAAGACACTAAAGCCATTTCCAGCCATTGCTTCACCACTGAGCCTGCTCTAACAGGCAACAGAGAGTTGCAAAGTTTCAGTGATTCCTTAACAGGCTCCAGAACAGACAAGTCCCTCATCACCCTGAGAGCTGGAACACAGAGATACCAAGCTTTATTTGGTCAGCCTTGCCTTCTGCTGGACTGATAGAATTGCTGCAAAATGTGCAACTTTTCTCTTAATACTTCTGCCTGTGTTGCTTTTCCCTCAAAACAAAAAAACTATTTCAACAATTGTAAAAAAATACCATATCTGAGTAAACATTTTCCACTGCTCTGAAACCAAAGATTCACTTCTAATTTTAAAACTCATAAAATTGCTACAACACATATTCTGCCATATAGATGGCTGTATAAGCACTATACCATAATTTGAAAACTTCTGACTACTCTGCAGCCTAACCACTGGGTCACAAGGTTTGAATTCTCACCCAGGCTCTGCTTCAGAGCTAAAGCAGAACTTGGGACAAACCAATCTTCCTACAGTGCAGTTCTCTATCTAAGATCATACTAGCAGTACTCATCCAAGTACTCAAAGATCTTCAGATATAACCCATATTTCAGACAGTTATGACACAGACAAAGCAAAAACCAATATGGAGCTTAGCTTTCGAAAAAAAAAATTAAATCTCTACTCTGGAGAATCAATTTTATTATTTACAAAAGGGTGCCTTTAAGTGAAAAAAAAAAAAATATGCAGCTTAGCTTTCAAAAAAAAAATTAAATCTCTACTCTGGGGAATTAATTTTATTATTTACAAAAGGGTGCCTTTTAAGTGAAAAAAAAAAAACAAAAACAAGAACAAAACTCCTTTTATATCATGTAACCATGTTATTTTTTCCCCCATCTCTGTGGTATTATTTCCACAAATAATAATCTATAGGAGACTGGTACATGTCATACTGATCTCAATGGGTAGTGTCCAATGCTACTGACTTCACCTACTTTTCCTAAAACAAGTGGCCTGCAGTCTCTGCAGATCTGACAAGATTTATCTTCTTGACAAGATAAATGCATTCTGTATAAACTTTGTTATCTGTTTTCTCATCCCCTACAAAATACACTGTAAAACAGAAAAATGTGTTCTGCTTGACATATAAATTCTTTTTCTTTAAGCTCAAAATCACTTAAATTCTTATCCTACAATGTGACTTTCACAGAACTACTAACTGAGTAGCCATATATCATATCTAAATAGCTTTCAAAGCTCAAGTGTGGTTTTATCAAACTGCAACTTACTATTAAATTACTTGCATAATAAAACCCTCCTCCCAAACATTAGCATCAAAAAAGCAACTACCTTTAATATTTAACAAACACATTATTTTTTAAGTTTAGAAAATGCAAAGAGAGGTTAATACTATCAATGATTTCATTCCAGTCCATCTTAGATTTTAAAAGGAAAAAAAACCAAAAAACAATTTAAGAAGAATCTACAAATAATGCTGATATTGGAAAAAGCATTTTAGACCATCTTTACCTGTGCTGCTCCTGTGATCATATTTGGAATGAAGTCCTTGTGGCCTGGAGCATCCATCAGTGTAATTACTTTAGTTGGTGTCTCAAATTTGGTCATACCCACATCCATTGTCACTCCCCTTAAATAAAGCATACATGCAATGCACAATAAAAACTGCTTTAAAACTTCACAGAGACAAAGTAAGCTATTAAAAACACAACCATGAAATTATACCCTTCATATCTTTCACTGATTTCACCTTCACCATAAGGATACCTGTATGCTGGAAGAGCAAACCTCTAGAGCTGTTTTAGTAAATCCAGTTGTGAAGAAAAATACCCAGAATTCCCAGTACTACCATGCACCCTTAGACTGTGCCCCAAAAAGCACAGCAAAAACATGAAAATTGAACTGCATATCTAAATCACTACTAATTATACTTTTGATATTTAGTTCTTCAGAAAAAGATAAGAGAAATATAGCTGAGCTTAAAAAAAAATAGGTGGTATAGGACTATAGAGATACAGTTACACATTTGCAAAGATGCACAGGCAGAACTCCAGATTACCAAGGAAGGATCACAACACACTTGGACTCAGTTCCACCTCTTGCTACTCTCCACATGTTCTGCATGACACACAGGATAGGATCCATCTCAGCACATGCAAACACCTACCATGCACATGTCTGTATCTGGGTTAATCATCTGCATCTCCCTTTACAGACAATCAAGAAAGACAGGAACTTTCAAGGGACAAAACATCTTGTAGTAGAAGATACTTTTAATAGGCTGCTTCCAATCACCAAAAAATCCCAACAGCAAAATAAGCCCCCCAAAATCCCACACATTTACAGATTATTCCAGAAAGTTGTGGTTTTTAAAATAAAAACTCAAAGCAAAGAGAACATAGAATCAAAAATCAATCAACCAAAAATACCAATTCAGAAAACTCATTTCTTCAATATAAAAATGCAATTTTAAATTTCATAGTTCAAATTAATAAAGGCCTTTTATAAAGCATACAAATATTGTTAATTTAATTAATTTGTAGATTTTATTTTAAAAGTAATGTAAGTCACACGTGATGAACTGACATTTCAATGCTTAGTTCATCAGACTAATATTTTCTGACAAATGCTGTTCTTTCACAGAAAAAAAGGTAACTCCCATCAAAATGTATTTCTACCTTTCTCTTTCTTCACCAGTTTCATCCAAGACCCATGCATAGGCAAATGAAGCTTTACCAGCCTTTTTAGATTCCTGTTCGTATTTGTGCATCGTTCTTTTGTTCACATTTCCCAAAAGGTACAGCAAATGACCCATTAAAGTACTTTTGCCTGCATCAACATGTCCTGTGGAAGAAAATAAATATTACAGCAATTTTATTCATTTATGTAATTTAGGTCTAGCACAAGAAATATTCTAAACATATGAACATCACATGCGATGATAATGCTTCTGTAATCCATAGAACTTCACAATCCTGTGAGACACAGAGACACAGGAATACAGGTTATTGTAACAACCTATTGTAACAGCCATAGAGCACCTCCAAATTCATGCTAAAAAGAACATGCTGCAACAATGAAACCAAACATGGTCTGTATGCTCAAAGGGACTCTAAGTCAACCTCACTGTCCAAGTCAAAGACATCTGAATGTACTCCCTCCAAAAGCTGCAGAAGGAACTGGAAACAGTATGAGATCCTCTTCCCCTGAGTGAGGAAAGTTTAGCTTGTGTATCACTTCCAGATTCAATCAACACAGTTTTTAAACTTTGTTTGTCAGAAATGTAATTTAACAGTATTACCTATTACCACCAAATTCAGCAGTTGCTTTCCTCCTTGTCTCTTCTCCAACTCTGCTTTCACATCTATTTGTGGTTTTGCCTTGCTTGACTTTTTTGCTGGAGTAGGCACCATATTCTGCTCTTCTGAAACCTGCACTACTTGGGGTGAAGGAGTAGATTTTGAGACAGCCTCAAGTGCCCCAGAAGCTATACTGGCATCTTCAGGTAACAGTCCTTTCTGAGGTGTATTAGTGTGGCCATTTTCCTCAGCAATTGCACTAGGGAAAAAAAGAAAACACAAAGAATGCAAATGGAAAAGAAGACATAGACATAGGGGACAGAAATTGAGTTTTCCATTCACTATCATGTAAGCCCCAGGGAGTATGTGATAAGCCCATTAAGGTGGAACTGATAAGCAGCTGGATAAAAACTGCACAGATGCCAGCTCTGAATATCTTGTCTGAAAAGCAGCACTGTTTACAAAAACAAGATAAGATGAAATCTTGTAAAATATATGAAACAGATAAACAAGCTTTCCATAGACCTTTCCTTTAACAGGAAGGGGAAGGACAATTATGCAGAACAACCACAGAGCAGGTTTCCTCTGAACTAAGAGCCTAAGTCAACTTTGAAGCACAGATCCTGAAACAGTTTCCACGTACAGTACCCTTACTACAGTTCAACATAGTAATCTTTTATTCTGAGAACAGTGATAGAACATAAAGAGTTGATATTAAGCACATGTAAGCTGCAATTTAAAGTGCAATGCTTATACAGAACTGTAACAAGATGAGTTAAGATTTATCAATATTGAAAAAAAATTGTTTCATGCATCAAACAAGAAACCCAGGACTAAAGAGATTTGGATTCTCAAACTCCATTTTTCTAACACCCTGTTGTACAAATCACCATACTAATCCTAATGATAAATAATCTCAAATATATATTTTCTTACACTGTCTCTTTTTATCTCCATTTTATAAATGAACATATTTTCCTGATCGACACAAGCTTTTGGAGAATGTACAATATTATTCTTTATTTGTCATAGCAAAGATGATCACTAAAAACAAACACTAAGTAAGATTTTAAAGACAGCAAAAGCTTTCTTACTGCCTGATAGAGTTGCATGGTGAGGCATTAATGTAAGAAACAAGACTGGAACAGAAGCACTTTTTACAGTTCTGCCAACATTCTATCACAGCAAATGTCAATATACAAAGCACTGGTTATACAGAAAACTAAAATCCTTACAAAACACTATACTTAAAATTTTATCCAAAGGGAAGAAGCTTCTTCCCCTGGAAAACTGGAAATCCGTTCAAGTTCAGTACAATCATGCTGCAGATTGCTTTCTCTGGAACAGGTTCATGCAGGCTCTCAGTCAAGTGCTTCCGCATCCACACTGAAATTTTCACTCTCCATCCACTTTCTGTTTACATGCCACAATTAACTACCCAGTTTTAATCTTTTAGACTTCTACAAACAAAACTATTTGTTTTGGTACTTTAGAATCCCACATTGTGACATCTCAGCTTTTATTTGACATTATTTCTCATTTTCTGTCTGCGTAGGAGTATTTGCATTGCGTTAGTCCCTTTCCATTACACAGACTCATGGAACAACACAGCCTCAACACATTAGTCTACTAAAGAAAGCTGTTGAAAAGTTATGATCTAAAAATTTAAACATTATAAATGTTCAGATCAAATGCAAACTTAGCCTCTCATTAGAGCAATAAGTAACACGTGACATTTTA
The DNA here is from genome assembly GCF_014805655.1 of Passer montanus. Taxonomy (NCBI): domain Eukaryota; kingdom Metazoa; phylum Chordata; class Aves; order Passeriformes; family Passeridae; genus Passer; species Passer montanus. The sequence continues at coordinate 22,729,874 of NW_024366591.1, read as the reverse complement.
TGGCTCCCCCTTCTTCCCCACAGTTTCAGAACCCACCTGTGTTATCAGTACTGCAGCAGACTGATTGATTTTGACACCTTTTTATAAGGCCCAAAGCCAAGTTTTTCTCTTGATTGGGAGACCAAAGCAAAAATTCCAACACTCATTTCTTTTGGCTACAAAATACAAGGTCAGGTTCTTGCCTCAAGGCTGAATACCCAGGGTTTTTTTTCAAAACCCAAGGTCAGGTTCTTGCCTCAAGGCTGGATACCCAGGCATGCTTCCCAAATTAGCTAAGCAAACAACCTGTTTTACGCCAACTGTGATGGTTGCAGGGGTACAGATGGTACCTGTGCTTCTGCATAATGAATGGGTAGACAATTCTGTATAAAGTCTATTTGATATTAAACAAAATATAGATTCATAAAGTCTTTTTATATTTTTGTATTAAGTCTTTTCTAAAAAGTTATTCTACAAAATATTCTAAACCACTTGTAGGAGAAGGACAAGTAGCTTGATAGAAGGAGAAGTAGCTTGATAGAAACTACTGCCTTGGGTCACACAATCTTGACATTCTAGAATTCACACTACAAAGCCAACTGTTCTGTATCAGCAACTATCACTCCCATGTTACAGATAGCATTGCAGCTTGACAAGCTGAATAACCTTGATAACACTTGATTCTTTAAACTAAAACAATAGTTGGTCATCATTGCTTTACATGTAGCAATGAAGAAAGTTGATTACATACAAATTATTCCACGGGGAAAAAGCCAATACAATTATGCTATCTTTTACTGGAAAAGGTAACGAAAGGCTCTGCCTTTAAAATTCTTTAAATAGTACATTAAGTATTAGCTAAAAACCTACTTTGGAATGGCAAAACAATTATTTTCTCCAATGTCTCTGCAGGGAAATTTTACTTCATGAAAACAGACTGGAAACAATCGAGTTGATAGAGGGTAAATATACAGAGAATTGTGATAAAGTTTTCTACATATTGTAATAAGTTATTAAAAATCATCTGAATGGTATAAAGTATAACAAATAATTTTTGTGTCAATCATTTAAGAGAGCCTCACATATTTACAATTAATTTGCATTAGACAGCTTTAATCAAGATTAAGACTCTTCCATCTTTTTTCTCTTTCTTTAGGCAAATCAGTTCAGTCTCAGCATAACATCTAGCATGTTAACATTGAAGTACCAGGACTAGTGCCAATATGCAAAGGTCACACTGAAATGCAAATATGGTATTTTACATTGGTATCAAGTTTTCTTCCTTGAAAGTCTAATATTTGAAGTTCTGGAGAAAACTATTTGTATAAGAAGTCATATCAAAACAGCCTTTACAGCCGGCAGTAGTTTTCTCTCCTTTTCGGTGTATGCATTTCTTCCCAAACCAAATTTTCAAAAGTGAAAAAAAAAATAAAAGGCAGTTATTTAGATGAAGCTGAAAGTAATGCGACCCACAAACATAACTCTCCTATTTTTGTATAGCTTTCCAAAATATATTCAAACATTGTCACATCAGCCTATTAAGAGACAAGAATGTATTTTCATAGAGGTTATTTGCAAGCCTCTAAATTTTATTTCATTAAACTAGGTAATGATTCTTTTTCTAATCCCATATGGTAAGATCCTCCTGCAGGCCAAAGCCAATGCCAGTAAGGATTCCCCAAAATAGGATGGATTTTGTGTGATAGAATACAAACTACTTACAGCATCTGAAAGAACCATGGTTATTGCCAGAGACCAAGTACTCTCTCATTTCTATGTAGTTTTTGTTGCAACCACCACTGCTTAAGGCTGCCAAATAGCTTTTGTTTTGGGTGGTGCAAAGAAAAAGTGCTAGATACAAGTGAAATTAGTGAAACAGAGCTCCAGCCATCATTAGGCCTTGCTACTTTTTCAAGGGTGCACTATTTGAACAGTCAGTACACTGCCAAAGTTAAAAAATTTCAGATATTACTATGTTTTGGAAACCTGGAAACAACTTGTGCCACAATAAACTTAGACTTGCCATTTCAGAGAAGAAACATCAGAATGGAGAGAGCATATGATCTACTTACAGACCACCCCTAATAACACAATGCAGCTTTCTGTTGAACAGCATCAGAGAAAGGGAGAGCGAGTTTATTGCTAGGTGCCTAAGCAGGAAAGCAGGCAGGTTAAATTCCACTCTCATGGAAGTACATGAAAAGAAATGCAACAGTATGACCCTGACAGTTACTTATACTTCATGGCAACCAGTTGAGCAGTTTACTGAAAGCTTGATAACAGCTCAGAAAAATGCTAAGGAAATCCATTTCTGACAGTCAATAAACAAAAATGAATGACCTTGGAAACGCTCTTCAGCTAGCCTCTTCCCACAAGGTTTTACAAAATTACTGAACTGAAAACCCTGTCAGAAGGCAATACTAGTGTGTCACTAGTGCAGGCAGTTGAGAATATAACCAAGTCAACTGCACTAAAAAGCATCTTTGGTAGCAAAGTTGTAGCTTGGTCTGAGCCATGACAACCTACCATATGAAGAAAAATTTATATTGGAGGAAGATTGCTAGGGTTTAACAATCCTAAACCATTGCTTGCATCATTGTTTGAGAAGTTGATGGAACTCTCAAAAGCAGTCTCAGTTTGCCAACCAGTGCTGTCTGGTAACATGGAGCCATTGATTGATTATGTAACTCAACTTCTTTGACAGGACAGAGCTATTATGAACCTTGCACATGCACTGAGATGATGTACTCAAGAAAGCTTGGCCATCAGCAATTCAGGCATGAATCTCAAAACAGCCTATCACAGCTCTTTTGGAAATCACCAGACAAACCAAAGCCTGGCAGGGACCAACATTTAGTAAAAATTAAAACTGCCAGGCCAGAAATTTCCTGTGCTGTCTTGCCAACAAGACCTTAACAGTAAACTGAATGTTATGGTTACATAACATTTACATTACATTTTCCTGGGGAATATTAATAAATACAACATATACTGTTATAAGACATGTTAGAAGGCATTCAATCTCCCACAAGTATTGAAAGGTTCACACCACCACGTACTCAAAGAGGAACCTGAAAGCTCATCTGCTCAATATTAACACTTCAGAATTTAGCTTTTAAACATTATTTTCAATCTTCTAGTCTCGATGCTGGGTGAATTATTTTTACACAACTGACTCTTTTGGAGTACTTACAGTCATTACAGAAATGTCTACATTTATTTCCCCTTTCAAAATTATTAATTACAAAATATTGGTCAGACTAGTTAAAATAATCAGCCCTTTTTTGGTCACAACTTCTTCCGGCTTCCTTTATTACTTAACAGAAAGAAAAAGCCCAGTAAACAGTTTTGCTAGAGCATCAGTTTACCAGCAAACTCCATTTTCTGCAGACAATCCCACTAAAAATACCCAGCAACAAAGGCAATCAATGTTCAAAGCAATTACTGACTTCTAATAATCCATCCATTTCAAATAAGATTCACTAATTAATATGAGGTTATACCTCAAAACAAGACTGAATCATAGACTGAATAGTTAGTCAAAGAATGGGGGTTTTTGCTAATGCAAGGCTGCTGTTTTTAAAAACATGATCCAAAAATTACCTTTAAGATCCCATATGGGTAACAACAAAACTAGTTCATATGTACTATACAATTTCCTTCTAATGGTATCTGCACTGGCACCATACAAATACTTTGGAGTAATAGTAGAGGGCACAGTTACAAACGTTTTATAATCCATTAAAATGCTTTGAATAATTTATACTGGTGCTTTTGGTCAGTGGCATAAACTATATACCTAAAAAAACCCTGTTTTATTATAAACACCCTGCAGTAAATTAACAATGAAACAAGAACATAAAGAACTTATAAAAAGGGTCAAAGGAACAAGTCTTTCTTAGGTGTTAATAAACACAGATTCCTTCTGTTCCTTAACAGGTTATCCTTATCCTGCCATTAATCCAGAAGGTAATTGCAGAAGAAAAAAACCAACCCTAATACTCATTGAATTGAGGTGGAGGTCCATGTTTAGAAATAGATGATTATCTGCTTCTATCAAGTCAATACCATAGGCCTTGGCAGTGCCTCCACAGTAGTCTGTTAGGCAAAAGAAGAAAGAAGGGCCTCATCAGACTCCTTGAAGAAGAGATCTTTAAGACATGCAGGTAACTTTAAATTGTATCTTCTTCCATATTCATTGATTGGCTGTGCTCCAAATCTCATGCTCTTTTACAAATCATTCCACTTCTTACCTATTCCTCCCACTTAAACCTAAATACCTTAAGTATATCCAATTTCTACAGTAAAAATAAATTTGTTTTCAATTAGTATCTCTGCAGTACCACTAAGTGAGATGATTTAAAAACCATCTTCACTATTGTAGAATGACAGAATAGTTTAGGTTAGAAAGGGCCTTTTAAGGTCATCTAGTCCAAACCCCCTGCAATGAGCAGGGACATCTTCAACTATATCAGGTTGCTCAGAGTCTGGTCCAGCCTGATTTTGAAAGTTTCCAAGGGTGGAGCATCCACCACCTCTTTGGGGAATCTGTTCGTGTTTTAACACCCTCACTGTAAAAAACTTCCTTAAATACGATCTAGACCCTCTTGCAGTCTAAAACCATTACACCCTTTGTCCTGTTAGAACAAGCCCTCCTAAAATGTCTGTCCCCATTTTTCCTATACACCCGCTTTAGCTACTGGAAAGCTGGAATGAGGTCACTCCAAAGCATTCCCTTCTTCAGGTTGAGCAACTTCAGCTTTCTCAGCCTGTCTTCATAGGAGAGGTGCTTCATCCCTCTAACAATCTCGGGGGCCTCCTCAGGGCCCATTCCAACAGGTCCATGTCTTTCCTGTGCTGAAAACCCCAGAATTGAATACAGCACTCCAGATGGGGTCTCACAAGAGCAGTATTAAGGATTTATCTAGAGGATTTACCCACAGGTCCTGAAGGCTTAATCTTTTTCCAGCCACTTAACTGTAAGCAAGCATGATACAAACTATGTCAGTGACCCTGAAAAGAAGCAGAATGGCTGAGAACCATGTTGGAGACAACCACCTCTCATTAGAGACTGAGTCATCACTAGCCTATCCAAGACGTACTTAAGTCTACAGATGAAGAAACATTCCTCTTATCTCCTCCTTCCCTGTGGAGCAGGCACACCTGCTAAGTATCAGATACAAAATTCTGTATTTGCTCTTTTTTAGAAAAAAAGATTTTAAATAGCCATTATTACAGATTAAAAGAAAAAAAAAATCAATCACAACTTCATAAAATTAGCTAGCAGATCTTCTTCACTCACTGAATATTCCTTTCTTTTTCTAAACTTCTATCCAAATTAAATTACTACATAGAAGTCCCCATGAAAAACTCTAACTTCTCAGAAGTTTAGTAAGAACATAAGAGATGAAGGTGCCTGGAACTTCATGAGTCCAGTTGTCAAACCCAGAGTCACTGACTAGTAGACAGCAAGTGAAAAAAAAATTACACTTCCTTTATATATTGCAATTCTCAAACAGTACAGACAAAATATTTTGTGAGTCCCAGAAATTTTTCATTTGGAACTTATTGCATCTAAGGCGATTGAATGAAGGTGATGTCTTTTAGCAATGGCATTTAGTAGCATAAAGGAATAATGACATCAATTTCACACCTTATATTAAATGTGCTTAAGTAGATGAAACTGCTTGCTTTCCATTCAGTTATCAAACATGCACAAGATACTGTAAGATAAAGACTATGCTGCCCTCTTACTCCCAAGAATGCTTTCTAGATCAGAAATACAAACCCTGCAGGATGAGGTTGGGATGTTGGCACTTACACTTGAGAATTTTTTTACCTCAGGATGAACTGTGGAATTTCTTGCCAGAGATTAGATAGCTATTGTAAGACTGGGTTCAAAAACAGAATAAGGGTACCCAAGTAAGAAAAATACATTAACCAGTCTTAATAGAAACAGTCGCAACCAAAAAACAAATAAAAATTGTGGGGAACCACAATATGTCATGGACCATATTCCCAATATACATGCCCTGTCCTTATATATTTAACTATTCACTGCTGGCTATTGCTGTAGGTAGACTCTGATTCAGATGTCTGTATTCTTGCTCTCATGAGACATCCCCCTTAACAGTTCCAAGTCAGGATAAAATTAGAACCACTAATTTAGCTATAGCACAAGTAGGACCAAACTCTACAACAGTTGTACCCTGGACACCTGTTAAAGTTAATAAAAGCTGCAGAGGAAGGTATGATTTAGCCATAAGTGATTGTTTTCCCCATCAACTATTCTTAAATACATTACTTCCTTTGAAGAACAAGCAATTACAGTTAAGATTTATTGATTTCATAATTCCACTTAGAGAACTAAATTTAAAATAAAACGAACACCAAGAAAGTTCAGTATTCTATGAAGCGGATGTTTAAATAATCTGACTACCTGATATCTCTATGCACTATTCATAGTGAAAGGATTTGTTAAACTCAAAACGTGAGGTACTATCTTCTGAAAGTAATTCTGAGTCAAACAAGAAGCTGAGATGGTTAGTTCTGAAGAGTAACACTAAAACTGCTGTGAAAAATAGAAAAAAAAAATAAGAAAACTTGCTACAGGTGCATCAGTCTGAAAGAGGAGCTGCTGATGTACCTTGATGTATGAGGGCTTGGCTTACCATGGAACTTCAAATCCCATAGATTGTTTCTTTCCAGACACTGTCATTTTGGCAATTTTTGGCACAATTTCAGATTCCATTCTGGCTGACTGGGAATCCCTTGTTTTTCCTAGTAATAGACAAAAAGTAAGTTTGAACTTAAGGTTGTGACTAATAGGTGTCAAATATAAAGTTTAACAAGTCCCATTACTTCTCTCCGACCCAACAATACCAGTCCTTCATGACCAACTCTCACATTTCAGTGTCTTATGGGAATGTATTACATAATTAATCAAAATAATCTACAGTTAGATCTATTGTGAAAATCTCACATCTATCTCCAAGCACTCACATGACACCTACACTACGAAAGAGCTTTACTAGAAGCAGCTCTGCAGGATGCCAGAAGCATTTCATGCAACACAAGATAAAGAAATAGTTTGCAGCCACTCACTAGATAATTAGATTAATTCTTCTTTAGAGATTTTCTTTTGCCTTAATATTGCTAATATTGTAAAGCAAAAAAATATATCCAACTCACAGAATACTAGCATCAGCACCAGCTATGTGTGGGCTGCAGTGCCTTGCCTGAAACCTGAAAACAGAGTTGCCTTGTACTGAATTACAATCAAGAAGCCAAGCAATACTCCAAAGCTAGCTAATTTCAAGGTTATTTAGAATTAATTACCAGAATTTAGTAACTGAATTAAAGGTATTATCTTTTACCATAACTTAAATGAAAACACAATTAAAGTTCATTCTTAGTTTTGTGAAACTAGTTGCACAACTAATAGCACTACAGTGCTATTTGTTTCTTATCAAGCTGTAAAAAAAAAGACAAATTATTTACTCTGCAGAGGAGGGGTTTATATAAAAGAAGCAAACTAGACATTTTTTTTGCACAGTTCCCTTGTTATTATTTTAGGATCCCTTTTTCCTTAAAGTAAAAAACTTCCTGTATTACAGCATTTGTGACAGCTGCTGCACATTGTGTTCTGAAGGATGTTACACACATGACAAAGCAAAAAAATAACCCAAATTCAGAATTAAGCTGCAATTTTTAAACATGCTTTACCGAGTGTATCTGAAAACTAGAAAAACACCACTATTCTTCCAGTATTGGACCAGTTTGGATACTCAAGAGTCAAGTGAATACCAAGTTACTCTTTCAAGTATTTTAGATACACTACATTAGGACAAACTGTCGGAGACATTTGGCCCTACTCATTTATGTTAATGCTGCACTTTCTTCTAAAGCACAACAGCTACACCTTTAAACCACAAGATCAAATTGGTCTGTAGGTTACATAAATGATTGCGGTCAAGACTGCTGAAGATTTCAGGCAAGGAAGCAGAATACCACAGACATGTCTACAACAGCAAACAATCACAATACAGATGGAGACATTCTTATTTATCTGATGACTTGGTCTTCATCTCCCTCATTTGTCTTATCTGCTGATACTCATTTTATTTATATGCCACCTGCAGATCTCTGCAAGAAGTAGTCTGTATGTAGTTTAGGAATTGTTGCATACAAATAAGAAACAAAATTAAGAGAAATAAAGGCAACAATAGAAAGCAGGCTTACAAGGATCTCAAATCATGTACCTAACAAATACAAACATTCAGAATATAAAATTCTCACTGGACAGGGCCTGTTAGTTAAGCACAAAGATTGTGTTTCATCTTCAAACTCTTAAATAGATGGCTTATAGCATTTTTTTAATAAGAAAACATTTCAGTTACAATAAAAATTACATTATTTCTGTTGCCCAATTGATATGATATTTTCTACATCAATTCTAACCATTTTCAAGCAGACATCATTTTCAACTAACAGGTAAACATGAATGCTTTACATGTCATTTGAAAGCTGAATTCTCAGAAAATACCATGTTTTAAATCTGGCTACAAGGAACTAATAATTACAAATAGCACAATTAAATTGAAATGAGATTAGTTGAAAGAAAAGACAAAAATTAGTATTGTATAACTTGAAAATAACATGCAATCTATTAGTCAGAAAGTCAAAGGTTTTACAAAACATCTTCTCTAATCAATTTCAAAATTAAGCTTTACTCTGTACAAACAATGCTGCAATATTTGACACAGACTTGAAGTTAAATTGTACAAGGAGACTTAACACATTCAACAAATGGAGTATTTGAGACAGAAAAAAACCCTTAAAACTAGAATTTAGGAAACACTACAAGTTGAAAGAAGATACAAAACTAAAATCACAAAGAACAAGAGAAAGTAAAATAACAGTCCATTGAAGCTGACAGTTTGGCTAGTTCTTTATTTATATATACTTCAGTTTTATAAGTACCAATAACAATAATAAATAATTATATAAATAAATAAATACCAAAGCATAGGTGCAGCAAGGAAGCAGACTGGGATCATATAAAGACAAATCAAACCATAGAAATAATCCAAGAATGGCGACATTCATACAGATGAAAAGGCAAGGCAAGAATTATTAGTAACACTACTGATAGAAGCATCAAATACAATTTTCAGCCTTCAATGTTTTTATAACCAAGTACAATAAAATCAAGCAGAACATTTGAGATAAGGACCAAGTCTGTCTTTTATGCAGTGCAGGCGCCATTAAAGATTAATAATTATGGCTTTATTACAAAGGACAGAAGGCTGGGAAAGGAGTCTACTTCACTATCTAATCTATAGGGAACCGGAGAAAACTGCATGATAAATTCTTATCTGCTCTAGCAGGCAAAGCAAAAGCTATTCGGCACTTAACAGATTGCATGCAAATCCTTAAATTGCACCTTGGAACTAAAAGGAAGTCAATGCACAAAGCTGATACAATTTTAAAAACACTTCTTAATCTAAAAGCAGGGTACCCTACGGCAGCTGAAGCGTACTACAAACCCAGAAAAAACATAGAAACAGTAATCCCAATCTGATTAGGACAAGAGCAGCTGTGGAGAATCAACTTCTGAAGGGAAAGGATTACAAGAGTATACAGATTTTTACCAAGAAGGCCTTCATAAAGTACTTCGTATCCAATGCCATTTGGACATTCTCAAACACATACCTAGGTAATTCAATGGCAGTACATTTCCTAAATCAAGAGTACAGATAAAATAAAAACAGATACATCTTTCAAAAATTTCAAAATATGTCCCAATACCTTGTTACATTTCACTGCTCTAAGCGTTGCAAGAAATAAATCTAAGTGTGTATCCTTACAAGTAAATGCACTGATTGACAAAACACTAGGAAAATGTAAAAAATTTCTTTCCACAGAAACACATAGCATATATTTATAAATAATAAAAAAATAAAACTGAAAATAAAAAAGTAAAATCTTAAATGCTCATAGCATGATAGTTCTCACAATTCAGAATGTTCAGAACCCCAAACTTCCAGCCTATTTTAAGCAAAGTAGTTTCCAGAGAGGTATTTGGTACTTAGACTGCACTAACATCAGAGTACCTAGACTAAAGCACACTGTAGCTACAAGTCAAAACACTACTACAAAACTAAGTGTATTGATGAACCTTGTCTCAGTATTAAACTGGGATCAGTCTAACACCAAAGGGAACAGACAGACCTGCACTGCCATTACCCCAGTACAACTGGAGTGTATGACACCTTGACAAAGTTCTCTTCTATTATTCTTGGCTGTGTTTTTACCTTTCCTGTGACTGCCATTTGGTCTTCTGACTTAACAGACTCACAAGTCTGTTAAGACTTACTCAAAAAAGTATTACTAATGACACCTGATATAACTTCAAAATTGTTAGCAACAGAACCCCAAAATCTGATGGCACAATAAACTACCTGCAGGCTGATAAATATAGATGATGAAGACAGACACAAATACATATGGAGGAAGAAGTAAAACACTGGGACAGTCTTTAAAAATTAACACAGTCTCTCTAGATGTTCAGGATGGAATAGTAGAAGTATATAGATTTAGTCAACCACCTTCCTTTACTGTGAGCAATTCCCTCTGGATTTCTTTTCTAAAATAGTTTGTAAGCAGTACCTGTAGAAGATTTGTACAAACAAATCAAAACATTACTCTGACTACATTATCAAACATAACAGGCTTGATTAGTCCTTTTTTCAATTTTGATTCATATATATACACTTAACACTGAAAGTAACAGGAAGGCAAACATTAATATTTTCTCTAATTTTGTTGGAGGTATGGAAGGTTTCAGTAAATGGAAGAGTTGACTGACAGTGCAGTCTGTTCCCAGGTAGTTTAGGAGTGAATGAAAAGAGCCACTCTCTCAAGAAAGACACATTGATACCAAATGGATATTGGCATATTTGGAAAAATACACACTAGCACTGGGTATTGAAATCCACACTGACTTTGCTCAGACGCCATATCTTTCTAACAGCAGAAACAAAATGCCACTGCTTTTAACTCCTATTCACAGAAGTTTCTCCTCCCAAGCAGTCTTTCACTAGTCAAACTCAAAATTAGTACTCTACACTCAATTAGCCCACTGCATAGAGAAGCCTGTTTCTGATACAATGAACCAGAATGTTTCATGTGCCTGAAATCAGCTTGAAAAACAAAGACAAATTTCCAGTCAGGCATGTGTCAAGCCTATGCTTTTTCAGGTGGCAATCCCATTTAAATAAATCCATGTCTACTCACAAACCAACTACTAGTGGTATATAAGCACTGGCAAAGGATCACACCTCCAAGGGAATTACGTTCCAATTAACTGTAAGCAGCTTGCAGACAATTTTTCACTTGCTTTTGGCATTTTTCTTGGTTATACTGTTTCTTCACTTTTCAAAACTGGATGTGCACTTGAAGGCAGCTGCATACTATTTCAATTTGGAATGCGGCTGAGGATCTTACATTTAACTGACACTTGATAGACAGAATAAAGTTACTTAACCAGGTCCTCCTAATGCTGTCTAAACCAGCACTGCCATAAAAAACACACATGCAACACCATGCTTTCTAATCTGCAAGACATGGTTTGCATCCTTTCCTCTGCTACAGACTTTCTATATAACCACAAACAAGTCACTTACACCTCTGTCTGCTCATTATACAGCAACAGCCACCAATTACATAAAAGATAACAGGGCACTGGTTTTGTGCACCATGTCATGAGCTGGGTGCACGTGTCATGAGAAGACACAGTTCTGTCTGAAAAGCAGAATTAATAACCAAGACTTCTCTCACGATAATATACTTCCCCTCCTATATGCTCTGCTATGATTTTAAACTAATTTTAAGACCCTGTGAAATATTTCAAATATGGACTACACATGAGCGAGTCAACCAGATGCAGACACCCACACAATTACACACAATTTCATGCTCAGAACCATGTATCACCTGTTTGCCCACATATACTGGGTTTATATTAAAATGTAATAAATCCATCCTGTCACAAAACGCACCCGAAAAACTTCAAACTATTTATATTTTTCTATTTATGCCAGAAACCTCATGAGCTTTAAGCCTTTAATTTTTATTTTTAATTTGCCTTAAAAACAGTATAATTTTATTTTTACCTCTTTAAATGTCAAAGCACATGGGAAAAAAATAACAAAGAAATATCAAAACTTGTGAATTTAGAGATATGCTACTGAAAATAATTTGTTTTGGTTTCATAATTAAACTGAATTAATTGACACTCATGAATTCTACAAAATGCTATAGGATATAGTGGTAACTTGCAGTTTAGTTAAGTTTGCACTGGGATGCAGTACACTATCATCAGTGGCATTGGTACTGTGTATTAGTATTATCACCATATCACAACTCTGAGAACACTATGAGAAGTCCAAGACTCTCAACAATGTACCACCTGTACCACCTGTCATAATATGACTGTGGAACTCAGAATATCCTAGATTTCCCAAATTTAGACAGCTTCCTAACTTTTAAAACATTCTTTCTGCACATAATTTTCTGTGCATCATCCCGATAGATCATCAAGTCTTTTGATGCAACAGCAGTGACAAAGTTTGCATGTGTGACAACTTCCACCTTCCAGAATTCCTTCCATATGCAAACTTTAGTACTTAAATTAAACTGGTTCAAAACAGACACTTTTAGAAAACCATATAACATAATGCTGCTATGAACTGCATCATACAAGTGGATGCTACTGAACATCCACAGTACTTCCAAAAACAATGCAACAGTCCAAAATAATAGAAAAGACAACTTGCTAAGTCACCACCCAGTGATGAGACACAGCCATTCTAAAGATATTACTGAAAACAATTCTCCAAACAAGAACATTGAACTTTTTCTTTTTAAAAGAAAGGTTATTTCCTAATAGAAACCACAGTCAGGGGCTTTCCAGGTAACTTGGTCTCACTGTTATAACTATTACCTTCTCTGCAAAGTTTCAGAGGGTGAATATGACTTTTTTCTTTTTTTCATGTAACTCGGAGTAGGCATTTTCACTGAAAAATGCTGAAAATAAAAATGTTCACTTGTACCTAACTACAAGAATTATTTTGGTTTGTTCTTAAGGTTTGATACAAGAGGGAAGAGAAATACAGCAGGTTCTTGAGTGGTGATATTCCTGAGTCTGTCCATCATGGACCAGTTTTCTAGGATGCACAACACACACAAACAGCACAACTTACTACCCCGAGACTGAAGTTCCAGAAAAGTTTGCTTTACTACATGCAGCTGCAACAACCGGGTGCACAGCAGCCACAGTCAGAAGGGCTGGAAGCCTGCTACAGCCAGCTGGCACTCCTCACCTCTCTAACTTTACTTTCAATGTTTGCAGCTTTCACCAAGTTGACATCTCTAGTCCAAAAAATAATTTGTTCAAGTGAGGGTCCCGCCTGGAGCTGACCTTTTTTTTTTTTTTTTAAACTTCCAAACAGGGAGAACAAACAAACTGGAAGATAAAAGATAAAAGAGAAGATTTTTGAAAATGGCACCTAAGAAAGTTTATTTGCATAAAATAAATCCTTCAAGTGATCTTTCTACATTCTGAAAACCCACCTGATTTTGCCTTAGCAAACAGTTTGCACATGCTCTTATGGTTTAAGTTTTAAAAACTACATCCCTGAAACACTTCATCAACATTCAGCATGCAGCTGCTACAACTGTTTTTGTCCAGGCTGGACACAACAGTGTCACCTGAACTCAAATTCTACCTCTCCTGTGGTCTTCATAGTTTCCTACTACAGCAATAAACTGGAGGCAAAAATTTGTCCTGGATAAATCATAAAAACAAACAAAACTGGAGGGCAAGAGAAGAAAACCATATAGTGAGAACTGGCAAGCAGTAAAACACACAGAATATCAAAAACAGATGAAGATTAGAAGAATGAAAACTAGTCAAGCAGAGAAGATAAAACAGTGATAGAGTGACAGAGTGACCATGAAAATAAAAAAAGACAGTGAACAACCTAACCTGAGGAAAAACTGTGTATAAGGAGAAAGTAAGAGGCCACATACTCAATTACAAGTTCCATGCAGAGCCAAACATGAACAAAGGAAGCAGAAAATGAGCAGAACTGAAAGCAAATGCAAAGTATGTCTGGAAAGGAGCAAACATGGAAAATAATAATGGCCAATTATTAGAAAAATAGGAAACAGGGAATGGCTAGATAAGGAGTTTGAAATTATCAAGTAGAAAAAAATGGAACTGCAATAAAAACGTGGAATGACATCAGGAAATAAATAATGTGTTTAGGGCACACAGACAAATTCAACAAAAACACTGAACACAACTAAGTTAGAGGATTAGAAGGACAGACATGAATGTTAGACCAGGTTGACGTGGACGGTGTGGAATGTGTTATAACAAGGCATTTTCTTTCCTGTCTGAAACATAGCCAATATTTTTGGAGTCTCACCCATGTGTCTTGCCATCAATACTACCTCCCCAAATGAAGCCAAATGATACAGAATCCAGCAGTCAGTTACAGCTGCATTGTCTTGCTCTTCTCACCTGAAACATCTTCCTGTGAGAATTTTCTGGCCATCAGGACTTATTTAACTTACACACGGTCAAGCCTGCAAGCAGCACAAAATTAATGTTACCTATTAAAACTATTTTTTCCAAGTGACTCCTTACTGCAATCATTCCATCGAATGGTGTACATTTAATTTAGAATATCTAATGTTGCCAGAAACACATCTCAGAGAACAAATGTATATTTTTATATAAAAGATTTTACTCATGTCTATTACAACTGGGAGTTTTCAGCATTTTCACAACTTAAACCTTGTATGTCGCAATATCTGGATGCTTAAATCAACACTCCAGTTTTTATGAAATTATGTTTAAGCAATACACGACAGCAAAGAAATGCACAGATTAGTTCTATACGTAGACCATTGGTACAGTCTTTCCAGAAACATGGATAATTAGTCTGGTTTGCATTCATGGTTCATCTGTTAGGGGAAAGACAGGCACTGATGCTATAGCAAAACTCTTAAGATTTCCAGTTTCACTAAGCCAACACCTCCCCTGTAAAAGAACGGGGATCTGTACAGAAAGGCAGACTGGGGGGTGGTGCGTGTTTTCCTTTCAAGAGTACCCAAACATCAGCTGTCTCCTTTTGATGTTTCCGACACGTAAAGGCCCAATAGGAGATCAACTATCAAAACAGCAACTTTCTCTCCACCAAGTTTTTCAAAAGGATGCCCCTGTGATATTTCTCATACCTACTGCTCATAGTTCAATGGACTACAATTCAGTCCTTCACATGACCGTAACTCAGCACAACTCATCCTGTAACTACTGAAACCTAATTTGTGGGAGGTGTATTGCTCTGCATTCTAGCAATGCCAACGATACCCATTCTCAATCCGTAACTGAAGCTACGATCGCCTGTAAAAATAATTTATTAGATATTTGCACTTGTTCTGTAAGAGCACCTTTACTCTCCCCCAGATACACAACCATAAGTCGTTGGTGGTGTTTTCTATCTCAACGAATTTTTCTTAAATGACTGAATTGTCTTTCACTGAGATTTACAAACAGCTCAGTCTGATATTTCTGAAGTGCAACTTCCTACCATAAATGGTCATGTAAAGAGCAGAGTAAGCACTATGGGCAGGATAACCCTAAAAAGATATCCCCTTTAGCCAGTCACTTAATTGAACAGAACCCAGAGTCCATGCAAATTACCAGAATTTCTGTTAAACCTTGGCCCAAAATGAGTATGCAAAACTGAAAGTACAGTATGTACATTCTATTACAATTATATCAAATTTCCAAAAATAACAAACAGCAATTTCAGGTTTAATTCATAACTAATGTTATAATGCCAGAGGATGGTGCTATTTGCACATCATTCTGATAATTCAGAAACATCATATCCTTTACATGTTGACATTATTTATTCAAGTACATTCCTGCTGATTGTATTGATGGAGTGCAAGGCATTTTACAAAAATAAAGTTTTCCTGATCCACAACTTTTATTTATGCACTAAAACTACTTCAGTATGAAATAGAAGTTTAAGAACAGTGAACATGAAAAACATAGAAACAATCTGACAGTATTTAAAGAGTAAAATTGTCTTACACTTGTTCAAATTTTCCAAAACCATTCTGCAAATTTTCTCCAGAAATGTAATGACATAGTCTTTTAAAGCTGTACAAGAAAATGTATTTACTAGCCCTACACAACTGTTTAAGCTGTAAATATTTCTATCATTTGAAGTTCCAGAAAAATGCAAAAATTTTGTGTGGTGAGAACTTCTAGGCAGGACTAGCTAAAGCCTTACTTAAATTTAGGTTCTCTGAATTCTCAACCCTCTCACTCTGCTGGTGACATTACAATTACACCAGACTCTCCATGACTTCGGGAATGGCAATGCAGACAGCATAAGGCAATGCCACAGCACAAGGCATGTTTCAGAGAGGAAGACTGGTGGCTTCAGAAGGCCAAAAGCCTAATCACATATCAAAAATTGTTCAGTTACTGAAAAAAGCAGTTCAGGGGCTTATGTAAGATGTGATTTTAAAGAAGCAAGTGTTCAACAGGTTGAGTATAGGTTAAAAGAAAAAAAAAATCAAGGTACAGCAGTACAGCAATTACTCATAATACTGGGTACATACAAACACCCATCCCTTACTGTAAATTGAAATACAAATGCATTTAATAAAAAAAAAATAGGAGTTGTTCATGAGTACAAGGGAGAAACTCACTGACTGACAATGACTTTTGCATTTCTGCTTGCAAGGTTATGGTAATCAAACAGCAAATCCTCAGAGATGTCCCCTTTCAGTTTGTGGGGGTTTTTCCCTTAAAAAGACAAAAGAATAGACATATTCTACTTACATATTTTACAAAAAGTCAGCCAAATACTCCCATTTTGAAAGCTTTACCTATAATGAAGATAAAAGAAGAAATAGTATTTACTAGAATTTCATTAAAGGTAAAGAGAGTAGGCGAGGAGGCATAGGATTGCCAGCAGAAATAGAACTGAAGAGATGGAAGTACCTTATGTGGAACAGTTTGTATTTCAAGGGGTTTTGCTTTTGTTTGATGAAACTGACTTCTTGATTGTCCTTGCCATGCCCACCACCTCCTACCCAACACAGATGGAGACATCTTCCCAAGCCAGTAGTTAGGGTACTTCTCAGGGATGTGGCAAAACTAAGTACAAAGTCTTTACTGTAACAGACAAACTGTGGGTGATATGGGTACCACCCACAGCACAGTAAATGTTCAGACTCCTGATGTTTTGGGGGGCTTTCTTCTTCTATTTAAGCAAGAGATAACCCCCCCACTAAAAAGCATTTCATTGTAACTACTAACCAGCTTTGGGTGTGAGCCTCAGTTTAAAACCATATTTGCATTCAGTATTTGTTCATATACAGAACTCAAAGCAAACCTAAGTTGCATTTTTGCCACAAATACTTAAATGCCTCTTGAATTCCACCGTCCATAGGCGTAGTGGAGATCTGAACTCAAGAAGAATTGCTTCAGGGCATTGTGCTGCTTTCACTAAGAAAGAAAACTGCTACAGAGGAAAGATATACTAAGGAATGAAGATGAATGAAGTACCAGAAATTTTCTTCTGAAACACAAACAATATTCTAAATAGTCATAATATAAAAAATGTAGTAAAGAGTATTATGGTTCTCTATATTGAAAACTACAATTAGATAGAAAAACAAGAAAAAAAATCACTGCCAACAAAAAATATCTCTCCAATACAGTGATAGCAAATGTGTTATTTTAAATTCCAAAATAAAAATCATTAAAAGCCATTACTTTGACCAAATAAATTAGTCACAGTCATTTTCCAAACTCCCAAAAGACAATGTTTACTGTTTGGATTTCTTGATCAGGAGTAATTTTAGTAAGCTGAGGAAATGACAAGGAAAAAGCTGACAGTATTAACCAGAATCGAAGTAATGATGCTGGAAGGCAGGCTCCAGTGAAGAGAAAGCCAGTAAAACACAAGACTGACATTCTAACAAACTTGCCTTCAGAAACAGCTGTGTTCTATGCAAGGCCGCTAGCTCAGTGAACCCAAGAATAAGAAGTGAAATAGGAGCTAAGATGTTACACCTAATACTTGCTCTCACTTTTTAAAGCAATCCAGCAGAACAGGGCCTGCCCATATGTCCCCAAGAAAACAGGAATTTTCATTTTCAATGAATGGAATTTTCATTTTCAATGGGAATTTACAAAAGGTAAATATCTAACTACTGCAAATAGCTCACATTAACCAGTAATACACATGAATGATGGAAAAGGTACCTCTGATAGGTGACAGGTACCAGCACAGAAGTCCCAGACCTAGGAGCTGACAGGCTCCTAATTACCAGAGATGTAATCAAATATGATAGAGTAGGAGAGATGGTATTTAGAGTTTTACAAAACAGAATGGCTAAAACGTACTGTAACTTGAAAATCCTACCGCTTTTGCTATTGCAACTATCTCTTATACAAAATCTCTTATTCCAACTAATCTATTAATATCCAAAACTTAGGCAGCTACTGAAAATGTATACCTTGTAAAAAGTTAAATAATATATTAACTGAGTTTATTTTTAAAAATTGAATCTTTAGCAGTTAAATGCATACATCTAAAAGCCACCTGAACAATTACTCTGAAGCTAAAAATTATAAGTGTTCAAATTTATACAACTCAGAAACCGTAAATATTAAAAAACAACAAATCAGACACAAAAGGAATTAAAATACATTGATCTTTGCACATGCAAATTAGGTCAAGTTAAACACTTCACACAATCTGTTCAAAGGAAACATTCTGAGTGAACATACACCCATTAACAGTGCTTCTTGTACTAGGATTAGATGTAAAATAATGAAGCAAAAACACTTAAGACAACAAAGAAAATAATTTACAAGGTGCTGTTTCTCCTTTGCATTTTTTCTCTAAATAAGACTAATATCGATCAAACTACTCTTCCCCACCTTAACTGTTCCAATATTTCCGATTAAGGGATGATGTGTCATGCTATTGGTTCAATTTTGCATTACTCAACATCAACATATTAAGTGGGGGGGTTAAAAAGAATAACTGCAGGATCGCAATTCTTCCCGAGAAATTTCAGAAAAGCAAAGTAAAGTTTAACACTTTTTCTTAGACTCAGCCTAAAATATTTTTAATATTAGATTTACAAATTATTTCTATGTAGATGGGACAGTTTAAGTACTCTAGAGGCATTCAATTTTAAAAAACATAATACCAGGAGAAATCACTTAAGATTTCCTCCTTCCAACTTAATTTTATTTTCAGTGTTCTTACATCATGAAACCAAAAGTTGTAGGTGCACCATCAATATGCTCACAACCTACAATTCACTACTAGAGATTACATTTCACAATGCGCTATTATTTAGCAGAATGCTTTCCCTATTTTTTATTAGATACCACTTTAAACATCCCTATTTTATTAGATACCACTTTAAACATCTTCCCCTCTCAATACTATCTGCCACTCATGGTGGAACATCAAAAGAGAGACAAAGAGAAATGAGGCTTCAAGTCCAGTCATGCTCATCTTGGTAATTTGTCCATAACATAATGGGGTGAAGTTGTGCTATCCCACACGTGACTGCTCACAACTGGAAGAGACCTTGACTGTTCATAATGACACTGTGAACCAATATTTTATTCTATCTTACAGCTTTTCTGATATAACTAGCTACACCACTAGTATCTCTTGCTGGTAGACTTTGCAGATATTCCTGTGCTGTAAAGGACACTTTTTTTTTTTTTTTTGCATGTACCTCCGAAACTCGAGCAGCTCCGGCCTTTTGGAAAGAAAGAAAGAAAAGAGTGCAAACTGAATTTTGTCCTCAGCACTACACAGATGAAAGCTCAATTATCACACACACAAACCTACACAGCAGCTAACTTTAACAAAAGACAAGAAATAACCAAATACATATACAGGAGAGGATGACCACATTCTCAAAGCCTGAGATCAAAACTCTCAGATTAAGAAGATTGATACTACTAAGTCATACTTTACTGTCACGTAATTTTCTTCTAGTTAATTTTTGTGAAATTCTCTGTATGTCTTCACTGTAAGATCAACAGGCTTCATTCAACATCTACTTGTGCTGCTTCCTTTAATTCTTATGGAAAGCACCCTACTGATTTCCTAAATAAACAGAGTTAGTTTGCCACACTGTCATCTTGTCCTGTTCATAAACAGAGTACATTTAAGGAAAGGCAGAAATGACAAGGAAGCAATGGCTAATAAAAATGAAAAGAAAAAAAAATCTTTCAGCATTCTTTCTTATTTAAATATCTTACTGGTAATCCAAAGAATATTTGAATGCTAGGTGTGAAACTGCTAAAGATCTCCGAATCTAACTTGCAAAACAAACTTAAGCTGCATCAATGCAGAAGGCTGATCAAAGGCACCTAATTTATCTGCAGTCCAGAACCTCCACAGCATCAAAACCAACATATTAGCAGAAAAAATATATATCTAACACAGAAAAGTTCACACACCTATTACTACCAATTTAGAGACTAACCTTAAGTTATCTGAAAAGCCACAAAGTTCTCCTGGACCACTGCTGTGCAGTTTGTACAAACACCTAGATACAACAGATAACATATCAGAAACACGTTTCCCTAAGGAATATATTATGGATGCTACCAGAAACAAGGAACATTGCTAAGGATTTAGAGAATCCACCATTAATTTGGTGATTTGACAGTAGGCCTTTGAGTGGCTAACTGATACAAAATCCTAGAATTAAGCTTCAACTGTATTTATCAAGGAAACGACCTTATTGAACATAGTAAAGTACAGCCTGCAGTTTTAGACAAGCTTTGGAAGACTTATTAGATGCAGATCAACACCAGAAAAATTTCACTTGAGAGCCTGAAGCAGTGCATTTCACTCTGTCATGACTTTAAGAAGGGAACTCGCATGGACTCAAGTTCATTGCTTCATGTGTTTGTCTACACATTTACAGTAGCACCTGTAAGTACACAGATAGATCTACAATCTTGCAATAGTTTGTTTGCATACATGTTATCATAAAAATAGCATCAAAAGCATAAAAATTAAAGCACACTTCTGCCTTGAAAAGTGTTTAAGATCTTTGGGTAGCACTTTTTTCCCCTTTTTTTTTTCCAACTCAAGCACAGTTACTCTATCTTCCCTAGTGGACAAGCAAAGTTAGTCATTTTCCTGTTTATGTGGGTCAGCAATAAGGAAGAGGAAAACATTAAAAATAGGAAAATGTGATTCTAAAACCACAAAAAGTTGCAGCAGGGACTCCAACAAGGAGTACCCAAAATAACTTCAACTCATATTTTGGAATTAATTAGATACAAAATTTCCACTAAGGGTGAGCTTCTATAGGCAGTAAAAAACATACAAAAATAACCGAAGCAACAACCAGTCAAAGCTCTTGCGTGTCTTTGACAATACGGCATTACAACTTCTGCAGACACAAGTATTTTCCACAATAAAGTCAGCGAGTTTTCCAAGCTTTTGGCATCTTAAGCATTAATTTCTGACAGTGGACTCATGAGTTTTAATTTTAATGACCATTTCAATCATGAGTATAACAGAAGGGAGGAAAATGGTACTTCATATATTTGTAAGTGTTCTTGCTGAAGACTGAAAGACTGAAAGGCTGCGAGCACAGAAGGTGAGATGATGAAAAATGGGTCATGTCTTGTCACCCAAGAAGAAAAGGAGTAGTGAATAGTTTTGTGTTTAAAGCCTGGATTTTTACACCAACCTGGCTTTTACTTTTTAACTTATTTTCTGAATATTCCCAGTTTCCTGTTAGCACTCAAGCTCCTTTTTACCAGTAGGTAATGTATTTTAGTCTGCTTCTTTTGCTCCCACTATTTTGGATTGGATATGTCACTTCTAATGTTTAGATGTCTTATTAGTTTCTAGAGTTGAAATGCACTAGTTTTCAACTGCGAAACACTACCATGTTAGCATTCCCAACAGCATTCCCTTGCTTTGAGTAGTCTTCTGGTACAACTTGAAGTACAACTTCAGGTAGGATTTGCAATCTTTAAATTGATACACAATAGCACTACAGCAGCAGTGATTCATTCATCCTTAAAACAGGATTTTAAAAAAATCTGACTCCAATCATACATTGCCCACAATCCAGCAATCCCATCTGAGAATTTAGTAAATTCTTCACTTTACCTTCTAAAGACACTGAGAAAACCACGTGATAGTTGATCTTTACCATGACCTAAATGGACTGAGAGAGAACACTGTAAGAACAAGTGGAGCTACGGTTTCCCTAGGATCTCTGGTTCTTCTGGAATCCCAAAGTTCTAAAAAGGACACAATCATTTTTAGTTTCATCCAAGCTCCCTTAGCTTCCAAGTACAACACCCAATTTTCATAGACAATACAGTCAACTATGGAAATGACTTTGTATTGGTTTACACTTCATCCTAACAAATGTAAACCATGCTAGTGTTAGAGGACTATGAAGGAAAACTCAGAAAAAGCCTGGAGTGTCACTTTTTCCAGTGTAGGTGTACAGTATGTATGAGGAGAATCTCAAAAATGTATTTCAAAGGATTAAAAAAGCTTTTCATTGCTGGTGACACATTTTTCCCTGAAATAAGCCACTTCCTTTCTAAAACCCACACAGTCAAGATGCAGTAACTTTGCAAAGTCTGTGTATATATTTTTCTTACCCAAAACACGGAAGTTTTAAATTCTCATTTACTTTCCATGATTTAAGATATATCATGTCAGATCTCAAACATTTCCATTAAGAAAAGAACACATTTTCTTTGTCACAGACGGAATGTGTAACATATCTGAGTATAATTATGTACAATAGGTTCTCATCCCTATAGCAGGCACTTGAGAACTGTAATGTTACAGAAAAGTTACCACATTCAACTGAAGTTGGGAATAAAAATTTCTTCTCAGCTACCAATGTATAAATAATGGATTTTTAAATGACCAAAATCAAAGCATCAGAGCCTAATATGATAAATGGCAGTAAAACCTGAGGAAATCTAAAGCTAATGAAAAAATATTGTACATCACCATTAAACTTCAGAAAGTTTGCTCTTCTTTGGAATTCTCCCTATAAATAAAATCCAAAAGTATCAGTTTGTCTGGTTTTTGGTCACTGAAGGTTCCCAACTTCATTTGTCCATTAACCACAACCAGAAGTGATAAATGATATTTGTTAAAGCCCAATAATCTGCATTCTGACACTTTGCACTAAGTAACCACTATCACAATGACCAACAGCAACATAAAAAGACAGAAAACAAGGGTATTTGTCCATGGGAAGAGAAACATGTATCATTCTGAACCAACACCAAAGCTTGCTGCATTCAACGGAGCAAAAAGAAAGAGCTAATTACATCAAGTCACATTGTGGTGATGTTTGTGTGATTTTTTTCGTTTTTAAATGCTACCAATGTAAAGCAAAAATAAAGGAAGATACTTATGCAGGAGAGGCAAAAAAAAATTTTCCAGAAAATGAAAAGACACATTAACAAAATGCAAGGTAAGCACATGGCAATTTTATTTGTTCTTTTCTTGAAACTGCCCACACTGTATTACCAGCTATGTCAAAATCCTGAATAAACGCAGAATTAATAAAAAGCATAAACTAAAGGTACATGTCAGTGAAGGAATACCTGTTTCTCTATTAATATTTTTAACTGCTTCTCTGTAAGAAAAAGAAAGTAGTAAAGCTCAATACCTACAAACCTAGACTTAAATGTGAGACTTAAATGTGAGACTTAAATGTGCTCTATTCCTAATTATCTGCCATGTCATGAGTAAGGCTTTTCAGCTTCCTGTGCCTTGCTTTCAACCTTGACTCTCTACTGTGAATTTTGTTTCTTATTAAATATTTATAAGAACAGACCTGTTCTTGGTGGTATTCTTGAGAAATTACCATAAAACAAAATAGCCAGTGCCACCACAAAGACAGCTCAACTCTAGATTCCTTGCTGCCCCAACAACAACCAAAC
Source organism: Passer montanus (assembly GCF_014805655.1). NCBI lineage: Eukaryota > Metazoa > Chordata > Aves > Passeriformes > Passeridae > Passer > Passer montanus. Next base: position 22,705,810 of record NW_024366591.1, on the reverse strand, counting down.
CAAACAGACTCAGTTTGCATCGCTTTTTATTTCCTGCAAGGACTGCACATTTACAGACATCTGACCTCTTTCTTGCTTAAGCATCACTAAAATCAAAAATCTTAATGTCATAAAGTGGTTAACAATTCCGTTAATGGTGCCTAAAATGGAATAGAACCTTACTCAATCACCAGTATCTGTTTGTTCTGCAACACTAATACAAGCAAAAAGAAAAGAAAATGTAGTTTAGCTAGGAAAAAAACCATGCAGAAATTAAACGAAAATGCAAATGTTTTTCACTGAGGGTACCATTTTCACATAAATATTTTTTAGAAATTTGGATTTTAAGAAAGATTTCTCAGAGAACCCATAAATACCAGCTACACTTCCTGAAACAAAAATCTTTGCTTGTCTTGACTATAGTGAGAACAACTTATTACAGACTGTGTTTCAAATTGCAATCTCTGAATATCACCAATACCAGAACAAAGGGCACCTAAGAAATGCTACACATGTCAAGAACATATGCTACCAGTTAAAAAAGAGAAATCTGTATTAAGCTTTCATTCTTTCATGTCATGGATAAACAGGACTCAAAATATCAAAACAATACCCATCTTCATCCACTATTCCTTCCACACATTGACAAAATTCCTGAGTTGGAAGGGAGCCACAAGGAGCAAGTCCAGCTCCTGCACCTGCAGAGCACCAACCCCAAGAGTCACACCATGGGCCCAAGAGCATCATCCAAACACCTCCTGAACTCTGTTAGGCTGGTGCTGTGAACACTTCCCTGGGGAGCCCATTCCAATGCCCAACGACCTTCGAGGTGAAAAAACCTTTTTCTTGTATCCAACTTAAACCTCCCTTGACACAACTTCAGGCCATTCGCTCAGGGCCTGTCACTGGTCACCACAGAGATCACTGTCTGCCCCTCTTCTTCCCCTCATGAGGAAGCTGGAGAATGGAATGAGGGCTTCCCTCAGTCTCCTCCAGGCTGAAGAGACCAAGTGACCTCAGCTGCTCCTCATACAGCTGCTCCTCCTGGCCCTCCACCATCCCCATGGCCCTCCTTTGCATGCTCTCTAGTAGTTTAATGTTGTTATGTTGTGGCACCCAGAACTGCCCCCAGCACTGGAGGTGAGCCCACCCCAGCTCAGAGCAGAGGGGACAATCCCCTCCCTTGCCCAGCTGGCCATGCTGTGCCTGATGCCCTGAGGACAGGCTTGGCTCTCCTGGCTGCCAGGGCACTGCTGACTCCTGTTCAACTTGCCACTGACCAGGACCCCCAGGTCCCTTTCTGCAGTGCTGCTCTCCAGCCTCTCACTCCCCAGTCTGTCTGTATATCCAGGGTTGTCTCATCCCAGGTGTAGAATCTGACACTTGCCCTTGTTGCCCGGCACTTGGTTGGTGACTGCCCAACTCTTCAATTTATTGAGGTTTCTCTATAGGGCCTCTCAGCCCTCAAGGGAGTCCACAGCTCTTCCCAGTTTTCCATCATCTGTGAACTTCCAGATTATCCCTTCCAGTCCTGTGTCCACGTCATTTACGAAGATGCTGAAGAGCACAGGGCCAAGGATTGAGCCTCACTAGAGATGTCTGAGGTCACCTCACTCACTATAAACCTTTGTGCCTGATCCATGAGCCAGCTGCTCACCCATCTCACGATGTATTTATCCAGCTGCATGCTGGACATTTTGTCCACAAGGATCCTGTGACAGTATCTAAAGCTTTACTGAAATCCAAAAAGATTACATCAACTGATTCCCTTGGCCAACTAGGCGTGTTACCTTGTAATAAAACAAAATCAGACAGGACTTTCATGAAGCCATACTGGCTGTGACCACTGACTGTGCTGTATTTAAGATGTTTTTCAATACCTCCCAGAAAAATCTTTTCCATAACTTTATCAGACACTGAAGTGAGACTGATGGGCCTCTAGTTTCTGGGGTCTTCCTTAATGCCCATCTTGAAAATCAGGACAATGTTCACCAGCTTCCAGTCAGCTGGGACCTCACTGATGATGAGTAAATACTTCACGAGCGACTCTTCTCTAAAATCTCCATGATCTCTTTATAAAAAGAGTAAAATAATTTTCACTATGCTTTCATAAGTCTAATTCTTAAGAAGTGGTTCATAGATTCTCTTTCAAATATCATTTTAATCTCTACAGACCACAATCATTTTATAGGTGCTAGTCATACTGGTCTTATTATTACCAGAAGCTTACAGGGCAATGAGTTATTTCCTAAAGGAATCCTACCAACACTAAGCACACTTATCAACTATTTGAGCAATGAACTACTGACGTACCTCAGAAGTCACTGACAATTGTTTCTAATGGGCCATTTTTAAGCATGCAATGTAACAAATCCACAAACCAGATAAAGAACACTTCCTCAATGATACTAAAAGCTGATGAGCAGCTTCATACAGATTGTTCATCTCAAGAATCATCTAAAATCACAAATTGCAATTAGCTTTTACTTTTTGGTAATACAGAGTACTTGAATAGATCACACAAAGGAGCAACTGCTGCATAATGCAGCAATACTAAAACAGAGATCCATTCCCATTGAACAGCATTGAGACAGCAATTTGGGAAGACAAGACTGTGACTAAATAAATTTAAAAAATCACCACTGGCTTTTTGTTTTCTCACATTGTTCTCCAGTGCAGATCGGTCCAGTGAAACTTGGACTATTGTCACTTCCTATCTTCTAATTAGAAGTCTGGATGCAGTAAATTGAACATAAAATCTAAGTTTATCAGCTGTCTACATTTCAACAAAATGAAACAAAAAGAAAAGCAAGATAACCATGAAAATTCAATTCTATTAAAAAAAAAACAAAACAACAAAAAACCAAAAAAACCAAAACCAAAAGAAAAAACCAAAACAAAACCAAAACCAATCAACAACCCAAAACACAGGGAAGCATTCTCCTTCAGCACTTTAGGAAGTTTACCTTTACTAGATGAATTACAATGGGATGAAATATTTGCTTGAAATATTGATCCATAATGAAACCTAATACAAAAACATTTTAAAAACTTGAGAAGTTGAGTACTTTAGATTTGAAAAAGATGCGACTGTGTAACCCTACCTCATGTATGAACTATTGCCCTTGTAAAATGGCACTGTAATAAAGTACGTATGCTTCATAAAAAGACAAGCCATATCCTCTCTTCATACAAATATTTTGTCCAGATACTCATTTTTGCAGTAGTAGTTTGCATAAGTGCAGATTTTCAGAAATTGTTGATTACAGAAACATTTCTGAATGCACAGTAAGGAAACAGGACAAAACACAAGACTGCAAAGACTACCACCCTGCACCAATTAGTCTCTTAAAAATAACATTTTGAAATACTATTGTGCAACAGTTCTAGAAATTCAAGCAGTTTGCTGCATGTGAAATTTAAGATCTTGAGAACTGTCCAAATTTTGCCTCACTTTCTCCAAAGGAATCTTCTGTGCAAAGAATGCCCATACAAACCTGGCCAAGAACCGGACAATAGATATAAACATTACAGAACATTTAACCCTATTTCTATCAGGTAAGTTAAAAAGAAAATGTAATTAACTCAGTTCTATAATAATATGCATTTTATTTATATACATAAAGCAACATCCAGAAGTCAATTTTGTATTAAAAATAGTCAGCAGCCATTTAAAAATTATGCACAAAATAGATTTGATGTACTAAATGCGTTAGGAGTACACAGGAGTAGTACACCTATGCAGTTTAATATTAACTTTTTCTGTTTATATGCAAACACAGACAAGTATTTTGCAATGTTAATATGTGAATTCCAAAACAAGTAACACAATTAACCCATATTAGCCAAAGAGAGTAGCTGCAAAATGGAGGGGGGGAATTATATACATAAACTGAGAAAATAAGCATAAAACAGGCAGATTTAGTTTACTAGAATTCTAACATTCATTAGGCACAAACCCTTCAGTGCAAAGGCCAAACACAGCTGTTACACAAAAATGCCACATACCATATCATGCAGTATTCTAACACAATTAAACCTGTCCTTGAAACCATATACTCATTCTCAGTAAATAATTAAAGAAATAATTAAGGAAATTATTAAAAAACCTGTTTAATTTAAAAAGCAAATATAGTGACACAATACTTTTTGTTTAGAAAAACAAAACTATAAAATTGTTTAGGCATGAAAATAAATCTCTGCTGAAAATTAATTGGAATTCAAGTTAATCCACCACTTAGGTACCTTCTCCAGTGTTTAGCCTGCAGGTCTGTATTAATTCAAGGCTCACTTCAGGATTCAGGATTGCAAACTGAGGAAAAATCCCTCCCCTACTGTTTACACACTGAACAGCATATACTGCTCCATCATGACCACTAATACCAGAGTCAAATGCCAATGAAAAAGTAATTATATATGAAAATCTAGCTGCCTAACAAGATCCAAAGTTGTTTACTAAGGTAACAATTCCACAGCAAGATCCATAATAAACATACAGTGCTGATGCTCTTTGGCTTCAGTCACTTGTTCAAGCTTTAATCAGCATGAAGACTATGCCAAAACTGAGCTTCTAGTACTACACATTGTCCCCTACTACTTGTTCCAATGGTATCCACAGGACCTATATTTAGTTGTACATCCAGTTCACACTCTAAAATGATAACAAATGCTATGGAGTTTTATGCAAATAAGGGCAGCCAGAGGAATGAGAAAACAGACCAGAACCAAAAGAGAAGTCAGACAGAGAAAAGATTTAGATGGGAAAGCAAAGCTATTCAACTTTAAAAGACCCACATGTATTAGAAATCTCTGCTGACATTAATGAAGTCTTCTGGAGTATCTGAAACACAGGAAAGCAAACCCACCTGCAAATACAACAGGCATGACAATGCCAAACTTTGCACTCATATTTTATGTCGAAAAATCAGAATTTCTCTACTAGAAAAATACACACAATTTTGGGAAAAGTTGAGTTTTAATTACAAACTCTGCTAACAGCACCCTTTGGTCAGTAGGAAAAACAGACTTGGATTTTTAAGCAGGGAGAAGTTAAAGCTTGGATTAACTGCAGAGAAAGAGATCACTGAAAAGCATTTCTTATTTTTAACACAGTAGAATTTGCTATTATGACTAATCAATAAAACAAACAGTAGAACGATCAGTATCCACCAGACTTCCATAGAAAGTCTTCTCAGGAATTCAATTATGCTCCCGCTAATGAACTTGTCAGATCATAGTATATACACTGGATTATATTATTTAATTCTTTAAAGGAACTCCAAATGGGTTAGGATCAATTAACACATCAACTGGAACATAAACACTGCAGCACTGTCATTATATAAAACTTTTATTAGGGTAAGAAACATTAATTTCATTCACAAGGTCAAAAAATCACACTGCTCTTAGTCCTAAGTGACAGATGCATCAACTAGACAAACAGATGTATAGACAAGCAAAATATACAGACCATTAAATTTGTACCTGAGAACTGGAACATGTTTTGTTTTGTTTTATTTTATTTAGAAACAAGTCGTAGTGCAATCTGAAGTCAGGAATAAACCTAAAGGTTTTGTATTTTTTTTGATCTAACATGCTCAAAAAAATTGGATTAAAACTAGATGAAAGTCATATCTGCTGTTTCATACTAGCTGCCAAGTTTAGCTTTAGTTTACAAACACACATTTTTCTAGTTGCAGCAGTATCTCTACTGAACTTATTGCTGTTCTGAATCTAAAATACTGGCAATGACACTGGGAATATATGAGAGGTCATAATGTGTACTAAAAGGAAAGTTAAAACATACATGCAGCTACTAATTTGAATAATGGGGCACCATAATAAGTCCAGAATGTTCTGATTTGGATCTTTCATCTAAGGATTCAAAGTAACTGCAATGTGTACAAACAGAGGAAGAGAATGCACTTCCATTTTTGAAGGAAGTTTTCATCAAAAAAGACAAGAGGCAGACACAAACAGCACTTAGGCTTTGCCTTATTTTTTTTTCAGTGAGCAAAGACTTTCATGCTACAGTTGAAAGTACTGAAACTTCAGCACTTCTCCAAAAGGCTTGAGGATAAACAATAGAATCCTAGGGAAACTCCTTATGAAATACATGCAGCATGTACATACCTATAAAATTGCTGGTTTAAAATGCTGGATATCACATTCTGATAGCTAACTGGAGTCGCAGGGTACAACAACAATTTGTTTGCTCCCCTACAAATTTGGTCCTATCAAAAACTACACATGTACTACCACAACCAGAACTGTCAAAACCTGAGGTCTTTGAGGCTTTTAAAAACTAAAGGCATTTCTGTTGTAATAGTGTGATCAGTATCAAGATAGAATAATGACATTGACTGGAAACATCCATTATAAGACTGATAGTTTAATAACATACCTTTATCAGAAAATCTAACCTTAAGAACATTTCATAAAACAGTTGTGATATAAACTGACGTTCCTGCTCCCCAAACTATACACCATATAGCAAAAGTAAATTACTTTACAAAATAATAATTCACCGTTTGTCCCAATGAACTGCATCTTCAACACCTAAAGCGATATTTCAAGAAGTCTAATGGTGTTTACAGAATTTTGCACATGCAATATCTGTAGAGTTCAAGACTTTCCAAAAGTTAAAAATGTTAACCTGTCAGTGAAAATTATGCAAAAATTAGGATATTCAGTGCAGCACTTTAAAAGTTCACATACAAATTTCTACCTATCAGCAAGAATTGTAATATGTCAATTTAAAAAATAATAATAAAAAAATCAGTTCTGGATCATAAATAGGTCCTATATTGATTTTTTTAAATACAATTCAATATCAACACTGATGCCTTTTTTGTTTTTTCCTCACTACTGTCTTGTAAAAGCTTTTCTTTGGTTAGCTTTCACAATATCATCAGGAGATGCTGATTTGAAATCAAATGGTGTTATGGCTATTGTAGGAACAGTTTCCTTGGGTTTTACATCTTGTACTTGTCTACTGTATAGGAATGTTTTGTGTATCCCAACTGTGCACCGCTTATACCCTTTGGGAGGATAACGGAGGCACAAGGTTAAAGCAAAAGCTGAAGGTCTTGCACGCAGAGCCTTTATCCATGAAAGGGACAAATCCTGCCTCTTAAGACCATGCCCTTTTTTGGGTTTTCTGTTAGTTTTGGCAAAACCAGAGCATTTTCCTTGCTTTTCTTTCACAAGTTTCGTTTCGGGACTAAAGATATTTGACTGTCCTACCACACTTTTCTCTGTAGATACATCTGCATTTTTTACAAGGACACTTAAATCAATGTTGGTTCCTTGGGAGGGCTTCAATTCAATTACATTGTGCATGGGCAAGTCCATCCCTTGCTGAGTTTTATCTATTTCAATAGTCTCTGCTATTAAATCTGAGAGTGATAAATTCTCAATCTCCTTTACTGGACAAACTTCAGAAAGGGCCAGAGAAGACAAAGATCCTGTTAGCTCTGGCATCCCACCTGAAGTTTGGGGTTGATTTACTAGCTGTGATAATGATGAGGATCCCAACTTCCTATCAGTGAGATTTGCTGTTGACTGGGTGTAAAGATCAGCCAAAGAGTAACAGTGGCTAGCACTGCTTTCCTGGTGCTCCTGAAGCAAGTCAGCCAATGATGTATTTCCAGATCTTAATACTGGCAAAGCAGCCATGTCTGAAGAGAGGCTTTCTTGCTTTCTACTTTGTGCAAGTGAAGATAAACTTTCAAGAAGTTCATTCTTTTTATTTATAGTATGACTGACTTCATTATCAACAACAGAGTTTCCTAAAGCACTTGCTAAACATGAAGGACTATAAAAATGTGCATTACTATTACAATCAGGACTCAAAGAATCACAAACCACATCCTGCATCAGCAAGGATTTCAAGTCCTGCGTTTCCTTGCACTTCAGTAGGTTACTTCCTATGCTAGAGTAAACATCTTGACTGTCAGGAACCAAACTTACTGCATTAGCACTTTGTGGTAGTTGCGTCTCTGCTTGTTTATTCAGAGGTGCACAAAATGATCCTTTGCACAAATCATCACTGAATGCAGATGACAGAGCACATGAAGAGGATTTCAATCCTTTCCTTTCACATGAAGGTATACTGGATTTTTCAAAATTTGTAGTTAAAGAATAGAGAGCTGAATCACTTTTGGCTGTCAAGTTTCCAAAACCAGGTTTGTTGGTGTTGTCAGCAAAACTGTCTACTGCACAAGAGAAACTGTCTGTATCAACACACATTTCTGGACAACAACATAAGTCTCCTTACCTTACAATAGCCAATGATTTTCAGATGGAAGTCCAGTCACAATGAAATATCCCATTTTTTAAAAGTTGACAGCAGCAACCAAAAAAAAATAAATCAAGAAACATGAAAAGGCATTTAATTACTAAGTGTCATCCACAGGTAAGGAATGTTCTACATGTACATCACAGGTATCTACTGAAATACATAAAGAACTTTAAGAATCAGCAGAGAATGTCAATAAAGACTACAGACATTTAAGTACAAATCAGAATAAGAAAGCTACTGTATAGACACTGCCCAAAAAGGGAAATACTAGGGATGGGTGATGTCAGTTTACCAAATAAATAACAGAAGCACTAAAAATTTAAAGATGCTTTCCAAATTTAAAGACATGCATTAATTCCGTTAAGTCATATATTATAAATGAGAAATCTATTATGAACTGCAGATGGTCACAGCTTGAATTTAAACTGACTCTGAGGTGTTATTTTGACTTCTAGCTCAAGAAAAGCTCTTTCTTTGAAATGTTTTAGAACACACATATAGCAAGTCAGTCATCTTTCATTTTCCAAGAAATGACTATTGCATTGATAAGTGTCTTCACAGTTTGTAAAGCCCAAATTAAACTGTAGATAGAAATGAATCACCTTGAATGTAAGCAATTAAATCTAAGTATACCTTTTGTAGTCTTTGCTAAAATCACAGCATCCTTATTCTTGGTCTTCACATTTTGCTTACAGCCTTGTGAAAGCACAAGATCCAAAGCCTTTTGTACATCGAATTTAGTATCCAGTGCTGCTTGCACCATTGTTTGCTCCGGTATGGACTCCGCCAAAACTTCTCTCATTTGATCAAGGCATGAATTAAGACGAGCTGAAAGAAACACATCACTGTTATAAGCTGCCCAAAAATACATCTTCAATGGCCTAACCCCTAGCACCACACCTCTGATTAGCAAACAGAAGGGAAAAATATTACACTAAGGGTTAAAACCTTTAGAAAATAATTTCAATCTCATCTACTGCCCTGATAAACTTTGTTCCCACACCCTGCAGAATATTTGACCTACTTCAGATATTGCAATAAAGAACATATTGCTATTAATCTAGAAAGTCTCAGTACTGAAATATGTTGATGTGTAAAATAACTATCTTCACTGCAGAGAAGAAATACAAATAATCACCTTGAAATTATCCAAAGCAATAGAGTAAGTAAACGTAGAATCCCATTGAACAGCACATTTTAAGTGTTTACAGATGATACAATTAACACCCAAAGTAAAACAATATTTCCAGGGTCCTCAGGCCTTAACAACTCAAAACCTGGAACAACATGGCAGGTTTCAAACTACCCGTAATCTTTACCGGTATTTTTCTAAAACTTTAAGATATTTTTTGGCTGATAAAATCAATTTTCTTTGGAGTATATTTCTGCAACTACTATAAGCCTTTACTAAGGTACTTGCTGCACAACAGAAGACTGAAAATTCATCAGGTTGCCCCTCACTGGAAGCCATACAAACACTAAAGAGCAGAAGAAAATCTTCCTGAAATCCCAGTTTCTGCCAGTTCAGATTTTAGAAAACAGGACCTGAAGAACAGGAAGACAGCTACATCTTTTTATTTGAACACTTCCTAGAAGATGTTTAAAGAAGTTTGGGAATTCAATACTACAGAATTCCTACCTCCGTGAGGTTACTTATATTAGCACCCTTTACCTGTAATTCAAATAGCAAGTGAATCTTCTGCAGACATTTGCCCTGAAAAACAAGTGTGGGCAGAGCCTGCACAATGTGCTGGTTGCCATTTTACCATCTAATACCCAACAAGAATAACCTTGTGGAACTCTTTGCAGCCACCCTAGCTACATCAATAATTTTGTATTAATGGCCAACACTACATACTGTATCAAACGTAACAGGTCTTGTGAGACCACTGCTGTTTTCACAGTAGAAGTGGATATTTTGAGGTTTCTTTTCCCTCTTTTTTTAGTCTAAAATATTACTTTCCTTCCTGCTCCAATACCAGGTCTTAACTGAGTCTGTCAAAAGCATTCTGCAAAACCAGAGGACTGCATTGTCTGGATCACCTGTATCATTATACTGGCTCATTCTTTCAAATTGCCCTCCACAGCTTTATTTCCTGCTGTAAAAACATGTGTATTATTCCCCAATGTATCATATGTAACCCTATCTCCAAGCATTAGCTTAACTTCTACCAATTTACTTGATATGGAATTAAAATTCTTTCTAATTCACTGTTCTGAATTTTCTGCAACTTCTTTAAGTACCAAATTTCAAAACACTTTAGTCTGATCTTTTCAACATTTTTAAAAAAACCCTGATTATTTCCAAAACTATATTAACTATTAACACTTAGGAAAGAGACTTGTGAATCTTTTTCACAAAGCAAGTAATTAGGCAATTAGGCAGCAAGTTTAAAAATAAAAAGCAAGTATTTTTCCCCAACCACTCAGTTCAGAACTCAGCTTGTAACATGGAATTCATGACTGCAAGACTGAATGGAAATGAAAGTCTTACAAACTCAAAAGGTAAGGGAAAGAAAAGATTGTACAGAATATTGGCTACTCTTTCAAGGCGAAATGAGAGACTTTGAAAACCTTAAATACTGCTAATTGCTATAATTTGGAATGCAAAGCAGAAAGAAATTCTAATACTAATACTCACTTTATAATATTCAAGAGTCAAGATCTGAGCTGTCAGTACAGCTGTTCTAATGTCTCCACATAAAATTTCATTTTTTCTAGTTAGAAACTAAGAACACATTTCAATGTATGCAACCAAGTTACAAGTAGTACACAAAAGGTAGTAATGAACTTGAAGAATGACCACCGAAGGTAGCTCCCAGAAGGGTATTGTTTTATAATAAAATTCCAAAATTGTGAGCAACATCGATTAAGAAACATTAATTTAAGACTATTCTAGTAAATCTTTAATTCATATAAGAGATTATTCTGATAGTTCTTCTCTATAATTACCTCTATCAACTTCAGTCAACTGATGAGTGGGTGTAAAACAATCAGCAGCAGCAGCACCAGTACCTTCATCGCCATATTCTTCTTCTAATGGCTCAGCAAACGTGCCTGGCTTGTCTCGTCTGGAGTAAATGAACTGAGCTGCTGCATTAGGTAAAAAACAAAGTATTAAAAAAAAACTCAAATTTTTTTCCTCCTTTAAAAGCAAAACATAACTAAAGGTAAAATAAGTTAGGATGCTGAGTAACACTGTTCTACAATGTACATGAGTTTATTTTATAATTTAAGCTTCCACACATAGAGTTCTTAGGAAAATTACTGTGCACAGTCAGGAATTCATTTTGCCAGAATAAGTTAGGATGCTGAACTGTTGCAGTGGTTTCAAGGGGGTGGTGAGACACTACTGTGTCATGGCTACACACTGAGGACTGCACAGAGCATACAACAGCTTATGCTAGAATATAAATAAATTGGTCCTCACGGTGAAACCACAGGCTGGGCAATATCCTTGTATGAATGAAATGCAATAATTCTGCAAAGTTCAACATTACAAAAAAGATTATATTCCAGATTTGAGAAACAGTATTTTCTATATGAATCTATGGCTTAATGTCTTCAGAACCTTACATTATTTTTGAATTTGAATTTTCAACCAGTTTCAGTTTGAATTGTAAAAAGTTCGCATGAAATTAGCATGGCTTTTAAAGTATGTGACTATAGTATGAGACTGTTAAATTACTGATAAGAATTTAATGGAAATGAACACATCCTTTCTTTCTTGGAATTTCATTAGAAATATAGCCCATGAGTAAAAATGTTCACACAAAACTTTAAACAAGTGCATGGTTTCACTCTGATTTAGCGACATTAAGGCATATACAGACAGAAATCCTCATTGAAGAAGAGCCCCAGTCATTGCAGTCTCTCAGAAATGTGCAAAGCATAATGTAAACAAATTGCCTTATGCCAGGTAATATTCTCCCCAGCTCTGAAATCCATACTGAAAGCAGGTGTATATCCAGAAGTAGCAATTCCTAGCAACTGTTTCCCAAAAGCATACACACCGCTTCATGTTCAATCACCATAACTGAAGCAACTAGTAACACTGTTCTACAATGTACATGAGTTTATTTTATAATTTAAGCTTCCACACATAGAGTTCTTAGGAAAATTACTGTGCACAGTCAGGAATTCATTTTGCCTTTTATCAATCTATACTTGAGCAAAAGGTACACATTGCTGATTTCCATCACTGAAATTAACAGCATGGGAGAACACCAGAGTTTTAAAGACTTAATTATCTCAAGTTCCTGTGGCCAGAGGTCACACACTACATCAGTCACAGTGGATTAGATCTAAACCAGTTACCTGCAGTAACACAGCTTCATGTCAACACCAGCTGTACTATTTCCAGGGCCTACTCAGCTCTAGAAACACTGGCACCTAATCTGGGGAAACCCTAAACTGACAATCTTGCCAGAGACTTGACTGGAGAGCACAACTTAACGGTTCTACAGCCAGGCTGAAATCAGCTGGGCTGAGCCCCTGCAATGATGCCTTACCTGAGCACACAGCCATTGCTGTTTTTAAACCTACTTTGCAACACCGCAGATGCTGGAAGGCTGATTAGCTCCACGTGACCTTGCATGAGAGGACCAGCACTGCAACCCACAATGAGACTCCCTGCCCACGTTTACTCAAAGGTGCGTAGAAGACATCAGCTACCAGGTACACAATAACAACAGCTAAGCCCAGGTAGATCCTACTAACCACAGGAAAAGACACCAAATGTTTCAAGGTTATCAACACATTCCCACAGAGCAGATTTTTACAATAACAAGTACATTCCAACCATCTAGGATAATATACTTGTAGGACTCAAGATGCGGCCAGTTGTTTAATGGGACTTTCAAACGTCCAACGCCTAACACTGCACAACTGACTGTAACAGGATTATGGCCACTAGGCACTTTTCAAAAGTGTCCCTCGCTTTTAAAATTTGTTTTCATTTAGAAATAAATCTCAGAACAGGTATCAATGAACAATACTTGATAAATATTTGAACTAACCTGTTGAAGGAGAAATGCAATAATCATCTTCTACTGATTGGCCATACACATCATCATCTTCAAAGTCTATGAAGCAAAAACAGCAAGATTAATCTGCACAATTTCTAAATAATATTATAATCCAAACCATATATTTTGCACAAGGTTTTATGAAATAATGTATCTCCTGTATTCCAGAAGTACAGTGAGGTTCTGTTTATTTACCTAGGTGAGAAATAACCTTCCAAGTTCCAATAACAATTTTCTTACAATAATACAATTTAACATTTAATAGTCTATTCATTAGGCTGAAAGTTTTCAAGAGCTACCATACTTCACACCTCCTCCTTCAGCATCTCCTTTGCCCTCACAGACTAAATCTAACTTTCTACACTCCACAAATTTTTACCCATGGCACCTCTCTTGATATTTCTGTTTGACCTCTCAGTCTTCACCCCAGACAGGCAGTTCAATCACAATTTCTACTCCCAACAACTCAGATCAGCATTTCTACTCCACTCCTATGCATCTCTCACCTTTCTTCTCTGTTTTATGCTCACACCCATCCACCTTTCAAATGAAGTTCAGCAAGGCAAAAAAAAAACAATTCACAATTCTCTTCGAATATGCAAAATTGTTTCAGGTAAAAAGCAAGTATCTTAAACAGTTACTTAAAGATAAAAATGTTCTTTCCTCAGGAAAAAAAAAAGGCACCAAAAAATAAAAGAGTAAGTTATGCACCTTTCTCTCCTAAAATGAATCCTAGTATTATGCCAATCTCAAAAAAATAGCATAATTTTCATTAAGTAATAATGAAATACATGAAAAAAGCAACAAACTATTATTAAAGACACTACTGAACTTGGCAGTTTCACAAGTTACATCTATTCTTTATTATTGTAAAAGACAGATCACAGCATGCACTGACCATAAAAATTAGCATTTAAAAATTACACAAATTACAGAGAACAGAGTAGAAGCTACTGAAGCATTCCAGCTGTATTGTCAAGATATTTGCAGATGGAATATCACATTTGGTTATGAGCACAATATCTCAGAAAGGAGAGGGGGAAAAATGGAGCATGGTCAAATAAAGACCAGAAGATCTAAGGCCTCAGAAGTCTTCTTATGAGAGGAAACCAAAAAATACTGTAAATATTTAGCTTAGAAGTGCGATTCATAATCGGGGCATTACAGAACCACATGCAGCATAAAAAAACCATGTTGCCTTTAACAGAGAAGATACAAAGTCTATTTCATTTGGGTCATAAATGATTCTGTGTGACTACAAAAGAAACATATGGCACAAGGGCAAAGCCCTGACACGTCACCTCACAGTCATGTTTCCAAAAGCAAAAAGCAACTTAATAGCTACAGCTACGGTGTATCTGAGCAAACTCATTGCAAGAGTCTGATGAGTGTGTTAATAGTGAAATTAACTCCAGGGACTGCACACTCAACTTTGTAAAAGCCAGCAACTCAGCTGAATTCAACATTTCAACCAGTCTGTGATGAAAAATGTTCTCTAGAGGATGAATAACCAAGCAGTAAAATTCCCAATCTAGTTCAGGATTACCTATATTAGGTAAATTTACACTAGTAGAAACTGCAAGGTGGGAACACAGCCAGCACAGCTCACATGAATTTACAACTTCCAAGAAATTCCAATATCAGAGTGCAAAACCCAATTTGTACTACTGTAATACATAAAAACCATGTAGTCTGTTCACTCAACAGAAGACCAGAGGCAGGCTGAAGCATATATTGCATTTTTTTAATAAACTGACAAAGTGAAGCAACAAAATTCCTGTTCTCCTACCAAAGGCTCTTCAGAATATTGTTATGAACTGAAGTGTGTCCATTTCTCCACAACCCAAGCCAACAAAAAGAAAGACTTTCAGGGGAAAAAGAAAATACTCGGATTTACAGTTGGTGTAAGTTAATGGGGCCAGGGCACAAAGAAAGCTGCAGAACTGCAGGTACAAGCCAAGCTCTCATGGAAAAACTTCGTCATTCTGTAAGTAAAATAAGACAGGTGCCTGAAAATGAGATTATTCCCTACATGCACAACTCCATCTTTAGGAAGTACATTTCTTCCTCAAGTAACAGTTGTTAACTCCTGTCTATTAACACTTTGGTAGAGTTTTGTCGTGAATACAAATTTTTAAATTTTTCAAGACTAAAGATGGATGGATTCAACCGCACTGAGGCTTTTTTCAAGTCAGTGCCGCTACTAAAAAGCAGAGTCAATCTGGGCAGCTCAAGGCCATGCAGCTGTGGCTTGGACCACGTACCAAGGCCACGCTCTGCCCGTGTGGAAGCAGGAGGAGGCCCTGGGGGGCAGAGCGGCCACTCGGGCGGGAAACGGGCCGGGAACAGGCCCCGCCCGGAGCCGCGCCCAACCCCCGCCCCTGGAGGGGAGGCGAGGGGGAGGCTTTTCCCCTCCCACCGGCCCTGACAGCCCCCCGGGCCCTCCCCTGCCGCCGGGCGAGCCCCGCCACACCCTCCTGCCCGCGGCCGCCGGGACGGCAGGCCCGGCCGGGGCAGGGGCACGGGCCAGGGCAGCGCGGAGGGACCGGCACCCGCGGCGACCTCCGCAGCTCTGCCACCAGCGCCCGCTCGCCGTAACCGCTACCTTCGTCGTAGTTATATCCTCGGACGTTCCTGTGCCGCGACATGACGGCGACAGCGGCCGCGACGGCCTCGCTCGCCCTCCCGCCCGCGGTGACGCTGGCGCGGCCGGCCTAGGTCGCCATGTTGAAGTACGGCGGCGCCGGGCGGAATCCCCTCTTGCGCAGGCGCGCAGGGAGCCGCTTCCGCCCTCGTGCGCCGCTGGGCATGCGCACGGCGCGTCCCGCCCGGCTCGGGGCGGGGGCGGCTCCCGGAGGCGCTCGCGCCCCGCCCGCTGAGGCGGCCCCGGGGCGGAGGGAGCGGGGGGGCCGGGACAGCCTGAGGTGGCCGCGGAACCTGCGGGTGGCCGCTGGAGGTGGCACTTGGAGCCCAGCTGTGGCTCTCCTGGTGGAGACCTGCCCGAGCTTGGTGTCGGTGATCTTGGACGCCTCTTCCAACTTGAATAAACGTTGCTGTGATTCTGCAGGGTGTAGTACCGTGGAGTCACTCTATAGTAGCTGTGTGTTCAGTAATACGAGTTACAAGGAAAATCTAGGTAGGAGATGCCCATTTCCTGACAATGATGAGTTTTATTCAAGACAAAAATGGGAAGTTTTACATGCACACATATAAAGTTTAGTCAAAACCACATATTAAAGTTTAGTCAAAACCATTTGCATCATTGATGAAAAGGGAGCATTCGGTATAGGCCGACATTCACTAAGGGTAGGCTTATTTAAACACACTTGAAGTAAGTGTCTGTGATCTGTGTAGCACCACAGGAGCAGGGTTTGAAAGGCTTTGAAATTAAGTACAAGGCCTTTCCCAATTCTGGATCAGCTGAAGCAGCTCCAGTTGCTCTGGCTTTTTGGTGAGTAGCCATTGCAATCCAGGGACTGACTGTGGCCAGGCTGAAATGAGCTGCTCTAGGTAAATACGAGCTGTAATAATTGGCATTGCTGTTGGTGGTGTTAAGAAGCAAAATGTCAGAGCATTAGACCCCATGGAGCCTTGATTTGACTACATTGGCACATTACTGTGACACTTCCTAATGCCGAGTTTCAGCCTGCAGGAGCAGTTGCACTGCCAAGGGTTTGGATAACCAAGGAATGTCCCTGCAGCTGCTCCTCTTGCTGGGGCAGACAGGGAAGGACAAGCAGACAAGACCTTCAGCTCTGTTGAGAAAGGGAATTGGGATAGAGCTCTCAGCTCATGAACTCCAGCTCTGACAGAATCTCTTTCCATATCTGCCAGCCAGTTTTTCCCCAGATACCTGCATTCATCTGTGGGCTCAGGAGCTGCTAGACAGATTACACCATTGATATTTCTGAAGTCAGGTGTCTTCATCTTTAAGACCTTCAATAATTTATTTACCATCTTTTCATCCAGTCTTGAGAATACCAGAAATTGAGTCCCCCTTCAGCCACGTGCACGCTCCAGGTGTCCTCTGATACCCCAGCACACAGCCACACGTCCCTACAAATACACATGCCCTGCTTCTGTACTGCCACATAACTATTGTCTTGTCCTTGCCCACATGCCAAAATTGTCACTGTCTGCCACTCCACATCCTTCCTGGTCACTGCCAGAGGTAGGGAGTATTAACCATAAGCCAAAAGTTTGTGTTCACATACAAATAGTATGCAAAGTGACAGATTCTTTCCTTATATTATTTGCATATTTCTAACTAATTTCTACAGAGAAGCACATGCAGCTGAACAGGCTTAGGCTCTATGTAATGACTTCCATACAGTGCTGGGATTAAAACAGAATTGGAAACAAAGATTTCTGTTTAATACTGGTGTCCTGTTGACCTTTAGTGTCCCAAATGTTCTCTGCAGCAGAGGTTTGACAACCTCTTATTCCTTATCTGTCACAATCTCTTGACGTGTATCAAAGATACAAAAGTGGAGACTTGCTATCATCCATTATTTCTGTGGCCAGGGTAGCAGACTTCTAAATTCAAAACCTGATTCCAGCATCTGCTTTCTGAGCCTTCATTGAAATAACTTGAGACACAGTATCACTACAACTTTGGAGCATCCTGCCAGTCTGCCTCCAGCAGCTTTACTTTGGAAGAGACACATTTTCTAGCCTCTGAAATTACTTCTGTCCCATTCTTCAAATGTTAAAAACTCCAGTAAATATTAATCATGTTCATTTAGGGTTTTTTTTTTCTTTCAGGTAGTGACAGTTCTCATTTCTCACACCTGAACATTGTGTTTCGAAGATATTTCTTTTATCCTTCTTATTGCTGCTTTTTTTTTACATAAATCACCATCTGCTTATAAAATAATAAATTTTTCATGTTTGAATATTTTTTCATTACTTCTCTTGATTTTCAGTTACTGTGACCTCCACAAATAGGATGCTCATTTTATTTGCTTGGTAGTCAAATGTAACATTGTTTTCAAGATTTCAAAATTAGTTCAAAACAGGAAAATAAGTAAGAGTTGTAAAAATATAAAGGTGAATATAAGGGTAAGCCAAATGGAGGAGATTGTATACTATGTAGTCTTTCCCAGGCATTAACAGTTAACTTGAAATTTTTCTTCATTTAAAGTATAATAGGTTATATCATACAAGATGTAAGGAAAAAAGAACCCGAAAAAAAATTTCTTAGAGGAGCACAATTACTTCCTGTTATTATTTCATACATAGTATCTTCAAAGAGTCATAAATACAGTGTGATTATTCCTTGCCTTTTCTTAATTCTGAGACATATGTAAATGTTTCAGGGAAAGATGTTCAAGAAATAATAAGCTTTAGTCCTCAAGCCCTAGTTATACCTCAGTTAGTGCTACTTGTACGTGAATGCAAGGTTCATGAAAAGTATACATCTGATGGCAAAGCAGTCTTCTATAACTAAAAAATATTCCTTCAGCAGCAATTAAAGCACATCAGAGAACCTAGTCAGTCTGGCTCCAGCAGTTCTGACTGTGGCATGACTAACCAGGTCACTTCTGGCATTCATTTCCTTCCTGCCCACTGAGATTATATATTACTTTAAGGTGTATGCCTTAAGAAGTGAACCAAGATCACCGGTCTCAATCCAGGTGGCAGCATTTCTGCTAATCCTCTTTTTTCAGCAATCTGCTGGGCACTACCAGCCCCAGCACTATGAATTTTTTTTGTAACTGTAAGAATCAGTTAATAAAATACTTAATAATTTCATTTTAGCTAAGTAGAAAGTCTTTCATACAATATTATTTCTTCTTGAAATGAAGCTGCCAAGCTTTTTAGTAGTTTAGTAGTCTTAGTTACAAAATATTCAGTCTATTTCAATATTGTATTGTTCTTTTAAACCAAAGTCAAGCAAGGCTGGTCTAGGAAAAAAACAGCATAATTCCAGATGTATTACCACACTACCAGGTGTGGCTGTTAAGTTCTAAAATATAGATTTTCAAGGTCAGTAAATGCATTTCCAGCTGCTAAATGATCTGACTAGCTCAAAGAAACTGCAGCCAGGAAATACATGTCTGTTTTTGTCTAAAATGATGCCATGTAGTCAGAAGATGATTTAAAAGTCAGAAAACAAAGAGTATTAATAAATTATCATTTTGTACATATGGTAAATAGCAAGTGTCTCCAATTTTTCACAGTATGAATGAGGTTGTTAAATATATTTATTATTTCTTTGGGAATGGATCAGTGCAGAACAACAAGTTTCACATATGAGTGATTTATGTTAGGACCTTACACAGTTTCAACAGGATCTATTAACAGCTAAGTTAGATGGCAGCTGATGGCAAATGGCAATGTAATGGCAATTCAGCATAGAAAAGTGACCTATTTGTATAGTTTAACACAGAATCATTAAAACTAGAAAAGACCTTTAAGATTATTGAGTCCAATCCAACAATAAACCTAACACTGCCAAGTTGACCACATTTGTGTTCCTCACAAGCATGTAAACTTCCTGTTACAATAAGGAATAAAATATTTCAGTGCCTTTAGGTGAATCTATACTTTCTGTAACACTTTGATTTCAATCCCAAATACCCCTGTCACCCTGCTCCCTCCCTGCTGGCTCTCAGACTGCTTCTCATCTGCAGTGACCCAAATACTGGCCCAGAAAGTTCTCTGCGAGGAGGGGAACTGCCTTGAACCACACAGCTGGGAGAGAAGGAGTTCAAATTCGAGCATGGTTGCCAAGAGCATGGTAGCTAAAGCCACTGTGAAGAACTCAATGAAAACCTATTATCTATTGATCTTGCCCCTGAATAAAACCAATATTTTATTACAACAGGGTGGCATTCACTTCTAGTTGGCCTGTGAAGTTTATTCTTGGTACAGAGAGAGATAAGTGATGAAAAAAGTTTGTTATAGAGAGAATATGCATAAAATGGAACATGACCCAAGTTTATACTAGGAGTGCCTCAGAAATAACTATTGAGGTTTTTTTTCCCATAGTAACAGCTTTTCTCAATTTTCTTGAAACTGAAAGACAGCAAATTTTAAACTGATAAAAATAGACAATTTTCATTCAGCATAGACTTAGACTACAAAGTTCATGAGCAAAATGAATGATCATGGCTGAAAAAATTAGCAAGATTCAAACAGTTTACATCCTTGTGTAGATGACAGGAATACTTAAACATGATCACAGTAAATATTTAAAGTCTGTATAAAATTCTGCAAGGTATTAAAATGTTCATGTTAGAGATTCCATCTACTTTTCTCATTATAAGTGACAGAATAAATTAAGAGAGCTGCAGAGCTAAGGAAGAGGCAAAACAGAAGTCTGTCATTATGACTTGGTTCAATATGATGCATGTGTCCACACTAGAGCAATTTATAATGACACATACCTATATTTATAGTGCAGCATTCTGTTGTGTGTGATTACATACATCCATTTATCAAGCACTTTTAAAAGTTTGCCATGGATCCTGGCTACTACCATAAACTGTGACTTCATCAATTTGTCTGTAATGATTGGACATAGAGATGCAATCAAGCTTTCAGTAACAGCAGTGAGACCTTTTTCTACTGCATCTGCAGGAAAAAAAACACCAAAGTGAACTTAGATCCTGGAAAATGTCTTTTGAGAGACATTACACAAGTCTGCAAATCAAAGCAGAGTAAATACAGTTTGAGAAATCCATCACTTTCCTGTATAGAGTAATTCATGACTCAAATCTGACTGGGACATTCCACTACTGATCTCTTCTTCTAGAGTTTAAATGAAAAACAAATGCTGAGACATGTATGTTTCTAGGAGGCACAGTAATACTTAGCTTGTTGGGAAGACAGCTTGTTAAAGTCTAAGAATTATGTTAGAATTACTCTGATTTTGTTTTCTGTGTTCTGCACTTTTACATTTTTGGGAGCTGCCTTTGACAAACCCAGCTATGTGTTTTGGGCCACTGAGTCAGGGAAACCCCCGTACTTGCCTCTCTCAGAAATCCAGTACCTCCATGGTTATTCTGAGTCACATTTCTT
Source organism: Passer montanus (assembly GCF_014805655.1). Taxonomy (NCBI): domain Eukaryota; kingdom Metazoa; phylum Chordata; class Aves; order Passeriformes; family Passeridae; genus Passer; species Passer montanus. The sequence goes on along the minus strand of NW_024366591.1, from coordinate 22,684,477 downwards.
CCCACATGAGACTCAGTACTGAATCTGTAAAACTGCATCGGGTTGAAGAGATTTATGTGGTATTATTAAGTGTTAGGAAGCATCATTTGATGAATAAGAAATGTGGCTTCATTCAGACTGATACTGTATGTCAGTCTTTGACTAAAGTCTTTTGTTTCCTCTCCCCCCAAAAATTTCACTTTCAAAGGCTGATTCTTCAAGAAATTATCAAGTCCCTCGTTATCTCTCAAATGTTTCTCATGTACTGCACACTGAAGAATCTCATAAAAGGTATTGCTAATTCATCCTGCAATCACAGGATATAATGCACTTGAGATGCTCGTTTATTTTTCTTTATTCTTTTCTTTGGTTTTTTTTTTTTTCTTTTGTCATGCTATTTAGAAATTATCAAGTCCCTCGTTATCTCTCAAATGTTTCTCATGTACTGCACACTGAAGAATCTCATAAAAGGTATTGCTAATTCATCCTGCAATCATAGGATATAATGCACTTCAGATGCTAATTTATTTTTCTTTATTCTTTTTTTTTTTTCCTTTGTCATCATATTTGGTGTATCCTAGAGTCAAATGCAGTCCTGCAACACAAAGCAGTGACTCTAGCAGAGAATGGAAATCTTGCACAATAATATCCTTTTAGTTCCATTTTTTCTTATCTGATAACCAGAAACTACTTAACAAGATGCTCACTTACTATCTTGTTTGTTTCACATGTTTAAAGTATAAAATTATATCATTTGCTATTAGAGCAACATCCTATCTTCCAGGAGCTAATCTTTAATGACAGATGCCCTGTCTTAAATGTATAAATCTATTAGAAAACCGATCTGATAAAAATTTATGCCTGCAAAATGATGATTCACTTATATCAATGTACTTGTCACTCAGACCTTAAAAAAAATACATAATACCACAGAATTGGGTGGGTGCTTAAAATATGCAAGACCTCGATAATAGGAAAACATTAGCCACAAAGTGTAAAGGAGAAACACCAATTAAAAAATAAAATTACCAGCTCAAAATTTCCAAGTTTGTAGATCATCTATTATGAACAGCAGCATGTAAGCTTTTGGTCTTAGGGTGCTGCAGCAGCTACCTTGTGGGTGACAGCATGATTTCAGTTTAACTGGAGATATCTTACTCATCTCCCCTGTGCTTTATAAAAGCAAACATGGCTTAGGCCTTATGAATCAGTATTTTAATGCTGGTGTCCAAAGCTGAACTGATGTGGCTGTTCTAATTAAACATCATGCTACCTCCAAAACAACTCATCAGAAAAGAATATTCTCTCACTTTCTAAGATGTCTCTGAGGACAGGCTAACTATATAAGTATTTGCTTAATGTGCTTAAAATTATAATTGTTTTATGTGATTTTGTTGCTGATTGCAAATGTTGTAGACTTCATCTTTGTATTGAAGTCCATGTGTGTTTTATGTTTGTATCCATTGAATGAATTCCCTGAAAGACACAACAGCATTGCAGTGTAGGCCAAATTCAGTTATTGTTAATTTTTTTTTCCCCAAACCATGCAAGGACACAATGGTTCTTTCTGTCTCTCTGCTATGGATAAAATATTTTCCCACAGTACTTCATACTGGTACCTTGCACCAATCATTCCTGCAGACAATACCTGTTAACACCAGAGGTTATCACCTCTTACAATATCAACTACGTCATCTTGGAATGGAGGAGATCCCTGTAGCAACAGAGTCTCTCTTTGCCCTGCACTCATGGAAACAAAGCTGGAACTTAATTTCCCTTCTACATTAGTAATTTTTGTGGAGGCTTTTGGCAGGGAGGGGTTTGCAAACTTTTATAGAAGCAAAGTTTATGAAAAAAAAAATATATATTTAATCATCATAAATTCAGTGGCAAGATGCAAGAGGGGGGCTCAAATTAGTGCTCCCTCAGATGAAAAAACATGTGAAAAAGTGAATGTTCCATACTCTGTGTGTACGCAGAGTTTCACATCAGTGATAGTGCGGGCCCAGTGATGGGTCAGAGATATAGAGAAAATTCTGGTTACAGCTGTGAAGATTAGTTAGGGGACAACACATACACTGTAAAAGAATCCATGTTTCATCCCTTCACTGCTTGTGGAACAACTCTTTATTTGACTTAAATTATTCCTGTAGTCTGAAGTATTTAATAGAAATCGTCAAAGACTATCCACATTGCTTCAATTGACAGGAGTATATTCAGAAGTTGCTGAAATTCTTCTATTCAGTGTTTGATAATGGACACTCTGCAGGATTTAGAGTGAGTGAATTAAGTCACTATTATCTACTTTGCAAGGTATAAAAGTGTATTAAATGAAATTTAATCAAGAATACATTTTAATCCTGTAGCAATAAATTTAATAATAAAATGTCTACTTGCCACTCAAAACTCTTATTCTGGTGAAGTTTAGATAGATGCATCGGTAATTTGCTGGATTTCAAATTTGCTGGATTTCAAATATTTGAGGTTATCATTTACAGCTATGAAACAATGCCAGCCCTCTGTACTGGTCACATAATTCTGTTAAAGGAAAGTTTAGAATTATTGAAAATGTTATTATCAGGATGAGTAAGGGCATCCTTTGCAATAGCGAGAGAAAAAATATTCCTACTTCACTTTAGTTCATCTGTAGTCATGAGGAAATTCACATTTCATTCCCAATAAAAGCTACAGCAGAATGATACTAATACTTTCCAACTACACGAAACTGGTCATCTTTTTATAAAAATTCATTTGGGGCCTGGTCCAAACCTTCAGGAAGTCAATAGAAATAATTAAATATGCTTTCATTAATCAAATTGACTCTAACCAGATCAATGACATGTACAAATTAGAGGATTTTGGTAGAACAAAAGCACAAAATTTTACATTGAGTTCCAGTGGAGTATATTGTATTAGACACCCTATTACTGCCAGAGAAACCATGAGCTGAGGAACAAAAGATAATAATAATAGGTATAGCAAATTTCTTATTTATGTTCTTAGGCAGTGAGAAAATGTCAGTGGATGTTATCTGTGGAAACACAAGATCATATTTTCAAAAAAGTGAAATGTAGCAAAGAGGAGACAAATAATCAAGGGCCCCTTTGAGCCTGAGGAGGTGGCAGAGGAGCCCTGGAACCAGCCAGTCCTGAGCCTTTATTTGACCAAAGGGGAAGGCATCAAGTGAGCTCTGCTGAGGACCAAGAAATTCGAATGGGTCCATGGACTTCTGATTCTAGGGGCCTTAGTCAGGGGAAGTACCCTGTGTTTTGCTGCTTGGTAGGGTTTGCATTTCAGGTAATGAACTGTGCCTGAAGGAAGGACATTAAAGAGGCCTGGGCATGGTACTGGATTTTTTTCCTTGGCAGGTGAGGAAGCCTGCCGGTTTACAAAAATATGGAGACTTAGCAACTGCTGTGTGCTTGTATGAGCACTTCACCTTGCAATAAAGACTTGACCATTTCCAGTATTTTAAAGCAGAATTGACATATTATATTTGAGAAATACTAAGAAAACCTCACTTCTCAAAACAAAGATGAAAAAGGAGGTATTTTGCGATCAATTGATTTGAAATTTTCAAGAAAACTTCTTGTTTGTTGAAAAGTCACTATTCTTTAACCAGAAAAAAAAACCTTGTCTCAGGCTGTAAAATATTTGGGAAAAAGGATTGTCTGTATTTTTTCCTGTATTTTTACCCTACTGGGAACAGAATGATTCTTCTCCAGAAATGACATACAAGAGCAATAGCAGTAAAACATTGGTGTCTCAAAAATGAAAATAAACACACATGTATTTATGACCAAACAGTCAAAACACTGTCAATGTATGGAAGTCCACTTGTAAGTCTTACAGCAGAGTTCTACTGGTACAAAATACATGGCTTCTGTAGGCTCCTGAAATAAATTAATGTTGTCCAAATGAGCATCATTGCTTTACTCTGCAGACACCTTTAATGTGACTACACATTAAGTTTGCAGGATTTAAAACTTTCACTTTATAACCTCCATGCAACTACCATATCTCTCTTAAAAAAAAAATAAAAATCTGTTCAGGTATAGACCTAGAGGAACTGATTTTTCTCTCTTTTATGTCATGCTCTCATTCTGAAAAGAATCCTAAGCTATGTGTGAAATAGTAGAAAACTGTGTTACTTACCAAAGTAAATTAAAGAACCCATGGTTAGTCACACTGGTTCCAAGCTTCCAAGGCACAAAGTGAGCTACTGAAATCTTGTTGAGATGTTTTTCTATTGTAAATATCCAGGGAGAAATCAATCAATTGAGAATGGAGGACAAAAATATAGCCATAATAAAGATATATACATGAAGAAAGGAAAATAATAATTGAGGAAAGTCAAAATGATTGCATATAATTCTTTCAGCATGGGCAAAATCTGTAAAACTAGGTCTACATTCAGTTTTACCCAAACAGATTGCTAACTTTTATGCTATCCTGTCTCTCTGGAAGCTAAATTTGTGTCTTACAGTACTTTGCACCAGCAACAAAAAGCAAAATGCAGCCAGACTTTCAATACAGTTTAAATGTGATCTCTGCATCAGCAGTATTGAGGAGAAAGTTTTAGCTGCTGAAAAGGTGAATGTGTTGCTTTGATGTAAAAAAAGATTTATTTCATGAGAATGCTCAAACAAACAATCTGTTCCAGTTATAAGCAGTGTGACTATTTATAGTCTGAGCCTAATACAGACATAACACACTTGACTGTGAACAGTAAATACTTTGTGAGGGTTAGAAAGTGAAAAAAGAGCTGCTTGCAGGCACTGCCACACGGTGTAAAGCGTTTGCTGAGAACGACAATGCAACATCTGCAGATTCCCACAGGATGTGTAATTCTTGTTATTTCAGGGTCTCATCCAATTTATTTGACATTATTGTAAAATTCACATAAAGACGAATTGATTTTGGTCCTTAGCTTGTCATGTAAAATACTGGCTAAATACAGAGTTTATATTTGGATAAGTGAAATAAAACCTTCCTATTCCCGCACCCTGAATAAGCACTTTCACCTTGTTTAAGATCATTCCAAAAATAACAGGAAGCAGGCAGGTAATAGGTACTATCTGGTCTAGCTGTATAATTGCAGCCCCAGGCAAGAAGGGAATAATGGATTCTTCTATACATTTTCCCCACAAGATCTTCAAGAAAAAGAGGCAAGTGTAATAATAAAGAATCCAAATCTTTAAAAACCTTTTAAAAGCAAATTGATTAAATCATTACTTTAAAAAATCAGTCATTTCTACCAGTTCTATGCAACACAGACATAGTTGCTTACTCTGTTTCTACTCTTTACTTGAGGGATAAATGTCTAATGAAAACAAAGTATAGAGAGACTTGTATAACCACAGGTCAGCAGATGAGTGAAGAAAAGTAAGCTTGTGCTTAAAAATGTAGATCTCAGTTGCCAGAGTGTGCAAATTATTATAGATTATAACTACTCTTAATTAGGCTTTCTGATGGTAGGAGTTAGGGAAGGCATGAGCTGGGAAGGCATGAGCAGCAAGGGAAGCTGTACTGCCATGCTTATTCTGGGGGTCATGTTGTACATTAATCCACCCGTCCATCCATCCATCCATCCATCCATCCATCCATCCATCCATCCATCCATCCATCATCCATCCTCTGTGAGTACAACCAGCTACAGGTACATTCCATATGCTGGAAAGCTCTTATATTCATGGTGTTTGTGACTTCAGCTGTTGATTTCCTGCTGTTTGTCGGTGACCTTGGCTTCACCCTTAACAACTGCAGTGAGCTCCAGTTCCATGGTACCTGTTTGTATTTCAGCAGCCTCTCATGAACTAAACTTAGCGCGGAAAACCAAGAAGTGAAGCCCACACTTAGCCTTTCAAGTGGCAAAGTGGTTAGAGGCAGAACAACAATGTTGACATGACTCAGTGACAGGAGGGGCAGATGGGATCACAGGAAGAAGCAAGTGTGGCCTTCAGGGATCTGTTTGTCAGGGACATACACACACAAATGTGGGTGATCTGCAGGCAGTTGTGTAACACCATCACCTTAATGGTGCAATCATAACTTTATTCTAATAAAGGATTATACCTGAGCCACCATCAGTAAATAATTTATTTTTTTAAAGCTATATGTAATATTTTTTTCATTATTTGATTCATGGACATGAGAATTCACATGACGATATTTCTCAAAGAGTGCCCCCATTCATTAGTGTAAATTCTTTCTACTGAGCACAGAGTGGTTATGCAATATTAGTGTGACAATTCCTGGGGGGATTTGTACACCACCAACAATAAGGGCTCTATGCTCATCAAATGCATGGCCTGCAGATGATCAGTGTCTATTTCTGAGCTCTCAGCTCACACTATCTTGCTAAACTTGTCTGGGCTGAGGAAACTTGTTTTTGCTCTTTCCTGTGGGCCTCCCACTAAGAAAGAAAAATGAGTTGATTTCAGTATTTCCATCTCTGCTCTCAAAACCCCACCTAGTTCTGAAAAATCAAAACTTCTCCCTTTAAAAAATCCCAAAATGAAACATTGATCTCTGCAAAAACAAGAAAACATTTACAATAAGGTGAATGAAACCTCTGGCCCATGGGCAAAGGACAGCAAGTAATTACCAAAAAAAACATGTGATTTGTTTAACTAGAAATACTGCAGTTCATTATGCTTCTTTCAACAGCCAGAGAAGACTGTAAGAATTCCTGGTATCAGCAGTGAGAGCTGGAAGAAAATACTTGATGTTCATTTATAACCCACACACAAGTACCTGCTGATTTACAACTTACCTCCAGCATTCAGAAAAATGGAACTAACTACCTTTAACCTTGAGACAGGTTTCATCTTCACACAAATTATTTACGTGGTTTCTGTGCGAGTTTATTGTTCCTTTCTGACAAACATTTTTTCTGTCTTATCTGGGAGTACAGATCATTTAAAAGATTATAAATCAAGAACTGTCTGATGTTATCACATAACCTGGCTTCCTACATAAAACTATCTGAAGCAGTTCTTATTTGAATTGATTTATGGCTTTTAGATGTATTGTTTTATGCTGATCTCTTGAGTAAATGCTTGAAAGACAGAAAAAGAGGTCGAGGCCTGCAGCCAACAGCCCCTGACCACTCTGTTCTGTCTCCCTTTCTACAACAGGTCTTTTGGACTACATTTATAGGTAAACGAGAATGGAAAATGTGCATTGACCTGGGAAACACATGACATGGCTTGAATCAAGATCCAAAAATCCCTACCACCCCGTCCCAACCAGATTTATTCTATCCAGAATTAACGGGCGTGCTGTCTTAGTGATACCCACACATTTTCTGGGATAGTAGGGCTAATTGTCAAAGGTCAAAGTGTGCTAAAACTGTAGAAGCACCAGAAACTGCAGAAGGGTGCATGAGTGTGAGCGCTGACCCTGTTTTACTTGGATGTGTAAGAAAAACTCAGTGACCTTTATCTAAGTCTGCAGCCACTCTCTTAGGTTTCTTCATCTGCAGTTTACTTCTCTGCCATTTGTGGAACACCCCCTCTCCACATACTCCAGTCCTCCCATCTATTTGTCTTGACTACTGAGTATCTAATAAACATAGCACATATAGCATAGCCTCAGGATCTCCAAGATGTGTATTCTCACCTTTTCAACCTGCATCCCAATTCTTGCATATTTTGTTTCCTGTTTATTCTCCCAAGTCCATATGGGGTGTGGCAGCTGTCCTTAAAAGAAGGCTAGCAGCTCGCTGTGTGACTGTCCTTGCTGAGCAAATGGACAGGTGTTGTCCATCCCAGGGAAATGTAACATCTGAGGAAACATTCAATTGGTGCAATTGATTGTGGGACCACTGTAATTGTAATAATATGGGAAAACAGCATTTTGAGAATTGAAAATCCTGAGTATTGACAGGAGAATGAATTATTCTTATCTGAATTATTCTGGTCGCAACTCTATACAGTTGTTTTCTGAAGCTGTCTTAGAATCAAACCTATTTCTGAGCTATGAGGTGGGGGTTGGCATATCAAAACCTACTTTGTAGGTGCCTGTTCAGCATGAATTCAAGTATAGTGTTAATTTTTATGGCATTGAATTTCTTCATAGGTTCAGATGGGCAAAGGAGGCCATTCATTGTTCCCATTCATGTGAGGGGATAATAGAAAGTATTTTTTGGTCATCATGCATCTTTTGGTTGGATTTGTTTTTTTAGTATTTTTCATGGCTTGGGGGCCTTTCTGGCAGTACCTTTCTTTCAAAAGGTATCATGTCCTTTAGGAAAAAGCAGTGATGTGCAAGACCCACAGCACTTCTAGCTGAAGTACTTGAACATTGAAGACACCTACTGGTACCATCCTAGTTTTATCTGGCTGTTTGGGGAGGAATGAGGGAGTTTTTGGCTGTTGCTGCCCAATCATGTCTTCCATGAGGGTGGTGAGTTTTGTTCTCTGGCAGGTAGCAGGTGTCATTTCCTGCTTCACTCAGTGTCTGAAGGCAGGGAATGAAGTCTTAGGGAAGAAGATGTTCACTTTACTTGAATAAGGGGCAACTCCAAGCAAAAAGACCTTCTGTGAGTACAGCTGCTACTGGGATCACAAGGATGGGAATGTGGTACAGAGTTTGGGGCTTGTATTCAGGAAAAGGCAAAGGAGTAGGATTCATGGTATATGATGATATGGTTAGGGCCTCAAATTATCCAAGTGGAGGTAATTTACTTCAGTGCCTTAACTTCTTTATAAAAGCAGCTAATTTTCTTTTCAAATGTCTACACTGGACCTCTAACACACACAAAGTCAGACATGATTCATATTACTTTTGAGACTACTTCAAATATAGATGCAGGTGGCATCATGATAGTGTTGGATGTCACCCTCTGCAAAATGTGCCTTTTTCAAAACCACAGGCTGCCTTTGTGGTTGTTGTTTTAGAAGCAGCCCTTCAGCTGGTGTTATCACATGATGACACAAACTGTGGGAAATGAGACAGTCAACAGGTGCTAAGAAACCTTGAATATTAGAAACAAGAAAAAAAGTGAAAAAAAAAGACTAAAGTTAGGCCAAGGAGATACAAAAGTACCAGACATTTTGAAAAATTTTTCAAGGTAAAAGCAATGAAAGCAAAGAGAATTATAGGTCACTCTGGCTGGATCAGAGGAACTACTGTGTGAGCGTAATGTGTTTATAGCCCATATCATCATGTGACTGGAAGATTTCCCTGCTCTGTTACATCAAGCTTTCTCTAGGACCAAGTAGAAAAAACCTTTGATTTACTGCTCTTTATTTGGAAGGTTTTGTTTGCAACAGTAAAGCCATACAACACTTTGTTGTTTTGGTTGTTGCTTTTTCAGTTGAACCTAGTTTCAGGCCATGGATTCCAGGGTAACCATAGATTCAGGGGCAAACTCTGTCCTGGAGCTGTTGAAAAGTTACAGTAGATACTGTAAGTAATGTCATAAATTTTACTCTTCTTTTTTAAACTTGAATTTCTGAGGTGATGAGCATTTTATTGTGTCCAGATGTCTGTCTCTTCCTTTGCACGTCTCCTGCCCCATACCTTCTGACTTCACTAGCCAGTTTCTAGACATTTCAAATGTGGCAAGTATCTCAAAGATAATTATGATCCTTAGTAGAATACCATCATACATTAATACTGCAGAAGAGCAAAAGGAAGAAGAACTCAGCAGTTCCAATAAATATTTGCCTTTTTGTCCAATGAACCTACACGTACTGGCTGACCACAGAGCACATTAATCCTGACAGGTCAGCCATGAAAAAATTATTGTTGAGACAGGTCAAAATGGCTAAGGCACAAAAGATTCAAATCTGTAGGAAGCCATCAATTCCTTTACTTACGGAACCACTTATTAATTACAAATACAAAGCCTCCCTGCAATCAGAAATATTCAGCATGCAGTAAGCTATTCAATAAGCATATGCATGAATAAATACCCCAAATGCATCTTTAAATGCAATTAAGTATGTGTACAAAATAGCTAAGGAATATGTTGATCTGTATATGCATCAGTTCTACACATTCAAATGTTTACTTGCATAAACAAATACAATGTACAATTAAAGCACTTGTAATATAAGCACACAGAAAATTTGATGATCATTTCTGTTTGATTAGCATTATTACTTTTCTCTAGACTACTGACAAAAATCTCAAGTCCAATTAAAAAATAATAACTGTCACAGGAGAATTTTAATATATTAGTACAAGACCAAAATTGAGCATAATTAATTGTACGAATACATGTTTCAAAGCAAAGAGTGATAACAAAAGGTATCTTCTGAAACAAAGGCTGAGACAAACTTTTAGTCCAAGACATTGTTTTTTCATTGCTATCACCAGTGGGGCACATGGCCCATCGTGGCTTCTCTGCCAACTCTTTTTTTTATGAGTCATCACGGCATCAAAAGCCTGTCAAACACCAGAACAGAGATAACACATTCATAGACCGCACTGTTACAAGCCTCCACAGTTTTTTTTCTGCCATACCAGAAGAGGAGTCTCAAAATTACTTCTTCCTCAAGTCCAGCCACTTCTTCAAGTGCTGCTCTATGCCAGCTTTGGGGAGTTGAACAAAGGACAGAACTGTAAACGAGACTAGTGTTAGTTAGCAAGGGCCATGGGATCAGCCTGGTTACTGCTATAGATTAGCCCGTGCTCCTGACTCCTCTGCTCAGCTGCAACACTGGGGTGCCCCAGGAACTGTTTCCAAGACACACTTACTCCACCTGTAGTGAATCCTTGATTTCTCCAAAAATGCCAGGAGGGAGAAGTGTGGGGGCAACTGCTGGCAAAACTGCATTACAGCTTTATTTTTTTTGATTTTAAACTGAACCCTATAAAGGATCAGGCCTCTTATGTAAAAGACTGTATTGTAGTGGTAATGAATATTCCTCCCCAAATCACCAAACCAGCAATAAATTCCTCTAAAAAGAAGTCATTACCTGTGGTCAGAGTTTTCATATATTAAACAAGCATTTTTCTCAAAGAATGCCTTCTTGTGTTTCTTTGTTTATATTCAGTTGTTCAGGATATTTCTTTTTCTTTAGTCTTCTCCATGAGTCCATACTATGAGCACTATTAAAATTAACCAGTAATGAATTTCTTTAAAAATTTATACAGCAACTTCAAAAATTGCTTTTTTAAAAGGTTTTAATTTTTAAGGAAGTATTCAGAGAAACTCTGGTCCTTTCATTATACATGATCACATTTTCCAAATGTGTCTGTAAGGAATAACATTAATCTATCACATTTATTCAGTACAACTCTTCACTAATAGTAAAAATAATGAAAAATTCGAAAGACAGGCATGTTATATACAATACAGAAAAGAATACTAAAACTCAAGCCAAACGGAAAGTTATGTTTAAAATCAGCAGCAAGACTCTTCCCCAGAGACTGAGTACAGTCAAAATAAAAAGTTCTACTGAATAATTAACAGGTGTTATTGAAAATGGGGTGAAGTGGTTTTAGGTGTATATCCTGAAGGAAGCAGGGAGCATGGTACCATGGTAAATAGTGCATTACAGGAAAATGAAATCCTACCCACCTAGTTGCTGTTGAACCTCTAAGAACTGCCATTGCACAGGTGATTAGTAAAGGCAGGAGCTAAGAAGGAGGTCTGGAGCACAACTGCATCCTTCTTCCATAAAGTGTCTTAGCATCGCTCCAGACAAGTCAAATCACCCTGATGATGTTACTGAGGGCACTGTCAAATAACACTACGGCTGCTGCACTCTAAAGGAGTATCCAGGTGCAAAGCTCAGTGAAGTCAAACGTGGGTGGGCTTCAGTGGGCACTGGATTTAGGGCCAGATTGCAGGAGGCAGAGAACCTGCTCTCAGTGCTTGGGCAGAAGCCCACACAACCCATCCCCTGGGAATCAGCAGGAGAGTTCTTCTTGTGTACCTACACACTGTAGTCCAAAGGCGAGTTGAGCTGCCTTTGCCTTTCCAAAGCTCACCATAGCTGAGCCAGAAGAGGTACAGAACATAATGTTGCACAATTAGCTAGTCTGAGAGACTGAAGAGAATGTGTTGATAGTATGGACTCGTGGGGAAGACTAAAGACAAAGACATATCCTGAATAACGGAATATAAACAAAGAAACATTAAAAGGTATTCTTTGAGAAAAATACCTGTTTGCCATATGAAAGCTCTGACCACAGTATGAGTCACTGCAAGTGACTTCTGATGATTCACTGTAATTTTTAAAACTCTGATAACAATCATAACAATCTCCAGTTGTTTCAAAAACTTTTATTTTTTCTCTTGTGAATAAATAGTTTGAGTAACTTTTCATATAAAAAACCTGTGATTTCATTTTCTTGTTCTTTTTAAGCCTCTAAACAGCCATACCAGTGGACTCTGTTGGGTAAGACTGCTTACATAACTTGCTCCTCATACTTTGGAAGGGCATTTCTTCTGCAGAGAATTGATTTTGACTGCTCTATCTCAGACTCTCTACTTGATCCAAGTAAATCACTTGGAATTCTGTTGGTGATGGTCATCTCCCAGGAACTGGACCAAGGGAACAGAACCCATGCTAGCAGACCACCAGAATGCCACCAGATTATGACTCTTGGTTACTTCCATGGCCTTTGAGTTGTGATTCCTGCCTTACTTACACATCAAGGTTGAGTCGGTCACTTACACCAGTATCACTGCTCAGATAAAAATAGCTTGAACTTTCTGTCAGGTATGAGAAAGTTCTTCCCAGTCAAGCATGAATCCCTTTCCAAATGAGGTAATACAAACCGAAAAAAAAAAGAAAAAAGTTTTTCCATATCAGAAAGAGACAGTTGTGGGTCATTTGAGTTTAGCTAAATCAAAGTAATTTGATGCATTTAGCAGTGTCCATGTGGACACAGTTTAGCAGTGAAAGACTCTGGCCTATAATTACTAGTCCTCTTGACAGTTCCTACAGTCTTGTGTCCTAAATGGTTTTTTCCCCAGCTGATCTGAATTTAGGCAAGGTAAAAATGCATCCTAGCAGTATCAAGGTATTCAGAAAATTTTGCAGGCAACACCTTTGAAAATTGGCATAATGCAGTCTTGAAATAGCTTTGAATAGTTTTAGAAAGTCATTCAAGTTTAATCTGCTTTGCAGAGAAATTATTTGAAGAAAATAAATTATACCCTTCCTAGTTTATACTGCAGGAAGAATTTTTTACTCTGTTCATTCTGTATCTTATTATGCACAGGTAACATAAAAATTTTGGGTGGGCAGCACCAACAGTCAGATAATTCTTCCAGTAATTCTGCTCTGAATTTTTATTCTACTTCAAGGCATACATCAGTGATTGCAACCACCTGAAAAAAAATCAGTTTTTTTATTATTTATGGCTTGTATTATTTCTGACCCTGTGAACACTTCTAGTCCCTTTCAGTGTAGTATTGAAGAGGCTAACTACTAACTGAACCAATCTGATCTTGTCTTGAGCTAATCTGTTTGACTTCATAACAGAATGCTTCTTTATTTGGTTAACAACCCTCACCTGGAAATAGCAGCTAAGAGTAAATTTTTCCCAAGTTTGTCAGAAAAACATGGCAGATACAAAATCAGGTTTTAGGAGTACAAGAGTAGACTGCAAAAAATATTTGTTCTGCGTGAGACCTAAGACTGATCTAGCTCAGTATTCAAAGCCTGCATAGGCCACTAGCAAATGAGGGGTCTCAATCTGAAACCTCCTGATTAACCCATCCTGTGTTGATTTGACTAATGTCTTTAATTAATCTATATGACTTTCTTGTCCTGTGGCACTGTTTTTTGCCACAGTACACTTGAACATCACATGGAAAAAATAATCTCTTTCTACTAGGCTGAATATTTTATGGAGTGGCTCAGGTCCCTATGTTGCAAGAAACAGAAGTAAAAAAAACAAGAAAGTTTTTATTAAAGGTAAAATCATTTTGTTGTATTATATTAAATATATGGGCAGTGTTGTTTGCTTATAGATCAGTCTAAGTGTCCAAGTCCCTACTGAATTTTCCATTTAGGACCTGGCAGTTTATGCCATTTCAGTTACCGTACGGAGATCAACGCTTTTCTGATTCCTTTGGGGACATCTGTTCATTAGCACACAGGGTGGCCAATATTGCTCTAGGTAAAGATCAGCTAGTTCCTCTGTTCTACACACTTTGGAAGAATAGCTTTGCTTATAAAATGTAACAAATGTTTCCTGGACTCTAGCCAATATATTTTTGATCCTTTCTTGATCTTCTTTTCACTAATCCTTTTCTTTTTTTATTCTTGCTTTTTGTTGACATGCCAAAATTCTGTCAGTCTTGTTTCCTCTTTCAAAAAACGTATTTTTGTTAAGTTGAATTAAGCATTCTACCCTGTTGCCAAGAGCAAATTAAGTTCCCCCACACTGAAATCAAATTTCGTAAAGTGTCCGGGCAATTAGCTCTAATATGTGGTTGCTGTAACTCTTAATTTTCCCCTTTTAAGGGTTTTCTTTTTTCTCTGTCTTTGTTTCTGAACAGAAGACATGAGATTCCTTCTTTTCCCTCTGGTTGTCGTCTTTTACTTCCCCAGCATCCAGCAACCACGCACTGATACTTAGCCAAACCTCACTTTTAATCTGTAACCCAAAGGTATTTAAGTAACAAATTGTTCATTCTTCAACCAGAAAGCTGAGCTGGTGGACCAGCCTGCTGGAACTGGAACAGGAACAAAACTTGAAGAACAGACTTCTGAAGAGCTCTCCCAAGCACCACATTTAAGCATATCATATGCACATCCAGAGATTTCCCATGACAATTTAAAACTGGCACAGCTCACCCACATAACAACAGAAGTCTTTTACAACAGAACTTATCTTCTGTGTATTTGTTGTCAGGATTTTGATTCCAAGATGTTCAAGGACAAAATAAGAGCACATTTTACCTTCCCATCTACATTCCACGTAGATGGGAAAGGAAAGGCCTAGTTTCAGAAGGATCATTGCAAAATTGTGACTGTTTTTATATGATGGAATGGCTCAGCTCTAGCCTAAGCTTCTTGCAAACCTTTAGCATTCTCACATCTGCATCAGCCTACCATAGGCTTTCTTCTCCAGACTGCCTTCAGCAAAGAGTTTTTTCTTATTTTATTCCTCAAACCCTTTGTCTTGATGCACAAGCAGGATGCACAAGAAGAAGATTTCTCTCTGCTTACCATACCAAGCACTTCTGTGGTGAGGAAGGATATAATCGGAGCCAAGGAAGCAGTGGTTTCAGTTCCAATAAAAAGTCATATCAAAAACCCTAAATAATAATAATAAAAAAAAAAAAACCTGGATGGCTTCCCAATGTCAACTAGATTAGGATCAGCTAATTTGTTCATGAGAAATTTGACAGTTTGAACATTACTCAGTCAGCCACCATCCCTCTTTTCCTTTACATCCCCATTTATTTTGGCAGACTTAAATAGTGCACATGAGAAAGCTGTATTATAGTAACAGCCATCATGCTATTTTAAACATAACACTAGAAGTTAGAGAAAAGCTACTTGGATTCCCAAGAATATATATATATATATATATATATATAGAGAGAGAGAGAGAGAGAGAGAGAGAGAGACAGAGAGAGACAGAGAGAGACAGAGAGAGACAGAGAGAGAGAGTTATATATTTGTATGCAGTTATATATCTATATATCTGCAAATTGAACAGCCACATTGCAAACACTCAAATGAAGCAACAACTGATTTCAACACATGAAACCTGCAATTACATGAAATACTCTTTTGTTGAAAAAATTACTTCTATTCTCAGAACCACACAGAAGTGTTGTCCTGCATCCATACTTCCATTGCTGATTGCCAATCCCTGTCAATACAATAGGTCTTTAACCCAAAGACCTGGGTATGTTCTGCTGTTGCTGTTCTCCCTTTGTTATTCCTACTCACCAACACTCCTTAGTTTACCTCTTCCCTGATTTAGCCTTCTGCCAGCCCTGTAAATTATGCAGAAGGGAGGCGCAGCTGAGAGTTGAGTGTCTAGTCCTCACTTATGTTCACTGGGGACTAGTCACTAATTGCCCTTCAGTGTTTTGAAAATTCTGCTATGAATAATAACATGCTAAAAACTCAGTCTCTATTTTAAGTTAATGTGGCCAGAACAGCATCCAGAATTTCATAGCTAATCTTTGCCCTCAGTTGTATGATATCCATCTACTTCAGCCAACTTTTCTATTTCTTCCAGGCCAAAAAATGTCCATGTGGCCAAGGACAAGATGGTCAGCATGTGTCTCCAGAGAACAGGCAGAGGATGTGGTGACAGGTGGGAGGTGGAGCATTTTTTCCTTCATCTGGAGCGCCATTGCCCCATGGAATGGGTGGGAAAGGACTTGGAGGTAGGTCATGCACCTCCTCTCCTTTCACTGTAGGCATCTCTGAACACTTGGCATTCCAGCCCAGCGCAGGCTCATCACATGTGATCTCGCCATGGCAACCACGCGTGACCTGCTCCCAGTTTCATGCAGTACAGGAACACGGACAGCCACCTTTCTCTGTGTCATCAGTACCAGAACTGCAGTGCCTGTACTCACTGTGCCTCTCAGAAAAGGCTGGGATGTCTGAAAGCAAGTCTGATAGTTTGTGAACTCCCAATTCGCCAATTTCATTCTTCTCTATTTCATGAGCTACCCCATACTTTTCTCCCTTCATCATTTCATTTTCCATCTGGCAGACCTGATTCATGTTCTATTCTGTCCTTCATGCTTCAGCTTCTTAATCCTTCTTGATTCTTACCTGATAAGACTGACTTCTTTGTTATTAATGTTATCAAAAGGATGAATTAAAATTAATGCAAGACTTGTAATTCATCTGAATTGTTGAAGTGAAAAGTCAAGCCAGTCAAAACAGCAAATGAAACATGCTTAAAGGCATATCACAGCAGCTTTTAAAACAAAGCACAGACTCTTTATAAAAGCCTAGGCTTCTAAACAGAAGAGAGAAAGATGCATGACCATACAAGAGACAATGTGTACTCACAGAAGCTATTTGAGAAGTACATATGATACTTTTCAAAGATTTTAGGTCAGTTACATGATAAGCACAACACATCTCATGATACAGCTGCAGCACCTGTACGTCAAACCTAAAATATAATCTTCTATAGGAAAGAAATTTTTATAAAATTTTATAAAAATACTTTTTATATTGATTATTATATTAAAAACAGAATACTTATATAATCTTGACACTATTTTCCCAATAACATCAGTTGTGTTTTTCCATATTTTCCTGATATTACAAATATTTTATCCAATATATTTGAGTTAGTTCATAGTGTCATATAATATGCAGCTACTGGTTTTAAGCTTTGAGTGAAAGGAAGAAGTAATTTTCTTTTTGTACAACAACTGCTGCCTGTTTCCCAGTTGCTTTAACTCTCATTCTTTTGGAACTTTATTTTGCAAGCTAAGTACTTAAACTTGTATTTCCTGGCCTTTACATTAGGATTTCTACTTCTACAACAAGCATTATTGAAAGGCAAATTATTTTATAAGTGTCATTTCCAAGTATGATCAAGTGAGGAAAAATCAGAAAAATCTCAGATGGAAAATATATTTAAATTATCATGAGGTATAAAACTTCAAGGAAAAAAGTAGCTAGTAATGTATTAGAAGGAGGAGGAAAACAATGTATAAATCCATTACATAATGTAGGAAACAAGTAAGCATGGCTTCGCATACACACAAACATGAAAGATAGATTGCAATCAGATACATGGAAAAAAACATGTTTTAAGAAGGACAGAAGAGTACCAGACAGAATACAGAAAAAGCAGGTTAAAGAACAAATTTAAATTAATGTTTCAGCCCACAGAAGTAGATGAAATTTACCCTGGACAAAATGATAAAAAGTTTGATGTAGCCAAACTAGCTGATTTTGGAACTAACCAAGATACTTTCCCAAATATTAGTGATTGCATTTGGGAACCTGGGGATGACAAGAGGAGCTCTATTAAATGAGAGAAGGCAGAAGCCTTTACCAAGGGAGAAGGAAAGATGTGAAGATGCCGAGCAGCATCATAAACTAATCAGTCTATAAAAAATACTGTAATGAATTACTGAACAATCCACGTCAACAGCCTTAAAGATAATGAAGTGATAAAAAAAAAGCAACAAGGGTGTGTCAAGAACAGCTCACTTCACACCAAACTAATTCATTTCTTTGACAGGTAACAGACATAAGAAGCACAGAAGAAAGAACAGAAGGTTGCATTTCTACTGCAGTAAATGTTTGTAATTGTCCACGTGGTGTTCCTGGAGAGAAGCAGAATCTTGATGTGGTCACCATCAGGTAGATAAGGTTGGCTGAATTAGTTTCAAATCTGCTTATCAGTGGCTTCCCACCAAACAAAAACAGTGTCTCAAGTGGGTGTGATTCTGCCTTGGGTCTATTGAATCCAGTTGTATTTCATGTTTCCACAGTGACTAGGACAGTACAGTAGAAATTGCCCAGTACGGCAGAGAGATGACATATTACATGGCTAGGGAAAAAATGGAAATACTGGTTTATTCTGAGCTGGGGACATTTCTGGTGGTGCCTCCACCACCTGTGCTAATACTGTGGGCCCCTAAAAGCATTCTGGTGACATTATATTGCATTTTAGATGTATTCTGTTTCTCAACCCTCTTGCCAAGCCTGGGACCCATTCTGGTTCTCCTGTTAAATCAGCGGTGGAAGGAGCTTCTGCTGAGTAGTTTTGAAGAGGCATATGGTATTGTGAAGTTGATAAATGGACCTATGGATTTGACTGAAAGACCACTTCAGATAATACAAGTGGTAGTGGTATATGCAGATGGGTGATAAAAGCCTTTTGGACACATTCTAGAAGACTTTACTCACTTCCCTAGAAGAAAAACTGAAGTATTTGAAGATCGGGTTGAACAATAATCTCACAACTGCACTTGTTTTTACTTTAGTGGCAGTAGTCTTCTGGAAGTAGCTTCACACTTTCATCATTAATTTACAGTAGCACTCAGTGAAGGAAAACTGGCTGCAGCACTACTTGGAAAAAGTAAGTTTGTCTGATTTATAAGAGATCATGGATCTGGCTCTACCTGTTCAAATATTAATATATCCATCCATGTTGTGAGAATATTTTACCTGGGAGTATTATGGGAGTTTATAAAAATAAAATAAAAAAAAAAGAAAAAAAAATACACACACACACATTTCTGGTTTATAAGGCATCTTTTATTGTAAAAAAATACATCAATTATTCAATGGAATTGGGTTTACTTTTGTTTTTACTGAACATTGGTACATGTCATATACTCAGGAGTTTATATCAAAGGCCAATAACCACTATGGTCAATTTTAGGGGCAGGACTTCTTTTAGTTACTGAATCATACCTATACTTTTTGTTAACTTCAAAGTCATATCACCCTTACTTCTTCTCCTTATTTTTCAATCACAGACTGCCCAGAAAAAAGGCCAAGCTTATTCACAGGCACTAAGACACAAGAAGGTTTTATCAAACATAAAAATTATGCAAACATAGCAAATTAAAATTGCAAGAACAAGGTTTCAGAATCAAAGATTTAAAAGTCTGCTCAGACAAAACACCACCTCTCCATCCCAGCTGAGTACAGGAGTTTCCCAAAAAAGCAAAAATCTTGGCTTTAAGTCCAATGGCAGATGAACCTTAAAAACTGGTCTCATTCACTTTGACCAAAAGCTTGGGCATCTGAAGAAAATGAGCGAACCTAGGTTAACTTCCAGGTTATCTGGCTGAGTGTTGTGAAGACCCTGCCTCTGTGAATATTGCTTCAGAAAATGTAACTTCTTTTACATAGCAACCTTTTTCATAGGTATAAGAACTGGATAAAAAGGTAGGAAAAAGAAAGCCGTACTTACAGTTTTTCTTTTCACTTAGCTCTCACACACAGTTGTGATTCATTTTTACCAATAAGGGAAAGTAAGATCATACCTTTCATGAGTCATATTCTTTTTTATTGTGGATTTCTCAGTTTTCAATGTTTTGTTTATTGATTATCCTTTTGATTCCTTCTGACAGAGGTAAGTTTAGCAGTAAAATGGTCACCACCAAATGTGCTTTCTCCTCATATCTTCCTTTTCATTTTTGAACTAAGTTGCAAATCTTGACCTCGTGTTGGCAACAACACTAGAGTGAGAGGTTCAGCTCAGTCTTAAGTGCCTAAAGTTATGGAATATACATTGCTTTCATCTTTGGTTGAGAGATACATGTCATCAAGCAGGCCGTATTACACAGGCAGGTATGCAAGCAGACTGAGGACTTACCTTTAGTCTTTACAGTATGAAGATCTTGAGCAGCTTTTTGGGGAAAAAATAAGCAAAAAAAACAAAACAATTAAAAAAAAACAAACCCCCAAAAACCTCCAACACACAAACTTAAAAAATTTTATACATATAAACATGAATTTCACCATTTAGCCCTGATATAATTCATCTGGGCCTCCCAAATCAAACCAGAAATTATTCAGCCATACAGAGGTAAGACTGAAGGGACTCAAAAGTATTCACTGACTTTGCATGCCTCTGTTTACGGTTGTCTGGCTTTAAAGACTTACCAGCAGGTGTCTAATTTAGGCTACATTAAAGAAAAAAGAAGAACTCAAAATGTGGGGGACTTTTTAGAAAAGATTTCCCCAAGTGGCTTGTACAAGGATTTTGAGTGAGCCAGAAAGGACAACCAAGGGCCTAATCCAAAACTGACCGAAGGACACAGTCAGCTTGTATTACTCTTGTGCTCTCATGTTCCTGAGAGTGGCAATCATAACATACATCAGATTAAGTGATGCATATGTTACAGGATTCTGAGGCACAGAATGAGAGTTATCATAATGAAACTATATATTACTTTTGTATGCACCTGGTATGTGATCCATATACAGATCTTCTCTAAAATGAAGAAGGGCAAAATAAACTGAGAGTTGGTTTTGATCCATTTCATTCATGATCCAATACATCATGATACAATCCTGAAACCAAGGAAAAAACCCAATCTTTAATCTTCCTCATCTAGTCAAGGAGTGCCCCAGGAACGTACTGTAGTTATTTTGACTAGCACATTGAAACTGTACCTAGTTTTTTTAATTTTCTCAAACTTTCTGAAAAATCATTGTCCCTTGGATACCAGCCATTGAGCTATTCTAGATTTCTACTCCAGCTTTCATCTCCTTCAAAGACTGATTGCATAAGATTTAAAAAGTCAAAATATTTTAGCCTTTTTTGTATGTGTTTCCAGCTCTTGCAAAATTGTTCACCTCTCCTCACTGGCTAATGGGGCTTAAAAACTTCAGTTATCTTTTCTTCCTAAAGATTTTGTCAAGCATAAATTAACATGGCTTGAAATGCAGCCTTTTACTTAATGAAATAAAGTCTGTATTTTAATTTTTTTCAAGTTGCCACCAGGAGAGTCAGGATATGAAAATAAAATATTTTAACAAAATAGACAGAAAGACAGTTTTGGAGAAGTTAGACTAATCACCTGACAGTGGTGGAGTGCAAACAGAGGGGAGAAAGGAGGTCAAATGTACATCAGTTTCTCACACCTGTGAGAAAGTAGGTGTGGGGAAGAGTTCACTTAAGAAAAAATAGGGAAATGTAAAAGTCTGTAAGACACTGAAAACAGGTTGTTGAACTCCCATCCTTCCCAACCCATTTTGTTAAAATAATAGAAGACAATATTTGTCTGTCTTTTAGTAAAGGAAATCGGGGCAGATTAAGAGGCTATTCTACTCTTCTATGAAGATAGAGGAAGAAAATTCCCAGGATCTTGGTTATTATATGTATTTAACTAAGCACAGGATTTGGCCTAATATTTTTTTGTTCCAAGAGAGAATTTATTTATGTATTTTTTAAATTAAATTTTTACTCAAGTAAGATAATATCCAACTTAAAGCAATGTGTAATCCTCCCTTCTGGGTGGGGATCTGTGCTGCAGAGCCCTGGGAGGTAGGGTACAAAAAGGATGCCATGGAGCATCTCTGCTCTTATTTCCCACTCTTGCATCTACAGGAGCAAGTAGGGCGGCTCAACAGGCATGGATGCACTGCATGGCATGTTGATGTTGATGGCCCAATGTCCACCTGATGGATGTTCCATGAGGTTTCAGTTTGTGAGCAGCTGGAGTCCAGCACCAGGTGCTGAAAGCTCCTGCCAGGCATCCCCAGCTTGCTTCCATCTAAGAGAACACCCAACCTCTGCATTCCCTGGGCACAGGGCAAGTGGGGCGGGATGAGCAGGGCATTCCCTTGGAAGGTGCGACTGTGAGGAGCAGTGACAGCCCTGCGTGTCCCCCTCATCCAGGACACGCTCGGGTGGGATGGGAGCAGGGACATCCACCAGCCAAGCCCTGTCCCAGCAGGAGGAGCAGACAGAGAAGCACCAAAGCTCTTTGGCCAGTCAAGCTCAGGCATGAGCCAGGCCTGAACTGTTCAGCTGCATTCTCACTGAGGCATTTCTCACACAGGCAGAGAGATGCAGAAGCTTAGGCCACGACCATCAGTGGTTTCAGGACTGTGCCTTTTAAAGTGTTATTCTGCTGCCTAAGCAACATTTTAGGGACCTGTATATTAGTTCAAGTCATTTGCCTGAAGCCACGACAGCCATTTGTGGCAGAACAGGGAAATACACCTTTATCCCCAGAGGCTCTGGCTAACACCATAACCGCACCGACGTCCTTCCTCTTTTCTCCTTCCTCCTGGCTGGTCAGAATCAGCTTGAAATCACATAACAGATTTTGATCTCAGAGAGATGGGGCTGTGAGAGGCATTGCAATTAGACAGCTGTCCCTGAAATGGAGACACTTTGATCACAAGAAGTCCATGTGGCACATAACCAGCTGGACTGAGCCCACAGTGGTCTGTCGCAGATTAAATGGCTGAGGCCATATAAAATAAGAGATAGATGTGGGGATGCAAGAGGAAAAAGGTGGAGGTGAGATGAGGAGAAATGCTGGGAAAGATATTTATCCAAAAGAAAATAAAAGTCTAAGCTGTCATCCTATTTTACTCAATGGCAAAATTTCCACTGACTTCAAGACAAAGGACTGGTAAGCCATGCAAGTGACTGCAGAAAGCAGCCACCAGTGTGCAACTCAGTGTCACCCTCTGAGCAGCTCTGAGATACTAACGCTTCGTTTAATCACAAATCAGCAGGACAAGTTCAATATTTGATTTTTTTTTTTGCAAACTCAAATATTCTGTTGTATTCTGAAATATACTTTGCTTTCAATATGTGACAAATTTATTTTAGGCCTTGAAGTTTTGGCTAATGCTATGATTGAAAGAGATGCAATAGTAAGTATAGAATGCCCTGCCAGTTACAGACCACAGAATGCTCAAGGTTGGAAGAGACATTCAAGGTCATCTAGTTCAAACATCAACCCAGCAGCACCATAACCATCCCAATACCATATCCCCAAGTGCTACATCCAGACACCTCTTGAATACTTGCAAAGATAGTGACTCCACCGTCTCCCTGGGCAATCTATTCCTGTGCCTGACCAACTCTTTCAGTGAAAAATTATTTTTATAACATTTAATCTGAACATCAGTTTAGTATATCAATATACAGAATGTGAAGATTGAAATGATCAACCATTTTTGTAAGTTCTTGCCAAAGTATTACAAAATTCAGTAATTCACATTATTTTTCCTTGTTTAATTGAACAAGTACTTCAAGATTTCCATTCTACTTTCCATTCATTACTTTTTACAGGCTGTACTTGTATGAACAGGAATTTTAATCTCAAAACATAAAGCTTGAATTTTGAAAACTCAGGCAAGTTACCATGCTCAAAATCTTGCTCCTTCTAATGAAGCAATTTTAATTAATTTTAATGAAATTGTGCTGGTACCTACTATCTTCCACAACTTTTGGATGAGGCCTTTGTTGAAAATTGTTTAATTATATCTCTCATCACACTAAAAATCTAAAGATATGGAAATTGATCAAAAGTAATGAATAAACTTCTTTTCTCAAGGCTTGTTCTAACTTGTTGCTTAATTTGGTCTAGTCAAATATTTAATTTATAACACTTTATTGAGTGAAGAAAACCTGAAAACCAATAATGATTAAAAATAAAATTAATGGAATATTTATATTATATTTATAATAATCTCTTCAGCAATTCACATTTTCCAAATTACAGTGCCATTCTTTATGTTTTCATTGCACATACAGAAGTAGCAATGTATATGTGAATTGTTATCAAATATTCTGAGGTATACATTTTCTTGTGGTGTGTTTGCAAAATTAATACAAGATGCGTTCATCTCCCATTCTGTCCTCTGCACTAATAAATCACAAAAAAAAAAAAAAAAAAAAAAAAAAAAGACAGTATCTTACTAAAAGAGATGTGGAATAAGATGTGGCCCTGTTTGTTTTTTTTCCAGCTCTGTAGGTTTATCAGGATCCCAGAGTCTGTGCTCCTATGGGAAGGGAAAAATGTCTCAGCTCTAGTCCCAGGTGGTTGGGTGAGTGCACAGGGAAGAGAACTAGTGTTGGTTTTATGGCTCTACAGTCAGGGTGGGAATGAGCATGGACAAGAATATCTGATTTCATATGCACTCCATGAAAACTGAGAAGAGAATGGTGCTGATGAACAGCTTAGCGCCCAGTAAAAAGAAACTGCCTTTCCAAATCTGGGGCAAAGTGTTAAAATATTTCAATATGTTTAATTAAAAAAAAAACCAAAAAACCCAACAACTTCCAAAAGGTTTCTGGAAAAAACATTAAAGCAACTGTATCAAAAAACTATACATTGAAATGGTTCTGCTACATGATGTCAGAAGCACAAAATGTTATTTTTCTCTCTAATGTTTAACAGAATACAGATATTGAAGCAGCACTAATGTAGAAGTTTTTAGAAACTTAAAATACAAATTAAATAAAAATTAAATACTACGAGAAAAATAACATATGGAAGCAGGTAATGGTCATAAGATTCAAGCTACCAAAAAATGAAATAAAATCTTGTGAAATATTTGCATTTTAACAGTGTCTTCTGATTTTCCAACATTTTAAAAGAATCTGATGGTCTTAAGGAAATTATACATTTAGGTCATGCCTGTCCTTTCCTTTTATTTTTAGTAATTTTGGTTTTTGAACAACAAAATGTGCAACAGTGTTATTAGTACCTAGTTCTGTTTGCCTAATGGTGACAAGATATGATAGGATACAGTTTCAAAGGTCTTTTCCCCCATGAATCATCTTTATTTTGAAATAAGATAAAATAAATGCTCATCGCACCTACGGCCAACACTTCCCTACCAAAATGCAACACCCTGTAAGAGGAAAGCAAATTTTCTTGGGAAGTATGGGAGCAAGAAGAGAAAACCATAGCAAACAGGTGAAGCTGGCCCCTGCTCTGCTGAATGTTTCCTTGCACAGAGCTGCCAGCATCCCTCCAGAAGCCCCTGCCAGAGATGCTGTGCAAGCTGATACCATTTCATCCATATGCCATAACCTGCAGGGTCTTAATTCCTGTTGCCTCACTGTGGTTTGAAAAGCAGAAGAAAAGGACACCAGGTAGGAAGTTGCTTACAGACATTCTGCTACATTGCATGAGATTAAACAAGGGGATTTCCCATCAAGGTGAAGAAGAAAGCACACCTGTAAAGACTGAACATCAGCAATAATTTGGCATGATTTCCTTCCTGCTCCAAAACCTGCTGGAACGTTTTTCACTTTTTTCAAACTCCCTTTTGTGTTGCAGATGAAAAACAATGTACAATTTTAAAGCTGCAAAGCTGTACTTTCCCACCTGTTCACGTCTTAACATGACTGGACTATTTTTGGTAGAAAAACTGAAGAAAAAACTGCTTTTATACTTTTCTACATCTTTGCCTTTCAGTCTTGCTGTATGATTTATTTTCACTCTCCCTTTCTCTCTTATGTGTCATCATGTTGAGACTCTTTAAAAACTTCCTCACCCTCTGTACTCCACCACCAGGACAGCCTGGACTTTTCTGGTGCTTGGATCCCTCACTTGGATGTCACTCTGCTGATAGAAGCACAGAGTGCAGAAGAGAGATAAACCCCATTTCTCCTATGTGAAGTAACGGTTGGACAAAAGTTGACCAAAATATGTTCTGAAAGGGCCTGATCTAATATTCCCTGCAATCAATGGAAGGCCTTTAACTGACTTCAGCAGGTCTCAGATAAGGACCCACATTAATATTGCCATTATCATTTGTAACGGAGGCTCTGAGCACTGATGTTTTCCAAGAGTAGGAGACAACTATGGCACTGCATGTTTGTCCCTGCTGTTTCAAAAGAACATTATTTTCATGCAAATTTCTGTTTGCTTTGTTTTCTTTGCTGTTTTTATGTATCAGATGTGCCCTTGTTAGAAGAGATCCTCCCTATGTTTTGAAATCTCTCAAGCCTCAACAGAAAGATAAGAATATTAGAAATCAACAAGGAAGTTTTTCTTGCAAATAGTTTAGGCATTTGTGGTGATTAAGCCTTAAAGAAAAAAAAAATAGTTTGGAATGATCCAGGTGAAAGAAGAAGTCCCACCACATTTAATCAGGTCTCCCTTGTATGGGTGACAGTGGTGCCATTACCCTTCATGTTACATTGTGTTCCAGAATGAAACAGACCTCAGTATCTGACAGAAGAACCCAAACCGAACTTTCTCAGGCCGGAGAAGTGGAAGACCTTAAAAAAAAAGCATAAATACTGCTTTCCTTCTAGAAAATTGCCTAAATATTGTGTAATAAAAAATCTGTAAATATCAGAAAAATTAATGTCTCTGTTCACTTCCACTGCATGGGGAAAAAAAAATGGAGCAGAAAAAACTGTTTTAAAAGAGGGATATGTCTCAGAGTTCTTTTGCTTCAGTAACTTTCCATTGAATTTACATCACAATCATTTCCATCACTGTCATGAACTTTAATGGATTGACTTTTACAATGTCCTCTAAAGAACAGAGATGTTATTAACACTTGTAAGAGTCCTTAAGCTGGACTTGCTGAAGACAGATCATATGCTTTGGATCATGCAGCACTTCAATTGCATGTAGTCCTTTTCTCTGAAGCTCTGGCAAGTGAGCTCAGCAGCCCCAAGATCACACCTGAGCACCTGAGGAAGTTGTACCTGTGTGAATTTCTGCTGGCCATTGATCTTGCAGTCATTA
Source organism: Passer montanus (assembly GCF_014805655.1). Taxonomy (NCBI): domain Eukaryota; kingdom Metazoa; phylum Chordata; class Aves; order Passeriformes; family Passeridae; genus Passer; species Passer montanus. The sequence continues at coordinate 22,657,383 of NW_024366591.1, read as the reverse complement.
CATCTGCTATTGACCTTCACATGTCATGTTCTGGGCTTTGTCCTTTCCTCATGTAGATGAATAGAAAAATTCTTTTGACTCTGCCATGAACAGGAGCAGGAATATGACATGCAAGGGGCCTCTTCAAGAGCCAGATTCAGGGTTGCATCTGAGTAAGTCTGAATTCTGTCTAAATTGATGTATGTACTTATATTTGTACACATCTTTTTCTATCAATATTTAACAACCTGTTCCTTACACTACTTTACACTTTTACTTCCTCTCACTGATTTCTTACCCTCACCTTCCATCTTTGCCAGTCTAAGAGAGTTTGCCAAAAACTGTTGTTTGTATGCCCAAACCTCAATACAGGAATGAAGCAGCTAATCGATAAACACTGAGGTCAGCCACGTATTATCTCTAATAATTACCTAGTAACTTCTCCAAGAGCTTCAGATTGTAGGTTTTACTAACTCAGTACATCAAGAAGTGTATGTAGCTAGAAAATTTAATTAAAATAAATAGTATTATTTGTGTATCACAAGTGAGGTTTGTCTGTACGAAAAACTATACAGTTTAAAAACATTTTTAGTTAAACTGATGAAGTACAAATAATTGGAATGTGTCATTCATATAAATTTTATTCCAAATGGATAGTTAGAGCTAAATTAATATGAGTCGGGCTGAATAAAAAGAACATGCTTTATGCCACATTTCACCCTGTTTTCACTTGCTTTCCAGTGTGATTTCAAGTTGAACAACCTTAACTTTGCTAAAGATAAAAATCTCAGTCTGGCCTTAGTACTCTGAAGTACTGAAATGCTGATGAATTTACAGAATAGCCAAAATAGAAGGAGTTCTCACAGACAGCTACCAAGTTTTTATACTGAGAGTTAGACATAGAGGAGAGATCCATCAGTTTGCAATAGTGTAGGAAGAGAATATTTGTTTGCCAGTTGTAGCTTTCCTAATCAAGGAGGGGGGAAAGAAAAAAAAGAAAATAAAATATGAAAGCCTTGAAAGTACCAAGAAACTTAGCTATAGCTTAATGTCTAAATAAAGCTTTATGAGATGGTAATACAGACAAAATGTAGTGCAAATTGCTTGCTAAGATCTAGCTCTGTGAAAGTAATTAAATTTTAGACTAACCCAGTAATTGCTATTTCTGGAAAGGATTGGTGGTGGCTTTCTAGTCACATGCCACTGGTACTCAAGGACCACTGAGATGATCCTAAGAAATAGGAAGTTGGCCATTTAACAAGGTATTTGAGACAGATGCTACAAAAGTATTTGCAGCTTCTGAAAGGACACAGAAAAGTATAGCAAGCACATGTGATCAAAACAATAGGCAGTACTTAAAGAATGATCTTGATCACAGATGTGCTAGAAATGTAAAGCGTAGGAAATGACAGAGGAAAGGTCATTTTTCAGTTATGTGCTGAACAAAAGACACCCAGGAAGAGCATGCAGAGCCATTCTTCTCAGGCTCTATTACTTGTGTCTCTAAGTGTGATGAACCCTGGAAAGCAGGTTTCATCCTGGCAAGCACAGGAGCTTTAAAATCAGCTTGGTATTTCTACTGTCAGTGCCAGAATTCAATTATCTTCAAGCTAAAATAAGCCGGTGTTGCCCTCAGAAGCTTAGCAGGAAAACTGGAAGGGAAAGGGCAGTTTACAGAGGAGACAGCACACTGGTGTTGGGTGAGACCTTGTGCCCAGGACAGACAGGTTTGCAGTCTGTTAAGCTGTAGTGTCATAGCAATGCAGCTGATACAAAAGCAAAGGGAACACCTGAAGAATGAAGAATCTCTTGAAAGTGTCAAGAAGGATGAAAAACTGGAGAGTGATGCAGCAGTGGTGCAGTGATCATATCTCATTTCTCAGCATGGCAAGATCACTGCAAGTGGAGAGCACTTTCCTCCTGCAAAGGGAAGTAGCTGGTGGGCTTTGTGCTGTTGTGTGATATGAGCCCAGTGGAAGTCATGTATTCTACAAATGAATCTTTTGTGAGTTTCGCTGCTGACTACAGTAACCCTGAGGTCATTCTGCACAGTCAGCTCATCTGTATGAGAAAGAAAAGGAATCTAGAATGATGGGGCCTTTCCAACACCCATTTAAAAATTGTGTAGAGCAGTAAATTGCCTTAAAATGTAAATGTTTCTTGTAACACAAAGAACAGTATTGGTCCTTTCCATGCAAAAGTAAAATGGTCCTCTTCTCTCTCTTATGAAATCATGTGAAGCTTTTGTGACTCATCCCTTACACAAAAATTTCTGTTAATACAGCATTGGGGTAAATTACTCCAAAGCTTTTCTTGTGGAAATATTTGATAACTATGGATATCCCAACCTGTCACCAGTTACAGAAACAAAAATGTTAACATATTTATGGTGTGCAAGAAAGCAGAGACAAGAGGGTCAAGGAATTCTACAGGCCATTGAACTTTGAGAAAGTCAAAACCAACAGAATTACATTTGCCTGACCAGTACCTTGCAAAGTAGAGTAAACAGTCATGCCTGCCTTTTCAAACAGTAGTGAATTGCTAGCTACAAGCAAAAAAAAGCATATTTTTTTTGTAGGTTTAGGGTAATCCCTAAAACCTGGAGAGGAAGCTGAAAATAGAAGACAGGATGGCCCTGAGGCCTTCAGAAACTGCTGAAAACCTCACTATTTCTAGAGTGGCCTACAGCATGTTAAAAAGGCATGAGAATCTCTGAATTCTGACACTTTAGTAAGGCAGTAAAAAAAAAATAGGTGATTTTCTGATAATACCAGCTTTGTCTGAGGGAGACTAGTGGGGTGGATATCAATCTTTGTGCGCTAGAGGGAGAGAAATAGCCAGCTGGGCTAGAATATTAGCCAAAGCACTTATGAACTGTGTGATTGTCAAATACAACTAAAATGTCACTAGGAAGGTTAAGAGTATGTTTTCATACTGGGGAATTCCAGAGGAACTATTACTGGAAAAGGGGAAAAAAAAAGGCCAGGGTTTACAGGGCAAGGTTTCAAACCTTTTTTGGCAAGATATCATTTCTACTGCATTATCACCAGCCCTCAATGTCCTGAAGCAAAGGCAGAGACTGGAAGAAATGTGCAGACAAGATGATCCTTCCTTGGCACAGTTACGTACAGATCAGCTCCTGTTATGTCAGCTAAACAAACCAGACTTCACAGAGCAGCGCTTGCCATCCCAGTGACTGACACTAGAAGAAGCTCTATATGTTGACCTACCTACTTACAGAACACAGAGGCTGTACAGACCATGCTGACAATGTCCAGCTGTTTCTGAAACATTTAGATGAGAATTTATGTGAGGAGCAAAAACAATATGTTTCAGGCGAAATCATGTGAGTACTTTTCTATGAAAAATGCTGAAGTCTGTTATTATCAGGAGTATCTGAAACTGTGTATTTAACAGCAACAGCAATATTGCCTGTATTTCTTGCAAAGAGGTATCTGAAGTTAAAAAAAAATCACGTGATTTGACACCAAAGCAACCTCTGAAAGAGTAAAAATAAGTTTAATACATATTTGCTTCAGTCAAATGTGTTCTATTTGAACAGCATGAACTGATATGGGATTTATGCCTCTGTTCAAAGCGGTCTGAAGAAGCAACTCCTGTGATAAGCTCATGGCATTCATTTGACTAAGTCTGAAAACTAGAGATGGACCATATAGGCATTGTCATTGAATGCTTAACCATTTATATTGGAAATATTAAAAATGTTTCTCAGTTCTGTCCAAACTCCTCTACACTTAGATTTCCTCTAACCCAGAGTAAATGCCTTCAACTTCATTCATTCTCAACCTCTAGAAGGCACTGGTTCCTGGGAGAAGAGAATTTGTGCCTGTATGTTAGCTTACCACACTGAGGTTTAGGGCACCTGAGGTTAATTTTAATGGCCATTCCAGTGTAATCAGATAGCTCCTACACGTCTACTGAAATGTCATTTTTCACAGCTCCATGGTGGCACATAGCTGGTGTGTTGCCATTGTCGAGTTCTAGTGCCTCACCCTAAGAGCTGAGTCCTGCTCTCCAGTTACATTTGAGCAGAGAGCGGGGCCATAAACAAGTATTGGCCTCTTCATCAAATTAAAACAACATCTGACGAGTGATGGATCAGTAAGGACAGATGCTTTATTTATTCATATGAACCCCTCAGCAATTTAGCTGGTTCCCTAAATGTCTTGTTAAAGAAAAGTGAGTGGTCTCCACTTGTCTTATATTTCTACACAAAGCACTAAAGATCTACCAAATTTTATCATTCTCAGACCTACTAAAGGTGCCTTTACCTACTTTATTTTTCCTTTTCTTTTGCACAGCAATTGCACCCAGTGGAAGGCTGCCTCTTTGTTAGTGACCAGTTTAAAGAGTCAGATACTCGAGAAGATTGAAATGGTTCTGTAATTTTGCTATGTAAAGTAGGTGGATTTTTAAAAAATCCCTCCCCAGAGGAATTGCAATCCCTTATATTTCTAATTGAGAAAAGGGAACATCCATGAAAACTGCCACTTAGCTAAAACTGAAATTTAAAAAAATAAATGACAGTTTAATGTGAAAAGAGAGACAAGGCACTGAGAAATAATATGTAATTGCAGGTGAACAAAAACTTAACTGAGCATAATAAAATTATTATACTCATGGTTTATTCTTAATGAACCAAGCAGTAAATATTTTATTGCAGAACTAAGACTAATAGGTCACTAAATAAAGGATTTTTTTTTCACAAAATTAATGTTGTATGATAAGCCCCTCAGTCAGTTTACATAGAAAGGAAAGGAAGCAATATCCAACTTTGACCTAAAAGTACAGACCAGAAAAGCTGTATTTGGGTGCATGCAATTCTAATCAAGCAATATATCCCCATCAAAATGAAGTCCAAACAATTGCCCCCACAGCAAGTTCACCTGTGACAAAAAGTTGAGCACTGTCAATGCTCAGTTTCTGTAGCATCTCCAAAAATAGCTGAGAAATCAGATGCAGAACCAAAATGCAGACCTGGTGGTACAACAGGCAGATGATGGGCCAGCTCCCCTTTCAAAGCTCTTTGTGTTTTACAGTGCTGACGACACTGGAGCTTGTTTTCATTAGTATACTATACAGATATGACTCAGAAGACATATGGAGAATGTGTACTACCAAGATGCAATTTTTAAAGTCACTTTTCTGTTCAAAAACCACACTTAAAAAAAAAAAAAGAAAATAAAAAAAACTCCCAAACTAAACCAAAAAAATATCCCACAACAAAGATGTGCTAAACTGACAAAAACTGTCACTAATAGCTGCCTAAATCAATAGGTGATCATCTCTTGCCCCCCTCTAACTTCAGTGGGGATGGGAAGGAGGAAAGGTGCTTAATGTATAACTATGAAAAATGTTCATTTGAGGAAAAGTTTTAGATTAGCCAACTAGAACACTGAATACTATCTAGATAACAAAATAAAAAACTTGGTTTATGGCAGATGAACATGAGCCAATTATATTGGTTACTATTCAAAAGAAGGAAAAAAAGAACTAAAATTTCAGTTTACTATTGAAACTATTACATCACAATCTGCCTGCAAAATAAGAAGTGCCAATAAACAGGAGAATAGGCACTTGTGAAGTCCAGCTCGGAGCTATATGCATGGCATGGCCATTTGCTGGGGGAATCTGTTATCCATACTAGAAAGCAACAGTAGATGGCCTACTTTTCACAAAAAGTGAGAGCTAGAGAAAACCACATTGTGCCATAGGGAGGGGAAGCACAGGCAGAGCCTTCATTATTAATTGGCATACACAGAAAGAGCAAGCAGAAACAAGACAAGTAAAAGAAAGAAGGGAATTCTCCCCGGAAACATATGGGAAGCACAAAACAGAAGTAATAAAACATTAAAGAATAGGGATACAAACACCACCATGTCCAGAAAGTGCAGTCAGTAGTAATGACTGTAATGAAAGCACTGGAAGGGTGAATGTGAAAGTTAATGGCTTCTTTTACACGTGTGAGAGAGTGCACAGAAAAAGAACAGGGTACCTCAATGTATGAAAGAGTCTTCCAAGTATCATTTTCTATATAACTCACCAGGCTTTACTAAAGGGAGAAGTAAAGGAAAGCACAGAAAATTCCACTTTGACACCTGTCTTTCAAAGCTGATTTCATTTTCATAATTTATCTTTGTAGTTACTGCACAGCAGAGGACCCAAAGCCAAGCACTGCCAGCATGTCACTCTGGTCACAGACCTGGTGCTCTACTTACTTGCTTTATGGGCCCACTAAACCATTTCCATTTTATAATTAGCCACCAAGGATAATTTTCCAGCTAATTTTGCCATGTAAACTCTATAAAGGCTCAAATCCCTAATGAAAATTAAGCACACAATACTGCTGAGGTGCCCTCTCTTCAAGAAGCTGAGCACAAGCTTTTTCAATATTTTTGACTGTCCTTTTCCTATCTGGTTAAGCTCTCAAACCACACGTTGGCTGATGTTGTCAATTGACATTTACAAGATACCTTGGGAAATATTTTTGCAGGTCACAGAAGTTATTTCGCTGAAAAAAACAGTGCAAACATGCAATTTGAAAAATTATTACTAAAAAATATTTGATGAACACATTTTCAAAGTTCATACCCAAACTTTGTTGGACACAAATATTTAGTAATAACATAGTGATTGCTTCAGAGCTATCTAAGTGATAGTAATCACCTATTCAACCACTTGGTCTTGCTTCTAAGATCCAGCAAAATACTTTAAAAGCTAACAGTGGGATGTAGGAGTAACTTCATGGAATTAAATGACAGCACAAAGAATGGCCTTCCTTGTGGGCACAAGGAGGCGAGGAAGGAGCACTGCTGTATTTGTATACACAGCTTTACTGCAAACATAATTTGACTACCTCTTAAACAGCAGTGAGCAACAAGGGTTGCAAGACACAGAAATAGAGGTGATTAATTCTGTCTTGGCCTGAAAAAATTACTTTTCTTGCCAATATTTTGGCACCTCCTATTGACTAATACAGAAAGGAGTGACATAGGGCCTGAGGACGTAAAACAGATATGGTGAAAATGAAAAGCTCTAGTAGCTAGTCTACAGTAGTCTACCACAGCAATAGAGTAAGTGTGTAGTAGAGTGGAAAAAGAAGAGATTGATTCCATTTCACAATATTCAGTCAGTTAAATGATGGCAGAAGGTCTGAAAGGAGCAAGGTTTTAAGCATATAAAATACAAAATATTTTAATAAGATAATAAAAGACTACCTGGGAAATAGGGCTTTGTGTGAGAAGTGTAAGTGTCCATGACAAATCTAAAAAATGAGATTAATAATGGGTTAACATCTAAAAGAAAATATGTAAGAAATGACTGCAACCAGTGAGTTAGAACCACAGACAGAGATAAATCTCCTTTACGTATCTTCCAGTAATAGGAAAAATGAATGAATTTTAGAGACAATGGACTTGATAGGAGTCTGCCTATGCTTTTATTTAAAGTGGTGTAAATCACTTTGTATTTCCTTCCAATTTATCAAGTCAATAGAACAAGAGGAAAGAAAGACTGCTGTAATGGGGATCCAGGCCTTTCCAGCTGCATGGCAGTGAAAAAGGGCTAAATGTAAGCTGTTGCTGTCCATAGGACTTGCTGTGTTGTGCATTGCACAAATAAGTGGCCAAAATCATTTAGATGTGTTTACTCTCATCTACACTGCTATAGTTTATAGATTAAGCTCTGCTTTCAGGTACAGCAAGGAGTATCTATAGAACCTTAAGAAACATCACAAAGAGTTGCTTTGCATTTACAAGAGCAAAAATGGGAGAGAAGGAACAGACAGAATTCTGCTAAACTGGTGCAAAGGTGCACCTCCCTCAGAGGACACTTTTAAAAGCAACCATGGAACAAAAGCCTCTCTGCTTGCCAGCCAGGCATACATTATAGTAACCACACCCTTGTAGGTAAACATCTACATAGAGCAAATCACTTTTGTGAATAGGGTTTACTTTATCATTTGGAAATGCATATTGCTGTTCTTTGACATATTAGTATGCTTAAAGAAATCATTTAAGGAAATAAGCTTATTTGCATATGTTTTCACTTATTTGTCCTCTCCTCTGTTATTAGTCAAATTTGTCTAATATTTTTATCATATCATATTTTATATTAAAAATAAATAAACATCATGATGGCTTTTCAAGTAGTAGTTGGTAGCAATGAAATAAATTCAATAAATCACATAGTCTCGTGTGTGATGAAAGTAGTTGGAAAGGCTGTATTGCTCCAGGTATTTTGGTAACATATAATGTCAATGCCCCACCATACAGCAATTTTTCTTATTACTGTGAATGTCAGTGCTCCGCTGTAGGTTAAAAAGATGAAGCTGCAATATGTGCAATGAATGCTTCTTATTGTTAGTACTGTGTTTTAAAAAGAAATTAGATTGCTCTGTGTGGTTATGAGGAATTACATGGAAAGGCATTACATGGACAGGCTAGTTTTCACAGGAGGCTCTGTTTTTGGAACACCACTGAGCCCACCGTGCTTGGGCAGCCAACTGGACATGGAGTTCTGCTGGTGTCCAAAGATCTCGTGTCACTTCCCCCAAGCCTCCTTTTGCACCTACTGTAATGTGCTGTTTCAGAACAAATGAAAAACCAGCTTTTGTACAACATATGTTTGGTTCCTATAGTAAGCTATTTTTGCAGTTGGAAGGCCTCAGGCATTACTATCCTTTCAAGCCATACACAAAGAGGGTTTACCACAAAAAAGAGCCTCTGCTGATGAGTGTAAGGTTTACCTTTGCTCCCTCACTCAAGATCCTAATTTCATCAAGTTCTATAAAATTTCAATTGATTCAGTTTCGCCTTATCATTGAATTCTTATTGCTACCTGACCTAAGGTCAACTATACTTTCAAAATAAATAAAGAAAAAGATATAATGCAATCAACTGGTAAGTCTGAACCCTTGCTATCTCATTTCTGTTGTACACCAGAACACAGTGGGTTTTCAGTGCTGTGCTGTAATCAGGGTAACAGGGGTCTAGAGGGCTCTAAACCTGCATGTACAGAAACCAGAGGTACAGACTTAAAGATCTAGGCTACACCATCTGCACTGCTGGAGTAGGAGACAGCCAAGCACCCCTTCTCTCTCTAAGCACAGGGATGCATATCCTAGGAGAGATCTTCTTTCCAGCAGCTAAAAGTTTCCAGTCAGCTTCTTGCCCTTTCTCTTGCTTTCTTTTTTCTTTTGCCTGGCTGCAAGAAAACATGAGTAAGATGGTGTGCAGGGAGCTGCATCTCCTGCTGGCCCACATCTGTTTTGGCCATACCCAGAACCAGGCTATGTCGATTTTCAGCCGGGGAGGTGGTTGCCACTCACACCTAAGTGTTTGCTGTTCTTGGAGTCCCGGCACACATGCAAATCTGGGTGCTAACATATCCAGCTCCCTTTGAGGCAGGTATCCCTCAGGAAGACACCAGCCTGGCCCTCACACACTGAACAGGTTACTGGAACAAAAATGTTAATGCACATTGTTGGAGACATAATTCAATACATTATAAAAGAGGCATTAAACCCCAGTCTCCTGTCTCCTTCCCCATAACTTTTAATCAATCTTCTTATCTTCTTTTATGAGGAACTTGTGAGGAAGTCTACATCAAAGGAAAACATACATTTTTATTTTGCTTCAGATGTGTTAACAATATTCATTAAAAACATTTCTGACCAAAATACCAAAAATCACCTGATGTTCAATTATAAAAATACCACAACTGCATTTGAAACTTTACCGTAACTACAGTCTAAAAGTGAAACTAAAAAAGTGAAAGTTCCTTGTTGTTTTATGATACACAGGCTGAAAGAAATGCAGAAAGTAAATAAAAAAGCACACATAAGCATACATTTATAAAAACGTTTCTTGAATTCTAAGATATATTTGTACCAGAGGGAAAGGTGGCAATTTATAAGGCTTTTGATAGGAAAAAAACACGTGTGATCATACAAGTTGTTAGACACTGTTTTCACAGTATTCCTTGCAGATTCTGTGACAAGCTCAGAAAAAATAGGAACACATAGGTAGAGACTACTGCTGAGATTTTCCAAAGTCTAAAAAAAAGTATGCAACTACCTCCTGTACATTTGGAAAACCCTGGTGTTCAGGCTCACTGCTCTTCTCCCAGCTGAATTTCCTTCAGGATTCCTTTTCTCTTTGGTTATGCCTAGTTAACTGACGTTGGCAATACCCAGCCCAAGCCATGCCAGCTGAACAGCAGATCGCAACAGGAAAACAGTAAGGAAGAAGACAACGTAGATTTGATTGACATCAACAGATTTGATGTTTAACCAGGATTCTTGAAACTTTATTCACAGGCTTTTAAACTTCATCTTGAGGTTTATGTTTGTAACGGAGGTGCAGGAAATCAAGTAATTCAACTTATATTTACCATTTATATAATTACTTTTATTAAATTACCTATATAATTCCTGCAAGGGAAAAAAATCCCTCCAGAACATGCAGTTACACTGTTTACAATTACTCTGTCAGTTGATGCAATTACTATAAATAGGCTCAGAGACATCACTAATTAATAAAATTGGAAGGGTAATGTAAGAAGTCTGCTACTTCACATTTAAGGCATATGATATATAAGTTGAGATGCAGAAGGGTGATTTTTCTTTTGGGCTTTGGCAAGAATATATTATAAAGAACCCTCAGACATCAAAGTCCCCCAAGCTACAGATGCTTGGGAAATAAAGCAAAATAGTAGAAATGTGACTTGTTTCTAGCTAAATTTTAAACACTGAGAATGAAGCAACATTGGTGCAGAGCATGCACACACCTTACTGATTTTAGTCGGGTTTATATAAGCAAAGTGAGTTGTGGAAGACTGACCTTAAACCTGGAGTAGAGGTGTCATTTCCCTCTCTGTTTTGAAGGAATAAAACATAGTAAGATGTGTTTTATTTGCAATTTTATGTGATCTTATAAACCAAATGTAGTGGATTCTTTTTTCAATCTGGGATGAAAAAAATGTGTTTCTTCAGAGTCACTGGAAAAGAAATGTAGTCTTGCAAAAAAACTGTCAGAAGAAAATTGTACATATTAACAACTCTCTTGAGAGCAATAATAGACATTCTTTGCATTTATTCAGCAAATTTACATCCAAATCGGGAAGATGTTGGATTTAGCCCAGTTAACACTGAAATATTTGCAAAAATCAATAAGGGAAAGTGTTTCCTGGAGAAGAAGGAAGAGATAACCTTGCACAGTTTGGTTTGTACCTCTCTGGGATACAGTAGGCAAAATGACCACACCACTTGAGTGAAACATTCATTTTCAGTCACAGAGAAGTAGCACATATCCTTAACAGTAGATTCAGTGGATTCTGTCATATCCTCACAGCTGCATTGGTGACAGGCCCAGCTCTGGGCCTTCTGTGTATGTAAGCAACATCCACTGCTGGAGCAGTACTCAGAAAACACTCTTACTTCTAAATAACTTTTGGTAAAGGGCTCAGGAACATTTTACACACAGAGAATTTACAGTCCTGTGGCTTCTTATCACTTTTGATTTTGCAACAGTAATACCCCAAACACCTGGCAACACTGTAGACACTAAGACATCTTTCCGTATTTTCTCTGGCCTCCTGGTTTCCTTCATTGCCCAAAGACATATTTACTGGGGGAAAAAAAAACTACAAAACAACTTAAAAATCCAGTGGATATGAGCAGCCTTGTTCTCAGCTGATGCCAAAATGCATTTTATACAAAGGTGTAGAACAGAGAAAATTTTCAATTTTCCAGATCAGTGTTACCGCCACACACGCGCTTCCTCGCAGAGGAATGCTTTGCAGACACGGCACTGTACAGAGCCCCTTCACTCGGCACCAACACCGGTGCAGCAGACCCATTCTACAGGTAGGCAAACAGAGGCCGGCAGGCACGGCACCTCCTACCGGAGGCTTGGCTAGGGCAAAACAGCAACGACGCGCACCCTCGGGCGAATTCAGCACGCGGTGATCCCAACAAGGGATGCGTCCGCTCGGGGAGTACTCCCGGCTGCGTGTCCATCCCGCGGTGCCCGGGCCGGTGGCTCGCGTTGCGCGGGCGGGGCGGTGCGGGCTGCCCGCGGGCTGTGCCCGGCCCGGCCCGCCCCGTCGGTTCCCATTGATGAGCCGCGGGCCTTTGAGGAAAGGGCGAGTGCGCCGAAACCGCTGCAAAGCCATGATTTTTCAAGCAGCAGCGCAGCCTGGGAACTTTGCATGTTTCGCCATTTTTCACAACCTGACTCATTTCTGTATCAAAAAACGTGTTCTCTGGAGCTCATCGGACACCCGGCGCCCCTCCCGCCGCGGCGGCGGCAGGCAGCATCCACGCCGGGCAGCAGCAAGGGGAACTATAGCAGAAATCCCCCGCGGCCAGGCAACCGCAGTCAAGCCCCGGGCAGCCCCGAGTTCCCTTTCCATTGCCAGCGGGGGTTGTTTGCCCCCGAGGGCTGCAGCCCGCACGCCACGCAGGGAGCGGAGCAGGTGCACCCGCCGAGGCCCACCCTCCCCCCGCCGGCGGGAGGCACCTGCGTGGGCCGGGGGTGGTCGCGGGGTTCTCGCCCCACGGCGAGACTCGCCTTCCCCACCCGCCGTGCACGGGGGAGCGGGGCTGTCCCCGTCCCGGCAGCTCCAGCAGCGGCAGGGCAGCTCCGCCGGGGCGCGGGCAGGGGGGCTGCGGGCGCGCCGTCGAGGCCCCGCGGCGCGGGAGCGGCGG